>NC_088188.1:9274648-9874648 GCF_028769735.1 Zonotrichia leucophrys gambelii
GTGTCAGACACTGTCACACATATTTTTAAATTGTTTTTGTACAAAAGTAGGTACTTTGGCAGGGACCCAGTGGTGGGGACCCTCCTGGGCTGCACCAGGTGAGGCACAAAGAGCTCCTGGATATTTTGGGAATGTTTTGCCCCTCTTGGCTGCCCCTGGAACTGCAGAGCATCCCCAGGGTGGTGTCACTGCCACCCCTCCATGTCACAGGGCTGAGCAGACTGGGACACAGCCCAACCCCAAAGTCCAGTGTGAGCTTACACAAACATCCTCCTAATTTGTATTTTTATTTTCACCCCTCTGTCTCCCTCCTTTGTGCTGCTCACAACTTGCAGCTGGAACTTCAGCTGTTACAGAACTCAACTTCTTCATTTTTTTGGCATTCCCCAGTCAGCAAGAAACGTTAAAAGAAATGGTGTCATTTGCTCCTTTCGTTTAATTTTACTTAGGAAAACAAACTCCTCTAACTTCTAATCTCTCACACTGCTGAGTAATGTCAGCTCCAGGGCCTGAGTTTGCAGGATGGGACCCAAAGGCCACGAGCTGAGCTGGGGAAGTGGTGCCACATTCCTTGTCACAAGCAAACTCGCCTTGCAATCACCAGTGAAATGTATTTACTTTCATATGAAATTTGGGGAGTTGATTTAAGAGCTCCCTGTTTCACCAAGGTATCAGATGTCAGATGATGCAGGGGTTGCTATGGCAACTCCCCTTTTTATATTGAATAGTAAATGGCTACGAAAAAGCCACATAATTTTATGGTTGCTCCCGGGGGATCACATAACTAATATAAAATCTTGCATTTTAATATATTTTCTGCTTCTTTCTTCCTTCCCTCTATTCTTTCAAAGTGAAAAAGCCTTTGAGTGAGGCTGGCCCTGGTCCCACATTGGGACTCTGAGCTGGAGTGTGAGAGCCCAGCACAAAAACCTGACAATCCAGTTTTCTGCATGGAAAAAAAAGGTGTTTTAATCAAGGGGGCTCTGCAGAATCAACTCAATTGATATTTAGAGCATTAGGTGCTACAAACCATCCCAGACTGAAGGGGTTTTTAGGAATGAATGGGTGGGAGATGCTCCATCAGCTCTGGAGCTGACCCAGCTGTGCTGCCCAGGATGTGTCCGGGGCATTTGGGATCACAGATCCCTTTTTTCCCTTTTGCCCCATCCTGGGACACCTCACCCCAAAGGCAGCATGAAAATCACACCGACATTTACAGTGGGAAAGACCCCTGAGATCACCCAGTTCAACCAATCAAACACTCCATGCCCACAGGCTCTCCAGCAGCCACACCAGGAGCTGTGATATTCCCTGAATCCCATCCTGCAGATTTTCCCTTCCAGGGGAGGATTCCCCTCTCTGCCCAGCCCAGGCTGCTCCTGCAGGGCTGCAGGGGAGCCTCCCAAATCCACACTGCCCTGGCAATCCGCACAGAGGGAATCAAAGCAGGGCTGGAAAATCCTGGGAAAAGGTTCAACATGAGCTCAGACAGAAGTTCCTTAGGAGATGGCCAAAGCTGGGGCTTCTGGGTTTGCTCTCCCTCGGTTCCTTTCATCTGCCATCAGCTGGAATCCATCAGGACACAGCTTTGGGGTGATCCCAGCTCCAGTGTGGGTGTGGGCAGAGCCCAGGTGTGGCACCCTGGGACACCCCAGGTGAGACCCCGCTGTCACCTCCTGCCCTGCCTTCCCAGGCTGCCTCCCACTCCAAACCCGAGCATTTCAGGGTCTGCTTCCAGTCCAACCTCACCAAAATCTGCTGCATTGGACTCACACAAACCAGCAATGTAACAACAAAAAGATTTAACAGACAGAAGTAAATCATCTTTTCAACCACCAAGCCCACTGGCCACTTCTTCCCCAGGACTGAAATGGAAACCCTGGATCCATCCCTGCCTGTGGAACACACACCATTCCCAGGGGCACACAGCTCTGCTCCTTTCTTTTCCCCAGCAAACAATGTAAAACCTCACTTTGTAATTTATTTGGGCACCACTATTGCTCTGATTTCCTAAAATGAATGGGTACCAAAAAAAAAAAAAAAGAAAGAAAAGGAAAAGAAAATAATATTTTCATGGATATTCTTTCAGCAGAAGGTTTAGTGATGCGATAAAAAAAAATGCCTGCAAATTTAGAGGTGGACAAAGGGGTTTTTCCAAGGTTGAAATGGACTGGGGAAAAAAACTGGTTTGGTATTGGGGGAGATTACCTATATATATATATAGATATAGATATAGATATAGATATAGAGATATATATATCTATATGTCTAGATATATCTAGATATATCTAGATATATCTAGATATCTAGATATATATAGATATATATTCTTATAAATATATATATTCTTATATCTATAAATATAACTAAAATATAAATATAAATGTAAATATATTCTTTATATCTAAGAAATAATATAGATTATTTATACATATTTTTATATATGTATATACATACATACATATATGTGTAAATAATATATAAAATATAAATGATATTATATATATATAAACCCCCAAATGTTATACATAAAAATACAGGCAATTTTTAGCTGAAAATTGCTCTGAGCAGGACAAGAGGGGTGAGGCTGTGTCCTTTTCCCCAGGCAGGATTTCCCCCATCCCTCCCAGTGCCCCGGGTGGGGAAGCTGCGTCCAAGGCAGCACAGAAACCTCCCACCAGCACCCGAGAGGAAACTGCTTGGCCACAAGTCATAAAGCAAACAAATAAAAAAAAATTATGAATCAAAATTAGGGTTTTGCAAGATTAGTAGGACGTGGAGCTAATTAAAAGTGCCTGAGTGCGTCTGACGGGCACAGGCAGAAAAAGGCTGATTTAATTAACAGAGAAATGAAAAGGAAACCCCAGGACTAGGGGAAAAATTAAGGCTTTCAGTGATAATCAAATAAAACCAAGTGTGCAAATATTAAATCTGAAGAGAAATAACAAACTCATCAGCATTAATGAGTGAAACCAGTAAACAGCAGATTTTGGTCAAGAAAAACAGGAATATCACTTAAATGCTGTCATGAGTGACAGGCCATCTAGAATATCCTGTAGCTGTAAATCTCACTAGGTTACATCTCAGAAACTAAAATAAAAGCTATATTTTAAAAGCAGATAAAGTGATTATGGCAAATAAAAGGCAGCACCAGTGATAGAGTCATTCCCATTTTTCACCTGGAGAACACTGCCAGGTATTTCCCAGGCAGCAGACACTGGGAATGGGGAAGGGATGTGCCACCCTTGCTGGCACTTCCAAGATTATTCTCACCTCTGCAAATGCCCTGTTACTCCCATGGCACCAGAGAGCAAAGCACCAGCCCTGCCAGAATCCCTGGTGCTCAGGATCACTCACCAGCCCCACGTAAATCAGAGGCTCTATCAGGCTGATTATCTCTGCATGTAATGCTTTGAAAATACATAAATTCAGATTTCACTCTAAGCATAGGTGGCTTACAGTGCTTTCTTTGGGATCAGATAGACCTCAGTGTAGCTAAACATTACAGTGGCTGCTGATTTCTTAATCCATTTCCAACATGAAGGTTCCTCAGTTGTTAAGCCTGGTGTGAAAGAAGCCTTTCATGGATGAAAAATCCCCCCGGAGCAGAATATACAGCCCACGTTCTCAGGCTGTGCTGTGTGAGCTGGGCACAGCCTTACCTGCCACAAAACCTGCTCAGCCACAGGGCTTTGAGGCAGATTACAGAGCTCTGAGTTTGTTCTGATATAAAACCTGCTCAGTTTTAGGTGCCTGCATTGACAAATGCCTCCCATGCCTCTGACTGCAATAATTGACCACAACAGATAACGGGCCTGGCAAGCAGGAGTGGGGATTGTGAGGCTGCAGGGAAGGGCTGCTGGCACAGAGTGAGGCTTTCCCACATCCCCAGCATGGCAAATAATCTCCAGCCTAATTCCATGGATTGCAGCAAAGGCTTCACTCCACAGTTTATTAATTAAGATGTTTATCTTATTTACTTTAAGCCTCAGATGTGCCTCCAGTTATAATCTCCAGGGGCTGCTCATCCCTGATATTGAGCAGCTATTTCAGTGCACAGTCAGGGCACGGATGGATAAATGGGTTCGTTTATTGATAAATCGTGTGAAATCTCTGCTGCCTGTCTTTCAGGTGAGATCCCTGGCTCAGAGGAGCTGCACCCCACGCAGGGATGGGGACACTGCAGTGGCCCAGGGTGCCAGGGTGGGTGACCCAGCCCAGCTCTGCCTGGGCAGCTGCCCACACACCCAAAAATGCCCCAGCCAAGGCTGCAGAACTCCTCACTCCACGTGGTTTTGAGGTTTGGAGGAAATCAAAGACAAAAGGAAAGGCAGGCAGGCTGTGCTGGCGCACGGGAAGGCAAACAAACCCTGTGGCTTTTCTGACTTGTTTTTTTAGGGAGCTTTAAGAAAGTGTTTGCAGTCACTGGGAACAAATTCCTAGAAATGAGAAGCTGTTATTATTCCTAACGTAATGCCTTCGTGGGACAGGCCCTGCAGAGCAGAACTGTTCTCAGCCTGAGAGAGCCTTGCCCCTCTCCTGCTGCAGAGCCCAGCTCTCCTCCCTGGGCAACACAAAAAGGGAAGCACCACATCTCCAAAGCAGAGGATTAATTAATAAGCCTAATGAGGAGCTGGCTGAGGAGGGGTTCAGTCCCATTGAGCCTGGCAGGTTGTCAGTACCTGAATAGAGCAGCAAACACTTTAAAATAGATTATTTCAGGCATTTTCCCATTAATGTGAGAAGGAAGGTGCTGGGCTGTGGTTCACGGCCCAAGGCACTGAGCAGGGCTCAGCTGGAGCCACAGCATGGTGGATATCACCCCAAAACCCAACCACTGCCTCACTAGGGAAAAGACAAGCAGGCTGTTCATTGGAAAGGAGGAGGGGGTTAAAACCTTCCCTGTTAAAATGCAGTGCTAAAATCTCAGTTAAAAAATGACAAAGTCAGGAAAAGCAAACGTTTAAAGTTGCAAAACCAACACGGCACATCCTGTTTGTTTTACAGCCACATGGCACATCCTGCATGTTTTATGGTTTACATTTTACAGCATAAACAGTCGTATATTAAACTGCAGAGTTAACCAAGAGGAAAACACGGAGTGAAAAAATGCCACGTGCAAAGCCAGCACCTCGGGATGGCTGTGGCAGCCAAACGGTGGCAGGGGTGGCTCTGTGGCACTGTCACTGAGAGCCCTGGCACAGGGGTGGCTCTGTGGCACTGTCACTGAGAGAGCCCTGGCACAGGGGTGGCTCTGTGGCACTGTCACTGAGAGCCCTGGCACAGGGGTGGGTCTGTGGCACTGTCACTGAGAGAGCCCTGGCACAGGGGTGGCTCTGTGGCACTGTCACTGAGAGAGCCCTGGCACAGGGGTGGCTCTGTGGCACTGTCACTGAGAGAGCCCTGGCACAGGGGTGGGTTTGTGTCACTCACTGAGAGAGCCCTGGCACAGGGGTGGGTTTGTGTCACTGTCACTGAGAGCCCTGGCACAGGGGTGGCTCTGTGGCACTGTCACTGAGAGCCCTGGCACAGGGGTATTTGTGTCACTGTCACTGAGAGCCCTGGCACAGGGGTATTTGTGTCACTGTCACTGAGAGCCCTGGCACAGGGGTATTTGTGTCACTGTCACTGAGAGAGCCCTGGCACAGGGGTGGCTCTGTGGCACTGTCACTGAGAGAGCCCTGGCACAGGGGGGTTTGTGGCACTGTCACTGAGAGCCCTGGCACAGGGGTGGGTTTGTGGCACTGTCACTGAGAGCCCTGGCACAGGTGGTTTTGTCACTGTCTAGGTGGCACACTGTCTCACTGATGAGAGCCCTGGCACAGGGGTATTTGTGGCACTGTCACTGAGAGAGCCCTGGCACAGGGGTGGCTCTGTGGCACTGTCACTGAGAGCCCTGGCACAGGGGTATTTGTGGCACTGTCACTGAGAGAGCCCTGGCACAGTTGTTTCATTTCATTTCCATGGTGCTTCCCCCCTAGAGGGGAGCAGGGATGGGCTGTGATTAATGACAGCAGCATTAAAGGTGCCGGGGAGCCTTTGAAGCTCACACATGTCTCGTGGGGTCAGTAGGGTGGGAGGGGGTCAGGGCCCAGCACAGGGCTGGGTTATCACCGAGTCCCTGCCAGGGCCCGGCTTTTGGAGGCTCAAAATCCACAAAAAAATCACAAACACTGGCAAAAATTCTGGATTTTAGCAGTGTTTTAAGCTGGTGGGATCATCCTGCCTGTGGAGTCAGGAGCTGCAGCTGATTTAGCCAGAATCACACTTTCTGGACAGCTTTGGGAGGCATTGGGACACTGACTCCAAGTGAAAAGCTGCTCTTTAGAGGCTCAATGCACAATCATTTTAAGCAAGACAGATACATCCCTTCCCACTCTGCACCCTTCCCACAGCCTCCCTTGCCTCCAGACTGCTTAAAACACATTCAGGTTAAAACCCACATTTGATGACACAAATTAGATTCTCTTACCTTCGGTACAAGGAGGAGCTGATGGCACTAAACCTAAAAGGATTTTAAACTCTCTCTTCCCTTCCTCTCACCAAGGATGGTTTATTTTTACATGACTTCCAGCTCAAATTGTGCAAACCAGACAGGTCTGAGTTTTTATATGCAGTATCTGAGCACTCACTCTCCTGACAGGCTGCCAGGGCCCTTGCTCTGAGTTATTAAATGCACTGGGGCAGATAACTGTGTGCTCCCCACCTCTCCCCAATACACATGAATCAAGATTTTCCAAATAAAATACTTGATCTTTTTTAGGGCTGCCAAAGCCAGTTGGAAAATCAGGAGTTTATGCAACAGCTTCTGTGAGCTGCATGTACCACGTGCCAGGCTGAAAATCCCACAGCGCTGCCTGGAAAGATCCTGGGCAGGAAAGAAAACCTCAGTGGGATCAAGCAGGACACAACTGAGCCAGTCATGGCTGCATTTCCAAGAGCAGGGGAAGCACACAGACCCCCTCCCTTTGCTTCAAACACTCCCCCCAAGCACAAAATAATGTTATTCCTTATTATTAAATTAATGATTATCAAATTAATGATTATTGTTGTATCCCACCCAGCATCCCAGACACAAACCCAGCATTTTGGGCCCACCTCCACCCAGAGCCCTTGCAGAATGTCTCTCTTACGTGTCCAAAGGGGTCCAGGTGGTTGTTGGTGAGTTTGAGCTTCTGGAAGGACACCAGCTGCCTCATCCAGTGGGCTCCCGTGGCCGGGGAGTCGGGGTGCACGTACAGCCTGCCCGGCATGGCCGGCTCGGCCTTCCCAGCCACCATCCTGCCAACAGAGGGGACACATGGCATCACCCTGGCACCTGCAACAGCTTTTGGTCCTTGGGCTCATGCCAGCAACCCTCCTGCCCGCCCTGGGGGGATGCACTGGGACAGGGGGACGCAGGGAGGCTCCTGCTTTGGGATCCTTGTTTCAGCACCACAGGCTGGCAGTGACCCCATCCCTGCTCCATGTGGGATTTCCTGGGGGCAGTGTCCTCACAAGGGCATTGTGGAGACACTTTTGAGGAGGAAAACTAGTCTGGGTTTTTAGAAGACTTCAAAGAGCCTTGTGCAAAGGGAGATGGCAGAAGGTACCTGTGGGCAGGAGTGGAACTGGTGTGACTGCACCTTGGCAGCCAGGCAGGGCTCCCACAGCCTGTCCCCGTGGGAAGGGGCTGCTCCCCACTCTGGCCCAGCTCCCCTTGCCCCACAGCACCACCAACCCTCATGGACACAAGGCCCAGCCATGAGACATCATTCGATGGCAACGCCCTCGTTACTCCACATTGTTCTCCTCTTATAAAACCCCAATAAAAGCAATATTACCAAAAACAACAGAAACTTTCCAGCAGCAATAAAAGGAAAAGGGGAAACAGCTCTAGGGCTGGCAAAAACTAAATTAAACAGAGTTAAGGACTATCCATCATCTCGTGTTTAATGTCTGAAACACACAAAGTGGCCACCGTGGTGCAGAGACCCTCAGTCCACTCCTCTTACCCAGCGGCATTCCGGGACAAAAGCTCACGGAAAAGGGATTTTTTTTTTTAAACTGGAGCAGCCCTAATGGGCAAGTAAATAATTTCTGCTTTCTGGGATGTCACTGGGCTCGTTCCCTGTGAAATTTTCCATTGCTTTTCAGCAGGCAGCAGCCAGGGGAAGGGTTTGGGGAAACCACAGCGAATAGTGGCAGTGAGGGAGGCTGCCGGGCATTTTGTGGGGGGAAATCAAAAGAGAAAACAACACGTTTCCTTTGTCAGAGAGCAAAAATCCCAGCTGCCTCTCGGGTAAGTAACTCTGCTGGGAAAGGCACAGGGAAAGGAAGAATAACAGAAGAGAATCAGGGCTCTGAGTGAACCACCCCATATTTCGCTTTATAGCTGCTCTCCTAAAAGCAAAATATTACTATAGAAGAAAGGAATTTAAAACTTTTCTCGAGTCACACAAAGACCTAATTTTGAGGGCCAAAATGGACCATTAGGTCATCCTGTCCAGCCTCTGGTACAAGGCAGGCTATGGCTTTACCCTCCTACACTGCACACAGCCAGATAACCCGTGCTTGGCCTAAAGCATCTTCTCCAAGAAAACTCCCCAGCCTAGAACACTTTGGGATGGACAAGTCACCACCCCAGCAGCATTTTTTTTCCAGCAGTTAACCACCCAGCCTGTTAATAATATTTCATTTTATATTTGTTTGGTTTAAACTTCCAGCCCTGGCTCTCGTGTCCATCACTGCTCCACCAAAGAGAGCTCTGGGATGTTGGCAGCCCTCCTGTGGGAAGGTGTTTCTGTTGGTTTCTAAGTTTGCACAACAAATGGTTGATCCAATTGTAAATTTCTATGGAAAAGCAGGCAAACAGAAGTGTTGTCTTACCATTTGTTGTCACAGAATTTGTAGCGGTGGTCGTCGGCCGGGACGATGTCGATCAACAAAATGTATTTGGTCTTGGGGTTCATTCCAGTCACTTTGACCTTGTAACTGGGGAACATCCTCCTTAGGGAAAGCAGAGTCACCACGTTAGTGAGGGGTGCAAGCACTGGAACTGATGGAAACTCGGAGCAGCAGCCCAAAAAGCAGATCCACCATCAGAGGGATTTATGCAAGGACATTGTTGGTTCTTGTTCATACCTGAATTAAACTCTCTCTTTCCAGAGCGTGTGCCAGTGCAAAAGTGGGCACAAATTTTGATGAGGGTTTAGGGAGGGGGGCTGTGGGCCAGTGCCAGGAAAAGGAGGGTGCAGAGAGAGATACAGGGGGGTCAACACATCCCTGTTTGTGGGAGGCCTGGACAAGGAGCCCTCACTTCTACAGGAGGCTCTGCCTGGCTTATGGCAGCACCAAAATTGCAGATTTCTTGCTGCTGTGGAAGTTTTTGAAAGTCTGGAGACATGACTGCATTTCAGAGGAAACAGAGCACAGGCTTTGTCATCCACATGATCCCAATATCCACCAGGTCCCACCACTCCTCCTGTGCTCCCTCCAACAAACAGAACTGAGGATCAGCAAAGCCTGGGGGAAACAAAGGGTTAAACCCTGAGGTGGTGCAGACAGGCTCCTCTGGCCTTCCCAGATTTCCCAAATTCACAGCACACCCCTTACACCTTGCTGGAGCCTGGAGCATGGCAGAGCTTCCCACCAAAATGTGCCTGTCCCAGTGGCTCCAGCAGCCAACACCAAACTAGAGCATCCCATCACAGATAACATTGTCATGCCTTACAGTTCTAAAGCCTCTTTTTGATATTAAATGATACTTTTTTATAAAGCTATTGCTGTGAAAACAGCAGATTCCATCCCAGTCCAGCCCTGCAATCCAAAGGAGAGGGCCCTAATGGATACTGACACTGCCATGGGCTTCCCAATCCCCTGAGGCCGCATCAGCAGCCAGGATTTGCAGGATTAGGCACTTCACATCCTCAGAATAACTGTTTTCTTGGCTCCATCTTCCCCACCTCCTCCTCATCCAGTAAAAACACCCGAGTCAATAGAGCAAACTGGCTCACCACAGCCTCCAGGCAGGACACAAAGTTCTCCTTCCACAGGGGATGGAGGATGAGAATTGCCACATCCTGGCCTCGTTCGAATTGCGTGAATTAAGATGGGCCCAAATCCTGATGTCATTTCTCCATCAGACATCAAGGCCACTCTGTCCCCCACTTTATCCCTCTTTTCCTGAGCTGGTCCAAGTCTGCAGCACCATTTTGTCGCTGCTTGGGGAGAAGGCAACAAAATGGGCCCTGTTCAAAATCCTTTCAATTGACTCTTTTAACCGCCCTGCATAAATTCCAGATGTTTACCATGTAATTAGCCTGGACTAAAAAGGGGTGGTTTAGCAATGTCCCTCTTTGATTTTCATTCATAAACTCTGCACTCCTCTTAACCTTGTCCTCCTACAGGTAAGCACCTGGGTAAATACAGTAGGACATTTCAATTTGTGAATACACAGCCCAATTCACACATTGAAAAAAAATTGTATAAGGAATCCAATCTGAATGCCAAGATTTTTTTTTAATTAGGCCTTAAAATGGCATTTTAAAATGAAACAAAAAAGAAAAAAAAGAAAATTAAAAAAGGAGGATAAAATTATTTCAAAACATAAATGAAATGAACACAATTTAACAGTGTCATACCTGCACTGGGGATTTTTATAACACTGAGCTTCTGAATTTCTTTTTCCCTCAATCATTTCATTTACTGTAGAACATCCAAGCTGCTAAAGTAGCTGAACTGATATATTGTAAATGTTAAGTGCTTTTTTAATGGCATTTAAAATTAAGCTTCAGCATATGGAGTTCATATAGCATGGACATGCCTGAGTTTATAATGTTCTTTAGTATAGCCCTCTAAAATAAATACAAAGAGCCAAAGTACTACTATAATATATACAGCTGAAATTCTTTAAGGATAACAAATGGGGACTCACATCTGATTGAAGGTGTTGCTTAACTTGCAAACCACTCACTATCTCGCAGTGGTAGCATTGTGCTCAGCAGTCCACAGACCCAGCTACAACCAAGTTTGCCAACTCTCCACATTCTTTTCCAGGAAAACATGGGTAGATTTTAGTAATTTGGCTGTGCATGGACATTTCATCATTATTATTAGCTGCTGCATTTTGGCCTTAAAGAAAAAATATGCGACTAATGTGCTGTCCAGGGACTTGTCAGTTTAATTTTCTTAATGAAAACATATTTCTCAACCCCTTGGCAGAGGCTCGTTCAGTAAATATCTCTGCAATATGATACAAACATGGGTTGTGCATCTCTGATGGGAAGGCATGACAAACCCGAGAGCTGGGGCCAAGGAAATGCAGTCATAGAGATTGAATTAAAATGAAAAAAAGAAAGCAAGAGACAGCACCTAACATCATGTCCTGGCCCTTATTAAAAGTCCCGTTTTTAAGAAGGGAGCAGAACAGCCCTGCCCGGCAGCGAGGCCGTGCTACAGTGGCTCTATAGAGCTCCCTGGCAGGCCTGGGAAGGGGCCAGAAACCTGCCTGCTTCCCAGATTTACTACAGGTCAATGGAGCTCCTCAGAGGCACGAGGAGCTGCAGCTCAGCAGCAGCTTTGCCCACGCAGCCCCTCCGGCAGGCCGGGGCAGGCAGAGCCCGGCGGATGGGCGGCTCCCGGGGATGCTCCGCTCGCCCAGCTCCCGCACAATGGGCTGTTTCATCATCCCTTGCTCGGGGACCGGCAGAGGCACAAGAAGCACCCAGTGCTGCAATAAAACTTGCCAAAGTCTTGCCAAGCTCTGGGAAAGCTCAGCCTGGCTTTGGTGGGAGGTCTGAAGCAAGAGCCGGGCAGATCTCTGTTTTATCCACCCTCCTTCCCACACGGCTCCAAAGCGGGGCAGAGCATTGCTATGCAGAAGCTGGGGACAAAAACTGGGAATTTGGGGCTTCTGGGGAGTGTGTGCAAGCAGGTGACACCTGATGCTCAGGGCACCCCCTGTGCCAAGGGCAGCCCTGCCTGGGCAAACGGGACTCAGTGAGGTTCAGTGATGGGCACAAGTGCAGCACAGCAACACTCAAGTCTCCGGTGAAGTCTGAGCCACCAGCACCCAGGAGATTCATTGCAGCAATTCCTGGCCCCATCACCTTTTGCTCAGACCCAAAACCTTTTTGGACGCAGTGTCCATGGGCTGCAGCAAATGCCCTCAATGTGCCAATGACAACACCATCCCTGGAGTGAGGATGTCCAGCACTGGACCCATTTCCTCCCAGTTTATATTCCTTTTTTTGAAATCCACTCCAGGTGTGTGTCCAGCCCAGCACACGCCTCAGGTGGAGGCAGCAGGGCCCCTCAGGGAGCAGGGCCCAGCAGCAGCCCCACAGCTGCCCTGCCCACCCAGGGACCAGCCACGAGCCCTGGAGCACCCAGGGATGCACAAGGGACTCAGCAGAAGCAGCCAAGCCCCAACCCCAACAGCCTCCTCTGCAAAACACCAAAATTGACATGATTCCAGTTTTAGGCACATTCAAACCCATTTCTCCCTCCCTCCAGCTCCAGCCAGAGCAGAAGGGACCATTCAGGCTCCTCAGCCCTATCCTGAGGGTCTCATGTGCCCCACAAAGCTCTCTGCTGGGTTTAGTGCTCTGACAGGGACATTCCTGTCCCACCCCTGCACTGGGACAAAGGGACAAAGTGTGCTGTGCCATGCCAGCAGCTCTCACTGCCCCTCACAAGGCAACACTTAAATCACATTTTATGTTCACAAAAGAAAGGCACCTTCAAAGAAAGCAATCATGGGGGAAAGGCTGCGGTGCCTCCTGTGTGAGCAGGACACCCCCTGTGGCATTAAAACCCCACAGTCAGTGGGTGATGCCCAGGGGAGGGCAGAGGGGCTGAGCCTGGCACTGAGACCGTGGGCAGTGGGAGCAGGGTTGGCATCACCAGAGCTTGGCACCACACTGCCACAGCCCCAGCTAAACCCTTCCCTGCAGATGAAATGTAGCAAAAACAGTAAAAGCCAGGAAAATAAACAAGCAGCACAATTCCACAGGCCTCCCAAGCTTCAAAGATGATGTGCTAGTGAATTATTTGTTCTGATAATGAAGCAGTCACTGCTTAGCTAAGTTTATGCTAGGCACATTTTATCTCTACATGATATTCACAAATTGTTTTAAAATGAACTGTTAGAATAAGCATCTCTTGTTTATTTATTTATACTATTACTATCCAATCCCCTTAACTGTGGAGCAGTTGCTGACATGGAGCCAAAGCTTCTATTATTGTTCAAACAAAGTTTAATTGATGTGTAATTGGCTGGTTGGATTTGGAAGTGAGAGATAAGAGAAAAGCTTTGCTTTTCTTTGGGGCAGCAGTTCCCAGCCTCTCAGGCTCTCCAGCCTTGGCCTCTCTGTGGGCATCTCACGTGTGTTTCAATGCCCAGATGAGCAGGTCTGGTTGATCCTGGAGGGATGGGTGGCTGCAAAGCTCCCATGTCCAGCAAAATCTCATTTTTTTGGGCTGGGGATGGCAAACCAGAAAAGTGGAATCAGAGCTGATTGAGGAGCTCAGATACTCATCTGAACAATGACTGTGCTGTGCCACACTGCACATCAGCAACAAACCCTCACTGCCCTCCTGCTCACCAGGATGGAATCTGACCTCCACTTAGATGCCAACACCATTCCTGATGTCCCTGTGGATGCATTGGCTGGGAGGGGATGTCTCTGACCAGCACAGGGCAAGCAGGGCATTCACACAGTATTTCCATAGAGAAAACTGCACAGAACCAGGACACCTGAGCAACCAACCCATGCCCTCACCAAAGGCTGCCAGTGCTCTCTGAAACCCATGGATTTATGAGGATTGGTACTCACTGCACGTCCCTGAGGTGTGGATGGTCCTTCAGATACCACTGAGTGCTTCCTTCTGTCCTTTCAAGGGGGTAAAAACATCCCCAAGCACTTCAGCAACTCAGCAGCTGAAATTCTACTTTTTAAGACAATAAGACAAAGATTTCAAAAGACAGACAGAGATTTTACAATCCTTGCTTTTGGGATGGTCAAGTAAAGCAGTGACTGGAGTTTTGGAACTCCAGAGCTGTGCTGCCTGTGGTGAAAGGTTGTTTTCTGATCCTCAGGTTGTGAAAGGATTAGAGGACAACTGCTCACTCCACATCTTGGCTAACTAACCTTGTCATGGCTGAGCAAGCCCCTCCTCAGAACCTGCTGGGCGTGCTGAGATGCCTCCAGCAATGCTTCCAGAACACCAAGGCAGGTGACACACCTGCATCCCTGATAACAGCAAATGTGGCCCCAAATTCTTCCTGAGACTTGGCCCTGGCTGCTTGAGAATGTTCTCCTTGTCTTCATTGTTAGAAGGGAAAAGAATGGTGTGCAGAGCCTCCAAGAACTATGTCTCCATTCTGATGACCTTTCTTCATTTTTTTCCAATTTCCCTTCTTTCGACAAGTATTTCTTCCACTGACTTAACGCATCTTTAAAAAGAATATTCTCCAGGGCAGATTAAAACAAATTTGGGGATGTCAGCTGTTTCTTTTAGCCTTTTAAATGGCATTTCCTTTTTGATAGATTCTTGCTTTCAGAAAATACTTTAAAGAGATCAAAGAGTTTTTCAACAGGGTCCCATTTTCCCAGTGTATCCTAAGCCTCAGTCCCTTATTTCTCTTATCACCCACGCCACTCCGTTATGACGCTCTGTATACAAAGTAAGAGCAGTTAACTTTGAAGTGCTGGATTAGCCCATGCCAGATCCTTGCCTCAGAATAACAAACAATACAGGTTCAACAGGAGTTCTCATCAGTAGTTCATTTTTCAGCCCCAAATTCACTGTCACTAACACAAGCAACATTGAACTCTCAGTCTATGGGCAGATAGCAGAGATTTATCTGGTGGCAGGACCATGACCTAGTGATGAGAAGGTCAGACAGTTAAGGGATTTTTATATTTTGGAATGGCGAGGTTGTATTTTTTCCTTCTGGCTAGCACATCTCATTTTTAAATAAAACATTGTTTCTCACATACTTGAGAACTTGGTGAGCTGGATGGCTGCTTTCATGCTCTAGAAACATTTCCTTTCTTTGCCCCATGGTGACTCCAGGCACGGGCAGGCTCCTGGCCATGGGCTGCTCCTCTGGGCTTTCCTTTTGCTGCAGCTCAAGTTGAGCAGAGAAGGTCCCAAGGTGCAGGAGGATGGGGGAGGTGGTGCCAGCAGCACCAGCACAAAGGTGCTTCCGAGAGAACCTGGGCAAGAGCACGGTCACCAGCAGCATTTCAGGGCAGGTTTGCTCCCTCTCCAGCCCTGCTGCCTGGCCATGGGCTGAGGGAGGAGCTGAGGCAGCCTTGGCACTGCTGGAGCCACAGCCCCGGCGTTCAGGAGCCTCTGGGGCAGCAGCAGAGCCCCAGCAATGGTTGGGACCTTCCCCAGCTGATCTGGGCTTGGCCAAAGCCTCCCCTCACCGTGCCACAGCTCCAGCACAAGGACAAGCAGGGAATGCTTTGGGAACACCCTTAGCTGTGAGCATCCCATGCCTTTAAACAGCAGGCATGAAGAGAGAAGTGGATCAGGAACCAGACTCCCATCCCTGCCCTCCTCGGCGTGCACAAGCTCTGTCTCCCTTGCCAAAGCTGTCTGACAGCTTCAGCAGCACAGCCAAGAGCCATTGGAGTTCACTCCTGCTTTTTCTCTAAAAGCAGGACTTTGCCTGAACAGGATAATTCCAGGACCCCAAATTTAGGAGCAAGCAGATCAAACATTCCTCAAATATCTATTTTATTTCTATGTTTTATATTGACGGTTCACATTCCTTCGTTGATCTCGGATATTAAGGTTTGCTTTTGAATCAAAAAACATCAGTAGAAATTCTTGTAACTGCCTCAAAAGATTCTGGACAAATATTTCCCTTTAATTGTAATGAGAACTGGGCATCCATATGCCCTACAGAGCCATGGAAAATTTAACTTTTAAAGGATTATTCACACAGGAAAGCTGCACCAGCTTAGCCAAAGCATTTATACTTCTTCAGACCTTGATGTCCTAAAAACTAGTTTTATTTTGGTTTACTAAAGTTGATTAGGAACAGATTTTTTTTAAAAAACTGAAATAAGCCACTTTTAAAATGAAACTTGAACATCTAAAGGGGATTTGTGTCCTTTCCGCACATGCAAGATGCTTTATCGATTCTACTTTTTAACTCTGCAGCATTTTCCTACATATGCTTCTTAAACCTGCTACCATAGAGACCAAAGCTGGCTTTGTACCTGTGCACACCCTGCACTCCAGCCAAAACTCAAGTTCAGTATCTCGAGCCCCCTGTTTCGCCTCAGGGGCAGTTCTGCTGCCACAGAGAAATGACACATTATTTTCTCTTCAGGAGCTGCTCACAAAAATTTGACCAGACACCCTATGAACTGGCATTTTTTACTGATGAAACAGAAACTTTATCAAATTGTTTATCCTTGGCAATACCTGGATAGAAATCACAATGCTGCAAAGACTGGCACCTTGGGAAAAAACCCTAGGGAACAACTCAATAAATAATCTAACAGAAAGAAGAAATCCCGAGCCAGGAAAGCTGTGGAAGCAAAGATTAACTTCCAGCAGAAATAAAGTCTGAAAGATGAGATTTCACAAAGAATGGTTTGCCACGAGCTACAAAAGAATCTACAATTGTTCAGCCAAATAATAGCACATAAAAGTGAGAGGAAGAAATCGGAAAGCCAGATTTATAACGAAATCCCTCATTTGCTTTCTGCCTTCCCCACCCCTCACACAATTTCACAAGTGTGGAATTCCTGAAATCCCGCAGGAAAGGTGTGCACCCTGCTAGGACACAGCGATGCCCCCACAGCAGGGCGGCCGGAGGGGAGGAATCCAGATGTGCAGCTGCATCTGCATCCTCTAATACACCCTGTGCCCTTCATCAGCGTCTAGATTGATTTGATTAATTTCATTTAACAGGATCTCACCCACTGGAACTTTTCAATGGATTTTTAGGATATTTTTTGCTTCTGTAGTTTTTCTGGGAGAAGGGATTTTTTGGTTGGTTGGTTTGGTTTTGGAGCGGTTTTTGTTTGTTTTAACAAACACACACACATATATAAATACACACACACGGGAAAGTTTGTGAACAATCATTTCCAAAACCAGGCACTCACAGCTCGCTGTGGGCGCTGGATTCATTCCCCCATCCCTGAAATGGGCTGTGAGCAGGGATGGGGAGCGGGATGCTGCAGAAGGAACCGGGAACAGGGACCGGGAGCAGCCAGGGATCTGCGGAGAGAGGATGCTCAAATAACGGGATTCCCTCCGAGGAACGGGGCTGCTCAAATAACGGGATTCCCTTCGAGGAAAGGGGCTGCTCAATAACGGGTTCCTCGAGGAACGGGGCTGCTCAAATAACGGGATTCCCTCCGAGGAACGGGGCTGCTCAAATAACGGGATTCCCTCGGCCCCCCGATAAAGCTGCCCTGCAAACGCCCCTCGAGACGGGCAGTGCCCGCAGGGATCCCCCGTGCCCGCTTTGCCTCTCGTTCCGCCCGGCTCGGGCAGCCGCGGGTACCCAGGGCAGCGCCGGGGATGGGCAATCTCTGCACCGCAGACTTCCAGCCCTTTAAAACCACCAGCAGATAATCCTCCGGAGGAGAAAAGCGGAATTAGAGCAAACCTCAAAGAGGAGGAAGGAGAGGAAGGCTCTGAGTGATGGAGCCGGCGCCCATCCCGCTGCCACGGGCGCTCTGAGGGATCCGAGCGCTTTTCTCCAAAGTTCAGGGAACTTTGTTAACATAAACTTTTTATCTTTTGATGATCCTTTTAATATAAAATAATCTCTTTTTTTCCCCTCCCACAATGAAGCAGTCGGACATTAAAAAGATAGCGAGTGCATTTTAAAGATGTTTCCACTTTATAAATCAAACTTTCTTGGCAACAACATGATTTCTATTTCAATGCTGAGCTTGCTGTGTTCTCCTAATATCTCCTACAGATCAGTCCTAAGAGGGAGTAATAATCCCCTAAAGTAATTCTCAGCCCTAAATTCTCGATAATTTATAGTTGGCTCGTTCTGTGGAGCTCTACAAAGAACGAAACAAATGACTCCCCCTTTCTCCCCCAACCAAGTTATCAATATTTGCCTTGTTTATACAAAAAAAGCTATTTTACACCATCGCCATGGAATTAACGCTTCCGCTGAGCTTTACATTTCCTCCCCATTGAGTGAACTTGTCATTAAAGTCACTCTTTTTTTTGTTGTTGTTTGAAATTTAAAAATCAGCCTTCCATTTCTTTTCGTTTGTGCCCCTTGAGGTCAGACAGACCTACATTTAAGTGATTTCAACTAACGGCATTCAGGGCCATCTCTGTGCCTGCTGGGAGGGGGATTAGGGTCCTGATTAGTGCCTGCAATTAGCCGCTTTCCCTCTTTCCACACCCCCCCAATGCTAAATGCAAGTGCACACAAATCTCCATTAACCATCGTTTTTTTAATTGGCTCAAGAGGAGGTTTATTATTGCGACTCTCTATTTAAATAGCCTGGGTAAAATAAAATCTGCACGAAGTAATAATTTTCATTTTGTCCTTTGCATGGGGATTAGCAGCAGACTGCAGCTCGTGGGCTGCCCTGCCCTCAGCACGGCCACGCGTGGCATCGCTGTGAGCCGGGACTCGGGGCACCACGGCATTTAAGTTGTTCTATTTTCATGCACATTATTTTGTGTATTTTTGCTGTCGGTGCTGCGGCAGAGCCCAGCCAAGCCGGGGAACCGAGCCGGGTCTGGCACCGGCGGCGCGGGAGCTGCGGGGCTGCTAAAAACACCGATAAAAGCCCTCGTCCTGCATTTTGACACCATTTGCAGCTGAACCCAGTAAAAAAAAAAAAAAAAAAGTTCTTTTGTTCCGTGTGATTCATCAGTATTTCAGCCACTTCTTTCATTATTTTTTCTAAATTCAAAACTCTTTATTTAAAAAAAGAATTAAATTCTTTTAGCTCGATGGCGCTGCACTGAATTTCGCTAATGGAGAGTTTGACTCAATAACGTAAAAAACCCAAATTTTTGTACATCTTGTGGTCTATCCCACCTCCTGAAAGGTGCACTGCCAGCCCCACCGGACAAGGAATGTGGGACTGAGCCCTGTCCATCTGGAGCTGTTTAATCAAGCCACTTTCAGACTTCCAGAGAGATAACATGCACGTTTGGGATGCTTAGGGTCTAGAATTTGGTACAGATATTACACATCTCCACAGGCACACCAGATACTATAAATTAAGGGTGAAATATCTGAGGTCTTGATCCCCTCATCTGAGCTGACTTAGGGAGCAGACCCATCCAAATGAAGCCGGCTCTTCCCATCAGCAGACGCTGCAGAACAAGCCCTGGGATTTTATACGCCAAAATAAGGTGTGAAAAGGACAGAGTTACCTGCACCATCACTCCATAAACAGCCACAGAGCAAATAAATGGAAGATTCCTGGGACATACACCCCCTCTCCAGGGGGAATAATGGGAATTTCTTGCTTATTAGAGTCCAAATTTCCTACACTGAGCAGCACAGCTGGGACGGAGGAAAGCAAAGGGAAAGTGCTCAAATCAATCCCAAAAATCCAATGCCGAGGGTTGGGTTCTGGGTCTCACAGCGGGAGAAGCAAACAGGGGAGAAAGTCACACACACACTCCATGAGCACCCACGGCCGCTCTGCACGAAGGATCGGAGACCACAGAGAAATAAATACTGCACAGAAATTATTTGTGGGGTTTTTTTCTCCGTTTTCTGCTCGTTATTTGAGTGCCTGGCTGCACAGCTCGCTAGCACGGTGTGAAACAGCAATGGCAGGGCAGGCAGAAGCGCTCAGCCGTGCTGGAGTTAAATGCCAATGCCTCAATTTTCCTCCCCAGCAGCAGCGAGGTGAGCCCGCTGCCGCAGAAGCCAAGGGCAGATACCTTGGTGCCCACAGTGACACCCGGCTAATTTTCTTGGGAATTAACTGATTCCCGAGCTGGTAATGGTCTGAGGTTTAATTCTGGTTCGTAATTTTCTGACATTTATTCTGCCATTTCCCACCAGAGCAGCCCGGGCAGGACAGGAGCCCTGAGCAGAGGCAGGGCTGAGTTATCTGGGCAACTGAAGCCTCTGGAAGCTCTGGTCTCCTTCCCTGGGTGTACACACTGAGGGGGCTTTTTTTTTGATAAAAATAATTATTTGTTTCCAAGGGAAAACAGATTTTTTTTTTTATCCAGAAGCGGCACCCTTTTCTCTTTCAGTTTTGAGATTAAAAGAACTTTCGTACTGCTAAAACTTTGGTACAGAGTGTCCCAGCACAGGTCTTGGAGCACAGCACAGGAAAGGGAAAGGGGGTTTGCTTTGTTTTGGAAAAAAACCAAAACACTATAATTATGCTAATTTCCTAATTAAAAAATAGTTTAAAAAAAAAAACATTACCAGAGAGAATCAGGACTAAACGTTTCAAACGACTCCACAACATTTTCTTGCATCTACATTCCAACTGCCACACTTGAACATATGTACAGTTTACTGAAAAAACGATCTTACTGAAATCTACAATCACAATAATATTTTTTAAATGCCACTGACTGTACCAGCTCTGCAAAACCCAGTCTTGGCAAACAGGACATTTCATAGAGATCAGAAGCAATACATGTTTGCAGGAACTTTCACTAACCTGCCTGCTTTGGTTATTATCATTTCCGTGCCAGCTTCATGAAATTTCTTCCATAGCTCCTTCTCATGGAGATAGACTTTGATATTTTCTATTGTCTGTAAAAAAAAATAAGATAATGAGAACAGCAAGAAACGATGGAGAAAACGTGCGAGGAGGGCTGGGAAGGGCCGGGGAAGGGCTGGGGACACTCAGGGCCCGGCGCTGCAGCCGAGGCTCCGGGCGAAGCCACCAGCCTGAACGAGAGCAGGATGGAGTCTCAAAAATTCCGCTGTCCTTTGCCAAAAATAAGAGAAACAAATGGAGGCCGGTTTTAATTGCAGACTTTCACAACCAGGCAGGACGCTGCGGCTAAATGGATTTTTTCTTTTTCCTCGGGGGAAAAAAAGTCTTTTGGGGTTGACTCGCCCTAAGCCTCACAAAAAGCGGGGACAGGAGCAGCCGCGGGGACAACGGATCCGCGTCCAGGGCCGCGCTTTGTGCGTTCCGCGGGATGCCGGGGACATCGCATCCTAGTGCGGGGCGAAGGCAAAGAAGCCGCGTTTATTTAGGGGTGGAAAATCCGCAGTGAATTCCCGGCCGGGCCGCAGCCCCGGGACAAGCGGGGCGGCTCCGCCACGGGTCGGGCCCCGCCGGCCGCGGCTCTCGGTGCTCGGGTTCGCCCTTTACCGATTCACGCACCGACGGTGGGCCCGGGGCGGCCTGCTGCGGACAGGGAAAATGGAATTATAACAATAAAAAATAAAAACAAAGAAAAGTGAAGAAAAATGAGTTTTTCTGGCAATCCCTCCCCGTGTCGTGGCCGGGGGAGATGCGCGGTGCGGGCCGGGCTGGTGGCGGGGGTGAGGCACACCAGGGCAGGACGCGGGGCCGGCCGGACGGAGCGTACCTGCTCGGGGTCGGGGAGCTGCGGGCTGCTGAGCGGCGTGCTGCTCCCCCCGGCTACGCCGAGGACGGGGGAGCCGGCGGAGGTGTCCGCATGGCCGGGCGCGGGGGCTGTTGGAAACCCTTCCTCGGTTTCAGACAGGCTTTTCTCCTGGAGCATTTCCTTGGGGGAAGAGAGGGTCAATGTTAGCTCGCAGCACCGGGGCCACGTCCTGCCCCTCGCCCAGCCCCGGGCACAGCCACCTGCGAGGTCAGGCCCTCCCGGGCCGGCCCGTGCTCGCTCCTCGGGCGGCGGCACTGCGATGCGACACCGCGGGCCCCGGGGGAAGCCGCTGTGCCCGGCAGAGCCCCCGCGGGGGAGCCGCCCACGCGTGAGGCCAGGGCAGCTCAGGTCTGATGTGGCCGCAGGGCCCCAGCCCCGATGGTTTCTCCCCACCGGTACCCGTCGGGAAGGGCAGCCCGGCCCGGTCGGTCTCTCTGCCCCGTCCCGTCGGGGATGCGGGGGCTCCGCGCTGAAGAGCTGCTGCGGAGCCGGACGGTGTAAACAGGGGGAGTGCTGGGCTCCGAGATAAAAGGGCCCCTCTTAAACTTGGACGGAGACTGGGAAAAGCCAATAAAGATAAGGCCTGACAGCTCCGCCGGGGCTGCCGCGCATCAACGCCGACTTTTACAGCGCGGAGGGACGCGGCCGCCCGCCCCGCTTGACGGACAGACAGACGGACGGACGGGCAGCGGCGGTGCGGAGGGGGAGCAGCTCCGAGGGGCTGCGGGGTGCCGGTCCCGGGGACCGAAAGCGGCGCTGGCCGCGGACCTGCGGCCCCCGAGGGAGCGCTCCCGAGCCCGGCCCGCAGCCCCGGTGCCTGCCCCGAGCCGCCAAGGCCGAGCCGCTCTTCGGGACAGCGGCTGTGAACGGGGAGAGAGGGGCTGGGAGCCCAAAGTGCAGCTCCAGCGGAGCTCCAGGGAGAGCGGGACTGGCACCCCAAAGTGCAGCTCCAGCAGAGCTCCGGTGAGAGCGCGGCTGGGACTCCCAGCTCCATTCGCACCAGAATTCCAGAGAGAGCTCCCGCCAAGGAGCCGGACAGCCAGCCTGGCTGTGTGCGAGCGGACACACATACCCCAGCGACCAGCCGCAATCCCCGGGGCAGGGAGCACCGAGCGGACAGCACGGTACGGGGCTCAATGCCCTGAGAACGCCACCGGTCCCTCCGCCCGGCTCGGGGTGTCGGGACGGAACAGCCCCAGCCGAGGCGCGGATGTGTCCCGGTGTCCAACCGCAGAGCGGAGCCGGGTGACCGGGAGGGCACAGGTGGGAGGGAGGCGTTCGCGGCGAAGCCCGAGGGCAAGGCTCCAGCCCGGACTGTGCTCCCGGTAAGTAGGGAGCAGGTTGGCTGGCGGGGAGCAGCGGGAAGCAGCAGGGAGCAGCGGGGCAGGCTGGCGGCGGTGTCCCGCCCAGGCCGGGGCTCGGCGAGCTGCGGGGAGCCCCGCACCCTTGGACCCCTCGCTCCCTCCCGTCCTTCCCCCCGCACCCCGGGAACTCACACGGCCGGCCGAGGGGCAGGAGGCGCAGCGGGGGGCTCCGGGCTTGGCCTGGGGGCGGCTGCGGCATGAAGGGCATCCGCGGGGTGCTCAGGCCGGGAGCGGCTCCGCGGCCCCCGATGGCAGCGGCGTGCGGAGCATCCCCCGCTGCGCGGATTCACTTTCCCTTGATCTCGGCGGAAAATGTTCCATAAAGATCCAGTTTGGGGCCTTTCGACTCCCTCCCTCTTTGTCTCCCCCCCCTCCCTTTTCCTTCCCCTCCTGTTGCTGACGTTGCCGCTGTCAATCACGTCCCCTTACACCGACTCTGGCCCGCTCCGCCCGGCCCGGCTCGGCCCGCCCGGCCCGGCCCCGCGCCCGCCCGACGGTCGGCACCGGGGGGCACCGGCGGGGGCAGCGGCCGCCCGGCTCCCGCGCACCAGAGCCGGTCGCGGCCTTCCCCGGCCTGCCTCGGCGCTGCGCCGGGCCTGGCTGCGAGCAGAGCCGCTCGTTGCTCCGGGAGGAGCCCGGGGAGAGGGGACATCCTCGGCACCACCACCCCCTCACAGCCCCGACGGTCCCGGGGCTCCCCACTGCCCGCCGTGGAGCCGGGCAAGGCCGAGGCTGCAGCGGAGGGCATAGGCCGCAACTGGAAAGGCACCCGGCTCGGCGGGACCCCGCGGCGGGAGCCGGGATAGCCCGGGAGAGGTGATGGGGAAGAGCCGAAATCACGCCTGGGCAGGGGTCCCGCCTCAGGAGGGGCCCACAACTCCCGTGGGGTTCCCTGCCCCTCCACTGCAACCAAAGCGTCCATGTCCGGCGGCCTGCTGCCTGCCTCCCTTGCGAGCCCGGGGACGAGAACAGGGCTCCCCCTCCTCTCCATGTCGCGACAGAGAGCCCCGAGCCTTTCCACAAGGCAGGCAAGACCTGGGGGCCACAACAAAGCCAGGCCAGGCCGCCCCGAGGTGAGGGCGGCAAGGGAAGAGGCCGCTCACACCGCCCCGCTGGAGCTCCCTCACCGAGCGGCACCGGCACCGCCTGCCCGGGGCTCCCACAGCCCCACTAAACCCCCAAATCAGGAGGAGAACCCTTGGGGGAGAGTTCCCGAGTGCTGTCGCGACTTAAAGGGCCACTTCAGCTCGGCTGTCGCGATTACCAAGTCCCACACACACAGAGCCCCGCAGCGCTGCCGAGCCGCCCCTCACATCCGAACCGCGCCTAGGCCGCCCTAACCCCTCTACACACAAGGCCTGTCGCGACAGCTCCACCTCTGTGCCCCGCGCTGTGTCGCGACAGCAGCAGGCTCGGCGCTTCACCGTGCTCCCCGAGCCCCTGCTCATCGCCTTACCCGAGCCGGGGGTCCCGGGCGGGCGCCGAGGCGCCGCTCGCTGCCGCAGCGCCGGGCTCACAGGGACCCCGCCATGGGCCGGCAGGGGCAGGGGTCTTATCGGGGTTTTCTTGAAAGTGAATTTAAACCCGAACTCACTCCCACCGTCACGTGGTGCCGAAATTGGGAACAGGAGCAGAATAAAAAGTAAAGTGGGGTCAACCTCGTAATGAACCTTTTCCCCACTCCTACCAAAAAAAAAAAAAAAAAAAGAAAGAAAAAAGGAAAGGGGGTAAAAAAAAAAGTACCCGAGCAGGCCGGGAGATGTGAGGCGAGCGGAACTCGCAGGAGCCAGCGGGATGGGGCAGGTGAGAAGGTGAGACCGGGCCGCGGCGGGCCCTGACGGGGCCGGGGCGAGAGGGGACCCGCGGCCGTCCTGTCCCCGCAGCAGAGACCGAGCGGGGACTGAGAGGGGGCGAAGGGTGAGGGGCAACGAGAGGCCCAGCTCAGCCAGGGCTCCCGGAGCGCCGCTCCCGCCGCTGACCTGCCCCGCTCGGTTCGGTTCCCGCTGGTTCCGCGGCCGCAGCCGCCTCTGAGCTCCGGGCCGTGTCCCAGCCCCGCGGCCCCTCGCTCGGTCCCGCTGCCGGTTCCCACCCGCGGACCGGGCTCTCCCCGTGGGCTGCAGGACCGGGCTCCACGGCGAGGTGAATTTTGGTGTGACTCGGCTGCCTCAGAGGGACCGGGGGCTCGGCTTTGTCTGGATGGGTCTCCCCTCAGCCCGTCCTGCCGCAATCGCGGCAAGGGGAAACGCCGGCTGCTACCTGAGCTTCCCGACGTTAAATGCAGAGTTTTCCCCCTTGAACAACAACAAAAAAGGGGCGGAGGGGCAATCCCAGGTGGGGAGGATTTAATGAAAGTAAATCCAAAGACTCTCAGGCCTGATTTCCCCGTCGGTGCGTACGGGGATACAGGAGCGGAGGGGTCGGGCCCATTCCCCGCCGTGCGGCCCCGGCTGAGTCCGGCCGCGCTCGGCTCACCGTGCCCTGAGCCCGGGCAGCACCTGCCCGTAGCGGGCTCCGGGATCGGTTCCTCGGGGACCGCACGGATTTCCTCATCCCCCGAGCACGGGGACGGGGCCAACACCCAGGGGTGAAACCGCCTCGTCGGATGGAGCCCCCGGCTGCGGCAGCTCCGTGCGCTTCCCGAAGGCTGCGGCAATTGACGGCGAGGCGAAACCAGCCCGACTGTCATCACCCGGCAGATAAACGGCCGGATCCCCGACGGCAGGGTGGCTCCTATTCACGGCTCATCAACGCCGAGCCAAGGGAGCAGTGGGAGGATAAGCCCCGCTTTCAGGGACCAGCGCTCCAAACCACTCATCACTGTCACCGAGCTCGCTCATGCCTTGGCCCTGAACACCGGCGATTAATAAAAGTTCGCTGTCGCTTTTCTCCGAAGTTACACTCAGTCCGCGGGCCGGGGAAACCCGAGTGGGATCCGTCCCGCGGGATGCTCCAGCGCTCTTCCTTCCAGCCGCTGCCCCTTTCCGTGGCTCCTCTTGCCCCGAAGATAACCTGCTTCTCTTCCCCCCGAGAAAAGCTGCCAAGCACGACGGAGACGAGGGGAGCAGCGAGTCCCGAGCCCGCACCCGACGGGACCCGACGGCGGCGGCTCTAAGCCTCGTGCGAGGCGGGGGGAAAGTCAGGACCGAGCCTCGACCGCGTGGGCTGGCACAGATTTACTGACTTGAGAGGAAACTCACCGGTTTACAGAGCTGAGAAGGGTTTGAATGGATGAGTACTGAGAAAAAGTTGCCGAATTTGGCCGGTAACAAGGCTGGAAGAATGGAAGGCTAATACTGAGTTATGCATGAACTCGGGAGGAATTACACAGCATCAGAGCCTTGCTTCTAAACAGCGACAGTGCCAAATTTCTAATAACTGTGTAATATGCTTATTTATACCATACAAGGACTTACAAACCTCATTGTGCATAGCAGCTGGGTCATATTTCTTTACCCTTCCATTCCTCAGGCTCTTTTGCCAAGAGACTGGTACCAAACACTCCTAGGCTGAAAGGAAAACACAAAATTTAATCGCAAAGAAACGATGACAAGGAAGCGTGGGTAAGATACGGGCTGACGTGCAGCCCTTTAATCTTAAGCATCTGCCTAAAATAGATGCACGAAGGGGGCATTGGAAATATGCACGGTTTGAAATGCGAGTGATTCTCTGCTTCTAAATCGTTCCCCCAATTATCCACATGTATTTCCCTGACCTGGGCACGTTTGTAGGCTCTAAGGCTTTGTTTTAAACTGTTAAATAAATATTTTAACGAATGTTTTAAAACGTTGTAAACGAATGTGCCGCTCAGTCTCGCACCAAGCTCCGCTGGATCCGGGTAAATCAAACGAAGAACCATATTCCCATTTGTTTTTAAATATTTGGGGGGATTTTTTTATATTTTTATCGCTGGGATTTTTTTAAATTTATCCCAGCTAACCAAGTGTACTCACCCGTCATGATTTCAAACAAAGCTATGCAAGATGCAGCCTTGAAATGTTAAACCTGTATCCAGAAATAATTAAACTATGAACGAATATTCGTGTATGTAGATATTTTTTGAAAACTTGAGTATTTTAGAAATAAAAACTAACAATTGTGGAGTTGGTTTAATTTTTAAAACTAACCCTAATTTTGTCCAAATGCTCTACGTTTTTATTTTTGAATATGCTTACTTATTATTTTTTGAAGTAGCATCTAAAAAACTAACATTTCAAATCAACTGCACAATTTTGAAGGAAGAGATTTTGCCATGAGCTTGGCAAAGTCTTTGTAAGAATGAACAGTCCTGAGATCTCTGCCCTGCTGAGCGTCAGACTGAGATAGTCCCCAGTGGTATTTCCAGCCAAAGCTCAGATTTAACTTCAAAATTTACATATATTAAAAGAAAAATCTCCATCTATTTTGCAATAACTTCTTTGATTTAAAAAGCCCTAAAGCTACAACATGCTGGAGGATGGGAGGATGGGAGCAGGCAAATGGAGCTGGAGTGGGAATGATGGTTTAAAAAATAAAAGGAGAACAAAGCCCAGTGCTCAGAGCTGGTGATTTCTCTGCAGCCTGGCTTGCAGTGCCACAGCAGCCCCAGCTCTGCTCCTGCAGCCACCAAACTCTGCTCTGGGGTGGGGTCCGAGCAGGGCACAGGATGGGCGCCAAGCAGGCTGTGCCAGCCCTGCTGTGCCACTCGGAGCAGGTCAGTGCCTGTGCTCACACCATCCCGAGGCCTGGAGGGCAGCCTGGGAGAGAGGGGACCCAGCTGTGGGTCAGGGTGGCAGCCAGATGTGGGCATGGAGAGGGGACAGCAGCCCCAGGGCAGCTCAGGGTCCTGCAGGGAGGAGGACACCTTGTTGTGGAACCTCCTGGTGAAGCTGCTCTGGGGCTGTGGGCAAAAAGGAGAGAGGCACATCAATCCAGCAAGGGACAGCACAGCGAGTCACTGCCACAGGCAGGCAGAAAAGAGGAGAGCAAGAAAGTGCCTTAAGGAATTGCAAATCCAGGCCAGCACACTGGCAGAGCAACGTGCTGTGGTTCTGCCCAGAGTCCTTGGCATCACCCATCCATCTCCGTGCAGGGATGAGGGACTGGCAGAGTCCTGCCCAAAGTGATTATTCAATTTGTGCTGGGCATGAGGAGGAGGTTATTGCTGTGGGAAATCACTGTCCTCCAGGGTAAACAGAGGGAAATGCTGGTCTGGGTGAGAAATTCCCAGCGTGAGGAATGAGGGCAGGCAGCTGCCAGCTCTGCCTCTGCCCTGGAGCTGGGCACAGACGCTGTCCAAGCCCCCAGTGTGGCACGGTGACAGAGCAACCAGAGCCAGGGGGGCCAAACAATCCTGTTCAACCATCAGAGCCCCCTCAGGGGCCAGAACCCCTGACCACAGCCTGAGCAAGGCAGCACAGCAATCCCTCACAGCCACCAGGGCCTGCTGCTCCTTTGGCCTGTCCCTTACCCCACGGTGCTGCCCACAGGGAACCTTTCCTCTTTCTCCTCATCCAGGGCTGGACCCACAGCGTGGCAGAGGGTCAAAGCAGGGCTCAGCACTGCAGCTCTGGGGAGGGAACAGAAAACACTGAGCCAGGAGCAAACAGGGGCCCTGGGGGATTAAACCCTTGCCAGAGAGCAATCACCCTCCCAGGGATCAGTCCTGGCTAAATCAGCCAGGGCAGCTTTAGGGCTGTGAGGTTTCAGAGATGGGGAGGCAACTGGGATTTCAAAGGGCAGAGGGGAGCAGGGAGCAGCAGGAGCTGGAGTGGAGAGGCTGGAGTAGAGGCACAAACACCCATCTGGATGTGGAGCTGCTGGGAGGAGGAGGCATCACAAGGGGGTGGAGGAAGGAGAGGTGAGAGGGAGATGAGGGCAGAGAGGAAGGGAGTTTGGGGGTGTGGGGAGCAGGAGGCCACCCTGGGGAAGGGCTTTGCTTCAAGGGCAGCACACATCCCCAGCCAGCCCCTGGATGTGGCAGCTTGTTCCCTGCTCAGCCACATCCCTCCCATGGCTCTGTCCCACTCCCGGACACTGACACGGAACACATTCCTTGGGGACAGGGCCAGGCCTGGAACAAATGCTCTTCTCCATTTTGGGGATTGTCCTCTCTCCCAAACCCAGGGAGTGGGTTTGCTCTGCAAACAGGCCTCAGCCTTAGGGGTGCTGTTGTCCTCCCAGTAAAGGGACCAGAACTGCAAAAAGGCCCCACATTGCCATTCCTGGGGAAGGTTCTCAACAGAAGCAAACAGGAAGGGAAAGGACAGCCAACTGGGATGGGGCCCAGAAGCTGGGAATTTCCTCCTCCTGGGACATGACTTGCTGTGGGACCCCAAATTTGCTGCAGATAGAACGAGGGAAGCTGGAGAGAGGGGAGGGATGAAATGCTGGAGCAGCATCTGCCCCTGGCTCCAGCAAGGAGAGAAAGGATGGCTGAGATTCATTAAATAAAGAGACAGGAAAACCTTGCTTAAGGAGCTGTCTGGGAGAGGGGCCATTTCAGGCCTGCTGTATACAAGTGCCAGTGATTTGGGGCCAGAACAGACAATTGCTAAAATTTCCTCCAGGCTCCACTGTGCGAGGAGCTTCTCAAGCAAAGCAGTTACAAAAAGTTGTGGGGAACTTGCTGGTGCTTTTCAGCTTGGGTTCTGCTTTTCTGCTGGCTGCATCAGAAGGGAAGGAAAAAGATCCCTCAAATTAGGAATTTTTTCTCACACAACAGCTCAGAGCACTGACCTGGTGGTGCAGAGAGGACGAGGCAGCTCCTGCTGGAGGAAGGGCACAAGCATCTCACCATGCAGTGGGAACAGAGAGAGGGATGGAAAAGGGATTTCATGATCCTCAGGATCAGTCTGCACCTGTCATAAACAACAGGGTGAAATTGGGGGAGAAGCAGGAGCAGTGGGGACAGCAGAGAAAGTTTGCACCACTGAACTTCAGCACAACCACAGCTACAGAGTTCAGGTGCTTCTGACCCTGCCATTCCCTGCTCTGACCTGGCAGCCAGGCAGGGAGGGGAGCAAAATGGGCTCTGCCCAAACCCCAACACTGCTCCACCTCCAGAGGAGAGGGATCCACGCTGGGATCACCAGGTGGTGAGGCTGCTGCAGGTCTGCCAGCTGCTCAAGGGGCTGGTCTGGCTGCTTTGGGACATCCTCAAGATCATTCCCCACCTCTGCCACATGATGTTCATCCATCTCCATGCTGGTAAATGGCTGGAAATTCTTGCCTGGGTTGGGAATATCAACCTGAGGAATCACCTTGGCCATGGAGCCTCAGGGACTGTGGGGACAGAGCCAGCAGCAGGATGGTCCTCTCTGATCCTGACACAGAAATCAGGAGATGGGGAAGGGCTCCATCCCCTCTCTCCTGCTTTGCCACATCCCTGCTCCAATTTGAACCTAAAAAGTGTAAAAAATCTGAGTAAGAAATGCTGCTCAGTGCTTTCCATAGCAGCACCCTCCATCTACAGCACATTCTCACCACAAGGAGAACGCTGTGGTTTTGCCTCTGTGCTGGTGCCACCGACAAAGTGCAGAAAAGCCTCAGAGCTGGAGATAAATGCCCTGAACCAGATGAGATCAGCCGGGAACACCTGATCCTCATTCCCACAAGGTTATGGTCGAGGTTGCGAAACGAAGGAAGTGCCGCACTGGCATGCTGGCAGCAAATCAAAGCAAATGACATTAATTAAAGCAGATGTTAGGAATAGGAAATTAAGCTAAAGCAACATTTCATCTGCAGCGTCTTCCCTGGGCACTTTAGAGAGGGTATAAGTTTACTGTAGGGAAAGAGAAATGAGGAGGCTGGTGCAGAGGATAGATGTGCGGGAAGTTAAAAGAATTAGAGGAGAGTTTTAAAAGCTTTAGACTATACATTCAAGGTCATGTTCACTCTCTGTATTTATTTTGAATTGTGGGTGAGGGGGAAGGCTGAGAGTGCTGGCTGGCACTGCAGGGGGACTCAGGCTAACATGGACCAGCATCCTTGACAAGGGGGCTCAGCTCTGAATTTGGGACCCTCCACACTCCTCCCTGCACGGCACTGATGGACCTTGGCACCGGTTTTGCAAAAATAATTTCCCAATTTTGCTTTTCTCGGCTCACTCAGCCCCAGAATTTACCAAAGCTCAGCCCATTTCTCTGGGCAGCCGGGGACAAGGGCACCACTGTCCCCTGCACAGAGGGGAAACTGAGGCACAGCATGATTTACAGTTTTGGAGCACACAGCAAGCACAGGGCTGGCAGCACAGGCCAGAGCTGCCCTCCAACCCCGTGAGGAGCCACGAGAAGCCCCTCAGACCCTCTCCCGTGGTCTGCCTCACCCACAGACCCTTCCTCCTGCTCCCACCCTCGGGGCTGGCAGCGATGGGGGCGCTGCTGGGGCTGCACTGACGCACCCGTGTCATCCCGGGTCACCCAGCTTGTTCCAATCAGGGCCACATGCCTCTCTGTGCCGGGGCTGCGAGCCCGGGGCCGCTTCCACGTGGCCCCTGTGCCAGCTCACAGGGCGCACGTAGGTGTCCCCATGTCCACATGGGAAGGGGGTGACATCCCCGCTATGCCCAAGCTGTGCCAGGAACTGTGCCAGGAGCTGTGCCATGCCGTGTGCCAGGAGTTGTGCCATGCTGCGTGACATAAGCTGTGATAGGAGCTGTGCCAGGAGCTGGGTCAGGAGCTGGGTCATGCCGAGGGCCAGGAGCTGTGCCAGGGGCTGTGCCATGGGCTATGCCAGGAGCTGTTGCCATGCCGTGTGGCAAGGGCTATGCCAGGAGCTATGCCGTGCAGAGTGCCAGGGGCTGTGCCAGGAGCTGTGCCATGCCGTGTGCCAGCAGCTGTGCCATGCCATGTGCCATGCCGCGTGCCAGGAGCTGTGCCATGCGGAGTGCCAGGGGCTGTGCCAGGAGCTGTGCCATGCCGAGTGCCATGAGCCGTGCCATGCCGTGTGCCAGGAGCTGTGCCATGCCGAGTGCCATGAGCAGGGCAGAATTTCCATTTCTCCCTCTGCCTCCGCCGTGCCCCGGGAGCGGAGCGAGAGATGCTGGCGCAGCTCCTGACCCCGGCGCTCTCCTCCCGCGCTGCCCCGCTCCCGGAGCCGCTGCCGTGCTTCCCCCGGAGCCATAAATTGCTGCCGGGGCCCCGGGCGGGCTCCCCACGGCGGTGTCTCGGCCGTGAGTTACGAGGAGCGAGCGGCTCCGCTCCAGAGCCCCAGCGAGGCAGCGCCGCTCGCTCCCTCCTCCCGCAGCCCCTGTGCCCCCTGTGCCACCCTGCCCTGCAGGGTTTCACCCCATGGCACCCCCTGCGCGCCCCGGAGCGCCGAGCAGCGCTGGCTGGAGCCGCTGTTTACCCAGGGCGAGCGGGCAGATGGCTTGCTGACAGCTTCAGGAACACCTTGTAGCAGTTGCGGTGATTCCCGAGATCCGTTGCTTCCCATTTCAATTCACACATCATGATTTCTAAACCTCAGCTCGTACCTTCCCAGCAGAGCTCCCCACCTCCGTTCCTGGCTGCCCGCAGTCGCTGCCGGCCCGGGAAGGACGGGAAGGGGATCCTGTGAGCCACCCTGCCACTGCCTCCTTCATTAACCTGCCAAAGAAAGGGGAACGAGCTGCACAGAGGCTGGAAATGGCTTTGAGGGCGCAAGTACTTCTTAGGGATGGAGAATTCATTTCCCAGCTGAATGATGGTTGCAAATGCATGGACAGAAAACAGGGAAATGGAGTCTGAGGTTGGCATGTGGGAGTCTCTTTTGGTGTGGAGCATCTCCACTTGGGATGGGTCCCTGTCATCCCTGCTGGGACCAGCGTTGTCCCCAGAGGGCTGTGGCAGCCTGCTCAGCCCCTGGTGCCCTTTGGGAGCAGCTCAAAGAGGCAAAACTGAAGCTGGGATGGAGCCTGGCCATGGTGGCTCCTGTAAACAGCCCAAGTTTGGTCAGCAGGAGGCTCAGCCCCAGCTGCCCCACCTGGGATGGCTGCTGGCCCACCTTCCCTCCAGGAATTGCTCTCTGGGCCTGGTGGGACCCCAGAGCTGGTTCTGGGACCTTTGTGCTCCCACAGCAAGTGTGAAGCAGAGCATCTCACACTTGTGAGCATTCCCTGCCCTCCTTGTGCTGCTGTGGCAGAGCCTTGGCCTCAGGGTGACAAAAGGAGTATGTTTTTCCAATTAAAGGAGCCAAATGTGTTTTCCTGCCAGTATTGAGACATGCAATGTCTACATTTTAACCTTGAAGAAGCCTCTGGAGACACTGCAAAATAAATCAATACTAGTCCACGTGCTGGAAAACAGAACCAATAAATAACTTCAGAGCAGCTTTTCTGTTTACCCTGTGAAATTCCCACTCTTGGCCGTGTGCTTCAAAACAGAGTCTCAAAATAAAATAGAAAAGAAAAACAACCCCCTGAACCCTTCATTAGTGGCTCAGCATGAAGCTCTCCAGCCAGGCAGAGCTGGTTTCAGATTGCAGGTGCAGGGCCAATTCTCCACTGACCTCTGGGCTGGGATTTGGGATTGAGGTTGCCTGTGCAATGCTTTAAAAATATTAAATAAAAACATGAAAAAGAAAAATATACACGCCCTGTATGGTTTCTTATGGCATGGAAGGTGCTGGAGGAAAGTGAGCACCTGGGTTCTTGGATAGGATATCCCCAGCCTGGTTCCTGAGCCTGATCCAAGCTCCAGGTGCTGCAGTCAGGATTCCCTGAGCCCATCCCAGCCACGGGGACCTGCACCCCATGGATTTTACCTGGTGTCATTGCTGTGTCCCCAGATGATGAGGAATAACTGTGTCCCTCAACCTTCTCCCTCTGCTCTTCCCGGGTTGGTTTGGGGCCAGTCAGGGATTCACCAGCTCTTCCTCCTTTCTGACAACAATAAACGTGTCTTTAGCATAAAACAAGATTTACAGGAGCTATTAAAAGGCAACTCAAAGGCATTTTTCTGCATCCTGCTGAGGAAAGGTCTCATGTGGGAGGCAGGTGGGGCTGCAGGGACACACACAGGGCAGCTGGGGACCCACCTGAGCATGCAGGCACTGCTGGTGCCACCGACAGCCCGTGCTGGTGCCACCAGCGGTGCCATGGACACACAGGAGGGTCAGGACACACAGCAGTGCCATGGACAGACAGTGGGGTCAGGACACAGCAGAGACAGGACACACAGCAGGGACAGGACACACAGGGACACCTCCTGCACAGGGCAAACCCCACACAGTGACCCCACGCTGCCCAGATTTATCCCCAAAGCCAAGGCCAGCAGGACACCAGGAGCACAGAGCAGGAGGAGACATTCCCACCAAGGGGAAAAGTGAAAAAACCTTCAGCTCTTGCACCCAGGAAGGTCCCTGTGCCTGCAGGGACACAGCAGAGGATCTGTGCATGGGGTGGGTGGGTGTGAGCCTTGCTTTGGGCAGGCTCTGTGCCATGCAGCAGCTCCAGGAATTCTGTGGGAAATGGGACAGAGGCAGGGTTGGGTTTTTATAGCTGGGAAAAGGGACGCACAAACCTGCAGCTCACACCAGGTGAACTCTAAATGCACCCCAGGTTGCAGCTCACAGAATCACATCCCTGTCCTGCTTTGATGTCCCTGCTGCACCCCAGGTCCTGTGGCACCACTGCCACCCTCTGCCCTGCACAATGAGGGGAGAGGGGACAATGATGACCTGGCAGGGCGTGTGTCACACTCATCACCGCCCAGTTTATACCTGTGGGTATAAACTGGGCAGATTTAGCAACTGTAGGGCCTTCTGTTCTTCCTTACATCTCTGGGCCATTTCCCCACCCCTTAAATGCTTCACATTATTTATTACATTTCATTTAACCCCAGCCACGTCCTCCAAATAAAATTTATTTTGCAGCTGTCATTCAGGTTTACTCCAGCCTTAACCTCGTAATCCTATTGATTCCCTCATTATTCTGGGAGTGGGGATTGATTTCATGCCTTCTGTGCCGTGGAGAAGCCTTTGCTCATTAATCTCACCCACATTTACAAACAGCCCATCCTGCTCATTCATTATTTCCTCATTCCCTGACTCACGAGGTGCTCAGCTTGCCTGCTTTGCCTCCTGATTTTGGGGTGTGGATGGAGAGGGAATATAATCCTTGTCCTAAAGGGCATCCTCACAGCCTGGATGTCCATGACCAGAGGAATTCCCATGCAGGAAATTTCCAGAAAATCCCCCAGAGCTGTGCTCTGCATCACCTTTGGGACATGCCCCAGCTCTGCATCGTGCTCAGGAAACCACTGAAACCAACTGGGCTGGGAAAAACAGGGAACCAGAACAAATCCAGCTCAGGAAGGTCTCCAGATGAACACCCTGCACCCACAGCCAGGCCCTGCAGCTCAGGGCTGTTGGACAGGTACCAGCAGTACCTGTTGCTGGGCTTTGCTGATGCACACACGTGTGCACCCCTCCAAACACACCACAAGTGTGTTTATAGGGTGTGATTAATCACCCAGAGCATTTCATAGAGCCCCATCCCTGTGCACAGCACTGTACAGTGTATGGAGGAAGACATGACCCCCTGTCAGGGAGGCTTAGAATAAAAAATAGGCAGACACTGTAGTTCAGACACGTAATAAATCCCCCAGAAGGGCCAATCTCAAATATTTCAGCTCTTTCTCCCTCCCCTCCCATAATATATAATTGTCTTTGTTGGATCAATACAGAGGGGCTTTGTGGAAGGAGCAGGTTTTAAGGGAAGATTAATGTAGTGAATTATACATGCAGCTAGGAAGAATTCTAATATTCAGCTTCCAGGAGGAGAGGGAAGGGTCTGTGGGATCAAATCCTCCCTGCAGGGTGGGCACACAGAGCCTGGGGGTGCCTGTGGGATGGATGGGTGGTGGATGGATGGATGGATGGATGGATGGATGGATGGGATGGGTGGATGGATGGATGGATGGATGGGATGGATGGATGGGTGGATGGATGGATGGATGGATGGATGGATTCAGTGAGTGTGATTTCAGCTGCATCCCTCAGCCCCACCTGGCTTTGGGGCAGGTTTTGTCCCACCATGAGGCTGTGCACCACCTCACCCTCCAGACACAGCCAGCAGAGAGCAGACAGGGCCCTGAAATATTTGTCACTGGGGTATTTGCCACTAAACACCCATTATTTATCCACAGCAAAGCCCCGTGGGTTTTCATTTTCATAATTTCATTTTATCATTTCTGTGGGTGCACAGACACCCCCCAGCCTCTGCTCAGAGCATCCTACAAATAAATGCCCTTAATCCCATTAATTGCAGTGCCACAGGGTGAGCAGCACAGGGCTGGCTGAGCCTCCCCAGCAAGGTGTGCATCCTGGGGAGCACAGGCCTATCATATGGAATAAATTTAACTGAATCAAGTTTTGATTAAATGCCATAAACATGATTGATTTGGTTACATACCCTCTGCATGACGGTCTGTTTAATTTATTTTTTCATTCTGAGAAGGGATGTTGCATTGATCCCAAACATTAGCTTTGACTGCCACCATAAATTCCCATTTTAGGGCAACCTGCAGCAGCCTTATTAATATTTTTACACTTAGCCAGCAGTTGGCAGGGTTAACCCTTCCTCAACGTGCCCAAATTGTGCAGTGCAGCGGAAAGTCACCTGCTTTAATGCCACCACTCCAAAGCCACCAAACCCTCCTGAAACTGCTCCCTGGAGCCCTCAGGACCAGGGGATCAGCACAAACCCTGAGGCAGCAGCTCCACAAGGCCTTGGGCAATTAAATTTTGACCGTAGCATGTCCAAAATGGGCTGTTTGCTCTCAAAATCCCACAAAACCCAGCACACCTCTCACCCTGCCAGCCTCTGAACCAACACTGCCACAGAATTCCTCACAACAGCTTCTATATCTTTCTTTTTATCAAGGGTAAGGGGAGAAAAATCCTGCCCAAATATATATATTTTTAATATTACTAATAAATTGGAAGAATGCTTTATGTTTTCAATATATTTTCAATTTGCTGCCATGGTCAGTATCTTGGTTGCTATGTGTATTTTATAAGCAACATCAATGATAACCAGATTTAGCTGTTGGTTTCTCCATAAATACTGTGTTATCCACCAAAAGCCATCTCTGGGAACACAGTGTTGTTAAAAATAATGCTGAAAAATCAGCAGAGAAACACCAAAAGCAAAAAAGAATAAATCACTTCCAAGCACATCTTGGAGAGACTGGAATTTTTGAGGGTTTATATGGAAGATAAGCTGATTTTTAACACATATTTTGGACAGATCCTGCAAACCCAGTGTCCATAAAACCCTCAAGTAACACATGAGCTCATTGCAGGCCAAAGCAGGAAGGGTTTCTGTGCATTTGCACTCAGGACAGTGACAAAGGACACTTGGAGCCTGCCCAGGTCTCATCCCTGGTAGGTGGGACTCTGCACAGAATTTACTCAATCTCATTCCTGCCTCCTGTGGGGTTTTGTATCATTCCTTTCACAAAATCCCAGGATGTTTTGTGTTGGAAGGGACCTCAAGGATCATCTCATTCCACCTCCCACCATCCCAGGCTGCCCCAAGCCTCCTTCAAGGCTCTGAAATGAGCAGGACAAGAAAGTGAAGGCATCTCTAAATACTGAATTATTCAGCAGAAACATTTCTGCTGTCCTCCCTCCAACTCAATTTATCTGTATTTAATTTAATTGCAAAGCACATTCCATCTATTTTCATACAACCTCTGGGAGCTGGGCTGGTGATTCTTAATGAGAAATCAGCAAGGATTTCACTTAGGATTGAGATTTTACCTGCAGGGGTCCAGCCCAAGGATTTGAGCCAATTTGACCTGAATTCAAGGAGCAAAGCTGGAAAAGTGATGCTGTGTCCAGGCTTTGTGCAGGAACAGGAGCAGTGCACTGCCACCTTCCTTTTTCCTGGAGGAGAACAGCACAAATTCACCCAAATTCACCCAAACTCACCCAAACCCCCCCATCCCAACAGGCCAATTTTAGCCTTGCTGCAGGCAGATCTCTCACTCACCTCAGCTCTCTTTTATGAGCTGGACAGTTTGTTCTCACTGAGGTCAGGTCCATCTTTCCAGGGTGCTCAAGGGAAAAAAATCCAAATCTCTCAGCAAACGAGGCAGCACAGCCTGAACCACCACAGCTCCTCAAATCCCAACGGCCCTCAGCCAGCACCTGCTGGGGGGGTGTGTTTAATTAATGAATTAATGGATTTAATTAATGAATTAATGAATTTAATTAATGAATTTATGAATTTAATTAATGAATTAACAAATGCTGTGCAGTAAATTCACAAATTATTAATAACAAGCTTCCCAGGACCCTGCAAATATCACACAGGAGGTAAATCCTCACATCACCAGCTACACAGGGGGAGTGTGGATGGGTGCTGGCACCCTCTGAATCCAGGGAACCTCATGCTACAGCCCTGGAAACACAAAAACCACCACAAAGCCATGGCAGCATCAGGGGTTTGTCTCCCTTCACCCTTGGCAGAAGCCAGAAAAACCTCAGCTCAGTATTTTCCCATGGTATCCTGGCTTTCTTGCTTTGAAAAAAAAAAAAAAAAGTAATTATTTAATGGATTTAAAGGTTTCATAGCCTCTTTTCATCTAATATTTAACGTGCAAGAGTTTCTGCATACCCCAGGTTAGGTAAACATTAGAGAAGATTGTTTATAGAAATTATATACAGAGCGGCGCTGGTTTAATTTATCAAAAAAGGTTTTGTTGAAATAAATTCATTTTACAGTGAAACCCACTTAAACCTGTGAAAGGAGTGACCTGGTTGCAGTGAACCTGTTTGTGCCTCACCTCAGGGCACAGATTGAGCTGCACCACGATAGCATCTCCCATGTAAATATTCCCTGCCCTCCCAGAGAGTGGGACAGGGCAGAAACTGTGCCAAGGAGAGGGGTGCCAGGCCCACAGGGATGGAAGGATGGAAATTGGAGCTCACAGGGAAATTTGGGCACCACTGCTGTGGTTTAATGCTGAATCCACCCCTCTTGTGGGAGAGATGGGAGCAGGGGGTGGCAGAGGGGCTCTGGGCTGCACTGTGATGCTGCAGGGGAAATGAAGGGGAATGCAAGGGGGAAATAAATAATGCTGGGGAAAATAAATAATGCTGGGGAAAATAAATAATGCTGGGGAAATGCAAGGGGGAAATGATGGGAGAAATGACGGGGAAATGCAAGGGGGAAAGACTAAGGGGGAAATGCTGGGGGGAAAAGGCAAAGGGGGAAATAATGCTGGGAGAAATAATGCTGGGAGAAATAATGCTGGGAATAGAAGGAGGGAAATGCAAAGGGGGAAAATGCTGGGGGAAAATGCTGGGGGAAAAATGCTGGGGGGAAATGCAAAGGGGGAAATGCGGGGGATAATGAAAATGCAAGAATGCTGGGGGATATGAAATGCAAGAATGCCAGGGGAAATGAATTGCAAGGGGAAATGAAATGCAGCTCTAGAAAGGATAAAGGACGTCAAAACCCCACCAGCCTCTGCCCGCCCCTCAGCCTCATCTGCCACTGCTGGTTTGCCATGATCGATTGCCATTGATATTGATAATTGCCGTTATCAGGCTCTTATTGTGGGAAATTACCAGAAATAACCCAGCAGCCATTTTTCCCTTCCCCCGAAGTTTACCGCGAGGCGGGGAAAGGCAGAATCTCTGCTCTCGCCTCCCCTCTGCTGGCTCCAGCAGCGCTTGGCTCACGGATGGTTTTCCTGCTCTATTTTAAAAGTGAAGCTCGGGGAGGACAAACAGAACAGAGGGGGAAAAGCCCACCAGCATTCCTCCCTCATGGCACAGGTCAGATTAACAGGGGGAAATTAATGCTAGCAGCTTTAAGGGAGATGAAATGCTTTGGGAATGAGCAGATGCATTAATTTGTAGCATGTGGCTTTAAGAGTTAATTTCAGTACCGGGAATCACATTCGTTCATCCATCCTTTGAGGAGGCATAGCCAGGTACGGGGCTTTGTGCAGTTCCCACAGTCTGGCCTAAAGGTATTTATAGTCTAGAGCTGGGGGAAAGAAAACACAGAAAAAAGGGATGGGATAAGGGAAACTGGGCTTTGGAAGCAGTCTGTGCAAAATCCACCAAGGCAGAATTGTCTCGTTAACAGAGGGAGCAATTTGAAATTATATGGGAAAGGTGGATAAAACCTGGAAAGCATAAGAGCCAGCTCTGATTTCAAAGTCCATGGGAGCATTCCAAGGCAGAGCTTTAAAATTAGAAACAGCATGCAAAGGTACTTTTCCATTGAAATGTCATGTTTTCCTTGAAAGGAGCTTTTTCCATCTCGAGAACGCGTTTTGTCACCGAGCAGTGAGTGCACTTCTCCCTACAGGCCTGCTGAGGCAAAAACCCTGGGAGAAAATGGACAATCACATCCAGGGGCTTGGCAAACAAACAAAAGCCAAGGAGAGAAGGGATTGAGCAGCACGTTTCCATCAGGGAGGTTTGCAGCTCATCCTGGGCTCTGGACACCTCTTGGCCCCTCTGCTCTCTGCTGTCTGTCCTGGAGCTGAATTCAGGTGTTGCCTCCAGAGCCGGGGTGAAATCACTTGTGCATGATCCAGGAGGGAGCAGATCCCATTCCCAGTTGTTCTTTGGATGCAGGAGAACCCTTTTGTGGGCTCTCAGGTCCCTCTGTGATGGGGGTGATCCAGCAGCACCCCTGAGCTGTGACAGCCACAGCCACCACCCCGATGGCCAGCACAGCCCCAGCTCTGCTGGACCCCGTTGTTTCCAGGTGATCCAAGTGCCAAACCCCACAAACACACCCTGAGGGACCCCCTTGTGTCCCCCCAACACCGGGTATGTGACAGTGGTGCCACCAACCACCCTGGCTGCGCTCATCCACAGAGCTGCAGGGGAGAAGAGGAAATTTAGGAAAGTGGGAATGTTAAAAGGAGATGCAAAACTCCAAAAAGTTCCTGGCTTTGCAGAGATCCCACTGCAAGGCTGAGCTCTCCAGGGGGACAAGAAGGGGGTGGAGGAAGAGCCCCTGTGCTGTGTCCCCTACAAAGAGCCCTGTCCTTCCGTGCTTTTCAGAGCAGCCACGAACACACGGAGGGAGCAAATTCCCGGGGCAGGGAGGATGCTGGGGGGCAGCTCCTGCTCCTGCCCGTGTCCCAGCCCTGTCCCTGTCCCCTCCCAGGGCCGGCAGGTGCCCTGGGGACACGGCTCCCCCCGCACAGACAGCCCCGCTTTGAAGCGCTGCCGAGGCTGGCGGCAGCGGCCGGGCTGCGATGCGATGGCTTTTAAACTCGGAGCGAGATGAAAAGCAGCCGGAAACGCATCTGAAGGGTGACTGCAGGGCTAAGCCTGCTTTTCTCATGCTCGCTTATCCCGGCCTGCTCCGGCACAGACCGAGTCCCCCGGGAGATGCTTTCTCAAGCTCTGCTGCCTGTCCCGGCCTTTGCTGCTCACATCTCTGCTCTGCCGGGAGGAGAAGCAGCAACAGAGATGGAGACAGAGATGTAGATGACATCTCTTTCAGCACAGATGTAAAAAACCTTTTTTGTTTTTTAATCATTAAAGGTCCTGTGTTGTTTCCTGCCCCGACTCCCAGGAGCCCAAGCCTGGTCCTGAAGCACAGCTGAGGTGCTGCTGTGGTTCTGGAGCAAGGGAAACTCCTGTGCTGCTTCTGGGAGTGATTTGGGAGGAGAAATGGGGGACAGGAGGGTGGCATGGCCCAGGAGTGGGCAGCACTCAGCAGGCATGCACAGAACAACAGGAGAAAAATAATTCCTTTCTCCAAAGCATCCCAGGCTAAATCTACTATTCCTGAGCACTGACCACCTCTTCCACTACACCCCAATGGAACATGCCATAAAACCATGGCCAGACATCCCCATTCCCCACGGTGCCAGGCCACCAGGCAGCCAAGGCCAAGCAGAGCTGTCTGGGGCACACCAGAGCACAGAAATCACCCTGTGCCTGTTGCTCAACAGGGGAGACACCCCTGGGCATCATCAGCTGAATCATTGCTCTGACAGAGCAGCCAAAACTTTAAAATCAAGTTTAAAACACCCAAGGACCTTGAATGGCTTGTTACCTATCAGATTTAAGCACCCAAGGACCTTGAATGGCTTGTTACCTATCAGATTTCTGCTCTCCTGTGCATGGAGTGTCATGGAAATGGCTCTGAGAAGAGCAAACCCAGAATGCCACGGCTTGGAAGGAATTTCATTGCTTGTCGCCTGCACAGAGCCCCTGTGAGGGGCATTAGGAACACAGGAGGCCAGGAGAAGCCTGGATCTAATGAGATTTGTGCTAATTCATGTGATTGTTTATAAGAACTACGCTGCTCTAAGCCTGTTAAGCCACCCTGCCTGGCCAGGACTATCCCAGCTCTGGGCTGAGCACCCTCCAAAGCCTGAGGTTTGCTCAGAGCAGCTGGGCACACATTGTGCCTGGGAGAACACAGAGAAATCTTTGCTATTTCTCCTAAGGAAAGCCCTCAGTGCTCTCTCAGGAAAAATCTCCCCCTGTTTGCTGAGGATGCTGTCCCTGCACAGCGCCAGGCTCTGGGATTCATGGGCTGGGAGCTCTGCAGGGACAGCAAAGCAGGAGCAGCCCAGGGGCCTTTCTGCCTCCTGCAGCTAATCCACCACCCCTGGGCTTCTCAATGGGTTCTCCATCAGGAATTCCCAGTACCAAGTGGGTGTTGGAGAAGAACACCCGGACAAACCCTCCCAGTCACTCGCTCCCTGCCCCAGATCACACAAACTGGGGCCTGAATTTCCTCCCACCACCCTGCTGGAATAAACTGCTGCTGTTGTTGCTGTGTGTTCCCTTCTCTTTTCCTTTGTTCCTTCCCTTGGTTGGAGCTTGTCTGAGCCTTCCTCTCCTCTCCCAGCCAAGCCAGAGGTTACCCCAGCAATCAGCCCCTGGTGCCAAAGAGTCTGCACCGAGCTCAGCCCCGGCTCTGGGGGAGCCAGACATGAAGAGGGGGCTTTAATCTCAGATGTGCTGGCTGATAATCTGCTCTGCAGTTTGCAGATAGGGCAGTCTGGGCTCTCCCAGGCTCCAGGGAGGGCAGGGGCAGCCTGGACCACGTTCCCATGCAGGCCTTGGGCTGGATTGTGCATCCAAACCACCCACAGCTCGTGTGGCCACCAAGGCACCCGGACATGATCCTGTGCCCCCAGAGGTGGGAGATTTGGCCTTGGGTTTGCTGCAGTCACTTGGGAAATTATAAACATTCTGTTCCTGTTCCAGAATGATCACAAGCGTTGGGGGGGGGTCTCAGAGTGACTCAAAGAGGGGAGCAGTGAGACTGGGGAGGGTGGGATCCCCTCAGTCCTGAAATGGGGTCCCACAGACCACCCCAGGCCACAGCTGAGCTGCCAAAGCCATTTTGTGCCACAAGGAGCCCCAATGGGCTCTCCCAGGGTCAGGGTCCCTCCAGCCATCCCTGCCTGGGGACCTGGTCAGGCCCAACCCAGGGCTCCCCATGGTTCAGGGCTGGCTTGGCTGCTCCTGCCCTGCCCCACACTTGACCAAGACCAGGCCCAACCCTCCCCAGGCACCCCAGTAAGAAGGAATTCTCCTTTTTGATGACCCCAAAAGGAGGAAAGCATCCTCCTGTTCACATGGGACAGGACACCCAACCCAGCCAGGGAGGGAGCAGAGCATCCCCTCTGCCCAGCGTTCCCCCACGCCAGGAAAACGGGAATTCCATGCAGGCAGAGGGCTCAGACAGCCACAGGGATGGGCTGTGCTTTAAAACAACGGGAGAAAGCCAAAACAGCCCGGCTGGAACCAAAACCCCTGCAAACGCTCCCTCTCGTGGAGGATGGCTGCTCTCCTGCTTGCGGCACAACAGGAGAGGTCTGGTCCCAAAAATGTCCCAAAAATGCCCCAAAACTGTCCCAAAATGAGGAGCTCTATGGGAACAAAGGGGGCTGGTGACACCCTCCCATGCAGCATCCTCATGGTGCCAGGTCCCGGTGCCCAGTGGGGTCTCTGGAGTGAGCAGGACACAGCAGGCATGGGATGGGGGCACATCTGAGTCTGTCACTGAGGGTCCTGGATGCCTTTGAGGCTTCAACAACCAAATTCTGCCCCTTTTCCCTGCTGTGGGCAGCCAGGAGTGCAGGCAAACCCCAGGAATTCCTGTTGGCATGGCCTTGGCTGAGCCCCACATGGAACTGACCCATTTTGAGGGTGTCCCCAAGGCCTGGAAGGGGAGGACAGCTCGAGCTGGCCCAGGGACAGCAGCACTGCAGTGTCTCCTCCAGATCATTGTTTCCCAGCCTGGGGAATTATTTCCCAAAAGTCTTTAGCTGATTCCCCTCCAGCCGCACAGGATTTTTGCACTGACAACACCTTTGTGCTGGGAGCCGAGCCAGGATCTCCACAAGGTCATTTTGCAAAGACAATTAGGTAGTGCCTCGACAGAGCTGTCTCATTTTAATTAGATCTTATTTCCAAAGAATTACCGAGCGTGCCAGGCCCGGGGCTGGAGGCAAGGGCCATTTACAGGAATCAATGGGAAGCAAAGGACAGATGTACCTGTGCTCACAGCAGCGCCAGGGGGAGAGGAGCAGCCTTTCCTGCATGATTTCATCCATTAATTCCCCAGGCAGTGCAAGACCTTCCGTGCAGAACGCAGAGCATCGCTGCTGCAAGCTGCTTGTGGGGGCTCAGGCACCTCGGAGTGAGCGCTCCCTGCATTCCGAGGGGCTCTGGGGATGCAAAATTCCAAGAGGTTCCTGGCTTGGCAGAGATCCCCTGCAAGGCTGAGCTCACCAAGGGGGACAAGAAGGGTCTGGAGGAAGAGCCCCTGTGCTGTGTCCCCTACAAAGAGCCCTGTCCCTCCAGGTTTCCCAGAGCAGCCACGAGCACACGGAGGGAGCAACTCCTGGGGTGGTAGGTGGGTTTGTGGCAGAACCCAAAAAGCTGGGGAATGGTCCAGCCGGGTCCCCGACAGCTGGACAGCTGCTAGCATGGACACATGAACAGAAAAAGTGATCAGATACCCACATGAACCTCAGAAAGGCGGCCATGCAAGTGGCAGGGGACAGATGGACAGGAGGGCGGGCCCAACGTGGGGGTACCTGCCAGAGACCCCCCCATTCCTGCGGGCTGCAGGAAGCCAAACCCCTGGGATCGCTGAAAGCGGCACCCATACAGGATGCTGCCTCTGGGGAACCCCCTGAGGAACCCCGGGACCCCCTGAAGACCCTTTGGAGACCCCTGGGACCCTTTGGAGACCCTCTGAGGACCCTTTGGAGACCCCTGGGACCCTTTGGGGACCCCCCCAGAACTCTTTGGGACCCTCTGGGGACCCCCGGGATCCTCTGGGACCCTTTGGGGATCCCCGGGACCTTTGGGGACCATCGGGACCCTTTGGGCACCCCCGGCCCGGCCGCGCCCCCGGGGCCGCCCCTCGGCGCGAGGCCGCTGCGCCACCTGGCGGCCAAACCCGGGACAGCGCCGGGATTCCCCGCCCGGGTTTGGGGCGAATCCCAGGAAAAGCCCGGGATTGGGTTTGGGGTTGGTTTAGGTTTGGGTTGGGTTTGGGGTTTTCTGCCACCTCACAACCAAGCGGTGCCGTTCCCGTGCCGCGGGCTGGGAGCGCTGTGGATTCACCGGAGGGGCCAGCGGGGCTCCCCCAGCCGGAGCCTCCTCTCCTCCGCTCCATCCCGTCGGATGTCCCGAGCTGAGCCTCCTCCCTTCCCGGCTCCGAGCAAGGCTTGGGAAAAGGCCCCGGCGGGCGCCGAGGGGAGACGGACCTGGCTCTGCCTCGGCATCACCCGCCGCTGTAAACAACCGGAATAAACCGAGAGCCTCCCCTTTCCCCTTTCCCACCCTGCCCGAGGAGCAAGGACGGAGCAAACGGTGCCTGCGGCTAAGAACCGGCTCCGTATCAAAATAAACAGCCGCTTTTGCACTGATAATTTTTTACCCCCCGCTCCCCTCCCCCCCCCAGACACCCACACGGATCAAAGTGGCTCTGGGAACCTTGTGGAACAGCCTGGACGTGCGTCCTTCCCACAGCCCCGGCCCGGGACAAGGACCGTGCCCCGGCGGGGATAACGGGGCAGAACCGGAGGAATGGAGGGGCTAAGAAGCCCGGAGGAAGGATCCAGGCAGAGGGTCCAGGGGCTCAGCCCTGGAGCAGGCAGGACCAGCAAAAAGCAGCTGAACTCCACACCAGAGCTCACCCCACCGCCCCATAAATCCCGTCCGGCCGCAGGTGCGGCCGCGCATCCGCCCCGAGAGCGCAGGTGCGCGGGGATGCCGGGCCGGGATGGGGCCGAGGATCCGCCGGGAGCGGGAGCGGGAGCGGGGCCGGGTGGGGGCAGAGCCCGGCGGGCCCCGCCGCTGCCATTGTCCATTGATCCGCCATCGGGAGCCGCAGACAGAGCGGCGGCCCCGCCGGTAATTGGGGCTCCGGGGCCGTGACCGCGCCCCCCTGGCCCCTGCGCTCCGCGGGGCCCTCGTTGGGAGCCGGGGCCGGGGCTGGGCCCGCTCCGCTCTGTCGCGGCTGCGGAGGCAGCGCGGCGCCAGCCCGACACAGGGAGCTGCCGCCCACCCGCCCTTTCCGTCCGTCCGTCTGTCTGTCTGTCCGTCCGTGCGGGCTCCCCTTCCCCGACGGCCGCACCCCGCGCTCGCACGGGCGGGAGCGGCGGATGCTCCTTGGAAAGTTCCATCGGGGATTGGATCCCGTGTCCCCAGGCCCTGGGCTGGGAGCAGCTCCTGGCGTGGGGCTGGATGCGGGCACCAGGCATGCCCAGCTCCATGGCATCGTTTCAGACCCTCACCCCTTCTTCAACTTTCAGTATTAAAGGGGAGCTTATAAAAAATATAGAGCGACTTTTTACACTGACAAGGCAAGGGAGATGATTTTAGGCTAAAGGAGGTGAGATTTAGATTAAATGTTGGTGGGAAATCCTTTCCTGTGAGGGTGGTGAGGGCCTGGCACAGCTTGCCCAGAGAACCTGTGGCTGTTCCATCCCTGGGAGTGTCCAAGGCCAGGTCAGATGGGGCTTGGAACAACCTGGAATAGTAGAAAGTGTCCCTACCCACAGCAGGGGCTTGGAACGAGATGGGGTTTATGATTCCTCCCAACCATTCTTTGGTTCTGTTACTCTGCCCCACGCCCATGACCCAAAATGCTCAGTGGCCCTGGGGTAGCACACAAGCACAGCAGCCCAGATGAGGGGCGGGGGGTCCTGCAGAGCCCCCCTGGGCTGCCCAGGGACGAGAGCCGTGGCAGCATTCCCCTCTGCAGGGCTGTGAGATGCTCTGGCATGAGCTCATGTTCCTGTTTACAAACAGCCGCCCATGGAGCCCTTCCAGCAGCGCTGTTGTGCTGCACGGCAGCTCGGCCAAGGCGCTTTGTCCGCCGGGCCCACGGAGCCCTCGGGGCAGCTCTGCTATTTTTAGTGCCCGGCCAAGCACCTCGTGCATCGAGCTGAAGAAATCCAGAACTCACCACTAACCTAGTGAGGATTTCGGTGTGTGAGGATCTCGCTGCTCTGCTGACACGGCACCAGCGTTTAGGTGGGAAAACAGCGGCTCCAGAACACCCAGAGCTTTGTTTTTGTGACAGGACAGTGGGCACAGTGGCATGGCCAGGCCAGGCTTTGCCAGGTGCAGAGCAGCAGGGCCATGGGGTGCAGAGCTGGGTGTGCCCCTGTGGGGCCTCCCAGCGCCTTTTCCCAGCTGAGGAGCAGAAATCCCAGCCCAGTGCGTGACTAATCGGGAGCTGCTCATCGAGCTGCTTGAATGGGGCTGCTCAGAGCCTGGGGAAGGCCAGGGAGCAGCTTGGCTCCTGCTGGAACAGCGTGGCTGCGGGGCCCGGGCCCTGCTCCCTGCCTTTGGGCACGGTTCCTCAGGGTCACCATCATAACCCACAGAACGCTTTTCCCATCCGCATTGAAAGGCAGCTTTGTGCTCCGTGGGCAGGTTGGGATGTCCTGCTGGCACCAGTGCTTGGTCCCCATTCCAGGATGGGTGACAGGGCTGTCCCTGACCTCCCAGGATGGCAGGGACCCATCGTGGGGCTGCACCAGCATGTCCTGCAGTACCAGCACCATCTCCCCACTGTGATTTTCCCAACCACCTTTACCTAAATCCAGCCTGGATGGATTAGGGGAAAAGGGCCAGAGGAGCCCCTGCATTGGCACAGGTTGTCCCCCCTCACTACACATACAGCCCATTAAACTGCTGCTCATCCTGAGCATGTTTATTCCAAAATAATTCTGCAATCCTAACTTCAGTCACTACTCTTCCCTCCTCTTGGAGAAACCATTCCCACCCTGCTGCTCCCCTCAAGCAGAAATACCCACAGAAGCATCAACTCCTCTCCCCCCACCGAATAACCCCCCAACACCTCTCCTCACATCCTGGGGGCGTTCAGAGCCCCTTCCCCGCCCGCGGCACCGGGAGCGCGGGGAGGCCGAGCGGGGCCGGGCCCGCCCCGTCGGGGCTGCGCGGCGGCGCCAGCAGAGGGCGCCCTGCGCCCGGCCCAGGGCCGCGAACCGGCACGGGAACGGGAACGGCTGGGGAACGGCCCCGCTCCTTCCTCCGGGGCCGCGAACCCCGCACGGGGACGGGGAACGGCTGAGGAACCAAAAAGTAGAGGTTCCACGACGGCACCACCGGCCTCGGGGCGAACGGGGGGATTTAAAGCCCACCGCTAGCAGCGGCCCCATCCCCGACAGCACCGGCGCGCCCGGGTCACTCCGCCACCATCCCGGACGGCACCGGCGTGCCCAGGTCATCCCTTCCCCATCATCCCTACCCCGTCATCCTTTTCCCGTCACCCTTTCCCCGTGCCCGCCGGTGCCGCTCCGCCCCGCTCCCTCCATCCTGCGGGCAGCGCTCCCGGTCCCCGCCGCTCCCGCAGCGTCCCCGCAGCCCCGGCGGGCCGGTCCCGGCTCTGCGCTCGCCCCGGGCACGGCGGGGCCAGCCCGGCACCCGCGGAAGGTCCGTCCCGGTGCCGCTCCCGCCGCACCCGCGGTGCCTCCGCGCACCTGCCGGCCCGGGAGGGGCGAGCCCCGACGGGCAGAGCCGGCGGATCGTGCCCTGCGCTCCGCGGCCGCGCAAACCGGGGGGTTTCCGTCTGTCCCCGTCTATCATGGAGGCTCCGCGCCCCGCGGAAGCGGGGGCGGCTCCCAGCGCTGCGCACCTGCGGAGCACCGGCGGCCCCGACGGGGCGGAGCGGCCGCGGGAATGAAACAGGCGGGAGCCGGCAGGACTTCTCCGAGTAGAGGTTTTTTTTTTATTGAAAGATGTGAGAATTCATCAAAACTGAACAGACAGATACCCGAGTAACCAGCACGTTGCAAATCATGTATCTTTTTATTTTAAAACAAATATAGAGCACAGTCCTGTGATATTTAAATTTATTATACTTTTTTTTTTTTGTTCTGGAGTGAAAAATAAAAACCTGAGGTTTATTCCTGCATTCTCTATACCCCGCACTGTAACAATAGTTTAGTTACGTTTTGGATTCGTTAGTTTATTTTTTTTTCTTGCAAAAGTCCGTTAAAGGATTGAAATCTTACTTTTAATGACTCCAAAAATTGTTTTATCAGTGGCACATGATTGTCCTAGAGAACAGGCGGGATAAACAATATTTTAAAACACAGAGAAACCGATATCTCCTTCAATCACAAAGAGCTAAATAGTTTTCATTTACAATATATATGTTCATGTAAAATGAAAAAAAAAAACGAAAAAAACCTTAAATGCGAGGAGTTAAACTCTAAATATTATGTACACACCAATGTACAACTCTGAATAAATTAATACCAATTTGCATATTCTGGGATCCTTATAGCTTATTTACACAAATTACCATTTATTTCATAAATATCTGCCCAGGTACCCACGAGGCTCCCCCCGCCGTGCCCGCCCTGCTCGGCGGTGGCTGCTGCCGAGGCGGTTTGGTTTCCATTTTCCTTTTCTTATCTCTCTTTTATTTTTTTTTTTCTTTTTAAATTATTTTTTCCTTCCCCCTCCCCTTGCACAGATGAGGGTTTGGCCATGAGGGTTTGGCCCTTCTCGCCCCTCACCGAAAGAGGGGCAGCCCCGTCCATCAGGTGTGTCGGTACCAGCTCCTCACCCTGCCCCTGGAGCGGGGGGCTGGGGGGTCCTGGGGGCTCCGCGGCCTCGCTGGGGCGGGGGGAGCCGCTCCCAGCCCCCCCAGCCCAGGGGTGGGCGAGCCCCGCGCTCCAGCTGCTCCCTCCAGGCTCTGGGGTGGCGGCTCCGTCCCGCCGCTCGCTCCCAGCCCTCGCTCTCCGCAATAAATATTTATACTGTGCTGTACAGAATACCAGTGCTTCTCCGCCCCGCCGGGAGGGCTCGCTGCCCGCCCCGCCGCTCACTTCGGGGACTCCCTGCCCGGGGACAGCTCCCGCTGGCTCTCCAGCCCGCTCACCAGTCTCTGGATGTTCTGCAGTTCATTGAGCGACTCCTTCAGGGAGCCCTTGGGGGAGGCGGCGGCGCGCTGGGCGCCCCCCTTGTGCAGGGGCGGCTCGGGCAGCGGGCTGGGCTCCCGGCTGCCGCCGCCGCCCTTGGAGCCCTCGGCGTTGAGGCTGGCGGGCAGGCCGGTGGTCAGCAGGTTGGTGCTGGGCGGGATGCCCACCGGCAGCTGGTAGGGGCTGAAGCGCAGGCGGGGCCGGCTGCTGCCCAGGAAGGGGTTGCGGGACAGCGGCCCCGCCGCGGCCGCAGCGCTGGTGGCCGGCATGGCCGAGGCGGCGGCTGCGGCCGCTGCCATGTAGGTGTAGGGGTAGGGGAAGAGTCCGCCGAAGGTGGGCATCGGGATTCCCTGAGGAGAGAGAGAAAGAGCTGTCAGAGTTGTGCTGCTGCATCCCCGCCCCCCCCCAAAAAAGCCAAGGCAAAGATGGAACAGCCCAGTGTCACCCTAAAAACAGAGCTTGGGGGTATCAGCCCGTTCCACACAAAGAGAGGGGGTACAGCCCCTGGCACGCCATCCCGAGCCAGGCTGGTGCCACCGAGCACAAACCCCTGCCTGAGATCTGCCCCATCCCCTCCCTGCTCGCTGCCTGTGCAGCATCACAGCCCCTTAACCACATTAAAACACATTGTTAAGCAGGATGGATAAATTAGGGGAGTTCAAAGACATCTTTATGTGTTCCACCAGAGGAGATGGGAAAGGCAGCACCAGGGCAGGCGCTGTGGGAGCCCTTCAGAGCTGACAGGAAGACAGGGAGCTGCTGGATGGGGACAGCCAGGTCAGGCAGGGCCACAGCTCCTGACTCTGCCCTTGACTATGGAGGAGCCATAGCAGCCGCAAAAAAATCGAGATTCCTTCTCAAATCAACCTCAAAGCTGCCTTCAAAATGTCCTCCATGTTCCGCCTGTGCCAAATCTGGTAACATCTCAGGAGTGTGTCACCCCTTGTCCCTGTGGGCTGCAGAGGGCCTGGGGGAGGCTGGGGGCACCAGCAGCTCCTTCCCTGCAATGGGGCCACCCTGGATGTCCCCACACTGGGGGTGACACTGGCCAGGCCTGACCTGCATCCCCAAAGGGCTGCGCTCACTCAAGGGGTGAACACAAAGAGGAGATTCCAGAGCCCAGCTGGGCAGCAGGGATAGGGATGGGGACACAGGGCTTACCTGAGAGGCCAACATGTGCTGGGAGAGGTGGAAAGGGAAGGGGGTGGCCGTCCCTGCTGCGCCCGGGGCGGACGAGAGGGCTCCGTTCTCCAGGCTGCCCCCGCCGGTCACCGAGGCCAGCAAGTGTCCCATGCCCATGGCAGAGAAGGCGCCGGGCGCCATGGCAAACTGTCCCGGGTGGATGAAGAGGGGCTGCCCGGCGCCCAGCGGGCTGAAGAACTGCTGCCCGTGGAGGCCAGAGAGCGCCAGGCTCTGCAGGTGCCCGGTGCTCAGGTGCGGGGGGCTGTCCGTGTGCACCATCAGCGGCGCGAACGCCTCCTTGCCCAGCCCGCCGCCCTCCGTGTCCTTCTTGCCCGGCTCCGTCTCTTTCCTCCTTCCCTCCACCTTGTCCTTCTCCAGGCCCCGCGCTCCGAACAGGCCCTCGCCAGGAGCCTCCCGGGGGGATGCCCCGTCCTTGGCTTTCTCCGGGCTGTGCCTCTCCTTGCTCCGCTCCTCCGGGCACCGGGGGCTGCCGCGGGGCGTCGCGTCCTCGGCGCTGGGGCTGGCTGCTGCCACCGGCCGCTCCTCGGGCACCTTCTCCGCCTCCGTGTCGCTGTCAGCCCCTGGCTTCTCCTCTGCAGGGGGATGGAGGGGCACGGGTCAGAGCAGAAGCACCAGGGGAGGTGACAAAGGGGTCACTCACAAGAGCCCTGGTGTCAGGGGGAGGTTGGACAGTGAAGCTGCGATCGTTATTAACGGGAGAGACTCATTTTGGGGACCCTCGTGCTATAGTCACTCTGGAAGATGGGGATTAACAACAGCAAGTCCTGTGGCTGTGCCAGACAGGAAAACCTGTTTGATGGAGAAGCAGAACCTGTTACAGCATCGCTGTCCTCAGCTGCACAGTCCGAGCGGGCTGCAGAGAGCGGGCACTGGGCAGCGCGGGAGGAAATGCTCCTGCGTGTATTTAATTACATGGAGCTGATTGGCAGTGCACCGTGGATTTATTCCAAATGTGCAGGTTGAGACAGGTTAAAGAGGCAGTTTTAAGGCTGGGAGTATGGTACAGACTTCTCTAAAAAGGGCTTTAATTTAAAAAATCTCATTGAGCCCTCAGAGGAGGCAGGGGATGCGAGGCGAGGGGAGCTGAGCCCTGCCTGAGCGGCTCCACTAAACGAGAAAAGCCTTTTGGTGCGGGTGAGGTGAAACTCTGCAGGCTGGGGCAAATATTCAGGGAAGCCTTTGAAAGTGGAGAGGGATGTAATAAACCCTCCCTGCAGCTCGGGGTGGGGGGTTGCAGTTTTGATGAAGGTTTGCAGGGAATGGAGTTGGTGGAAAGTTTAAAGAGCAGATTGATAGTGCTGCGAGACAAAACCCAGCATCAGCAACTGCAGCGTGGGAGATGCTGGTTGATTTTCATTTACCAGCCTGAAGCCCTGGAGTTACAACATCTTTTTTTTCCTCTTTCAAATGTATTAATTCTTTTTCTTTTCTCTTTTTTCTCTCTTTTTTAGGGGAGGGTGAGATTCCCGTGGAAGGAAGGAAGGGCATGCCAGGCTAACGTGGTGAGCACACAGGCTTGCTTTGCCATTTCTTCTTGTATAATTTAAATACAAGAAGTATTATATCCACACCAGGTGTACAGAGGATCAAATATATATTCCAAAGAAAATACATAAAGAGAAAAACGTGGCAACTCGTGAATGCCATTTGCGTTTCCTCTGATTTTATCTTTTTGAACCCTGAGCTCCGCTGCGCGCATCCCCATCTTTCTTTTCCCCAATGTTTTGCCTCGCTGCCCACGGGAAATCAGCACGAGCAGAACGTTCGGGGACACTTGGGGACAATTGGGGACCGCATCCTGCCTTACCTCTGCCGCTGCCCTTGAGGCGCAGGGGGCTGGGCAGGGCGCCCACGGGCGAGTGCAGGGCATCGCGCACGGCCGAGGGCTCGCACGACGAGGCGTCCGACTCTCCGCCGTCGCGGTCGGGCTTGCAGGGCTCCTCGTACATCCGCAGGGACGGCAGCGAGAGCTGCTTCCTGCGGGACAAGGCAGCGTCGGGCCCGGCCGTGCCCCGCGGGCGCGGAGCCGGGGGGACGGGAGCGCCCCTTACCTCTTCTCCCGCCGGCCATTGCCCGTGTCCCGAAAGCCCTTGGCGAAGGGGTTGTTATCGATTTTCAGCTGCGTGATCTGCCGGGGGGACAAGGAGAGAAGGGGCGGTGTGAAGCCCCGGCCGTCGGGGAGCGCGGGGTGCGCGGCGCAGGCTGCGGAGCCCGCGTTAACACACCGCACGCTTTATTAAAAATGATGCTGAGGTTTGGCCTTGAATTATTAATAGCGTCTTAATGATAGGAAGTTATTTTTCACGGCCCCCCGGAGGGAAGATGGCGACTGAGCTGCGCGGCGCTGGTTAAAAGCTATTCTTATCCCTGCCTGCCACGGGCTGCCGGGGCCGGCGACATCAGGGCGCTCAATAATGCATGGCCCTGGAACACGGCCCCGAGAGGGGCTCTGCAAAGGGCCCGGCTGCCCGGCCCCGCCGCGACCCCCGGCCCGAGCATCCCCCGGCCCGAGCATCCCCCGCCCGACGGGGCCCACGGCCGGCCCCAGCCGAGCAGACAAAGTGCTCTTTAATCGATTGTGACTCTTCGCCATAAACTTTACGAGGGAAACAAGCCCACCAGGACCCTCAGACAGAGCTGTCAATTAGCATCAGCAGCCAGGGCTGGAGGTGGGGGTCAGCTTTTGGGTTAAGACACACACACAACGCTTGGAAGGGGACGGCAGAGGCTCCCTGCTCCCCATGGTGCTCTGCCTGCTCACGGAGTGACACTTGCTAAATCACGAAAGCAACTAAAATTAGCTTATCTGCCTCTATTTTTTGGCTCCTCCAGAGCCCTGGGCACCTCCTTGGTGAGGCTGCCCAGGCCTGGTGCTGCTCTTCAGAGCCTGGGCCTGCAGCAGAGGCTCCCAGGGCCCAGAAAGGCGCAACAAACTCCATGAGGGAATTATCGATAGCAATAACAAAAATACTGACAACAGCATTAATGCTAACACTAAAAACAGCGATAATAATACAAGCAGTATGAGGGTGCATCCTCCTCTGAGGGCTTGGGGTTTAACCTTTTTAGTGTTGCTGCTTTTTGCCCTGAAATATCCTCGCCAACACGCACAGACAGAAAAATACCCTGAAACGGGGTAAGGGACAGGGCAGGGATGGGGACAGGGATGGGGACAGGGATGGGACAGGGATGGGGACAGGGCAGGGATGGGGACAGGGATGGGGACAGGGCCAGGGGGCCCGGCCGTACCTTGTCGTTCTGGTAGGCAGTGACGGCGATGAAGTCGGTCTCGGGGAACACGTAGGTGCGGAAGGTGCTGTAGGGCAGCTTGAGGATGTCGTTGGCCCGGACGATGTGAAACCTGGGCTGGTACTTGTGCATGGAGTTCAGGATGGTCTGGGATGGGCGAGAGAGAGCACAGCCCGCGGCTGCCGTCAGCCTCCAGCTCCCTCCCTAAAAAACCCCTTTTCCCCCGAAAACAGCCCCAAAAACCACTCAAATTCACCATGCTGGTGGATGCCAGAGAAGGAGATTTCTTATTTTTTTTTTTGCTGATGCCATTGCAGGATCTGTCCCCAAAGAAGGAGGTCAGGGAACGCAGGCAGAGCAGCATCTTTGCGGGTGTTAAGCACGGCAATAAAGCAGCAAAAGGGATCTCCCAGTTTTATTACAACCCTGCAAACGCGAGGCGACTTTTCGACACGTTTCTCACCGCTTTTCATATTTCCGTCCTTAAAAATAAATTACTATCCCTCGCCACCACAAAAAAAAAATAATGTTAAAAGGCTGCGGGTGAGTGTCGGGGGCGGCAGGAGCCGGTGCCAGCCCCAGGCAGCGCCTGCGACCTGAAAGGAGCGTTTCACCACGAGCCATGGCAAATTTATGTCTCGGAGCAACGCTGCAGAAGGAACAGACTTTTTTATTTTTCTTTTCCAGCCAGGTGTCTGAAAGCCTCGCCAACACTCAAAGCCGTTCTCTACCCTTTCGTTTTTTTTTTTTTTTTTTGAGTTTGGTTTGTTGTTGCTGTTTTTTTTTTTTTTTTCTTAGTAAAACCCGAATTCCCCGTGATTTGGCTGAGGATTTTTGGAAGCGGCTGAACACCCCAAGCCGCTCCGACCCCTGGCCCCTCGCTGCCTGCTTTCCTGCACGATGGCTTTTAAATAATTCCCCAACCTGCTGTGGTCGGGCTGAAATGCAGAATTCACTGCCCAGAATTCGGAGAGGGACGGCGAAAGCTTGAGTAATTATTGTCAAATAACGTCAGCCGAATGGCTAAATAATTATCACTTCATTTCGGTTTAGAAGGTAATAAAAAAAAATCCCCCCCCTTTTTTTAACCCGAGCAATAATCACCTGCTGATGAACTGTCGGATCGGTGTTATATTGATATAATCTAGATGGGATTTATCATAAAAATGGTGCAAAAACTCTCATTCAGGCGTGCAAATCTGCATTCCTTTAAAAAAAATAATCATCCCTCTCTGACCAGATGGGCACTGGCTAAACCCTCATCTCGCAGATTTAACAGTCCGGATTTTGGACAACGACAGACACCAGAAATCTTTAATTGAAGGAGGCGAACCGTTAAAAGCGCTGAATCAAACTAGTTTTTCACCAGTACAAAAAAAAGAAGATATTTTTTAAACTCCTTCTCTATCGATTTACCTTTCTGGCTATAAATAACCTCGCAATGTATTATTTAACAAAGACGCTGTTTCCTGCCTTAAGAGAAAAAAAATAAAAGTGAGAGAGAAAAAATGAAAAAAGAATTAGAGAGAGTGGAAAAATAGAGAGGAGAAAAATAGAAATAGAGAGGGGAAAGAAAGTTCTGCGGGAGGTGCGGAGCTGCTCGGAGCGGGGTCCCGCAGCCCCCGGGATTTTACCGTAAATTACCGCATCGGCAGCGCTGCACGATGAACTTTCCCTTTATCGCCCCAAATGCTCGCTCGGAGGAAGGAGAGCCGGCTGGGGCGCTGGGATTTCCCCCTGCGAGCATTCCCGCAGGATCGCGCTCTGACCCCGCGTTCGCGGGTCTCTGCAAATGGCCAGCGCTCACTCACTCACTCCCCGCCGCCTTTCCTTTCTCTCTCCCTCTCTCCTTTTCCTTTCTCTGTTTATTTTGGTTGGTGGCTTTTTTGGCTTAATTCCTTCGTTTTGTTTTTACCTCCTTTAGGTGATGCAGACACCATCAACAGGGATTTAAACAGGGGCTTTCTGTGGCAGATGGTGCCAACGATTCCAGCGCTTCTCCCGCCTGCGGGAACCCAGCGCAGGTGCCGCCGGCCCCGGCAGCGACAGCCCCGGCCCGGAGGGCAGCGACAGCCCCGTCGGGGCTGCAGTCCCCGCACACCCACCTCCCAAAATTCCTCTCCCCACAGAGCCTCCAGGGCTGGCAAGAAGCAGCAGCACAGGCCGGGGATGCGGCAGCCAAGGGGAGCCTGAGGCTGCTCGCAGCCCAACCCTCATTTTCCCCCGGAGAACCGGAGCTGCCCCTCGGAGCCGGGCAGGACCAGGGGCTGCGGGACAGCCGGGGCATCGCAAGGCCCGGCCAGGCCCCGCCGCTCAGCCCGACACGGCTGGGGGAGGCTCTAAAGCCTCACGGTTTCTCCGGGGAGATCATGGACAGACCCAGCACCGGGCAGAGCCCGCACCGGGCAGAGCCCGCACCGGGCACACCCCGCTCCTGCCCAGGGTCCCTGCCCGGGGGCTCCGCTCTGCCCCGCAGCCGCACTTACAAAGCCGTGCTTATCCGAGATGTTGTTGGTGAGCTTGAGCTTGTGAAAGGCAACAGGTTTGGCCATCCACTGCTCCCCCGTGGCCGGGCTGTCGGGGTGGATGTACATGCGCTTGGGCATCTCCGGGTCGGCCTTGCCAGCCACCATCCAGCGGGAGTTGTGGAATTTGTACCGGCAGTCGTCGGCCGCCACTATATCCATCAGCAAAATGTACTTGGCCTTCTTGTCCAGGCCGCTCACCCGCACCTTGAACGGGGGGAACATCCTCCTGCGGAGAGACCCAGAGCGGTACCGGGCTGCCCCCGCCCGCCGCCGGCCCCGCCGAGCCTCCCGCACCGCCCGGCCCCGGCCGTGCTCCCAAACCTCCATTTTTAGCTCAGCTCGCTGAGGATCCCCAGCCTTCCACCCGTCCCACCTCTTCTCATCCCGCTGTGCTGCCCACACCGTGGCAGAAAGCAGGGAAAGAGCTCAAAAATCCCATTTCGGGAAATAAGGGGAGAAAATATTATTCTAGTTTTCCTCTATTTCTCTGCCCTTCGCCGAGCCGCTCGCTCGGCACCTCGGGCTGCCTCCCCCGGGCCCGGGGCCGCGGGCAGGGCCGGGGACGACCCCGGACGTGGGGAAAGTTTGGCAGGAGGGAAGGAAGCGGCGGGAAGCGGCAAAAACAACGGGAGCGGGGGGTTCCCAGCGCTCAATTAACGCGCACGAATTTAATTTGGGATCGCGCTCGGAAAAGCAGCACTGGGAGGCGGAGGGGAGCGGTGATGGGAAAGCTCGGAGGAGCCGGGTGGGGAAACACCTCCGAAAAACTCCAAGGATCGAAACTCCCCGCGTTAATTCTCGGCAGGGATGGGGAGCGGGATGGAGCGAGGGGCGAGGGCGCTGCGCGGCCGCGCAGGTGCGGGGCGGGCTGGGGGGGCTGCGCGGGGCCGGCTCTCACCTCCCCGACTTGGTGATCACCATCTCGGTGCCCAGCTTGTGGAACTGGTCCCAAAGCTCTTTGGCTTCCAGCGTTACTTTGGGGTCGTCCTCGACCTCCTCCTCGGGTTCCAGGCTTTTGAGCGAGCGCAGATGGGCGGCTTGGTGGTGGTGTCCCAGGGCCGAGACGTGCAGCCCGGCCTCGGCCGCCCCGGCCAGCCCCGGGTCCGGCATGGGCTTCGCCAACGCCGCCGGAGGCAGAGCCAGAGCCGGGAAAAAGGACGGCTGGGCGGCTGCGAGGAAAGCGGACATGGGGAAGTCAGCCGGCCGGGGTGTGTGGAAGGGGTGGTAAGCCATGGCAGTCCCTGGGAAGGCTGGATCTCTCATCGGTGCATCCACAAATCCAGGAGAAAAAGAGGGATTCCCTTTACAAAAATGCTGTGTGTGTGTGTATTTGTTGGGTTTTATATTTTTCTCCTCTCCTGCCCAGCCAATTCGCTCGAGTCTCTGGAAGAGGAAGGAAAATCAACAACACACACACACTCTCCAAAAAAAAAAAAAAAAGAAAAGAAAAAAGAAAGCATAAAAAAAGAGGCGAAAATCAGCCGAACTAGATTCGGGATTTAAAAAAAAAAAGTAAAAATATAAAAAGAAAGAAAAAAATAAGAAGGAAAAAGAAAAAAAAAGGAAAAGCGAGGCAGTTCCCGGCTCCTGGGACTCCCGGTCTGCGGAGGGGAGACAGTAGGTCCTTATTTTTTGTTGTTGTTGTTGCAGCGAGGGAGAGCGAGCGAGGGAACGAGCCCTCCCAGGAAAGTCCTTCCCGACACTAAAATAGAAACAAAAGCCGGGTCGGGCTGCGCGGGGCTGCGCGGGCGCGGCGGAGCAGGGGCGGCCGCGCTGCCCTCACACCCCCGCGGGCCCGGGCTGCGCCCCGGCGGGGCCGCGCCGGCTCCGCGCTCCGCGCTCGGCGCTGCGGCTCGGGCTGCTCATGGCCAAGGGAGCCGAGTGGGAGCGGTGAGATCTTGTCCTGATCTCTGTAAAACTGTGACTATCTCACATGTCCTTCCTGCTCTGATCCGCCCGCTAATGAGCCAAGCCCCCTTGATTGCTGATTTTACGCGTTTCAGACCAATTGTGGATCTGCATAGGCGGGGTTTTGACAGCTCCGGCCAAGCTCCGGGCGCGGGGGGGCGGGGGGCGCGGAGGGAGGGAGGAAGGGAAGAAGGGAAAAAAAAAAAAGGGAGAAAAAAAAAAAAAAAAGAAGAAGGTGTCGGAAGCATCGGCAGTAAGAAAACATGTCAACAGAATAAAATATTAACCAATGACAGAGAAAAGTGCTCGAAATCCCACCCCCGGCTCCTTTCCGCATACCGGGTCAGCCCCGGCTGCGCCGCCGGTGCGGGGCCAGCGCGGAGCCGCCTCGGCGGAGCGGGGAGCGGAGCCTCGGGGGCGGGGGGCGCGGCTGAGGCCCCCGCCGGTCTGCGCGGGGGCGGCGGGCCGGGAACGGGGGGGAGAGGCCGGGGGAGCCCGGCGGCGGCCGCCTTACGACAGATCCTGGAGAGCGGATGGCGGTGGGGCGCGCCCTGCCCGCCGCTCCAGCCGCGCACAGCCCGCGCAGAGCCCGCGCAGAGCCCGCACAGCCCGCAGAGCCGACGGGGCGGCCGCCGGAAGCGCGGCCCGGCGAGAGCTGCGGGCGAGGCCCCGAGCCCCGAGCTCCAGGCGGGTGAGTCGCTCCCAGGGGTCGCCCCCACCCTGCCCGCAGCCGCCCCGACCCGGAGCGGGGGGTCCCGCCCGCAGCTCCGCGCCCGCGGAGGAGGCGCAGAGCCCCAGGCCCCGCCGTCGGGGCGCGGCGGGTGCGCGGCCGGGGCCAGCGCGGCGGTGCCCGGCCGGAGGGGCTGTTTACCCGGGCGGGGGGAGGCAGATAAGAGGAGGGGGGACACTCCGGGGCTGTTTGCTGAGGGATTAGGGCCGGTCCCGCCGCGCCGGGGCCCGGGGGGGCGGCGGGCGCGGTGGGTGTCCCCTCGGAGAGGCCGGTTTGGAGATCTGCGCTGATTAACTGAGGGCCGCGGTGGCTGAAGAGGGCCCTGGCGCCAGGCGGCTGAGCCCTCACAATAAAGACCCGTCTCTTGTCACTTCATATTTACCCCCAAATCTTCAAAAAGCGCCCTGCCATCCTTCCAAGGCTCCTGCCCCCGCCGCCTGCGCTGCGACCAGGCGGGACGGGGCGGGGGCGGCCGGCCCCCTGCTCTGCCCCCCGGCCTGTCCCCCCTCGTTCCCGGGCCCTGCCGCTCCGCGGGTGCGCAGCGAGGCGCGGCCGCCGCCGCTCGGAGCCCTCGGGGTTCTGTGGCGCTGCTCCCCGAGCAGGGCCCGATGCGGGGACCCCCGGGTGTCCCCTTCCCATCCCGACTGCTCCTCTCTGTTCCCCCGCCCCGGTTCATCCTGCAGGCAGCGCCCCCCGCCCGCGGAGCTCCATCTCCATCTCTATTCCCATCCCCATCGCGGGGATCCCGGGGCCGATCTCCACCTGCCCCGGCCCCGCGGCAGGTTCACCTCTGCCCGCACGGCGCCCGGGGGGGGGATCCCGCTGACCATTGAACGGGCAACGGGGACTGAAATTTAAACCCAATTTGGACTTTGCTTCCTCGCCGCCGTGGAAAACTGCTGACGGCAACTTTGGCAAAAGTGGGGCTTGCTTGTATTTTTTTTTTCCTAATTTTCCCCCCTCCCCGAACACAAGGAAAAAGTGGAGCCTTTCCTTGCCTCGGGGCGAGTCCCCCCACGCCGGGACGGTTCTCCCGCGGACTCCTCGGCCTCTGCTCCGCGGGAGGACGCGGGGCCCGGCCCTTCATGGCCTGGAGCGGCCGTGTCCCCGCGGGGAAAGGTCGCCTGTCCTCGGGCCACTGTCTCCCACACTGCTGTAACGCCGCAGAATAAAACCGATCCAGAGCAGCCTCGGCTCCCGACCTTCCGTAGCGACGGCCGCCGGTGGGGCTGCGGGATGGGGGCGAACGGGGGCCGGGGAACAGCGGGGGCCGGGGAACAACGGGGGCCGGGGAACCGACTGCGCTGCCACCCCTCACTGCCCCGTACACCACCCAGGAGCCCGCGCCCATGGACGGGCCGTGCCCGCATCGCCCGACGGTGACCGAGCACCGGGCAGGGACAGAGGAGGCGCCGGCCTCGGTTCCCGTCCCGAGGGCAGCCGTGCAGTGTCCCCGCTCTGTTCCCTGCCAGGGAAGGCGTTCCAGCCTGCCCCAGGGCAATGCAGCGCTCTGGGCCGCCGTGCCCGGCTCCTGGTGCCGTCCCGGTCCCCAATCCCCGGGCCCAGAGTATGGAGACCGGGCTTGTCCCGTGGATCCGTCCCGGGATCCGTCCCGGGGATCTGTCCCGGTCCAGCCCGGGTAAACCGTCCCGTCGGGCCGCCCCCGCCCCCCGGCCGCCCGGCACGGCGGCCCCGCTCGCTCTTCCCCTTTCATCTCTGCCCATCTCCACTCATCATCCCTTTTCTATTTTTAGCCGGTAGACTTAGGCCTTGGCGCCAGGCCGTTTAAGACCTGTCAAAGTCCTTCATATTTCCCTCATGTCACATGGACCTTTCGCTCTCTTCCCCGCGCCATGCGAGGGCCGTAATTTGGATCTGTGAGCTGGTGAGCAAATGCAATTTGCTCTTCTCCATCGCTGTGTTGTCTCCGTGACCCCAGCCAGCAGGACGGCTGGTGTCCTGTCCGGGGCACTTACACAAATTGCGGGTGATTGATGAAAAATAACAATTCTCACAAGCAGCCGGGCCTCCGCCTTCCGCTCCTCCCGCTGCACCGGCCCCGCGCCCCGGGGAGCGCTCCCCCCGATGGCTGCACCGGGCCAAAGCGGTTTTCTCGTGCCCAGGGCCACCCGTCGGGCCCCCCATCCCCGCAGTGATGCCACGGCAAGAGGAGACCCCCGGGCCCTTGGGGAGGGCGGCCCGGCTGCTCGCACCTTCCCAAATCGGGGTGGAAACATCGTGCCATGGGGGAAGGACACGGTGCCACAGCGCTGGGCTCTGCTGTCCGTCCCCGGGAGCAGCCGGACAGACAGACGGACCTGGGGACGGCAGAGATTCCCTGAGTGAAGCCGCAGGTGCGGGGTGGGGGAGCGCCCTCTGTCCCCAAGGGAATTCAGTCCCCCAAGCCCCGGGTGCGTTCCCCGGCCCTGCAGCCCCAGCCGGGCCGTGGGGCAAGCGGGGAGGGGGCGAGGACGGCCCCACAGCCCCAGCAGCTTCGCAGCCCCTTTTCTCCACTCCACCTGGGGTGGAAAGGAGCTCCACGTGTGACGGGACTGTCCTCGTTTGATCTCACCATCTGCGCCCAGGACACCCCTGCTCCGCTTTCCTTCTCGGGGCGCCCATCTCCCCTCGCACCCCTGGGAATCCCCTAAAAAACACCCCGGGAGATCCCGGGAAAACGACTCCGCTGCCCCGCCGCGCCCCGGTGCCCGCGGGAAGGGACGGGGAGGGGTCGATGGGCACCGGGGCCCGGCTGATGCCCTTTAATCGACAGCAGCCCAGGGAGATGCTCGCTCTGTCACCGGCCCCGGCACCGCCACCCCGCTTCTCCTCCCTCTGCGCGGCCCTCGGGTGCACAGGGAACCCCGCGGAGCCCCCCCCGATCCCCCTGCCCTCAGACTGTTTAGATTTCCCTCCAGCTTTAAAGAAAATATTTCCAGTAATCCAGATTTCTGGAAAATAACAACATGCGGGGAGACGCAGACACAAACGCCGCTGAAGTTTATGCAGAGTTTGAACAATTTATAAACACATTTCCCAGCCTGTTTGGCGGGGCGGGCGGCGAGTGACCCCGGCCCGGCCGGGAGGAGACACACGCATCCTCCATCCTCCCGTTGCACCGCGCCACTTGGAGCTGTGAACCTGCACTTCATTGAATTTTAAATTATTTTATTATTGTTTTGGAGTTACGGAGCACTGTCCTTGCGCGGGGGCGGAGTGACCCCTCCAGCCCCGCGCCCTCGGGGCTCTCCACGTCGGGGCGCGGCTCCGAGCCCGCACCGAGCCCGCTGCCTTAAAAGGAAACGGGAGCCCCGGTCCGGGCCGTGCAGAGCGAGGGGACCCGCCTGGAACCGGGGCTGGCCCCGGGGATGGGGACGGGAACGGGGATGGGGATGGAGGGGCGCGGTGGGGAATCGCGCAAATCCCTCTGTTTAAAAAACTTCCATTCGAGAAAGTGTGTCACATCCCGGCGCGGGCGCCTAATCCCGGCCTAATGGCATTATCGCCGCCTCATCGCCGTCATGGGACGGGGCCGGGGCCGAGCATCCCCTGCCCGCCGCCACGCGTGACCGCGGCTCGGTGCTGCGGGGAAACGGAGCCGCGGAGCCCCCGCTCCGTCGGGGCGCTCCTTGCCGGGAGCTGGGCTCTGTGTCGCTGCCCCTCGGGTCCCGCTGTCCCCTCGAGGGTTCAATCGGCTCCTATCGATAATCGGGGTCCCGCTGTCCCCTCGGTGCTCTATCGGCCCCTATCGATAATCGGGGTCCCGCTGTCCCATCTCTATCGGCTCCTATCGATAATCGGGGTCCCGCTGTCCCATCTCTATCGGCCCCTATCGATAATCGGGGTCCCGCTGTGCCCATCTCTATCGGCTCCTATCGATAATCGGGGTCCCGCTGTCCCCTCGGTGCTCTATCGGCCCCTATCGATAATCGGGGTCCCGCTGTCCCATCTCTATCGGCTCCTATCGATAATCGGGGTCCCGCTGTCCCATCTCTATCGGCTCCTATCGATAATCGGGGTCCCGCTGTCTGCCCGCGTTCCCCGAGTGGAGCCGGTCTGGGGAGGGACGAGCCAAAGCTCCTCTCCTAAATCCAGCAGCTCCAGCAAACGGCGTTATTTGATACAATGATGCTGTTGGGGTCCTCCCTCTGCTCCCTCTCTGGATTTAACAACGAGGATTTGGGGTCCGGAGCGGCCGGGACGAGGCTGCCCCGCTCCCGCAGCCCGACATGTCCTGGTGAGGAGGGGAAAAGCGACAGAATCGGTTCTGGGAACAGAGAAAAAAAAATCACTGGGGGCTCCACGCACGGTGCAACCTCCCCAGCCGGCCAAAAAATCCCCTTCTGGGAGGGGACCTTGCCTATACCTGGGCAACAAAATCCTCGAGGACAGGACATCCCGGTTTATCTCCCTTGTTAGTTTTAATTTTTAAACTGTTCCTGGTGGGTGCAGTCCCCTCTGAAAGGGGGAAGATGCAGGGCAGCCCCAGCCCCATGAGGGTCACTCAGCCCCCCAGAATCCCTTTTCTCCCTGTTTGGGGCCAGGAGTTTGGCAGAAGTCGGAGGATCAAAGGAAGGACGAGTGAGCCGGCCCTGCGTGGGCAGAGCTGACAGGGTCTCACATCGCGGCCTGTTTGCTTCAGACGGGATCTGGGAACTTGTCTGGAATCACATCTGAAGCAGGATCTGACGCCGCTGGTCCCACGTCACGTGAGTTGTGGTTTTGGTCTAGGTTTGACTTTTGGAATTGCAGAAAATCACTGTCTCGTGTTTATTGGAGAGAGCATTTCACTGGCCAGAGAATAAAACCAGCCAGAATAAATCACGAGCTGGTCCTGGGCAGGAGCAACACTTTTCATTGCTTCTGTCCCTGTCCTGGGTGTTTCACCATGGTAAATTTGATGCACACCAGCCCTGAATGGAAGGGCCAACTGCCATAACCTTGATTTACATTTCCTCCAAAACCCAGAGCTCCTCCAAGCCAGAGAGGTGGAACATGCCCCTGCAGGCAGCACAGGCTCTTCCCATCCTTCACTTCTTAAAACCAGTCTGAAAACTCAAACTGCTCTGGGGCAAGGCCTCGCCTCAGCCCTGCATCCAGCTCCATTCCCGGGCACCTCTGCATTTAATTTAATTTTCTCATTGCCCGGATTTTCCCTCGCTTCTCTGTAGGCGCTGGGCTCTTGCACTGACCGTCCTGGGGAATTGGGGGATTTTGGCACGGGCAGACACGCCGGAACCTTCTTTTCCAGCCTCCTTGCCCACAGGAGCTCGGCGGTGCTGGCAGATCGCTCTCCATGTGTTTTCCATGGATACTTCAACGCAGGCAGCCCCAAATCACAAGTAAATAACAGCCCGACGCCGGGCCGCCGGCACAAAGCAAGCAATTGCCCTTCCCGCAGGTCACCAATCTCTTGACACACGGTCTTTGAGACCTGGCCGCGGGGAGGGAGGCTGAAAGGGAAGGAAAGATAGTGGGGACAATGGCTGGCTAATAACCCTTGTCCCAGCTTTGTCTGGGGACACTCGGGGTGGCGCTGGGGCCAATTCATCCCCGCAGACAAAGCCCCGGGATGGTCCCGCTCACCGGGCTCAGCGCAGGGCTGGAGCTGCCGCAGGTACGAACAGCCCCCGTTTTGTGGCCAGCAGTATTCCCCCGTGTGTTTTCCCCTCCACGCTGAAAACAAACCCTTCCCTTGATCCGTTTGTCCTCTCCGGTTGCCATCTGTCTTGCATCCTTCAAATCTCACCTCAAACCAGCGCCTCTCGAGCAAATCCTCGCCGCCAGCCCCGGGGCCGCCTCGCCCGCTCCGGGCCCGGCGCTCCGAGCGCTCATTGAGGTGGAGGGGATTTGAGAGCGCGCAGGACACGCCGGGATTAAGGGCACAGATTGCGCTGCCCGGGCTGCAGCTCTGCCTGCCCGCGGCTCTGCTCCCTCCCCTTGGCCCCAGCGAGGTGCCAGCCCCATCTCTCTGCCCTCCGGGTGCTGGTGGGATGCAGGGATGCACCTGAGCCGCCCCCCGGGCTCTTCCCGCTTCCCCTGCAGGTGTGGGAGCAGGAGAGGCGGCACCGGGGGCTTCACACTCGGAGCTGCTGTTTGGGTCTCGGGAGGTTTTGCTGTTAATTGCAGCCCCGTGAAAAGTCTCTGTTTCTGCCCGCACGTCCAAAGAACGAGCCGGATTTCTTCAGTTTTCATTCTTAAAGTTGTTTATTAAATCTTATGTATAAAATTTTTCTCCCTGCCCAGCCAAGATCTGCTCAGCAGGGCAGCCAAAGGCACTCGGACCGCCCTCGGGGCGGTGTTGGCTTTTTATACTAAAAACTATGTATAACATATTTACACTTAATTCCCAATACCTATCACCTATATTAGACAGTGCACTTCTATTCTAAACCAATCCTAAAGTGCCAACATCCCTGCAGAAGATGGAGGTAGAGAAGAAGAAGAAGAAGAAGAAGAAGAAGAAGAAGAAGAAGAAGAAGAAGAAGAAGAAGAAGAAGAAGAAGGACCTGACACGCCCAAGTCCCTCCATCTTGTGCCCAAAACCCCCATTCTAAAAATCCCAAAATCTACCTTTTCACCCAGTGATAATTTTATTATTATACTATTTAAACTTCTGGGACTTTCAGGTCCTCATACAAAGCTGGCAATTTGCTCCAGGGGTCAAAATCAAACCCACAGGTGTTCTGGGCTGTGTGCCAGGGTCTCTGAGCCCCCAGCAACTCTGGACACTTGGAGGGATGTACTGAGTTCTGACATCTGTACAGAGGTGCAGGTGCTGTCTCACCTCACACATCCCATCCCATCCCATCCCATCCCATCCCATCCCATCCCTTTATCCAAAGGGCAAAGGGCCCACACATCCCTTGAAGGTTCAGACCAGCACATCTCCCCGTGCCTCCATTTTAGCTCCAGTTATTATAATTAATTACCTCACATCCCCCTCCAGTCCTTGCTGTGGTGGGGATCACCTGCTCCCATCAAAATCCTGTTTTCTTTAGGGGAACCTCTCCTTGCTGGGCTCCATGGCCACTGAGGGGAGCTCAGAATTCTGATCCAATCCTCTGGAACTGGTGAGATTCCTCCTGGAAAATCAACCCACAGCAAAGCTGATGGTGTGAGCCAAGGCAGGGTGACACATGGTGGATTTGGGCTGAGCCTGGCAAGGATCCTACCCAGGATCCTGCCCTGATCCTGCCCAGCTCCACGGGCACTGTGGATAACTGGAGCAGGAGTGTCACAGTCTGGCCAGTCACCCGGGCAGGACAATGGCATCACTGCCACATGACAGCTGGACTTTCCCCTTTCCACAGCAAAAAGAGCAAAATTCAGTGTGCCTTGCTTGGGAGGTGGCTGCAGCAAAAAGAGCAAAATTCAATGTACCTTGGAAGGTGGCAGCAGTGTGGGCACCCTGGCATGGGAGGAGAGGCCGTGGGATGTGCCTGGCCTTCCCACTGGGGCTCAAGGAGTGGCACAAGGTGGGATGGGGAGCACGGGCAGTGGCATCACCTTTTATTAATGTCCTGTAATAATATTGAAAATACTCACTGGGAAATAATTATGTCCCATAAAAGAAGCAGCAGCCTGTGGTTTGAGCCAGGATTGGTTAGCAATACTTGTTTTTATTAAGGAGACGTTTCATGTCTCGTTTATAGATTAGATTTTAACCTGACAACCTTTTAACATTGTATTAAATTAGAAATTAACTTTGTACGGCTGCTCACCGAATAATTGAGCCACTGATAGGCTGAGTGCTAGGGAATATTTCAGATACCTTTCAGACAGCAAAGTTCCCAAGAAAATTCAGAGCCTCCTCCTTGATCCAGACCAGGGCTTTGCTATTAATTAGTATTTATGATCAGGTGGCAGGAAGGCTTTCCATGGAGCATCCCTGCGCTGTGCCATCCCCAGGGACGCGATGGAGGGATGCTGCAAGCCCCTGACCCTGCTGCCAGGATTTCAGCACAATTTCCTGCAGCAGAAACTCCCAAGAAAGGCAAAAATTCAGCCTGGGAACTGCCTGACAGATGCTGTGCCCGGCTGGGCAGGGACAGGTGACAGGGACAGGTGAGGGCACAGCTGAACCTCCCATCCCTTCCCTTCCCCATTCTGCTCCCAGCAGCTCCTGCAGTCCCGGCAGACAAATCCTTGCCCCGGTGCCTTTTCCATCTGTGACACAGGCCAAGCAGTGCATCCAATTATTTTTTTCCTAGCACACAAGCCACTAATCATTTATTGCATTAAAAAAAAAAAAACCAAAAAAACCTCGTCTCCTCAACTTTTGTTCCCGTTTTATCCAATTAAAACTCAAGGCAAAAAAAAAGGGAAAAAAAAAAAGAAGTTTCGTTTTCTCCTTTTTGCAATCACAAAGACCCGATCTCAGCCCCATTGACTCGCTAATTGTAAGCACTCAAATGGTCGGGTTTAAAGTTACACTTAGCAGCTGTGAAACATTAGGGTGAAGTGATTACAACCTACTGGAGGATACCGAACATTTTTACAATATCTCAGGAGCACAAGGGAAAGACAACAGGAAATGGCGCAAACTTTCCTACCCTGCACAGCAACAGGCCAGAGCAAAGGAGCGAGAAAAGAGAAAATAAATGTAGAGACGTGGCGCAGACGTGGTTTGGATGCTCAAAAGGTCCCTGAGGCAGCCGTGGTGGGAGCAGCATGGATTTCCCCCAGGGAGGACGGGGAGCAGCGTCCAGGGATTGCACAGGGTGCAAAGTGTGCAAAGCGTGCACAGTGAGTGTGCCAAGCTCTGCTCCGGGCTCTCTGCTGAGGAAGGAGATCCTGGCAGTGTTTTGCCCTTGGCCAGAACTTTGCCTTGTCCCAGCAAATATTCTGGGCCTGGGGAAGCTGCTCAGGGCAGGACAGACCAGAGCCTGTCCCTCAGAGGGACAGGGACAGGATGGGTTTGCCTGGGCTGGGGCTCAGCATCCCCAGCAAAGCCACCAAACCCTGAGCTCCACGAGCTCTGCAAAGCACAGGAACCCTGACGGTGACACCCAGGCCCTGGACTGCTCCTGAGATCTGATTTCATCTGAACTCCGAGCTGTCACGATGGAAAACCACTGATTTCCCACTCCTTTTCCAGCAGCCCAACGTCCCCCTCCTATGATTTAAGCTTGCTACACGTGTGTGTGTATTACAGAAACCAGGGTAGGATAAGAAAGCAATATTTCATGTTAATTCATGAAATCTGAACTCAACTTTTAATAGAAGAGCCCCACTTTATGCCCAGAGTGATATACAGTCAGCCCTGCTTTAAATGAGACGTTTTGCCTTTTGAACTCAGCAGGAGCCCTCTGCTTACAACTACTGGAAAGAGTTTAAAAACCTGCAAGTCCCCGTGTCTCTTGGGCTCTTTGGTTTATGTCATGGCACAGCATTCTTGCTGGGCTGCCAGCTGCTGTGCTGGGAACCTGGCGTGTCAGAAACTCACCTGGACAATTTCCACCACGAAATCCTGCAAAGCCCACGAGCCTCTGGCTGCTTTCAAGTGGGGTTTGGATCAAGTTCCCAGGCTGAAAACCTGGTTCTGTTAAAGCCAGGGGTGAACCTCCCTTAAGAGCAGCTTCTAGACTTATCAAGGAACAGAAATGTTCTCTCCTGGTGCCTGGAAATGAGCTCTCATTTGGCTGCTGAGGAGGAGGAGGAGGAAGGGTGGTGTGGCCACCTGGCACCCAGCTGAAATGGGGCTTTTAGGGCCACGGGTGTGAGTGAAGAACACAGTGCAGGGATGTGTTACTAATGAATCAGATCCTACAGAGTTATTATTGAATGAAATCCTATAAAATTATCATTAAATCAGACCCTGCAGACCTTAGAGTGAGTGATAATTCAGACCTGATGGAGTTATCAATGAATCAGATCCTATACAGTCATCACTGCAACACACTCAGCTTTCTCTGGCTCACAGAAGGGCTGGAACTCAGTGGTTATTCTGCTGGGTCATCTTTGAAAGTATCAAATTAAAGTTAAATTAGCCACCTCATGGCAATGCTTATTTTTTTTTTTTTTTTTAGGCTCTAGTCTTTCTTAACAGTTTGGCTACAGGGCTATCAACAGCAGAGAATTTAGGACATTCTTTTCAATGAACCAGACTGAAAATATTTTGGTACAGCCCCAGTTTGTAGGGTTTTTTTGAATCTCTTCCCCCCCCCCTTTAAACAAAACATCCTGATTCAAAGGAGCTTCTTGCAGACTGGGAATTTCCACATGGCCATATTGCAGCACTTATAAAAAGTGATTTAATGCCTGCCAACAACAAATACATTTGCAATGACACCACTGTGTGTTATGTGCTATCCCACTCGGTGTGCTCAGCCAGGCTGTCCCAGGCAGGAGGGAGAGGAGCTCTTTCCTTCTTTCCTTCCTTCCTTCCTCTCTCCCTCCAGGAGAACTTTGTCCCTTTCCCCGCTCCTTGGAAAGCCTGGAAGGAAACAAGCATCACGGTGACAACACAATCCCTTCTGTATGTGTTAATCTGGATTTTGTTTGAACTTTTGGAGCTGACCTTGGCTTGAACTGTGTTAAAAACCCTGACTGGTGTGGACTGACTTGACCCTGCGGTCCCATTTGCCCGCGGTGCCAGTCCTGCCCTCAGCCCTGCACTTCAAGCCTTTATTTTACAGACAAAAAGGAACATAACATTACAGCAGATATAGCCAGCAGGCCGGAGCTGCAAGTACTTACTTAGAGGCAAAACTCTCCTCTGATTTCATCCCAAGGAAGTTATTTTTTTGCTTGAGAAGAGACTGACTGAAAACCAAGCAAGAAACTGAAATTATTGCTGTAAACTCTCGCTTTTTATTAGCGGTTTCCAAGCCTGAAGAAAACAAAACCTTCTGAGTGGCTGTGTCACAGTCAAAAGCAAAAAAAAACCCAACAAAACCAACCCAAACCAAGCCCAAGACTGAACTGGGTGTTTGGGGATGGAGTAGGAAGAGGGTGGTTGGTTCTGCATCCCTTGGTGTGGCTGGCTGGAGCTGTAAGATTTGTGGCTTTCGATAGTTTCCTCTCCCTGCCATGACTCAAACGGCTTCTATTAAAAACAAGTAGTGGGAAGGAAATTTCATAAGCTGACAGCCCCATCTCACTCTGCTGCTAGACACAAGTTGGCTGAGATGTTGGAATTTGTGTGGTTATGATGTGTGAGCCCAGAACTGTTTTATCAGCAGGGTTATGCAGCGCTAGCTCTGACTGTGTCTGTTCAGAAGGGTGCAGAGGTTCAGGCTGCTCTGCAAAGCCTCTGGTCCATGATCCTACAACAGAACAGATGGAAATGGGTGCTCTGCCTCCTGCACCGGTCCTTCTGTCCCACTGGAGTCAGGGGGATGAAGAAACAGGGCCCCAACCAGAGCAGGATGTTGGTTTTTAGAGGAGCCAAGTGGGTGCAAGGCACACCCCCTAAATACCTTGTTTTAAAAATCCTGTCTGTGCACATGAGGACAAGGAAATGGGGAGACAAAACCATGCTAGACTGGCTGCAGAACAGCCACTGATGGCTTTAATTAAAGCCCTCAAGTCAGTAAATACACACAGAGTCTGGTCCAGGGAGGTGCACAAAGCCCACAGTCTGCCCAGTAACACTCCATGGACATTGCCGTTCAAGCAGTTTCTTGTTTAACTTAGATTTATTCAATGACACATGCATTTCTGGACAGATAATCTGAGTTCCAATGAACAACTTTTATAACCAAATATGAGAAATCCGTGACTGCAATTAGTCAATTAAGTACATTTCTAAAATACATGACTAGAAGAAAATCGGAGCGAGAGAGAGAGAATTCTTCCAAAGAACAAAAAGAAACATTTCCATTGGTAATACTCCTGGCATTGATGAGTATCAGAGGGGAAGAAGGGCAGCAAGGAGACATGATGAGGAAGGAATAACATCATCAACCCTGTCCACAGAAAGTCCTCCAGTTTCCAGTCTCTCCAGTTCATCCAATAATGCTCGGCACTTTCACGAATGGTGAGAGCTCCCCTGATTTACAGAGATTCATCTCTCAGCACGAAAAAAAGCAGAGAACAGTTGTGAAACCTTGTGCTTGACCCAAGATGGCTTTAGGAGTATTTCTCCTCACCCAACCTCCTCCTGAAGACAGCGAGAAAAGAAGCTGCAGAGCTCTCAGGACTGAAGATGGAGCCTCTTCGTATTGCACAGGAACACAGAGTCAAGATTTCATGAGGATGCTTCAGGAAGGTTTAAGAGTCATCAATATTCATCAGGGTAACGAGAACCATCCCGGGAGCTGGCAGGTGACAGACACAGCGGGATTGATGGGGGAGAGGCGGCTCCTTCCCCCGGCCGGGTGTGTCCCTGCACTGGGGAATCCCGCGGGGAACAGGCTGGATGTGTCCCCTCCTGGAGCGTCCCCGAGGGGCGGCGGCTTCAGGGGAACCCCGTGGGGAACAGGCTCAGGGGCTGGTTCTCGTTGGTGGGCAGCGGGGAGCGGTAGCCGTCGAAGTTTCGGGGGATGCTGCCGCTGGTGGAGCCCGAGCTGTTACTGAGCGTCTCTATGCTTCCCTCTCGCTGAAGCTCTGCAAGGGAGACAGAGAGAGAGAGAGAGCAGCTCCTGGTTAGAGTTTGGGATAAACCCCCAGAGCCGTCAGACAGATGCTTTACTGACAAATCCCTTTGCTCTGACATTTGCTCAGTGTCCTTTCCTGGGCTGGTTTGGGAATGGCTCCTGAGGAACGCCAGCTCCTGCTCCCACCTCTGTCCGGATGGAGACATTGCTGCTGCCCTTCCCTGGGGCCGAGGGGACAGCACAGGGCTCCATGGTGGGGATCTCATTGCTGAACTGAGCAGGGGATGAAGGGGACAACTGCAGATGATGGAAAATGCTGGAAGGGCCATTGGCAGAGTGTGAACCACTGCCATTCCTCACTTGGAAACATCAGGACTTTCCCCAGCCCTTTATCCTGCCCAAATGGACATAAACAACTCAGCTTTTTCAACTCAAAGAGAAAATATCCCCTTTCCTGAGATCACACCCACCCAGCCATCTCCCCTCGCTGATCTCCAGGAGCCTTTGGTGCTCCCTGATCTCCACAGGAGGATTTCTGGCTGTGCAGGGCATGGTTTCCAGCCGTGTGAGCCACTTGAACCCTGCAGTGGGCTCGGTGGCCACACTGGCAGCACTCAGCAGGGACAGGAGGCAGAGCCCCAGGGAGGGCACAGGAACCCTCCCCCAGGGTGACAGCGGTGACAGGAGACATGAAATACTCTGGGGAGTTGCGATGTGAGACCCTGAGCATGATTTGGGCTGGGGATGGGGTGGGGACAGGAGTTCTGGGCAAATTCCTCTGCTGACAAGGGGGAAAGGGGACCTGGAGGGGCTACAGGAAAGCTGGAGAAGGATTTTTTATAAGGGCATAGAGTAACAGGACAAGGAGGAATGGCTTTAAATGGGAAGAAAAGTTCAGATGGGATACTGGAAATAATTGTTCCCTGTGAGGGAGGTGTGACACCATAACAGAGAAACTGCGGCTGCCCCATCCCTGGAAATCCTCAAGGCCAGGTTGGATGGGGCCTGAAGCAGCCTGGGATAGTGGGAGGGGTCCCTGCCCATGGCAAAGGATGGAATGAGATGAGCTTTAAGGTCCCTTCCCAGCCAAACCTTTCTCTGGTTCTATGTAAAACTTGTCTGGGGTGGAAAGGAGCCTCAGGAGCTGGAGGGGCAGTGCCTGCTCTGTTCTCTGCTAAATCTGCTAAATATTCCTGCACTTCCACTGCCTCACCTGGGATATTTCACCTCCTGTAAACACTCTGCCTGCAGTGAGACTCTGATAAGGACAGATCTATACACAAAGTATAGGGAACAGCAAAAATTCAGCTTTTCCCTAAAACATAAAGCATCCATCCCAGCCCAGCATCCTCTGGCACTGCAGCCCTGCCCACACCTGGCACTGAGGGCTGGGGGATTTAATCCCTTATCCAGGAGGGAACCTGTAAGGAGATAATCTGCCCAGGATACACGGAAAACAAATCAGCAGGAAGCTGATCACCCTGCAAGCAGTGCTGGCAATGACCTCAGCTGCATTCAGCACCATCTCTTGCCAGTATCTGGTGAAGGAATGTCCATGTCTAAACCTCTTCATTTTCCTCACATCCTCACTCTCCCCTGAGTCCAGGAAGTAAAAACAGTAATTTAAATCAGAAATGAGTGGCGTATCCCACACTAATACTGTGCTTATCCTGTCTGATTTGGGGCTTTCATCTCCCTCAGCACACAGCTGGCTTTGCTTAGAGGTCCCACGTCAGAGCTGGGGATGCTGGGCAGGGCTGCTGGGCTCCCCCACACCCAGCACTGCTCCTCCTGGGGTGATTCCACTCTCTTTTCCACCCGGAATGGATTTCCAGGCAAAGTGTTTCCAGCAAGGCAAGGGAGAGGGACAGAGAGAGGAGTTTTGTTTTCCTGTGGCTGCTGTTTGTCCCTGGCGTTGAGCTCATGGCTGCTGTGGGACCCTGAGCCCTGCCCGGGTGGGATTTGGGTTTTTTTGGGTTCTGCAGGAGCTGGCAGCTCCTGTCAGCTCTGCGGGGCCTGCCAGGGGGTGGCACTGCAGAGACTGATGCCAGGCAGGGAAAGGCAGGGAGCAGGAATCCGGGATGCAGAGCTGTGGGCACAGGGCCTGGATGGATGCAGGGAGGGAAGGAGGGAATCCTGTCCTGGCTGTGTCCCACAGCTCCGAGCTGTCCTGAGCTCCCCTTGCAGCTGCCAGGCAGGAAAACCTGGCCATTCCTGATGGAGAGGGACAAAAACCAGGGCACAGGAGGGGCAGAGGCTCTGCAGAGCATTTCCCAGCCCAATCCACGTTAGGGGGTGCCAGGCTAAAACCCAGGGAGCTCCCACATGCGAGCTGCCATCCCTGGGCACACACTCCCCATGGAATCCCAGCACTCTCACACAGCCCAGCTCTCACTCTGGAACTAATTACCAGCCAGGCAGACGAGCAGTGAATTCTGATACCCGAGGAAGCCCTGGAAAAGTGCTTGGCTGCCACAGGGAGCTCTGCTGTGCTCAGGAAATTGGGCTCTTGCCCTCACCCTGGCTGGCTCTGCAGCACGGCTGGGTCACACCAGGGGGGCAATTAGCCATGACATGGTCACCAGGGACCACCTGCCCACACAGCTGAGCCTGCACACAGGCAGTGCTGTGCTCCCCCAAAATGCTCTGTTTCATTAATAAAAAAAATAATAATAAAATAAATCCAGTGTATGTTATTATTGTTCCTCCCAGCCCTTAGAGCAGAGCACAGGAACATTAATGAGATTCCCATGGGAAGCACAGACCAGACTGGGAATAGCTCCATGGCATGGGGACACCCTTCCTGTCACAGGGGGGAAACTGCAGGACAATTTCTCACAGATCTGGAGAGACCAAGCAAGTGCAGCAGGAGCTGAAGGGTGGGGCTGTCAGGAGAGACAGGTCCCCAAAGCCACCCTGGGATGGGACAGCTAAAAAACCTGAAAGGACCTGATGTCAGAGCACTGACATCCTCTGTGCTGGGAAAACACAAAACAGGAGCAAATCCCCATGGAAGGAGGGGAGTGGGTGTCAGGAGAGCCCAGAGCAGCAGGATCAGGGAGCAGCAGCACCCCAGGGCTGCCCAGGCAGTGATTCCCTCCTCTCCAGTGGAGTTAGGCCAGGAATGGACTTGGCCCCAGCAAGTCTGAGGGTTATTGTATCTGCATTCCCCCATGCACACACTGTCGAGATGTATTAACTTCCTTAAATGTACCAGTAAAACAACCTCTTATGATACACTTTAATGAACTTGTACAGTAGCCAACAAATTGTGCATCATATAAAACCCATTCGGCCTTATAGACTCTCTGGCTATTTTGTAATAACTGCAATTTGCTTCTGCTGAAGCAAGATAACCAGGGTTGAGAAGTCAGGCTCTGCAGAAACCTAAATATTTGATTTGGGGGGGAGTGGGTGGGAGAAGGAAGAAAGGGGCCTCTGGGAGCTATTTATGGGGTCAAAATAACATGAGACCTGCTCTTCTTGTAGCGTTTCCACCATCAAGGAAATGAAATACTGTGAGAAGACCAGCACTTGCATTATTTTGGCCCCATAAATGGCTCCCTGAGGCTTTCAGAAGCCCGTGAAAAACAAACACAAATACAAATAAATGCTAATACTGGAAACGTAAATACTAAAACCTGCCCATGTCCCCGGAGGAAACGACTCACAAAGTCCTGCCTGCCCTTAAAAAAAAAAAAAAAAAAAAAAAGGGAAAAGAAGTGAAGGAGCTGGAACATCTGCTGAAGCCATGAGGAGAAAGTCACTTCAGGGGAGCTGGGAACAGCCCTGCCTGCGCTTTTGACAGTAACAGTAATGGGCACTGCTGGCATCACCCAGGGTCCCAGAGAAACGGGATTTTCAGGGCACACACACACTTTGCACCGTGCTGGAGGCAGCAGCAGCAGCAGCAGTGAAAATCCTCGTGGCTGCTGGTGTGGGATGGCAAGTGGCCATCCTGAGTCCCTGGGCCAGCCCAGGGCAGCCATCCCCTCTCATGGCACAGTTCTGGGCCTGGGGGAGCACTGGGACAGCAATGGGGCACCAGAGCAGCTGGGAGCAGATCCTGGCTGATCCAGCCTGCCATGGATGCCAGCAGGGCTGCCCTGCAGTGTGGAGGGTGTTCCATGAGCAGCTGGCAAGGAAACCTTGTAGGAAACGTTTATTTGTGCTGATATTCCTGAGTGCCACACTGCAGCTGGCCTGTGCTGTCCCTTGTTCCTCTGCCCCAGCCATACTGCTCTCCTGAGGTGCCTGCCAAGGTGGAGGGAGGAAGAAGGGGAAGAGGAGGAAGAAGAAGAGGAGGAAGAGGAGGAAGAGGAGGAAGAGGAGGAGGAAGAGGAGGAGGAGCTGCTCTGGGCACAGCCCGGGGTGTGCAGGCCTGGGAGAGCGCTGCCGCTCGAGGCCCAGCTGCACCCTCCATTCCAGAAAGCTCCAGGAACTGTCAAAGGACCCCATCAAATCCAAGGTACAAAGGCCTGCCAAGCCTAAATGTGAAACCATTTTATAGGGCACATTAATTCAATGCCTGAAGAAAATCTATACAGGCCTCTTTTGCCCGGAACACTCATAAATTATGCTGCCTTTCTTAGCCGTGCTGCTCTCCTGTAGTGGCCCACTCGAAGCCCTGGTATCTCCTTTATGTCCACTCAAAAATCTCCTCTCCAGTGCATTATTATTTCTTCTAATGGTTTTTCCTTTCTCTCTGTTTGCCTCTCCCCTCTTTAAGCCCGGTTTCAAAACATCCCAAATCGTTTGCTGCAGGAGCTGACCCTTTCCTCTTACCTACGGAGGGGCTGCCCGGGATAAGTGATCCAATGACAGCAGCCTGATGTGTCAGGGCAGCGGGGAAGCGGCAGCAACTCTGAATACAAGAATTATTCTTCATCATCTCAAACTGTCACAACACATTACCCTCAAAGCCGCAGCTCGCTGAAGGAGTGACCCTGCACTGAATGGGAGAGTGCTCGGGGAAAGAACTAATTGTAGCCTCTTTTCACACGTCAGTCACTTTTCACAGCACTGAGCCTTTCAAGCTCAACTAATGTCAAGTTCCCTTTTCCTTTTGCTGGGCTGAGTATTTCTGATTTTTAAGGATGGCATTTTTAAAGGAACAAGGTCTCTGGTGAGGGATGAGGCCGGGGAGGGGAGGGAAGGAAGCGTCGCAGTGAGCACGCATCAGAAAGTCCATCAGACGCCCCAAGACTCGTTAGGAATTAGACAATTAACAAGTAGGAATGCAGGAAGTGGGGTAATGGCCAACAGAGCTCGAATCTCCTCGATTTCATTTCTGTCATTCACAGCAATTATTCTGGAGGACTTTTCAGGCTCTGCCGTGAGGGGGAATGTGTTCAACCCCTTCCTGAAATGAGGGACAGGAATTTTCCAGGGCTGGGGCACAGCCACAAGGTGCTGCTCACCAAACCCACCTCTCCCCATCCACGGGGCCTTCAGAATAAACAGCTAAAAGGCAAAAATTGAAGCCTGTTTTTAAAATCAGACAATTCTCTTTCGTTTTGGAGGAGATTCCCTGCGGAGAGAGCTCTGGGGATGCCAGCCTGGGCCATGATCTGGGGCAGGCACACATAAGGGCCCTCCACAGCTCCTTGTCTGACTGGAATCCTGACAGATTCTGTGGCAAGGATATTTTTTCACCCTTGCATTTACACAATGCCCATCGTAGGGGACTTGCAGAACTGACTGGAGCTTCCCAAGTGTTATTTATTAACTGTAATGAATAATAATTATGGAGCTTCTGCCATCTGGATTCTCACTCAAAAGGGCCCTATTTAAAAGGAACGCTAAAAGGCAATTTGTATTAACACAATGGAAGTCTTGAGGATCTCTTAAACTGTTTGTAATTTACACAACGCTCCCCAGTGAATGGGTGAGTTAAACATTTTAATTTCCCTGATTGCTGCTGAAGGGAGCGGGATGTGCTCCCCCCAGGAGCTCACACGGGCACTTGTGCAGGAAAGGCTCCATCCTTCCGGATTCAGACAACATCCCGAACTCTCTGGGTGCTTTTGGCACTGTTTCTGCAGGAAACATTCACTCTGAGCATCATCCCTGTGCCCAGGGCAGCGGGAGCTGCTGCTGGGACACACAAGGTGGAGAAGAACTCAAGAACTGATGAGAGCTGGGAAACCACACTGGGATGAGGAAATATCAGGGTACTGGGAAATTACATCAATTACATCGCTGCTACTGCACTTGGAGGTTTTTCTTATTTCCCTTTTTATTTTTTATGAAATGCAATTATGCTAACGAGGGAGCTCTAATTATAATCCATCTCCAGCACCCTTGGCGGCTGCTCGGAGCGAGGGGCTCTGGGGATCTGCTGGCAGGGAGGGCACAGGGGGGCACTGCACCCCCAGGGCAACCTGTGCTCTTGGGGATTTGGATGAACAAAAATTGTAATATTCAATTGCAGTGAAATGACAGCGCTGAGTCCTCGTTAAAAATCTTAATTTTTCCAAGTTGGTTTTGATTTGAGATGGTTGAAATTTCTGGGCAAATGTGTGTTGTTCCTTTCCAGAGGGAGCACAGGCAAAAAGTCAGTTCCCAGTTTTATATATTGCTATGATTACAATTTCAGCTTATTATGATAATGTTCCAAAGTCAGTTAAAGCTGCTCTCTGCCCCAAGCCTTGTTCACCTGCACTCAGCACAGTGGGACTGACTTCCTTCCATGCTCTGGGTGACAGCCTGACACATCTGCTCCTCAGAAATGCTTATTCTTCCTTTTTTATAAACTCAGCAGATTCACAAAAGAGATTTTAAACTCTTTTCAAATGAGGAAATAAAAAAAAAAAAAACCCAAACCATGTCATCTGAGCATTGAAAATCAATTCCTGTGTTAAAACTGTCTCATCCTGTCACAACCTGAAAGATGCTGAGATGCCACAAAAGCACCTCCATTAAATTTGCAAGTAAAGAAGACTGGGAAACACTGCCTGAGCAACTTCTGTGAAATCAGGATTCAGTGGCCTATGTAAAATATTAGTTCCTGTCAAACTGCCTTACAATAACTCCAGTGCTGAATCCACCCAGAGCTGGCTCGTGCCATGCACTTGGAGATGAAAGCTGGCATCCTGGAACAAAGGTGGCAGCAAGGAGATGGGCAAAGGAGAGATCCAGGGGAATGGAGACAGAGCCTTGTGAACATCAGAGTCCCTCTGAGAGCCCAAATCTCATTTCTAGTGCCTGATTTCACTGCAGGGATGCCAAACAATTTAACACTTGCAAAACAGGGAGGACACCTGAGCTTACAGAAATGCCCAGGTCTGCTTCAGTACAAAGAGATCAGTGAGAAAAGGACAAAACATCCTGCATGAACTTCCAAACAGGTTGTTTATTCCTTTAAAAAGAGCAAATGTGACCTGAGCCCATGGAGTAGGAGACCCAAGACTCTGGCATCTGGCCAGACTTGACTCTGAGCATTTTATGGAAGGTTAAAAGTGCACCAGATAAAGGACTGGTATTTAGAGGGAGAATATTCTTCAAGATAGGCACTTTCACAATGACTTCCAGTGCTTTTAAAAAATAATCTCAAGTTTCCTAGAGCTGTATATTTTTGTAAAGAGGTTTAGGATGTTTTCCTACATAAATGGCTCTTCAGAAGGATGAGTTGCCCATTTCAGCCAGCATGTGAAATCTCTAAAGCTAGGACAATCAAATAGAAAATAATTTCTGCAGCCCATCACATCCTGCAAGCCTACAACTCCTTGTGCAAGATTTAAAGATGAGGTTTTTGAATGAATATGCAGCAGTGCTTGGGTTTAAAGGAATTCTCTCTTACCCCATCCTGAAAGTTTCACTGTGCTGCTACTCCAAATTCCTGTAAGATATCCTGTGTGGAATACATGATTTCCTGTGCCAGCCAGCGTGTGTGGACAAGTTTTTGGATGCATTTAGGCAGAACTATCTTGCATCTTTGGTTACGCAAGCAGCACATCTGTGTATATCAGACCAAAAGCATTTGCAGAGAAAACACTGTATTAAAATTCCTGGGTTTGCTCTCTCATTCCCAGGGTTATGGGAGTGCCTTGGATTGCTCAACACTGACCCCTCTGTCAGCCTCTAGTCCACGAAGGAAATTACAAATGCAAAGTAAAATGCATGTTTATGACACCTACCACGTCCTGCACCCACTGAACCCTGGGGATATTGCTCAGAAATGCTGGAGGCAATGCTCCTATTCCTGGAACATCTTCTGGCCAGAGCAGGTGTGGATCTGAGCATCCCCCTTCCCTCCAGAGCTGGAGCCACTCGTGTTTCAGGACACAGAGCTAAGGACAGGGATGGCCAGGAGCCCCCAGGGAGTGCTGGGCTCCCTCCTCCTCCTCCCTGGGCTCAGCCAAACAGTGCCAGCAAAAACCTGGGCAAGGAAAAGCTGCCTCAAGGTCAAACCCACAAACCTGGTGATGACCTCGGGGTCTGAGCAGTGACTGCTGACACTGCATGAGAGTTTCACACCTGACCCTCCAGATTTCAGTTCCTTTCCCATCTAAGACCGAATTCTCTCCTCTCTGTGATGCCACCTCAGCATTTGGCCTCCTTAAAGGCAGGAAGGGAGCCCTGGGGTGGACTCAGTGCTCAGAGAGCCTCTGTGCAGCTCCCACATGTGCTCTCTGTGCTCTGACACACACGCACTGCTGAGCTGATTTTAAAAGTATAGGATTACAAAGCAAAGCCATTCTGGCACAACTTCTAGTGCTTCTGACACAAAGTGGCCTTTTGGGCCAGTCAGAGGCTCTGGGCTGCTCCCCTGGTGCAGATTGATGCTGAGGAGGAAGCTAGACCAGACTGGAATTTGGGTTTGATTCAAAGGAAAAGTTAAAAAGTTTTGGGGGGGGGAGCAGATGCTCAGCTGGTCCAAATCAGGAGAGTTTTGCTGAAGCTCACGAAATGATGTCACCACAGCCTCAGCCCTGGCTGCTCATCTAAACACTTCAAGGCTCTTGAGCTGGGAGAGCTCAGGTGGAGCTCAGGACCAGTCCCCTCCTCCCACTGCCCTGGCAGAGGTTCAGTGTCACAGGAGCTCCAAACCCACCCAAACCATCCCAGCTCCAAATGCCATTTATTTAGTCTATTCACTCAATTTTTTAAAAGATGATGTTGACATGGCTGCTTCAAGCAGACCAGCTTTGTAAACACAGCCCTGATTTTACAGAGCACTCAGAGCTTGCAGCCATTCCCTTAAAATCACAGCTCTACCTTGACTGAGTGTTAACCCAGCCTGGAAAAACAGCACCCAGTCTTGTGGGCTCTTTCTCTTGCAGGGCTGCTTGAGGCTCTCAAACATATTTATATTTATATTTATATTTATATTTATATTTATATTTATATTTATATTTATATTTATATTTATATTTATATTTAATAAATATAAATATAAATATATATTTAATATAAATATATATTTAAATATTTATATTATAAATATAAATAAATATTTATATTTATATTTATATTTATATTTATATTTATATTTATATTTATATTTATATTTATATTTATTTATAATAATATTTTACATATTTATAGTTATATATTTATATTTAAAAATCTATAGAAATAACATATAAAATTATAGATATAATATACATACAATAATATGTATTTAAAATATATAATTTCAATAAACATAAACATGAACATAAAATATTTAAAATACAATATTTAAAATACATATTTTATTTAATATATATTTATAACTATAGAAAATATATAATATATTATATATAATGTATATAATATATATAAAATATATATAAATGTATAATTATAAAATATACAAAATATATAAATATATCTATATCTATAATATGCTATATCTATATCTATATATCTAAATATATATAAAATCTCTCTTATTTATATAGCTCCAAATTCTGGTGTTGGACATAAATATCAAAGAGCCTTGATAAAAAATGGCATTCCAAGCTTAATTTTCCCCTTTGTTAATGGAGCTGTTGAGCACAGCAATTCACATTTGTGCTCCTGAAACCAGAAGGCAGCTGGAAATAGTAAATTCAACATTTTTGCTTTTTGAAAGTCATATTTTAAAAATTGTTCCAAGCATTGATTCTATTCCACTCCACCTTTGTAGCTGCACTCTTACAAACGTGGGGATGAGCTGCAGCTGGTGGAGGAGCTGGTGGAAGGCAACCCTGTGTGAAACCTGAAAGACCTAATGGCAAACCAAGGCATTCCTCTGGTCACATCCCCCAGAAAAAGCAATTTAAATCATGATTCTGCCCTGTATTTAGGCACCTGGCAGTGAAGTTCACAGAAATGTCTGCTCCTTGTGTTGTTCTCCTCTGCAGACTTTTGCTCCCATTTTGGTGGGTGACCAGCCACATTTCCAAAAGATAAACCAAAGAGACAACACAGTCCTGGCATGATTTAATCAAAAGATATTTTTCCAGAGGGTGTGGATAAAAGTAACCCTGAGTGGAGGACAAAAAGCACCCCCAAATTTAACATCAGGGATCTGTCCCTGCACAATTCACCTCCTGTGACTGCAGGTGAGGGAAGAAGGCTGCAAGGTTAATTTGTCTCTTGATTTCTGCTTCCAAATTCATTTCTAGCTGACAAGGTGGGGAACAGCTGTGCCATGTGGGAATAGATGGGAGAAGCCACCCATGGGGATGCTGTGCTCTGCCTGAGGAGAATTCCAGCACAGCAACACATCCAAGCATCCTCCACAACACAGGGCAGTGGAGTCTTTTTAGGAAAATTCCACCATTTCCATTTCCACCCCAACCAGGGCTCTCCATCCCCAGCCCCTCTGGCTCCTGCATCCCCTGTTATGCCCCTGAGCTGGAGCAGAGCCTTCCCACAAAAAAACATCTTTGGAAAGGGTCAGAGAAGTGATACTGACCCTTTGTCTTTCACAACACCATCGAGTTTTGGTGTAAACACAGAGTTCATGTGTTGGGCAGTTACTGAGAAAGTCACTGGCCAAGGGAACAACAAATAAATATCCCAAATAAGTAAATAAACAAATAAAAGAAGGTGGTGTTTAAGCTGTGGGGGTCTTTTTGGAAAATGGTACGAAATGGGTCACACAGAAAAAGGCAGCACAACTTCTACACAGCCCCATTTTTACTGAAAGAATCTCCCTTTTGGAGGCTCAGCTACCTGCATGAACATCTGCAGGGGCTGAACACATTCCCCTTTTATGGGGAACCTTCAAACAGGGTTTCTTCATTTTCAAAACGTTCCAAACCAATTTGTCATTTTCCTTCCTCTTCATTTTTTTTTTGGTCAGTGGATGGTGCACACAAAATTGAGCAATAATAACCAGAGGAGGATGAAAACTGCAGCTTGAGAAGGAGCTCAGGATATGATTCCTCCTCACCGGATGCCTGGAAGATGTCACTGAAATTCCCTCTCCCTTAGTGCAACCCGTGTGGAGCCAATATGAACTCCCAGCAAAGTGCTTAAAACCCCATTATTTATAATAACTGTTAAATGATGAGACATTGTTTACCCAGATTGGAAGATAAATTCTCACTTACAGAATGCTCGCCTGACCGTCCTGAACGTCATCTGGTTTTTATTTAAATGCAAAATGAAATTAGGCTCCCAATAACACAGCAGAAGAATTCAATAAGATGGGGCTTTTCACTTACAGTTTAATATTAACATTTTCCCATAAATGTTAATGAATAAAAGTCTACTGTTTTATATATTATCCATGGTGGGGAGACAGCAGGCTAGGGATGGAAGGAAAGCTAATCTTTTCATACCACAAATTAGGATATATACTTCAAGGAGGACTAAGTGTTCCCAGCAGTGCCAGGGACCTGGCCCCAGCCCTCCTTCCCCTGGGGGCAGCCAGAGCTGATCCCATGGGGATGCTCAGGGAGCCTCCACTGATCACTGAGATCCTCCCCCAGCCCAAATCCCTTTGGATTTGCTTCTCATTTTCCCTGGCCCTCTCTTTCTGCCTGCACACTGTGAACATCAAACACCCAACGCCATCACTGCCCAGCACGTCCTGATGCTCTCGGAGTCCAGCATGGAGAACAAGGCAGGATTATTGGGAAAATCAGGTGGCTCTGTGTGTGATATCCTGTAAGAGAAGGGGGCAGGGGTGATGGGAGGTGAGGGCACAGCTGCAGGCCACAGGGACAGGGAATGATCCAGCATCCAAAGGGAGAGGCACCAGGAGCAGATCCTGTGCTGGAAGAGGGGCTGAGAGTGCTGGAAGCTGCAGGGCCACAGGGTTGGCTCACACTGCAACCTTTGCATTGCCTTGGCTCTTGACTTCCCACTTACTGCAGAGGGTTTGCTGTGTTAATGTCTATTTTGCTGTTTGGTGACTCATCCTTCACCCTACCTCTCTAATAAGTGTTCATTTAACAGTTTGACTGCTTAACAATTTATTGCACAAATGGGTTTCCATTCCACAGCCTGCTCTCCCATCTCCCCTGGAGAGGGCAATGCATTGTTTATGAGCTCTGTGATGGCCTGTGCTGCACATCCCAAAAATCAGCAAATACTCAACGGCTCTCTGGGGCTGCTGGGCTTGGGAGGAGGGACAGGAACTGTCTTGTCTTTATTCTGCCACCACCTCAGCAGCTGCAAGAGGTTTTGGCTCACAAAACAGCTGTAAAAATACCAGTCCTGGTTCAAATGCTGGGACCCGAGGGCTCTTATACTTACTGAGAGAGATATGCCTGCCATAAGTCATATCCTACACAAAAACACCATAGAAAGACTCCTAAAAGGAATGACAAGGTAATTATAGGAATTACAGATGGAAAAATCCCCTTGTCTCTGCCCCCTTCCCAGTGTGGGACCGCTCGGTGTGGGGCAAGCTTCAGGCCTCAGACTTTTAAAGGGAAGATTTAATAAACACTGAGAAATATTTCCAAATATTTAGAAAACCCAAAATAACAGATTTCCAAGCCAAGCTGTGCAAACAGAAAATGAATTTAGAAAACTTGTTAAAAACCCAACAGCTTTTGCGTGCACCAAAACATGTTTGGGTAGCAGGAATCACCTCGTGGGCAGGATGCTGCAAGCAGAGCTGGAGGATGCTCAGCCCTGGTGCAATACCTACCATGGCTCTCCTCCTGCTGCCCCTGGAATCACCAGCAGAAGCCTCAGGGATGCAAAAAGCTCCATGCTTTAGGAGGGACTCAGCAGACAATTAAATGTGAGCAAAGCCGAGCTAGACAGGACAGAGCTTTGAATTTTCCTGTGAAATTCTGGAGCGCTGCAGTTAATTTGCTTAATCATTAGGAGGAAAAACCACAACCCCAAGCAAACAAAAAAAAAAACCCAACACAGCAGCAAATCTGCAAGGAAAAAAGGGGAACTGTGTCTCTGTTCACTGCTTTTGAGACAAAGCACTGGAAGAAAAATGTCCAGTTCCAATAATGTCATAACCTGATTACAGCCTGACCAGAAGAGCTAAAACACTTGCAGAACAATGAGTAAGAAATTAAGTTTTAAATTGAGTGCTGGCCCTATCTCGTGTCACTTCTTTATGTTCCAGTGGAAAGGACAGTGCTGAGCTCATTTCATATCGAGCAGAGTGAGATGCCTGGATGCAGACACCATTTAGTCATCTCCTATATGTTCCTCCCCATTTCTTTCTCTGGCAGGAATGACAAATCCAGGAATGTGACTGCACTTTGTTTTATTATGATATTGATTTTCCCTGCAGAGGGGAAAGTGCATTTATCCCCCAGGTCTGTGTGCTGGCAGGGAAGGGTTAACAAAATGTTTATCACAAAGCTGGCTTCAGAGTTGAAAGTAATGTGATCAGTAATGAATTTTGTGTTACATTAGGTTGTATAAATGGACAGACAAGCGCAGACAACAAGTGGCCAGGAGTCGGGGCTAATCTAATGATGTAAAAATAGAGACAGCACCAATTATACTTGGGGCCAGCTCAGAGCTCCTGCAGGGACTGCAAATGAATAGGTACAAATCAAATTACTGACTAATAGACGCACTACAAGAGAGGGCAGTCAATGCTAAATACATTAGGGCCTTGTGACCTCTCTGCTCTGAACAGCAGAATCCTAAATTTGACTTAAAAAAAAAAATCAAAGAAACTCTTGTTCATTTAAGGAGAGCAACAGAACAATGTTATTTGTGAAATGACTTGAGACACTTTGATATTTTTTGGTTTGTCCCCCTATGGCCATGTTAGAGGTACGTGGCCCTTGGAAAGATGAGAGAGGGTTTGCTTTTAGAACAAGGGAAAACACCTTTTGTGCAAAAGTTAAGACCTGATAACAATACAGTCATGTTACATACCAAAACATTTCAAAGCCATGTGCCTCTTTGTGGTGATGTTTTTTACTGCTACTTCACCGGCTGTGTCTGTATCAAAAATAAAATATTTCTTAAATAAAAAGGCCTTGATTTAATAAGAAGAAAAAGAAAAGGAATCTCCCCACACCACAGTTGATAATAAGCAAATGCAGTTGATCAAGATTGTTATCAAATGGCAGAAAGTCAGAGGTGTCTTGTGGCATCAGTGCTCCCTTTAGAATTTTTCTACAAACAGCAATGAACCTGAATTCACATCAGAAATATTCATGGTATCAGCATTCACACCCCCTCCCCCTGAAATAATGCATGACCTGGAAGAAATTCCAGTAAAACCTCCCAGGGCTGGTGGCAAGATTGGATCTGGAGACATGGGAAATGACTGGGAAATTAAAAATGTCCTTGTTGGACCTGCCCAGGGCTGTGGGATGGGGCTGCTCAGGGACACCCTTGGACAGGAGAGAGCAAAAATCCCACACTGAAGTGCATGAAATCCCAAAATGTGTGCAAGGCCAATGCTCCTCTCATCCAGTACTTCCAAAATGGTCACTCCTAAAGAACCTGAATTTTCCTTTCTTTTCAACCAGGCCCATCCAAATAAACCTTTTGTAGGAAGAACTGAGCTCCCAGACTTATTGGAGGGGGTAATTTAATCTCTGACCCTGGGATGAATATTGTGAAAGTTCAAAGGCTGCTTTTAGCATCGATGTCATTTGATCCACCCGTGGGTCTGCTGCCCAAGCTGGTTTTGCACTGAACCTATGCAGAAATCTCCTGGTAGAAATGCTCTTCAGGGGGAAAATAATTTGCTCTGTGTATCTGTAGCCCATGTCTGAGTTAGGATAAAAAACAGCTGAGAAGACAGAAGGGGAAAATTGTCTTAGAAAGATTAAAGAGGAAGGAAGGAGGAAAGGAAAGAAGGGAGGGAGGGAAGGAGAGAGGGAGGGGAAGGCACCACTGAAAGCTCTACCTCTATAAAGGGTTAATGCTATTCCTGAATGTACAGGTACATCAATATCCAGGTGCCTGCTGATCCTTGAATAAAGCCTGTGAGCATGGATATTTTCTCCTGTGGACAAAACCCCAGGAAGGATGGTCCTGGAACAGGAACCACCTTGTTCTCCTCCCTTTGCTTCCACCTCAGCCAGGCACTCCAGGAAATGTGTGACTTCCCTTTTCCAGCCCCCAAATCTCTCAGGAAGGTTCCAAACCCATCCCTCTGCAAAGCTCAGAGGTGTCCAGACCCAGGTTAGGCTCAGCCTTGGGGCTCTGGCTGGGGACCAGGACCCAAAGTGCCCGAGCCCCAATCCTGGGTTTCCTACAGGCCATTCCCTAACACACATCTAATTAGCTCCACTTACTTACATCCCATTAATCAGGTTAAAGAGTTTGCTTCAACATATGAGCTTCCTTCAGTGCATTATGAGCCTGTTGATGAAATTTGGAAGGAATCCAGGCAGTTTCCTGAGGGCCAGAGGTGCTCCTCCCTGTGCCACCCATGGGTGAAGGCTGACCTGGAGGCTGGCAGGAGTTTTGGTATAAAGATGCATCTCAAAAACCATCCTGCTGCTCCCCTACCATAGGCTGATTTCAAATATTAAGCCTAGAAGTGATCAAAATACATTGGAAAGCTTAAAAATGTACTTGCTGAGGGAGTAGGTGAAGCAGAGGATTTATTAATTACAGTATTTTTCGAGGGAAAGATTTCTAGCCTGAGCTGATAATTCCTTCCTGTCCAGTTTGAGTGGAATCCTGTCAGAGATATTTGTCTTCTGGAAGCAGAGTTTCATAAATCACAGTCCTGGAGTGGTTTTGTTTTGGGGGGGAATGCAATATGAAGCTCCAGCACACACTTAAGAACTGCACTGCAAATGTAAATATTGTAGCTGCTTGAAAACAAAGCTTTGCAAGCAAAAGAGGGCACTGACCACTAACATTTGTGTCTAGACTTGCATAATTTTTTTCTTTTCAGTGAGAGTTTGACAGAAACTGGAACAGCAAAAACATCTTTTTTGCATCTTTGCCAATTTATGCCTTCCTTGGAATTAAATGTGTATCAGGGCTGACAGCTTATGTACAGCAGACTCCACTTCACATAGACATGGGTCATCTGAATAATTGGATAACAAGGGGAAAAGCTGGTTTCCCAATCAAGCCAGCTAGCTGGACAACTGCAGTTATCATTTAGGTCACAAGGAAAGGAGGTTTTTGGGGGCTGTTTCCAGCCCTGGTTCTTCTCCCACCCTGCGTCCGACAGCCCTTGGCACGGAGTCAGAGGCGGAACAGCCCCATCCAATCCCCCTTCCTGCAATGCCAGATTATTCCTGATGTTTTCAGCATCCTCCAGCTGGATGTTTGTGCTGTCACCAACTTTGGGGTATTTCTGCCTCTGCCAGTGGCCAGAGCCAGGTTGGTGCTGCCACCCCTGCTCTGCAATGCAACAGGGCAGGTACAAAACAGAGATTGTGGGAATGCCAGCTGCCCAGAGTGCTCTGTGCACCACGAGCACACACTCCCTGCACACCCCTGCAGCCTATCAGCCCTGATTTCTATATAAACCTACGTGTCAGCTATGCCCTAACAGTTAAGGCATTAAAAGAATCTATTTATCTCCTGCCATTAAGTGCATGTCAGGACCAGTCGAGCACTTTGCAAAGTCTCACTGTCCACCCTACTGCCCAGTTTGTGTCCACACATTGGACCCCAGCACTGCACATGCACAAATCTTCACATTTCCAGCTAGAAATATTCATTAGTTTGTGCTGAAGTTTGAGTAAGATTTTGCAAGTTTTGTTAAAACTCTGCAAAATCTATTTAAGGACTGAAGAGAATGCACAGAGCGCAATCAGGGGTTAAATCATGCAAAACATAAAGGCATGAATAAATTAAGTTATTTTAGGGTTATTAAAAGGATTATAAATTCCACAATTTTGAGTCCAATGCAGAAATATAAACACTGGTTTTAAAAGAAGCAGAAAGACAGAAATCAACTACTGACAAAGAAACCTCCAGTGTCCTTTTCTGCTGAACTCTTTGCTGTCATTTCACTGAGGTGAGTGGGCAGCAGAGAACCCAAGGAGGAAAACTGAGTTTTTTCAAAGATAATTCAGCTCAGCCAAGCTTGGTTATGATATAAGTGGTTTGAGGGAAGTGAAAACTCTCCTACTTGTTATGAGCCAACAAAGACACCTCTTTTTTGAAGTGAGGGTAATGCAGCTCCATGCTTATCTCTGCCCATTTATTAGGCAGCAGACAGATGAGAGCCCGGTGGTGGAATGGTGCTGGCAGCCAGCTCCAGCCCTGTCCCTCAGTGAGTGCAGCTCTCCAGGTACATCTGAGCAGGAGGGAACTTTTTCTGTCTGTCTGCTAAAGAGGAACAGCTCAAGAGCTGTTAGGGGATGGAAGTGGAAAGGGCACGGGAGTTCACCCTCTTATCACCAGGTTTTCTCTGCTGCTCTGAGTCACCACATGCCCAAATCCTGAGAATAAAGTGTGTTAGTGGTGGAGAGAGTCCCAGGACAGGCAGGGCAGCACAGAGTGTTAATGACAGGGAGAGGAGGGTGCTGGGATGGGGTGAGCTGGGTCAGTGCTCATGTTACTCATTATTGCTGCGTAAAATCGCTGCTCTGAGATGGCATCTATCTTACACTCATTAGGGAGATTTATGGGGCTGGAGCAAGGGCTGGGAGAAATCTCTCTGGATGAATATTAACTCAGTGATGGCATCTCTATAAACAGCTCCTTTCTGTCTTTACACCTGCAGGACTGAGAGCCTCATGCCAAAGCAGCTGGCACTGGCTGCCATCAGCTGGGTTTGGTGAAAATGGAAGGAAAATACAGAGCCCTGTCTCTGACTAAGTTCTTGCTTTACAATATAATACATTGTCAAGTCTCCAGGGCAGTCAGTCACCCTAACCTGGCACATCTGGAAGGCTTCAGCTTTCAGAGGAGCTATTCCCCTCACCTTTCCCCTTCCACACACAGCCTGAGGGGTGCTGACCCATTATCAGCAGTGGATACCCTCCCAAAGTTCACACTGATCACAGCCTGGGTCAGTGAGTGATGAAATATGTGCCTTTCTCTATTTTCATAGCCTGCTTCTTCCACCTTCCAGCCCTTTACAGATATGAGCTGATTGAAGTCCACACCAGCAATGTGAGGCATCTCTGTCCTCAGTGCACTGGTGGCAAAAAGCTGGTGAGGATTTGCACCACAGCAGCAGCAGACCCACCCTTAGTGCTCAACCAAACCTTTCAGTTAATTCTAAATCTAACTCATCCTTTGGTTTCATCTCTCTCAAGATGGAAAGCAGAGGAAGGACAGCTGGCCAGGTGACGAGCTGGGTTATGGAGGGGTTTCTGCTGCCTGGACCTACAGACAAGGGCTAAAATCCTGCTCCTCACATCCTCCTCCTCCAGGCTGTGGGAAGCTGCTGCAGTTTGGTACCTGCTCCACAGAGAGCCAAGTCAGGATGAGCCCTGATGGAGCTCGAGGAGCAGGGAGAGCTCAGAGCAGCACAAGACCCTCAGCGATACATGAGGGCAAGAGCAAAAGGAAGAGACAGATCCTGCTCTTCCTGAAAGATCCATAGGTGGGCATTCCCACACCTTGATGCTGGTTTCTCCTCTTTTGCCTTCCCAGGGAAGCTGCCAGCAGAGTGACAAGTGAGTTGGCAGCTGATGTTAGGGGCCAGCATCACTCTGAGGTGTTTTTACTGGAGGTGTTTTTTGGAACAAGTAGAAATTGATGGAGACAATAAACCCACAGTAACTGTGCTTTAATTCCTGAGCATCTCCTACCACGGGGCCCCTCCTGACAGCCTAATCTCTGACGTGCCATTCCATTTACTTAAACAGATGATACAATTTATCAATATAATGGACACTGATGAAGATGGATTAATTTGGATTACAGAACCAGCGCTTCCCAGTGGCTCTATTGAGGACACAAAATGAGGATATGTGTGATGATGGCATTGTTTGGAGCAGCAATCTGCACTGGAGGGGATGCAGGAGAGCCCTTATCCTGGCTATATGATAAGGAAGCCTCATGTGCCAATATCTCAGATTGTGTTTATGTGATCTACCACTAAGTTCCTTTTAGAAATGATTTCTGAGATCCCCACAAAGAGAGAGAGAGAGAGAGAAATAGAGAAAGAGAGAGAGAGAGAGAGAGAGGAGCATACAGAGAAAAAAAAGCGAAACTTAAAAAAAAAAAAAAAATTAAATCAAAATCACCATTGGGTGAGATGTACGTGATCTCTGATCACACCTCTTCTTTGTACCTGTTCCTGATCCCACCATGTCCCTGCTGGGGGACTCGCACATGGCGTCGGCCAGGCGCTCGCGCAGCCCCTCCTCGCTGGGCTCCATGGAGGCCATGTGGCGCAGACCGAAGCTCTCGGGCCAGCTCCCACACACCTCCAGCAGCGTCACGCTCCGGTCGAAGGCACCTGTGACACACACACACACACACACAGGGGACACGTGAGGGACACGACCGCTCACCTTGAAAATGTCAAAACCTGAACAAAAAATACAACGAAGGAAAAGTTCGCAGCGCTGGGAACCGCCCCTCATGGATACCACGCTGCCAGTTCGTCTTCAAAATGGATGCTCAATCTTTTACACCCCTGGGGTTTGATCAGCCAGCCCTGGCCCCTCCCAAAGTCTGTCACAGCTCTTCTTTGCCATTTATCGGTGCTTTCTTATAACTGGATTGGAGGTCAGGTGTTGCCTGCCTCACCCCCTAAGCCCCCCCAAGCTTTTCCATTCCCACCTGCCCTGTGGGACAGAGAGACAAATGACAGGGGTTTCTCACAGCGGCTTGTGAGAAGTTTTAGGGAGCTGGAAAGATGTGATAACCTGTTGACTATAAACAATTTGCAGGTAGTGTTTTTCTACTTTATTTTTCTGCTCCTCTCAAGGACAGTGTCTGAGAAAGATGTTTCTGTTAGTTAGCCAATAGAACAGAATCTATGGTACCATTCTATAAAAACCACGTGGTTCTTTTGAATAAAGCCTTTGCCTTTGCCACCATCCTGCCTCTCACCTGCTCCTGCCCCAACCTCAGTGCAAGAGTGACACTGCCCCAGGTAAGGGACACCTGTGCAGCTTCTTTGTACCTGTTCTAGACAGCCCAGGCTGTCTGATGGCAACAATACAGGAGGAAAAGGAACCATGGGGAGAACAGAGGGCATCTAAACTACAATAACATAACTATACATCACTAAAACTTTTCTTAATATTCACCCAATAGCTATCCGTTAATTGTGAGAGTCAATTATCTCATTATCCATCTGTAACAGACACCCTGGCACCAACCTCCTCCTGTGTGTGCTGTGTTTTGGGTGCCTGAAAAGCTGATTTTAGCACATGAGTTAAAGGCTGGCGTTACAGCACAGCACAGCAGAACCCTAAGTATGAGCCAACTTTGACCAAGAAGCTGTAATCAAAAAGGTGAAATTAAAATATGGACTGGTATTAAAATACATAATTAATACATTCTGGAATTAAAATACAGACTGGTGAGAGTCAGGAAAGCAGCACAATAACACAAATGTAAATGGCATGCAGGTATTTTATGTTAGACAATTAGGAATTATTTTTGATCAGTCTTCCACTGGGATGCTGCAGAGATGCTTCTTCCCCCTCCTCATCTTGGACAATGGAAAGAGTAATTTTGTCTTTGCTAATGGGAAAAAATTTACCTAAATTCCCGTTCTTGCTCTGAAACAAAGAGGCAGAGCTGTCTTGTGTCTGGTGAAGGAACAAATGGATCAATTCCCTCAGTCTGGGATATCTGTGGGTTTTCTTTGCTCCTGCACTGGGAAGTTTTAGCTCAAACGTGCTCTAACAGAGGCTTTTTCACCAGCAGCCCCTACTGAAGACTCTGGCTCTTGTGAGGGAGTGCACGTACCTACAAAAGATCCTTCAAATAATTCTCTGACTTGCAGTTATTACCTCATTCACAGCAGGGTATGATGTTCTGCCGAATGCAAAGATTAGATTCTGAATTCAGGATCACTTCAAAGTACAAATTAAAATTATTCTCCTTTATTATACAGCAAGTCTTCTGCGAAGGCTTACTTAAATCATTCCCACTTGGAACAAGATTACAGTTATGCTTTGTTCCTTCAAGCACATACCATTTACTCCACTATTAGGTAACTGAATATGCAGCGTTTATTGTGCCTGGTTTCTGCCAGCCTAGCGAGGGGAAAAAATGCAAATGCCAATGTTTCTCAGAGTTAAAAGTACATGAAACACGTCCTTGTTATCAGCCCTTTGGTTTTCCCCTTTGATCAGCCGTCAGAAACTATCTACACTTGTAGTCTGTGACTGTACAGCCTCACAGCACACCCCCTGCCTCTGACAGGTGGTAATAGAAAGGGTGAGAGACCAAGCCCCGCGGCAGGCGGCCCTTCCTCTGATAACGCCCCGAGCACGGGCTGATAACGATGGTAAACACTCGGGCAGCCGGCGAATCCATCCATCAGCAAAGAGGGGCTGATAATTCCCAGCTCTAATGGCACGGGCTGCAGCGCCAGGGCTGGCATTCAGGGATTTATATGGGCTGCACTGGTGACTCCTGGCTCCTGAATTTCATCGGCGCTGATTTATCTGCTGGCCTGGCTGCAGAGTGGATTCCTGGCACTAGAGAACCATCAGCACTGAGAGGGACCTCTAGAAAATGGGCAGTGGATTCCTGGTACCAGAAAACCATCAGCACTCAGAGGGACCTCTAGAAAACACTGAGATGGACCTCTGCAAAATGGGGGAGTGGACTCCTGGCATAAGAAAACCAAAACCATCAACACCGAGATGGACCTCTGCAAAATGGGGGAGTGGACTCCTGGCATAAGAAAACCATCAACACTGAGAGAGACCTCTAGAAACTGGGGGAGTGGATTCCTGGCACTAGAAAACCAAAACCATCAACACCGAGATGGACCTCTGCAAAATGGGGGAGTGGACTCCTGGCATAAGAAAACCAAAACCATCAACTGAGATGGATCCATGCAGAACAGGGGAGTGGATTCCTGGCTCTAAAAAACCATCAACACTGAGATGGACCTCTGCAAAATGGGGGAGTGGATTCCTGGCACTAGAAAACCAAAACCAACACTGAGAGGGTTCTCTAGAAAATGGGGGAGTGGATTCCTGGCACTAGAAAACCATCAAAACCATCAACAATGAGAGGGACCTCTAGAAAATGGGGAGTGGATTCCTGGCACTAGAAAACCAAAACCATCAACTGAGATGGATCTATGCAGAACAGGGAGTGGATTCCTGGCTCTAGAAAACCATCAAAACCATCAACACTGAGAGGGACCTCTAGAAAACACTGAGATGGATCTTTGCAAAATGGGGGAGCGGATTCCTGACACTAGAAAGCCATAAACACTGAGAGGGACCTCTAGAAAATGGGGGAGCAGATTCATGGCACTAGAAAACCATCAATAACTGAGAGGGATCTGTAGAAAACACTGAGATGGACCTCTGCAAAATGGGGGAATGGATTCCTGGCACTAGAAAACCATCAACATGAGAGGTACCTTGACACAACGCGACCGTGGCTCTCTGTGATGCACACACTTGAACTCTGGATGAGTCCCAGTTTCAACCCAGACAAGGAATGACCAAATATTTCAATTTTTAATGGCTCTTTGGATTTATAAAGTTTCTCCAGTCTATTAATTTGTTTTAAAGTGAGGGTTCTTGAAGCTTGTTTGAGAAAATGCAGGGAGGAGGCGAAGTAGTTGCGACGATGTTTAAATCTCTACAGCATTTTCATGATGTCAGCTCTCCTAAAGGCAGGAGGAAAGGCAAAATTTGGGGTTTTTTTAAAGCTTTTTTTCCCCAAGTCATCCTTCTACAGTTCCACGCAGCCCTGAGACCCCTTCTTCAAGACCCCACAGATTTCAGGTGCTTTTGACAGAGCTGTTCATGTACCCTGAGAGTGATCAGGACTTTTAAACCTGCTTCCCAAACCCCAGGGAAGCAGCAGGGACACGATGAGCTCCCACAGGTTTGCAGGGCCGTGCCAGAGATGAGAAATCTCCTCTTTCCTGGTGTCAGCCCTTATTCCAAAAGTGAGAAATGGGAGCATTTCTGCTCCTATAAGCAGACATATGAATAATAAGGCAAATGGCTTTTGAAGCTCTGCCAAGATGCCTGCTTGTGTGTACAGGGAGAAACTTCATGGAGTGCTGGGCTCTGGCTCCTGAGATCCTTGAGTGAGAGCAGAGGAGACAAGTGCAGTGTTACCCCTGCAATCAGGGCCAGGAGCTGCCAAAACTTCTTAGCAGCAACGTGTGAGGCTGCAAGTGTTAATGCAAATGCAGGTTAGAGGGATTAACTGCACTGAAAGTTTGCTTGTTAAAAAAAATGCAGGGCTGGGGAAGCTGTAGTTTTATCTTTCCTCCCTTTTCACTCCTTCTCCATGGTAGCAGTGCACATCTGGCAAGAGCACTGATATCCAGGCATCCAGCTGGGATTCAGCAGCCACCACTGCGGCCTGTGGGTGATCACTGAATCAGGCAGAGGAGGTTCTTGCTCCATCATCTGCTCTGTGCTGCAGTGGAACCCCCAAATCCCCCCTAAATTCAATGGGTGATCACTGCCTGAATCAGGCAGAGGAGGTTCTTGCTCCATCATCTGCTCTGTGCTGCAGTGGAACCCACAAATCCCCCCTAAATTCAATACAGACATTGATAAAAGGGGTTCCAGGTAAAGCTGAACATGCAGAGTGTGACTGAGATTATTCAGGATGTGGGGGTGGAAAAGGGGACCTTGCTCGGGCAGGCAGGTTCCTTCCTCCTGTAAATCCCTGGCTCTGTCCCTCTCTGATGTAAAACAAAACTGTTTCAAGAAAAACAAGATTTATTGTCATGGACCTTCCTATTCCACTTGTCAGTGCATCAACAGACGGCATATGTAGCACAGTAAAAGAATTCAATATTTTTTTCAAGGCAGAATGAAGTTCTGGGTGTTTTTACACCTTGCAGAGTGACTCTGGAGAGTGTGCCATGGCCATGGGCTGCTTGGTGCCAGGAGCCTTTGGGTGCTTTGCCCTGCCTACATCATTCCCAAAGGCACAGGGGCTAATGGCATTAAACTTCCACTGATAGCAACTCAGCCTATCTCTGCTATTTATTATATTGCAATCTCTCCTTGTGGCTGCCTCACTCTCCCCTTTTCAATCCCAGTATCTCACTTGATAAGCTATCAGATTCCCCATCACTGACCAGCGAGGAGTTTACAAACAAACCAGGCTGGAGAGTCCTGCCCTCAGAATGGCCAAACCAGAGCAGAACCAGGGAACCCACGGGGCTGAGAAAGCTCCTGCTGATCCCAGGATTACCGAGGGCTGAGGGGAGGCAGGCTGAGAGCCTGAGCCCTCCTGACAGCCACCAATGCCAGCCCCTGACGTGGGAACCCAAATTCCCTTTGGCCCCAGCCTGGACACAGCTTTGGTGGGGAACAGGTCCCACCTCAAAGGAGAAATTCATTTAGGAACAGCTCAAGGGTGAACAAAGCAGGCATGATGTGAGGCTGGCAATTACTTGTGAAATCCTGGTGAAATCTCATTAAATCACCAAAAAGAAAACTTATTGACTTAAAATTCCGTCAATATTTCATCATATTGCATGGTGCTTTCAAGCCTGCAGAACACTCACTTCTGCTTTATTTAATGAAGATGAAACTGGGTGGGAATGAAGATCACCAGCCTCCTGTGTATGATATCCAGGCATCATCCCAGAACCCCAAATCACCCAAATGGAACAAGCAGGACCATACAGGTCCACAGTGCTCAGTTTTGCAATTCCAGCACAAATGCTCTGAGCTAATTCTGCTTCATACACAGAATTTTCCTAATAAAACTTTAATTTTTGCTTGAAATCAATCTCCCACTTCTCTCTTTCCACAGATATTTGCCTCTCAAGGAGCACCACCCTTTTCTCTTGCCACTGCTGATGGAGCAGAACCAGGTTCCCATCTTTCTGCTCAACATTTTATTAATGGCAAAGGCTTCTGTCATTACTCACACCAAATTACCTCGCTTAGACACACAGGATTTGTCTCTAGCATTGCAATTGTTTCAAGGCTTTTAATATAAAAGCAAAATAAATTTTACTGAAGAAAGGAAAAGAAAACCCACCCTAAAGCTTGGAAATGCCCTTTCATTTCAAAGCTGAGAAAACCAGAGAAACTTCTCTCTAGTAGTAAAAAGTATTTTTACAAAATGTTTTAATGCTTTTAGTGTGTTATTTTTCTAAGTCAAAATAGCTAAGCTAAATCTTTCACCATAGCTCTTTAATTCAAAAGCCAGGGGAAATTTTTTTCATTAAACCTCTGGACGGCTTTGTTTAAAATATGAAATCAAGTAGCTCCATTTCCTGTCTTCTAAGGAACAGTAAATCAAAAAAGAGAACGTTCTCCAAAAATATAGTAATGGTTCTATTAAAGAGCTTGACAGTTTTGAGCCTCACCTTGCATATTGCAACATACGTGTGAGCAAAAACACCAGAGCGAAGAGGAGGGGAAAGAACCTGCCAGTTTTAATTGATAAAAGATGCACCCTGATCAATGGCATGCCTTGACCCTGGTGATGGCAGACCCTGAGGAGCCACCAAGAGGGACAGAAGGGTTTCCCATCCCCTCTCCTGCTTCTCCTGGCATTTCCAGAAGCAGGAGAGGATTCTGGAGGGGCTCTTGGTGACCCCGGCCAGGAGCAGGAACCCCTGGGTGTGTGAGGAGCCAGCACATGGAAACTCCTGGCCCAAAGCAGTGACTCAAACTGCACATACCTCCTTTGAACATGAAAGGTTGAACTTTCCTACAGGCCCTGCCAATTCCCTTCCGTGCCATAACTTTGTGATTCCAGCAGGAATGCCACAAAGCGGCCGCTCGGAGCACTTGAAGGGGAATCCAAGCAAATATTTGAATGTGGAGAAGCAACATCCCCCTGAGCTGCCCTGGATCTGGTGGCTCTGGGCTCATGGCACGTGCTGCTGCTCCTCCTGTGCATGGCTCACACGCTGCCACCCCTGTGTCCCACAGCACACCAGCTACCAAGGGACAAACACTGGTACACGAGGTGTGAGTGTTAATTATTGCCTCTGGAAACCACGGCAGGAGCCACAGCCTTTGGAGTGACTCTGCTCCCTGTCATCCTCCCTCCCACAGGGTTGCTTTTTTTCCAGAACTGCTCACAGTTCTGCTATAAACAGGACATTACTCACCAGCTCTGTATCCTGTGAGTGCATTTAATTAATGGAGCCTTCAGCCGGGGTACCCAGTCCCACAGCAACCAACACTTCCAAATGCTGAATGCCTTTGAACTCTTGGCTAAGTCAGGCTGAGAAGTTGCTCATCCCTCCTCAGCACCACAGACTTGTAAACAGAATTGCTGTTTGTCCCTCTGTCAGGATTTCTAGAGGAGGTTGGGCCCAGCAGCTCCAGGGATGGATGCTCAGGGAGGAGGTGCCACAAACTCAGCACAGCGGCCCAGGGAGTGTTTGCCATGTCCAGGATCATGGTGCAGGTCCTTAGGGACCATCCCACCCTCCTCCTCCTCCCCACATCCCAACAAACTCCCAATACCCCAGTGCTCCTGCACAAGGGGTTAACCAGGGGCTCAGGAGATTTGGGATGCTCAGCCATCACAGCCGTCCTTGAAGGCTTTCAAATGCGAGCAAGGCTGCAATTTTCAAAGCTGGAGCAGCGAGATATTTTTATAAATACATAAATCTTTTCAAGGAAAAACAAATACAGAGAAAAGAATGTAAACATTATTGTAAAATGCATAATAAAATGTCTGTTGTTTGTTAATTTTGCTCCTTATTATCCAGCCTATCTGTACCACCGATGTTGAAACATTTGCCTTTTAAAAATTTTTTTTATACTCCCTTATTCATTTAAAAATAGTTTCCTGCATGTTATATGAATAAGCAAAACCTAAGGTTCTAAATCCAGGGGAACTTTGAAGTATGAAACCCACGGTCTATGGGAACTATGTTTTCATTAATCAAAGTAGATGTTTCTAAAGCCATCAGATTTATCATGACTGGATTTCATATGTGAAACCCAATATACACACAGACATACACTGCTTGTCCTTTTGGATTAGTGCTGACCTTTTACTCTCCTTTCTGAAGGATCTGCCTTTCCTCAGAGCGGGGCTGCCCTGCTTTGCCAGAGCAGCCTTGACAAAGTGCGTTTCCAGCTCTCTGTGTCTGACTGCGAGTCTGGGCTAAGGTCAAAACATAAATGATTAAGTGTATTTATTAAACTCTGCCTTTGCCTTGAATGCTCCCAGTGCCTGTCAGATGCCATCCAACTGTGCAGATTCCTGCTGCCAGCACACCTGGCCACCAAACGAGGGGCCCTGGTGCCTCCACAGCCCTGTGACCCCAAAAGCACAACAGAGCCCCCAAAGCAGAACAGAGCCCCCAAAGCTCCCCCAGCACTGCCAAGGGCTCCTCCAGCCCCTACTGAGCTCCTGGCTTCCCCAGGGAATGGAGGTGAGTGCAAGGACACAGGATGGGTTAAAAGCTGGAGGCAGGATGTGACAGCCACCCAAAGCAGGGCTTCAAAAGAGAAAACGCAACAAAACACACGCTTGGTGTCAATAGGGAAATTTGTGTGGTGGCACCAGAATTTGGCACTATTTTTCAGAATCCTGCAGTATTTTGCAGTACCAGAAGCACAAAACTTTGTCATCTTGCCTTACAGAACAACACAAGGGCTGGGACACGTGGGCACAGGTGGGTGCAGCTCACCCACAGCCTGAGGAGCACAGTGCACTGAACAATCAGCTGAGAGCATTTTCCCAATACTGGATGCTCTTTATTGAGCTGCCTAAAAGCAAAAAGAGATGGAATCTCCAGTATAACTGGATGATATTATGATTTTGAAAACAAAATCACCCTTTGTAATAAAATTAATTTCCAAGCAAAAACTTTCCCCCTCCCCCTTAAACAGCAAGATTTGTGCATATTTTAATGCTCTACAGGATCAGAATGCCTGGAAAAAATCAGGAATGCTACAACCAGCCCCAAGCCCCCTTAGAGATTAACATTTCTTTATATTTAATCCTGGCATAAGGCAGAGTGTCCTGAAGAACCCAGGGTTCTGCACAAGCCTGAGTTACCAGGTATGAATCTGCACAGCAAAAAAACTTCACCTGATGTTCTTTCAACCTCCAGGTTTGGAAATTTCATTAAAAAAGGATTCACTAAAGATCTTCAGCACTTTTTAAGTTTTTGCAAGGTTGGAAATGTTTTCTTGTGGTATTCACATACTTATAATTCTCAGTCCTGGTTAAAATTAGAAAATCCAGTAACTTTTTTTTCCCCCCTAGTAAATTTTCCCACTCTCCGAAGATCTACGACTTAGCTAAGCTTACAATAAGATGATTATTGAGATTTTCAACAATGCCTAGGAAATTTAAACACAGAATGAATTCCATTAAATCTCAGCGGAGGCTTTTTTAGACAAGCCTTTATTTTGTTTGACTTCTCCTCTGAATAAAAGCAGCGATTTGAGGATGCTGAAGCCTTTTGTGCTGGCTTCGGTGGGGAAAACGCTGTGTGAGATGCAGGAAGGATACATCTGGTATTTCTGTGACACCACATAATGATCCTTATTCCTTTACATGCCAAGTCATTTCTGAACTCTTGGGAAGAGTTTTGCAGCCATACCCTGTCCTAATGAGATAGGAATATGCCAACTCCACTGCAGGGGCTGCAATAATGCATTACTTCCCTTAAGAAAACAGATTTATCTTGCTTATTATCAATCTGGTGGCATGTGCAAATGCATAGCCATATACACATGTACAAAGGACACACAATGGATTAGAAAAGGTTCATATTTACCCACAAGGAAGGAAAGATCTGACAACTCATTGGGGTTTTTGGGATAACGGAGATCTTATGTTACACTTTGAGACACAAGCGTGGATTTGTCATCTTGCTTGAGCCTTAGTGGTGGCTGTGTGAGCCAAGGAATTTAATTCTGATTGTTTCATTTGAATTAAAAAAGAACTCTTAGTGTTGAAAAAACATTGGAGCTGTGCTATGTACTAATACATCACTGAAATTGTAACAGGAGACTCCTCCTTGTGTAATAGCAACAGAGAGTGTGGGAAGGCCAAGTTCATCATGGGGAGAGTTTATCTGAGCTGAATGTTGGGGAGACCTGTTTGAAACCTGCTGCAAAGGAGGGGTGAAGGCTTCCCCATGCCCATCCCAGCTGGATGGAGCTGCACAGCAGGGCTGGGTGGTTCTGTGCCCAAACCCTGCCCCAGGATCCTCAGCATCCTCCCCACAGCCCCACCAGGCTGGGGGGACACAGAGCTCTGCGGGGCTTTGGGTCATTTCTCCTTTATAATATAAGCAATTTGCAGCCTGAGAGATGTTCACAAACAAGGGGGGATAATGGGCAGTTTCTTGTCAGCCAGGACAGGAGAGCTCAGAGCAGAGCATTTGTGGGGAAGCAGCTGAGCACTGAGCTCTGGAAAGCAGAAATTTGGTTTATATCACTCACAACCCGTTAGGAGAGAAACTGGAATATTTTCTGCATTATAAGAGCAAATATTTCTCTGGTCTCATATCACCTTTCCCAGATGAAACATTTCACAACCCAGCTGACTTATAAACAGAAACCAAAATATTTTCCTAAGGTGGATCAGTGATCCCACTCGGGGCTTCCAAGCTGTAATTTATTTGTCTTACCTCACTGTGAGATAATGTGCACGCTGGTTCCAAGCTACTGTCTAATCACTGCCTGGACATGGATAAAGGAATCTCACTTACAAACACCAGGCACCCTCTGGGTGTTTGGGAATTGGCCACAGGGTGACTCTTGCAGCGCAGGGGTGGCAGTGCCCAGCTCCTGCAGCACAGGGTACAGAATTCCAGAATGGTTTGGGTTGGAAGGGACCTCCCAGACCATCCTGTTCCATCCTGTCATTGTCAGGGACACCTTGCATTATCCCAGGGTGCTCCAAGCTCTGTCCAAGCTGGCCCTGGACACTTCCAGGGATCCAGGGACAGCCACATCTTCTCTGGGCATCCTGAGGCTTCCCATCCTCATAGGAAAGAGCTTCTTCCTAATGATGAACCTTCTGCCACTTCTGGAGCAAATCTGAATTACCATACAATTTATTAGGGTTATATCCAACAGGATGAGCAGAGCCTGCTGGAATCACAGCTTCCCCTCAAGTATTTTAACATATTCATTACAAACCTGGCCCGAGATGGATTCAGGTGTTAAACCAGAGTGATGGAAATGTTTGTGTTTGGGGCAGCTGAGCAGGATACAGCACCATTAACTTCAGGAATTGGTTTGGAAACTCAGCAACTTCGTAACTGAATGACCAAGATCAGGGGATGGAGAAGAGGTTACAAAATACACCTAAAGCGCTGAGGCAAAATGAGTTTTCAGGGCTGATAGAGAGAATTTTGTTTTTTACACCAGGGAAGAGTTGGAACATCAAGGTTTAAGTAACACACAAAGGCGAACACAACCCAGTGCAATGCCACATCTTCATACAAGGTGTGAAAACACAGATGGGACCTCCAGAGCCACTCCTGCCCTGGCCAGGCAGCACATCCCAGTTACTCCTCCATCACCTCTGAGCTTTTTGGAAATTGCTCACTCCAAGTCTCTAGATCCCCCCAAGAACACCAGAAAAATGTGTTTCTTTAAGGACTACAGAGGAACATGAAATTTTATGTTTAGAAAGTAATAAAAACTCAACAAAACCTTAAACTTGTTTCCTTGTAATCCTTCCAAGGCAGGGAAGATAAATTTTTTTGGCCTGGTTCTGAATTCATTAAAAGCCTGTGCCAAGTTGCACGAGCAAATTATCTGAGCTCCAGCAAGGACTGGACCTACAAAGCACTGAAACCTCTGGTCCTGAGCCAGCTTAAGCATACACTTACTTTTAAGCATGCAAACAGCCCCAGTGACTTCAATGGGAGTATATATGCTGAAAGTTAAGTGTGTGCTTAAGTGTGCTGCTGGAGCGTGGCCAGAGAACTCACAGCACCAAGGCCTGATCTCCTCCCAAAGCCCATGCAAGGCAGGGATTTCACTGCAGCCAGGCAGGACCCGGCTGGGCAGCAGCCAGCAGCCCCTGAAGTTCTCCTCTGCATGCATGGAGGAGGTTTTGCCCTTGTCACTTGTGTTATCCATCAGGCATCTGCTGGCTGGATAAGGCAGAGCGACGTGGCAAGGTGAGATGATGGAGTGAAAAGATGATCACAGCTGGCACATCCCAGCCTGAGGCTTTTGGTCACTGAACTCATCTCCCTCTCATCCTCAGCACACACTCAGCTCTGAGGGACTCAGCCTTCCCCAGCTCCACGGTGGCTGCAGCAGCTCCAAGTGCAGAGAGGAGCCAGGGCTGCACTCTCTGCACTCCCTGCTCGTGGCTCTCAGCAAAGCTCTCAGGAGCCAGCAAGAACTCCTGAAAAAAAAGTCACACAAGGTCTTTGAGTGCCTTGAGTGACAACAGCATTTTGGCACTTGACAATGGCACTGACCTCCTGCTACCGAAATCACTAAAGGTGACTGGAAGGGTGTGCCTGCAGGGCACCACCCTAATGGGGATGGACTAAAAGGGAAATTTTCCTTACTCTTTCTTACTTTCCTTCCCACAAAACTAGAAAAAAAAAAGATGAAAGAGGGTGCATCAACCCAAATAATGCAAAATAAATCACAGTTAAAAGGGAAGTCTGATAATTCACATTGTTGAATCACAGTGTGCCCTAAGTTGGAAAGACAAGAAGTAGATTTTTATGGTCAATTTTTTTTTTTCCTTCACTAAACTTCTCTTCCTTCCTTCACTTCCATTTTGGAGCACTGATGGCAAGGACGTGCTTTGCTCTGATTTATGATGCAATAAAACCTCTGATATCATTTGGGATGGACCAGGAGTCACCGGGTACAGACAGAGGGAAGAAGGAGACATTTCAGTGGAAGTCCAAACCACGCCACCCCAAACCCCTGCCTGACCCAACAGATTTCCCTGGATCTAGGAAGAACCATTTGAGTTTTCATGGCACTGTGGCCCTGTCCTAGGAAGGTCCAAGTGGGTGTTTCTCACTTCCCACTTCCCCAGGAGGTCCTGATTCAACTTTACAGCACCTTCAAAACACTTTAGAGCAACGGATTTAAGGAAGGGAAATGTGGGATCATCCACACCTGGAGCTGGAGCTGCCCTAAAACACAGGGCAGAGGAGCCCCAGGTCTCTCCTCATGGACCAAAGCATCAAAAACCAGCACTGTGACTGTGACTTTCTGGGTTTCAACACCTAAATCCAGCTGCAAAATCATCTTCAACCCACGAGAAGAGTTTGATGATTATAAAGATGCTGCTTGCAAAGGCAAGATGGATTCTGAGAGCTGTAGCCTCCCATTCTTGTGGACAATAAATATTCCACTTAAATCATGGCTTGTACATATTTGAAAGGATAAACCTGCTACTAATAACCACGAATCAAAAGAGAAGATTCCAATTTTTATGCCAGAAAGCTAACAAAAATCTTCAGTGTGTTATAAACAAGTATCCATCATTATAAACTAAGTTCAACATGTAAAAATCCAAAGATGGAGTTTATTGTCTTTAATGGCTGAGAAATGACAAGAGTGTTTGGTTGAAAAGGAATTTAGCAAGAAGTAGTTCTGTACAAGAACCAAAATCTGTCTTTAAACAAGAAAATCACTGCTGACAGTTTTACAGTAGAATTAAGCTGTGGTGAACTCTCAGAAGTGGGGCTAATCACAAGTTTCTGGGGAATTTAATGTGGAAAAGAAAGCTGATTATTAGGGAGACTGATATAATTCAGGTAGAAGCTGATCCCATACCTTTTCCAGACTAAAATGATGAGTGAAACCACTGATGTTTTGCAGAGGGAATTGTGCAGCCTGCAGAACCACCTCCTCTGGGGAGGATCTGAGATCCCATTGGATCCAGTGCTGCTCCAGCTCCAACCATCCTCCCAGCAGCTCAAAGCTTCAGCAGGAAAAACTGATTCCAAACCAGAGAGAAGCAAATCCAAGGAGGCAGGGGAGCTAATGAAGATATGAGAGGGATGCAGCACTCGTGATGATGTGGCCGTGTAAATTCAAGGGGAAGCATTTCCTCCAGTGGGCAAGCTCAGAGGTGGAAGTTGTCCAAGGGGAATCTCTCAAAAGCCCTGGACAGCAGCAAAAAACACGACAAGAAACTTTGCCAAATGTTTTAGTGCTGTGCTGAAAGATCAAGGTGAAAGGAGCCTCTGCGCTGGCAGCCTCGGAACAAAGACAGAATTTCCTGGAACAGAGAGTGGAGCTGTGCAAACCCATCATCCCAGCTGTGAACTGAAGAAATAACAATAATAACTTTATAGAGGGAGAAGGAAAAGGGAAGGGGGAGAAATGAAGTAAAATCTTTTGCCAGATCTAGGTAACACCACCGTCCCAATCTGCAGATTAATTTAAATCAAGGAATGAGAAAAAAATGATGATGAAGGAAAGGAAATATTTCTAAGCCCATTAAGCGACCAGATTGGGAATGTATCCTGGGAGAAGTCACTTTTGCTAAGCACAATTATTACCTTTGATACATTAAAAACTCAACAGAGGCACCAGGAGTTTCCTACATGGAGAAAAGATTCCAAAAGTGTGTGAGGGCACGTTCAAAGCACCGGGGGAACAGCGGGGCAGCTCTGGTGTCTATCAAGCCATGTTTATTGATGTTCTTGCTAGCTGAGGCAAGGTTTGGGAACATGGATCATAACACCATTTTTATACCCTATAAAATACACTGTGAAGTGATGAGAAATGGGAATTGCTGAGCTGCACCAGGCAGGTCCTTTAGAAAGGAGCGAGCTCTTTCGTGAGAGTTTTTACAGCGCACACAGCAATTCTCTTCTCGCTGTGAAAAAAAATTGGGAAGCCTCCAAGGCATATGTTTCACAAATCTCCAAAAAGTGGAAAACAAGATTCCAAGAGGAGAAGTGTGAGAACAGAAGTTCAGGGCGAGCTTCCTGTGTGTCCCACACTGGGACAGATGGGGCAGGGACCAGCCCAGGACATGTGCAGCCTTCCCAAGCTGTTTGCCTCGTAACTGGTGTTAGGATGAGATTTGGGACTGCACTGGAAGCTGGTTATTCTCCCTGTAATCACAGCAGATTTTATTTAATTGCATTCAAAACAGAAGGCAAAAAAATGGAGATGTTTAAGCCCACCTGCATTTTCTGCTCAATTGAGCAGAGAACTGCCTTCCCATTCCAGGGGAGAATTAACATCTTAGCACCTTGTTTCTCCAGGACATTTGACCTTTGCAGCTCCACAAACCAAGACACTGGCTAATTTTCATCTAGCTGGACACTGTTAGGAAGCTACTGAAGAAGTGGGAGACCTTGGAGGTGTTTTGGTGAAATATTTAAACTGCAGAGCTGCCACTGAGCTGGAGGCACCTTGTCCCCTGCCAGGCCTGGAGATGATAATGACCTTCATGGGCATAATTCCATCTTTTCCAAAAGTCAAAACCAAGTGTGTGCCCAAAGTTCATCAGGTGGGACAGGGGAGAGCATCACCTGAGAATGTTACACCAATATGATAATTTTTGGGGAGATGCAATAAGGATTTCCTTATTGGAAATGTTTCCAATACACTCTGAATACTGTGGACACCACAGTAAAATAACTTTTTTAGTTATTTTACTTAGTAAAAGACTCAGCTTTATGTCTGAGTCCTGTTGATACCTCTCTGCCCAGCCCAGGGAAATCACTTGTCCATCCCATGGCTTAATTTCCCCATCTGTCTAATAGACAGCAGCTACCTGACTTCAGTTTTCCAAAAATAGATATGTGGGAATGCTCTGAGGGCTCGGGGGTAACTCAGTGCATGCTGCTGCTCACAGCAGACCCCCTGTAGTTAACAATATGGCTCTGGAACACCTTGAAAATCCAAACCAGATGAGTACAGTGCCCATCTACATCAAAAAGCTGCCTTTTTGCAGACTGTGCTGTTGTTAGGTCAGAGAGCTGCGAGGCCCTGGCTTCTGAGGGATGAGCATCAAAAGCTTCCAGCAGGTTCAGAGCCCCCATCCTAATTCTCACAGCAGCAGAGACAAACAGCCTTGAGCTGAACTGGAAATCTCACTGCTCACACAGAATGCACTTCACCTCTGGGCTGAGAAGGCCAATATAACATTTAAGACTCATTTTCAGGGCTTAGCAAGACTTAAGTGGTGCAGAGACCTAAGGGCAGCCTCTGGCACAGGAGGGGATTTTATTCCCAATAAACTACCAAGAGCCCACAGTGCAAATTTCTGCAGGACCCTTGACAGGATGACAGCTACAGAAACATAATAATCCAAGAGACTTGTAACCACCAATCCACCTACCCTTCTCCTATAAATAACAGGTCCAAGACAAAGGAAGCGGGAATTAGATGCTTGTGGTGAATTGCAGAGAGCCAAAGACCTTAAATGATACCCAGTACTTACATCTACACTTAATTAGGAGTGAAACTGCAGACATGAGACCTCAACATGTGGTATTCACATGTGGGCTCAAGAACACTGTCAAAGGCACTTTTCCTAGGGCTGAAACAGCGAGGGGATGATGCAGAGGGGAGGTCTGGAGGTGCCTGCTGGACATCCCTGGCTGCCTGGGTAACTCCCTGTGCCCAGAGCTCCAGAGGGGTCCTGAGGTGCCTGCTGGATGTGCTGACTGAGCAGCTCGACCTAAACAATCTGAAATTCAGATGTTAGCATCAGAACTAATGGGAAACAGGAGGCAGCTCCAGCACAGCTCCACTGGTCCAAACTCTGCTCTCAGTTATGACCTGGCCAGCCCAGTAAGGGCTCAGGGAATCTGCATTCTGCTGTGCTTTAATGACTTTGTCTTGTAGACTTAAAAATAAACTTGTAACTTTTTTTTGACCCTCCATAAAACCCCAGCTTGATTTTCTCCAGGAATAGACACAGGTTTGCTTGTTATCCTGATATTACTTCAGAGATGCTTGCAACCAAGTCAGGGGTCTACTGCTGAAATCCCAGTTCCACCAAAACCAACAGGAGTTTTGCCAAGGCATTCAGAGAAGGCAGGGTTTCAAAGAGAAAAATACATCAAAAAATACATCAAAACCCAAACAAAACCTTTTCTACAGATATTTTAAATAGATTTGAAAGAAGGTATTCTGAGAGTGCAACTCCGTGGATGTCACCATCACATTGTGGATGAACAATTCATCATTTCTACAACACTGTAGTGAGTTGGACAAGCTCTCTGCCAACAAAACCAGAGACATCTGCAAATCGGATTTAAAACCTTTTTTTTTTTTTTAAACAAAATGATTAAAAGTTGAAGAAACACTTCCATATGGAAGAATCTTACCCAACAGGTCACCACAAAGACACTTCAAACACAATAAAACAGGAAGTGCTAAAAAAAGCATAGCAGCTCACAAAAACCCCCACAACCTTTTCCACAGAAAAAATATATGTCACCCTGTGTAGAAAAACCATTTGGCAGCATAATGTGTCTTTAATCTGCTCAATTTGCTTATTATAGTAAAGGGTTAGAGGAATTTTCAAGCAGTGGCCAAAAATACTACAATGATATCCTCCCCTTGCAAAGTAAACTTACTTAAAGTGAATTAACTTCTTCAACTTAAATATTTCAAAGCTGAAAGTGCCCCCACTGGAAAAAAGCAAAGCTCCTGGCCACAAAGGATGGTTTAATGCTCAAAGGCAGGACAGCAGTGTCTGCCCAAGCTGGGCTGTGCCAGGCTTTTGCAGAATTTGAGGTAGGGGAGCAGCAAACACCCAGCTGAGCTTTTCATGTGCCTCTTACTGGACTTTAGGAAGGCAGATGCACTTTGAGGCAGCAGGAAAATGTAATATCACAATATTTCTCAACCCTAATCCTGATGGTTGCATGCACAGGGCTGGGAGCAGAGCTCTGCTGGCAGCAGAGCCAAACTCAGGATTACCCCATGTCAGAAACAAATTGATTCTGAGCCTATTGATCTGCCAAATTGCTTATCAGGTTTGAGAGCCTTTAAAAGTCAAGATAATAGTTAGAGGGGATGGAAATGACCCAGGGAAGGCACGTTCCTTTAGTGCCTGCCCTGACACAAACGGGGCACAGGGCCTTGCAGTGACCATCGCTCCTGATCTCTGCTCTCCTGACCCGAGTGCTTGGTCCTGTTAAAGCTGATAATTTATACAAGTGCTGTGGCAATTTCCCATCTTATCTACAGTTAGGAAACTGCATGTGACCAACTTAACTGCCTGGGCACAGCACTGACCCAGGGCAAAGCAGCATCCCCCGTCCTGCACTACAGAGATGCCTGGAAGGGGCCAACAAAGATAATAAGAGGAAAAATTAAGGAAATCAAGGCTGCCTGCTCTTGATATTTAATATCCATGGGCTAAATACACAAAGGTGCAAAAAGCTTAATAGTATTTGTGGCTGAAATTAAAACTTTAGAAGAAACTTATAGTGAGCAGTAATGTATGCAATGACATCTGGGGCTGTAATCAGCAAACTCTTTCAAGAGCTGCCAAAGCAAACAGCCAAATAACAAATCCACTTTACAGATCATCAATCTGGTCGGGCACTTGCCAAGGTAAATAGTACAAGGCTGAAGTTTGCTTTGCAAACCAGTGAGCTGGGAGTTTAGCAAGGCCTGCTTCCAGGACAGCCAGGCTGGGGCAGGGTCCTTGAGGGAGAAGTTCAACAATCTGAATTCAGCCAGTGATCGGGGGGGCAGAAAGATGAAATATAACAACATCAGGCATTAAAAAAAATGATAAAAGGGACTCAGGTTATGCTCGTAACTCATTCACAATGGTGATTATTAGTGCTGGTACAACTCAGACCCAAAGGCTCAGCTGAAGCAGAGTTTATTGTAACGCTGCTTTGCAGATTGGGCAACACTTCATGGGAACTCCAAACCTAAGACTGAAAAAAATTAGTAGGAAATGAACCTTCTTTTATTTTCAAATGAGATAAAATCTGGCTCCAACTACCATATTTTACATTTTAGTGAAGAGGATATAAAACATCAAACAGTGATTTTCTTTTTTCATTATGAATGCAAGAAAGATAATTTATGGCGGCTGCAAAACATTTATTTAAGAAGTAAAGCCTTTATGTTCTGTATACAATTTATAGGGCTGTAAAAGAAAGAAGTGAAACAACTGCAGCCATAACATGTGCATTTATGAATAATAATTGTAAGTCCATTTTGCTAAATACAACTTCTGCTGCAGAGTTCATTCCTCAGTTGATTGGGAAGTCCTCGAGTGCAACCTCAAAATTTTTAAGCTTATATTCTTGGCTGAAAAGGGAGCTCAAGACAAAATTGCTCAGCAGTTTATGTCAAGAACTGGACAGAATAATAGCACAATGAATGCATAATATTATTCAAGTGGTGAGAGATGGCATATTCCTGGTGGAAATCGCCTCAGCTCTGTCTTCAAGCACAAATATTTGATTTTGGTTGCAACACAGAGTGAGGAGCCTCCAAGCCAGGACACCCCACGCATGGCTCCTCATCCCTCACCTCAGGGCGAGACAGAGATGGACTCATTCCCTCCCTGCAACCAAACCCCATTGCTTAAGTGCTGTGTTGATAAACATGAGCCAAAAGTGATGAAATTGGCCCAATATTGACTGCAGGAAAGGTGACCATTAGCACAGCTGGAACACGATGGGGACTCAGGGGCTGGGGCTATGCCTGCATGTTTGTGTGGGCAGTTAATGCACAGTTACCCTGGTTTTTGGCATTTATTTGCCATTTCTCCTGGTGAAATGGCATTCTCTTTGGCATTTATTTGCCATTTCTCCTGGGGAACAACACACAGCATGGTGAAAGCTGCAGATGGTTTGTCCTTCAGTGCTCAGGAACCTGTACAGGGGTTATCTCCAACCCCATCCTACCCCAAAGCCCCAGCAGCTCCTTCTCCCCACCCTAAATCCCCACGAGTTCCCACTCCACACCCTCTGGTTTGATCACTGTCACCTGGTATTTTTTGGTCATGGTGAGAGCCTCAAACAGTTACAGCAAAATTTCAGCTAATCAAAGCACGATGCAGCATGGGAACAATTTAGAGCTGTAGTTGGAAGTAACTAAGTGGATCCCCCACAGGCACAGAAAACAATTCTGATGACGAATCTTTCACAGTAATCAAGAGGTCCTGGACCCGTAATGAGTCGAGTCTCACGAACCTCCAGTGGGTTTTTATGACACTGCCTGCTTTGAAGGGCTCAGAAGAGGCATTTTCCTCTCTTTATCCCACAGATTGTTCTGACCCCAAAGAGCTCCCTGCCTTCTGTCCAGTGGTCATCTCTCCATCCCTGCCTTAAGCTCCAGCTCTACCAAGATTAAGCTGACCCTCATCTTCCCTGGCTTTTACTGACAGGGCTATTTTCTATTTTGGGAATTTTCCCCTTCTACTTCTGTTACACTGAAGAAAGCCAGCATCTGCTATGACAAGACAAACAGATATGGCTGCCCCAAACCCTGAGCTTTCAGAGCCTTGGCAGGAGCCCCACGAGGAGCTGCCGGTGGCCAAAAACCCTGATAAAAAGGATGTGTAACTCCTCAACACTATCCATGATGGAAACAACTGCAGCTCTCACTGGAGGTCAGGATGCACACAAAAACAAGGCTACATGTGTAGCAGATTACAACAAACACATGGCTGAGATGGACTCGACAGATCAAATGTTGGACTCGGACGATGACACATGGAAAAGTGGAGTTTAGCAGGGGGGAAAAAGCAAGGGAGAGCCCATATGTTCAATTAGTGAGATACAAAGCTTTTGTTGTATACCAAAAATAGCAAATAAAAGTCTGTTGTCATTTTGGGATGGCCAGATGTGTTTCATTTCCAGCTTCACATCTGAACGTGTGGACCTGCCTGGAGATGAAAGGGAGGAAAGTGTGGCAATGGCTGAGGGGTATAATTACATCAAAACTCTTCCTTCCAAACAATGCCTGAGCACGCTCCCCCGCACCTTGCGCGGCCCTGCTCGGCATCCAGCACGATTCTGCAGGATTCTACAGGATTTTACAGGATTCTACAGGACTTTACCTGCTTCCCAGAGCAGGGACTGCTCCTTCCAGACCTTTCCTCACCAACAGGACCCCTCCTCATGCCAGCAGCTGCCTCTCATGTGCTGCCAGCCCGGCTCCTTGGCTCCTGTGCAATGACATCCCATGGGAGACACAGGCTGCAAGTGGGAGTGCTCAGTGGCCAATTTTTGATGGTTACTTGGAAAGATCCCACCTTTCCAGAGAACAGGACCGGGATCTGGCCCTCCTGAGCAGACTCCCAAAGGGCAGAAGTGGGTGCCAAGTCACGAGCAGAACAAGAGCTACCTGGCCCGTGCGTGTATAAAGCAAACACGAGTCTATAACCAATAAACACAACTCACTTAGGTAGCACTCAACCAAAACCAGATGGGCTCATCCACTGCAGGTTTCCCTTCCTTTTCCTCATTATTCCCCCCTCACTGCTTTTGAATTTAAGTTATGTTCAAACAAGGAACGCTTGCCAAGGATGTGACTTCCCAGAGTTCAGGTGTGCTCCCTGGTTTGACATGCTAATTAAGGCTGGAGTTTATTCATCCAGCTTTTGGAGAAGGAGAGGAGAAACTGCATCCCAGTGGCAGTGGAGCAGTGTGTGCCTCAGCAGAGCACCTGGGCAGATTTTCCTGGTGGCCACCAGCACCATCTCCCAGCCCTCACCTCCCACACAGCAACGTGCTTCCCCTCCCAGCTTGGGGCAGTGTTATTATCTCCCATTCCCAAATGGAAAAACTGAAATATGCAGGGATTCAGTTACATGCCCAGGATCACCCAAGAAGCCTGTGGCTGAGCTGGGATTAGACCTTGGAGCTCCCCAGCCCTTGCCCAGCTCTTAACCACAACGCCATCCTTCCTGAGTGCTTTTATGTAGTTATATTTATCTTTATGTAGGGTCATCTTGGCTCCCATCATGAAAAGCACATATGGTTTCCAGTCCTCAAATTGCCCGGGTAAGGGTTAAATATTCAAATATAATGTTATTCCTGGCATTTATGGAAAAGTTTCTCAGTGCTGATTCCAAAATCCCATGGCATTTTTGGAGCTGCTGCTCTGTATCACTGATAGTTATAAACAGGCTTGTCACTTCCAAGCCTGTGAATTGATAAAAACAAAGTACTTTATCCAAAGAATTAAAATGAGGGTAAATGACGAGAATGTGGCCACATTTGCATTTGCTAATGTTCTAATATGAATTTTATGATCACATAGCTGGGATCCACAGAATTACAGGAAGAAGGAAAGCAGTGAACGCTGCTGCAATTACCTATGGACAGCCAGCTTAATCCTGATCAAATTCCTTGTGTTAGAGCACTTTACATAAATTCTCAACTCATAAACCCCCTCTGGATTGCACTGAACAGCTGTAGTACACAAAAGGTTAATCAAAAAAGAAATCACACAAACACCAAATGCACACAAACCCCTCTAACCAACCTGATCTCATTGGTGCTGCTGCAAAAAATGATTACTAAAGAAATCCAAATGGCAAAGCCACTGGTCCCAATCTGTACTTAGGGGATATTCAGGGCACTGCCTCCACCTGGGGCTGTGGTTAAGCACTTTATTCCTGATTCAGCTAAACCAGAACTGCTACACTTCACCTCACAGCCCCTTTGGCTTAATCCAGACCATTCCAATACCCACCCAAACAACTTAATTCCTCTTGTGCTCCTACTGCTGTGTGCAAAGCCCAGAAAGAAGAAGACAAAAGGAAGATTTACTATCACAGTCTATCTTCTGGGTTAGTAATGATTGATGGACTCTGTGTTTCTATCTGATTTTTGTTTCCACTCAGGGTAATGTATAAAGGAATAAGAGTGAGCAATAGATCTTTTCCCAGGGAGCAGCAGAGAAGCAAAGCCAGGCTGGGCATCAGTGCCAACACTGTGCTGGGCACTCCAAGGGACAGGAGCTGCCCAGCAAATGCCAAACTGCCACCCAGAGAGGTGGCATTACGTGTCCTCATGTTTTTCAGCTCCTTCAGAAAGGCTGTGGAACGCTATCCGCAGCAGGATTTGGGGAGCACTGATAACCACACCACAGATGAAGGAAGCTCTGTGTTTGCACCTCATCTGCACCACGTGCAGGTCTCAGATACCACCACCCTGTGTTGCTGCTGCAACTGTTCCCTTCAGTGTTTTTAAACAGATCAGCCACAAGGCTCATCCAGTCAAAACAAGGGGAAAACACATTCCACATACCGAAGGCAGTTGGATAAAAACCCTTCCTGCACTCATTAAATACTGTGTCAGACACTCACCAGGCACCACACTTTTCAAAGAGCTGTCTGTTTACTCCACCATTGCTAATATTCAAGATACATTTAAAGTAAATAGGTTAGAAAAGCATTTGATCTCATTGCTGCCTGGTGCAGAGGCTGGGCAGGCTGGGCTTCCTGGTAGAGTGAAGCACTCTGAGATTCCTTGAAATCTCCACTGGTTCTCCTCTATTCCAGCACTAACACCAGAGCTGCTCTGGGGAAAAGAAACGGCTGTGGAGAACAGAAAATCTGTGTGATTCACTCCACAACTCATAGCTGTGGGCCCAGCTCAGCAGAGCTCCAGGAACTGACTGTGACTGTGCTCCAGGAGCCAAAGGCTCAGCCACACCTCAGGATGCCCAAGGAGCTGGAAAGTGCCCCATCCCTGGAAATGCCAGCCTGGATGGGGCTCTGAGCAGCCTGGTCATCCAGGAGCCTTTAGAAGCCCCTTCCACTCCAACCTTTCAGTGATTCTGGTGGGGTGTGAGCCCACACCCCTGCCCCAGGCAGTGCCAGCAGTGCCCACTGAGCTGCTCACCTGCCTGGCTCTTCAAAATGAGCCCCAAACGTCACTTGGATTTAGTGGCAGCTGCAGAAACATCCATTCTGCCACCAGAGTCCATTTGAAAAAATGAAAACCTGCCTCTGCTGCATCCCTTGTTATCCTTCCCCTTGCCCTCAAGGCCTTCCCTCTGCTGCACCACCCCACGTGCTCCATCTCCTACTTCACCACTGAAACAATGCAAGAAACACAAAAAAACCCAACCCAAAGCCACAAACACCAAAAAGTTGCAGCAGCAAAACTGAGGAGAAATGAAGTGTTGGGGTTGGAAGGAGAAGGCAGGGTCAGGGAAGGGCTGGGAGCCTCTTAAACTGGCTTTGCTGTGGGATAAGATGCTCATGTAACTACACCCTTATTAGTGTTATTTTTTTAAAGCTGGATCATTTCACAGATCTGCTTTAAAAACATGTCATAAATGAGATCTGCTGCAATGGAGCAGTAATATGTGCCTACAGCTGGAGCCTGAGCAGAGCTGGGCTAATTTAGCCCAGCTGAAGACCTGAGCCTGCACTACCCCAAACTTTGCTTCACCACTCTGAAGGGGTAAAAGTCCAATTGCCCATGCACTGCTCTTCTCTCAAATGTAAGCCCTGTCTGGAAGATTAATTTGCTTGGTACCAAATATTTAAAAAAAATAAAAATTAAACCACCCCTCCAAGCCATCGATTTAATTTAAGGTTTCGTTTCGAAACAGTTGGACAATTTCCAGATCTTCAAAGTTTTGACCAAAAATAGAAAGCATATTCTGCAACTGATTTTAAAGATCTGTTCTGTTTATTTACTTATTCTAATATTACCACAACTGCTCTTTAAAAAAAAATAAAAGAATCCCAAGGGATTCCTCGCCATTCAGCCCCTGACAGGGAGGCACCTGTACTCCTCATCCTCGTGCAGGTGGTGATGTGCTGGCAGGGAAATGCCCCTAACTACATAAAGGGATTACCTGGTACTCTTTAATGGGGTGGACAAGAGCCCTTTGGCTTTTTAAGTACCTCAGTGCCTGAGAAGGGCCTGAGAAGAAGTCCTGGCATCCCTGCAATCCCACTGGACACGGGCAGGGAGGCAGAAGGGTGGGAGCTGGAGCTGCAAGGCTCAGTGTGACCACACAGCCAGGGCATTGCTGCTGGGGGACCAGACAGGCCCCTTCCCACACACAGACCCCTGCAGAGGGGGAAGAGAAGAAAAACAACCCGCCCAGCCAGCCTGTCCTGTCAAAGCCTGTGTGTTTGCTGCCTGGAAGAGGCACAAGCACAGCTCCCTGCTCGCCGCAGCATCCCCAGCGCAGCCTGGGGCAGGTCACTGCAGCTCTGAAGCTGTTCCCCAGCTGTCCCAGCTGCACAGACAGCCAACCCCTCCTTGCAGTGCAGAGCAGGACTCACTAATGCCTATAAAACAGTTGGTGCTTTCCACATGCAAGTGTGAGGAGGAGGAGGGGTGCTGCTGCTCTTTCAAGGAAATGTTCTGCGGCAATTACACCGCGAGAGACGCCCCGGGCCTGCCAAGTGACAGCGTTAGGAAACTATGTAGACAAAAGCCAAAAGACAAAACCTTTTTAATTATAATTTTGGCACTTGAGCAAGGATTCATATTTACAAGCCTCTATGGAAGTGACTGGTGCTGCTGCTGAGGGATGCACGTGGCTCCAATGGGGTTTGCACGGGGCTGGGACCCTCACCAGTTTCCCAGGAACTTTCTGCTGCACAGGAGGAGGAAAAGGGGATGGGGAGGGCAGAAAATGTCCTGTCACTCCTGTAGGATGGCTGGCAAGTGGATTATGGAGCCAGGATGCAGGGATGCTCAGCAGGACCCTCCCTTCCCCATCAAGGTGAAAACTGCTCCTTAAATATTTATGACCCTTGTTTTTCCCTGACCTTCTTGTTCATACCCTGGTAGCTGCTGCTCTAACACTCCACAGGTTTTTAAAGCCATTCCAGTATTTATAGGTGTTCTGGTACTTCTGAGGGATTGAGTTCCACTGGGACACTGCCATGGGAAGCAGCAGCAGCATTCCCATAGGAAAAGCAGGAATGTGAGCAGAGAGGGGAGCCTGGATCCCTGCTGGGGTCTGTGCCACCCTCCTGGGCAGCACCACGGTCCCCCTGCCTTCACCCAGCACAGCAGCAGCCCCTGCTCTGCCACATCTGCCTTTCTGACATGTTCTGCATCAATAATTCACTGGGGAGGCAGGCTAAAGTTACAAGGCATTAAATCTTGCACTTCCAGCTTCACACAAGTTTTCAGGACTGCTGGGCCTGGGGCTTGTTTGGAGTAGCCCAGAGGGGGAAAAATCCACAGTGTTCCCATGATATATGTTAAAGTAAGCTGCTCTTTATTTCAATTTGGGGGAAGTTAAGTAAAGCAAACCCTCAGATCTAAGCTGCAGGATTGAAGGAACAGGTCACAAGGAAGCGAGGAAATTCAACCATATCCACATGAATGACTTAATTTTGGTTTCTAAACCCATATCTGATTAACCAAAGACCTCCATTTTCATCTAGTGACTACATTAAATATAAACAGACATCCATCACAGAGAGAAAAAACAATAATTACTATCTGTTGAAGCCATCACTTCCGTGCCATTTGGCAGAGACCTTTCCATGACATCCCCATAATTTGGCATTTTAGGGCAGTGAGAGACACTGCTCCACTCTGCTGCTGTGGCAGCTCACTCCACTCACAGGAAGAGCCAAAAGGCATCAATTTCTTTAAACCCCTGAGCATCAGTAGAGTGTAGTAAAAGCATAAAACTCCAGCCAGATGCTTTGAAAGCCACCAAGCCACTTCTTTATTTTCCCCTTTCTCTCTGGAGCAGCTGCACCCAGAGAGTTCTCAGCATGCTCAAGAGTCAGGGAGAGAGTTTCAGTCTGACTGATGCAAAATATAAGGACTTGTCACCACAGCCATCCTCTGGGAAGTCTTTCAACACTTGGCTTTTGTGCCTATTAAGATCCTTTTCAGACCTAGCATTATCTGTGAAAAATCAGCATATGGAGCAATGTTTCTCAGAGACTTTTAAAAAAGCAAAATCCAAGTGGGGAACTTCTAACAGTGCAAAATGTCACTAATACAAATGTACCCTAAGGAACAATTTTACTGGGGTCACGTAATATTCTTCAGTTTTTTATTCCAAAATATTTTTCACAGTTGTCATTAGATGGCACTTTTGTTTGTTGGCTGAGCAAAGATACCAAAACCCAAAGCAATTACACAGAAATAGGATTTCAGGCTATTTCTCCCTCTAAAGCTGGTCCCTGTACACTGGGATGGAGCCCTCCCCTGGCCCCTCACCCAGCCACAGCCATCCTGTGCTCAGGGCTACCAACACAGTGCTCTCCTGACCTCCAAATTCACTTATTTTAATAAAACATGCTACTCCAGCCATCTGACATTTATTATGCTTAAGCAACATAAAATAGAAAAGAAACCTCTATGACCAGAAACAACCCTTCAGCTCCCTTTTATTGCCAAGGTTCTGAAATTATTTTTTTTCCCCTTTTCTCTGTGCTAATAACAGCCTCCCTGCTCCACCTTGGTGCTGCAATATTGCAGGAAATTCCCCCCAAAACCCCCTAATGTGGATGGCAGCTGTGCAGCTAAAAGCTGGTTTCATTTCAGGGTTGAGCTGGACTGTTCCTGTCCCCATTCCAAAGGCGCTGACACTTTTCCTGCTCCTCACAGAGCAGGAAAAGGTGGTCAGGCATTGGAAGGTGCTGGAGTCCCCATCCTGGAGGTGTGCAAGGAGTGACAGATGTGGCCCTCAGGGCTGTGACAAGGTGGTGATCAGTCACAGGTTGGATTCAAAAATCTTGGAGGGCTTTCCCAGCCTCAATAATTCAATAATGAATGAATGAATGAATGCACAGAGAGCCACTCTGGAAAACCCTGGAGCACCAAGGATGTTAAATCTCACTTTTCAGATCCATCCTGCTCCCAGTTTGGGAGCCAGGCAGGCGAGCAGAGGAGCTGTGACTTTAAGATCCCAACCCTTTTCCCTGTGCCCATATATCACTGCTCCATGCTGTGGTGCCTTCCCTGCCTGCTGCTCAAATTTGTCCAATTAGACACGGCCCCACAGGGTGGAATTCAGTGTGAAATGTGCCTACTGATGTCTGCAAATGAACCAACACTGACCTGCTGCTTTAAGGCCTGCAAGTGACAGGCAGAAAAATGCCTGCCTGGGACAAAAGCAGGAGGGCTGGCTGTGCAAAAGCCCAGATCAGCCTGTTAAGGGATTGCCAGACTCAGCAAGGTAAAGTGTGTGAGCTGCTGTGGCACTTCGCACCTCAAGCTGTGCTGTCTCACACCCCTGACCCCTCCATGGCGACATAAGTCTCAAGAAGAAGCCAGGATTATCTGTCTAAGAGTCTTACATGTGTCATGTAAGGTCAGGTGCCAACTGCAATGTAAATTAGTAGTTAAGAGTATTGGTAGCTAGACAGATGCTGGGAGCCTCAATTAGAAAGAAAAGTCAGATTATAAGTAATTAAGAGATACAAAAAACGCTTCAGGAGCTAAATACCTAAACTGCCTCCAGTGTTGGTTTTTTTTGTGTTTTTTTTTTTTTTTTTTAAATAAAGCATGCATTCCGGAGCTCTCCCAGATTCTGTTTGGAACATCTCTGTAGACTCCAAAGCTGGTCTCCATGCAGACAAAAATCCCTGGTGCCAGAAGGAGCAGGAGAGGAATTTGGATGCAGGTGTCTTTATTGGGCACAGCCATGGCTTTTGCTGCCCAGCTGCTGGAAAAGGGGGAGCTGCTCATCCTCTGCCACCAATGGGTCAAACAGTTTTCCAAATACATGTGTCATTTAATAATTTAATAATTTCTGGTGTGAATATTGTTAAAGAAGAAGAGTGACATCTATCTCCCTGCTGTCCCTCCCAGATCCAGCTAAACATGGGCACATGCACTCCCAAGTTGCTGATGGCCTGGTGACCTGAATCCATTTTATAAATATAAAGACCTCCAATATTTGCAGAACAGGAAGAAAATAAAATCATGAATCTCCTTTTAAAGACAGGAAAACCAGAGTGGAAAGTCTGAATGCCACATCCAGGTGAGACTGTGGATGAGCTGGGAAAGCTCCTGCAGCGCCTCCACCTCCCTGCTTCAGCTACACAATATTTGTTTTAAGGACTGTGTTTAAAGGCTTTCCTCAGCCTGGAAGAAGCCAAGCAGGCACTTAAGGCTGTTGTGGATGTGGGGGCAGAGCCATGACCCCGTGGGATGGGGGCTGTGGGCAGCCCTGGCCCCAAGGGGTGTGCGTTACACTGCAGAGAGCGTTAGGACACATGGAAACCACACACTTGGGCTCCTTATCAGGGAGCTCCAGCTTTGAAGAAGCCACTCACCATTTTAAAGTGTTTTTCCTTTTCTTTTTTTTTTTCCCAAGCCAAAAGACTGTAATGGGCTCCTGAGAGCTCTGTGACACTACAGTAGCACCTGCAAAGGACTCAGGAACACTTATGTCAACAAGGAGTTCAAGGCTAAGGCAAGCACTTCAAAATCCTGAGAAAATTCTTCCAGAATTTCAGTGTTTCAGCTTGCTTTGTTTTCAAAACACCCCATCTGGGGGGGGAGATGCTCCTTGTTATTTTACAAACCATTCTGTATTTCCCAAGCCATAAATCACGGAAGGAATTGACAACCTCCTGACGTTGATTAAATGGCAGCTGATCCCTCAAATTGTATTACCACTGTTTGTACAACACCTAAGGTTCCCAAATGCTGTTAGCTCTGGACAAGACCTATAAAAATCTTCTGGCCATGGACCTCACTCATATTTTCTAGCACAGCAAATGATTAGGAAAAAATAAGTTCAGGCAGAAGAGCGTGGAACTGAAAATGCTGTTGCTGCCATGCATGTGAATGGGGTAAAAGAGAATCATATAAAATATATGGTCTATGTCAAAGGATAACTGGATTTTTTTCTTCTAAAAAAAAGCATATTTATGGTAAAAGTATTACAATGCTACTGTATGACCTTCCCACCAGAGGCAAAGGCCCTGAACTGCCCTGGGATGTCGAAGGATGCCTAAGACAGAAGCATCAATCACTCAGATAAATGAATCTATCTCTGGGTTTTTATTTTTTTTCTGTTATTTAGAATCACAGAATAGTTTGGACTGCAAGGAACATTTAAAGGTGATTTAACCCAGGGCAGGGACACCTTGCACTAGACCAGGCTGCCCCAAGCTCCGTCCAACCTGGCCTCGAACACTTTCAGGAACGGCACCCATTTTTCACCAATTTCTTGGTGAAAAAGTCATTTTCCTCACTCAATTAAAGCTTTTCTCCCTCAGTTAAAGCTCTGGAAAAGTTCTCCACCAGCTGGACAGGGAGCAGGGCAGAGAGACTGGGAGGAAAATCCCTTTGGGAGGTGGTGGGGAGGGGGAGGCGCTGGCAGGGGCGCCGAGCCCCTTCCTGCAGAACAAGGAGCTCTTGGTTATCAGCAGGGACAGGGCGAACTGCAGAGCCCATCTTATGCTCACAAGTTTTGCCATAGGACACAGAGCACAACAAACTTCTTTGTAATTTAGATCACAAGTTACAGAGATATCATCCTGTGACGATAAAACTTCCCTTCTGTGACAAGGCGGGCCTGAATGAAGGCAGGGCAAAGACTGGGGAAGTATTGTTAACACGAACCTTTGGAAGGGTTTCTGCATTTTTTTTGTCACCCTTTTGTCCTTTCAGAAGCTGTGTGGATGGTTATGGCAGGGCTGCCTATGTTATCTTATGTACTAAATCCGCCTAGATCTGTAGATGATGTCTTAGGGGGTGAAAAAGATTAATAAGGAATCACTCCAATGGCTTTAGGACAGCTAAGAATCTTAACCCATTTAACCTCCCCTAAAACACACAATCAGATCAGAGGAAGTTGTAGGAAACTCATTTCAAAGACTCCAGGCGACACTTTTTAGGTCAGATTTACAAAGCTCATTAGAATGAAGGTCTGTTACTTTGGATTTTAATACTAAGACACACTAAGAAACCCTCTTGCCCCATTTAGGAAACACACAAAGCAAAGAATGCAAATTTTAAAAAGAAACTTAATCTTAATGCATGTGTTCTGCCACCAAATCTGTGTAAAACCCTCCTAGCTTATGTTCTTATGGAAAATGGGAGGAAACACATCAAAAAGGGACAACAAATGCCTATTTATTGACATTTTTATCCTTTCAAGTAGGATGCACAGAGAATGTGATTCTTTGCAAATTATATTTGTTTGGGAAGGAACTGTACTATTGAAGTACTGATTTTTCTGTACTGTTACCTTCCTAAAAATTTGCTTTTCCTAAAGGGGTGAGTGTGGAGGAGCTGGAAAGATGTTCATGGATTTATGGCCACTTAATTGGACCCTGACTGGGGTTGGGTCCAAACCCAGCTACAACAAGAGGGGAAAGAATGGGGGTAGCCAAAGCTCCTGCTCTGTTTTGTGCAGAAAGCACAAGAACTGAAGGTGAGCTCTTCCTGATCTTCTTTGTGATAAGACAGTGCCTCTTAAGCAGAGGAATTAGGACAGAAAAATGGAAAAAAAAATACAGGAGGAGCCTGTAATTTCATAGCTTAATAGAATTGTACTTATCTGGCCAGATTTTGGTATCCTGAAGTTGAAATAAAAAGGAAGAGATCACTTTGTGCAGCATCAGAATGACAAGCCATCAAAATTTTGTGGTTAATTAGGAGGAAAAAGCCCCGTGTAGAATGAGCTAGATGGCTTGGCAAACTTTAATTTTAATCTTGTGATATCTCCTAATAACAAAAGGCCTCCATGATATATCAAACAAATTTATAAATGTATGATCAATGCCTTTGACATGTTATTTAATTAGGATTCTTCGTGACAGAGACAATATGAAAAACTAGTGTCAACATTGTGACAGTGGAATAAATAAATAGATGTAATTATTTCTCATCCTGATCCCTGATGAATTGTAATGTATCAGGCCAGACTGCAGCCCAGAGTTCTAAGGTTTCCCTAATATGATAGAGTTTGATGTAAGGGGTGTCATGTATCCAATATTTTGCTGTTTTATTAGAATAAAAAGCTCTCTGGGGATTTCAAGTTCAAATGGTCACAAGTCTCCCCCCTCCATTCCTATTGTGCCTAATGCAAGGATAAGCACTGAAATATGTTTAGAAAAATGCTAGTGCAGCTGGAAAAGCCAAACATTAGCCTGCATGAATCTGAGAAAAACCCAAAACACCCTGGGCTAGCTCCAAATTTACCCCTAAATGTGATATTTTGGTAATTTTTCTCTACCTTAAGCCCAGTCATGGAAGAGACTTTTGGCCAAGATAAGGGATGTGTAAGGACAGTTGTCAAGGCTAAGCACTGAAATAAGGATAAGCACTGAAATATGTTTAGAAAAAGCCAAATATTAGCCTGCATGAATCTGAGAAAAACCCATAACACCCTGAGCTTTCTCCAAATTTACCCTTAAATATGATATTTTGGTAATTTTTCTCTTAAGTCCAGTCTTGGAAAAGAGCTTTGGCCATACAAGATAAGGGATGTGTAAGAACAGTTGTCAAGGCTAAGCACTGAAATAAGAATAAGCACTGAAATATGTTTAAAAAAAGCCAAACATTAGCCTGCATGAATCTGAGAAAAACCCAAAACACCCTGGGCTTGGCAATATGATAATTTTGGTAATTTTATACGATATTTTGGTAATTTTTCTCTACCTTAAGCCCAGTCTTGGAGGAGAGGTTTGTCCATAGGAGATAAGGGATGTGTAAGGACAGTTCTTAGGGCTAAGCTGAGTTTTTTGCAGGACAAACCCACTCCCTGCAGCAGAGCTGGGCCTGGAAATTCCTTGTGGAGGAGATTGAGGATCCGGAGCCGAGGGCAGCCAGCACAAGTGTGGCCATTATCACACAGACAGGAAAGAATGCACTATCTGTTCCCTTGGCCAAGAGAAATTAGAGTTAACATTTAACATGAGGGAAAGGACTTCAAAGGGAGAGGCAGCTGGATTTGAATAATGGCAGATGAAAACGCTAACAGCAGCACAAACTCGCAGGTGGTCGTGTTTGGCTGGAGAGAACACATCCGCCGCCGAGGAGCCTGATGGAGCAGCCCTGAGAGAACCCTGCTGGAGGGGAGAGAGGGGCAGAGAGGGGCAGAGGGCTCTGGGGAGCTGCTCTGGGCTGGGACATGAGCCTTGGAGTCCCAGCACATGGAATGGTTTGGCTTGGAAAGACCTTAGAGGTCGGCTGGTCCATGGCAGGGATACCTTGCACTGGAGCAGGTTGATGCAAGAGCTGCAGATAATCAATATTTCCACAAAATTCCCCACTAACTCCTGCAGAACCACACCTTCCTCATGGACTACAGCCCAAATCTGGCTCTCTGCACAGCATCAGAGTTGGAAGAAGGCCTGACCCTTTTTAACTTGGGAAAAGCTGGAGCTGGCTGCTCTGGGTTTATTTCTGAAGCTGAACAACCCCAGAGATCCTTTCAAAAGCCATGGATGTGCCACCTCCTTTCCTGTCAGCTGCTGCTTCATACACAAAAGCATTTTAGACAAATACCCACATTGCCACAAATTACATCAATTAACTCTGCTCAATTAAACACAGGTATTATAACGACATGATTATTACCAGGAGAAGGTGCCAGAAGCAGTGAGATTATGCAGAAATCATCCTCTCAGGTGAGTTTTGCTGGATTTTTCATTACTTTTAAAGGTAGCTGACTCTTCTGGTATCTCTGTTCATATTGACCTTACCAGAGAATTTATAAACAAATAACACCTGTAAAACTGGGATAAAATAACAACTTGCTGCCCCTTTATAGTATAAAAACTCTTCAAATTTTAATGATTTTGTTTCTCTTCAACTTCAGCCTGAATACAAACGACAAAAGGCAAATACAGGCTGGCACCAGTCCCTGAGGGAACATTTCATTCTCAGCCTGTATCAGAAGCCAAACAGATTTCAAATATTGGCTTACAGAAGCTCCTGATGGTGGGAAGAACCTGCACAGTCAGTACCTGAATTTACCTGTGCACTGTGAGCCAGTCCTGCCCTCAGCTCCCTTCAAGCAGCTGGGATGCAGATAAATAAATCCCTGACCTGCTGCATGGACAGAGCAGGGCCAGAAATATCTGTGAGGTAAGGGAAGTGCCACAGTGCTGTGTGGCAGGAATTTAAAATGGAATATAAATAAGGAATATGAAGAAGAACTAATATTGCTGTAAAGTGAGTTTTAGACAACCCTGCACGAGGCAGCAGGGCAAGATTTGCTGCAGTTCCTGTTTTGAAGTGTTCCCAGTGCTCCCTTAGCCCCTAAGCAGATGATGCTAGTTTTAACAAACGAAGCTGGATTAATTTAAAGTATTTAAAGTGATCAGCGGCCCTTAGGTTAACAAACATATGTCATCTTCTTTTTGGATGAAAATATCCTGCCAATCTGGGCTCCTTGGGCAGGGAGCTACCTGAATCCTTGGCTACCTGCCTTGGTACCTTGAGAGGCAGCTGGTGCTGTGGGATTGATGGGCAGCAGCCTCCAGGGAGATGGGCTGGGGAGGGCAGGGAGCTGCAAGCGGCCGTGCCACGTGCCAGGGATCACTGTGTGCCCTGCCCAAATGGCACAGCCAGCCCGCCCCACAGGCCTAATGGGTAAATGCATAAAACTATTAAATGCATGAGGATCCTCTTCACCAAATGGCAAAATAGAAGGAAAGTTTAAACTGTTAATTGAATAAACCTCTTAAGGACAGAGTGCATCAGTGCGTGCGGTTTCTCCGTTTCCCTGGGAGGTGCTGTGGGATTCCTGAGGATGGAGAGTGCCTGGATCACTCTCCCTTCCCAAAAATCAGGCCCAGCACCATAATTAGCACTGTGAGCTGCCTCTCTCCACTTGCTTTTAAATGCAGAAAGACCTAAAATAATTATTAATGTTTAGGTAAAGGCAATGAGCTGTAAATTCCTGCTGCATCAGGCAGGAAATCCTCCTCCTGCAGCCTGAGTTAAAGACACCTGGAAGGAGAGCAGAAACCAGGAATTCCCTGCTGGGTTACAGGAGGATGGGTTGTCCTTGTCCTGGTTGGTTTTGGTGGTGCTGGTGCCCGAGGATGCTCTGTGAGCAGAGCAGCCCTGAGGAACAGCCCAGGATTTTGGCCTTTGCTAATCAAACACACTTATTTCAGAAGCCTGAGAACTAAATGCAAAAGCATCCCCCAAATACTGCATTTGGGTTTCATTTTGGACTATTTTGGACACAGAACCCTCATTGCTGCTGTCTCAGGGGTGGAACCTGTGATAATTGATGTTTTGTAGAGATTTCCTGGGCTATAACTGGCTTCTCTGGAGATAAGCACTGCCTTTGGCCTCACGCTTTATCCTCACAGCAACAAGATTACTGCCTCATAAAACAATTGCAAAGCTACAGCACCATTATCCTATAAACAGTAAAAGAAGAAGGGGGGAAAAAAAAATGATTTATGAAAAATACCATGATCCTCCCTCCCTAACCAGGGCTGAACTACAGCAATTCCAGCGACAGTAACTAATCTAATGGTGCATTAGGAGAGCACAGAGAAGGAGATTTGGCCACTGAACCCAAGTCATTAAAGATTAGAGCAGCTGGTTTCACAGTTAGGAAGTGCTTTTGCCTATCTGGGCCCAGGACACAATGGGAGTTGTTTTTTGATTTAATGTCTGTGCTGTAAACAACAAAACTCCTCGAGTAAATCAATGGCTGACATCGATGGGACACAAAACTTATGGAGCTCAGAGAGCCTTTGAAATGCAGCTCTCCAAAGCTCTGCTGAGAAAAACACTCAGATTCCAGCTCAAAGTAAATCTGCATTCATGTATTCTATAATAAATGTATGCAATGGGAGCCCATAGCATTGCTTTATTTATTTTAATTGATGCAAATGCTGTATTTATTTATATGGAAGGAGAGTGTGCCTGGCCACCTTTATGCCAACAAATTAAAGGGGAAAAAGAAGGGAAAGAAAAAGGAAATTAAGGAGAAAATAGGAAGAGAAGGAAAAGAAAAAAAGGAAAACAAAAAAAAAAGGAAAATAAAAGAAAATAGAAAGGAGAAAAAAGGAAGGGAAAAGAACGAAAATAAAGGGAAAAGGAAAAGAAGAAAAAAGGAAAAATAAGGGGAAAAGGAAAAGAAAAATAAGAAAAAAAGAAAGGGAAAAGGAAAAGAAAGGGAAAAACAGGAAAGGAAGTGAGAAAGAAAAATCTAATCTCCATCTATATATTGCTACAAAGGAGAGCAGCCTGGAAGGAAATGCATCAACACCATTATTCTTTTGCCCTAAGAAAAGCTTTTGCCCTTTGAGAGCCACATAAAGTTCCCAGTATATTCAAATAATAAATAATATAATAACATATAATAAATTTCTGCCTGGTGGTCAGAGCATCACCAAAATGTGAGCTCCTGGAAGTGTGGAAGAGTCACAGGACAGCAGATAAAATCTGTTCCTACTCCTGATAATTATCCTTAGCTCAGACTCACAGTAAGAGGAGCTCCCTACTGAGCAAAAAATTGGAAAAAAGGACAGGAAACGATTCCAGTGCCCAAAAAACAGAGCCTCTGGGATGGAAGGCACTAAATAAGACTGATTAGTTTGTGGCACTTAAGTGACCAAAGGGGAATCCAGGAAAACAGTGCTGGATGCGGATCAAGATGCTCTGGTGCCAGGAGTACACTGGGATATTGTTGATGGGACACAGGGAACTCAAACATAAATAGTGAGTGGGATTTTCCTTGCCTTGCCTACAATACATATGTTTGTCCAAGAAAGAAATAGCTGGAGCAAGAAGACATGCACGTCTGGTGTCAAAGAAAAGCCTGTCTGTGTCACACACAGTGGGGAAATTGTTCCAGAATAGCTCATCTTTAAAGGAGGATCTCCCAGTGACGCTGCCAAGGTCCCTGGCACTTGGGCTTCTGGCTGTGGAAGGGCTGCAGCACGAGGAAAACCCGCCCTGGTCGGGGCTTTAAATGTGGATATCTGACATTTCACTGCCTTCTCAAGGCTTGGGTCAAGCCCTCTCTTTGTCACCAATGGTGCCATTGAGCCTTGGGCCACCAGGGACAGTGACCATGGCACAGGTGATGCCAGGTAAGAACCAGGACACCAATCCCTGCTCAATAAAGAGTTTGGAAAGAGCAGCATTTATTTGTCAGATGTTCAGAACTGAGTTCAGGGTCATAATAAGTGAATAGAATTATGAATCAGAGAGCTGAAATGTTTCCTATCTTCATCCTATGCTGAGCATGAATCCTCTTGTTCCTCCAAGTGTCTCTCCCACCACTGACAGTGACATCCTTGGGGCACTGCAGCCCCTGAACCCCTGAACCCCCTGCCACACTCACACTGCTCCAACACCTCTGGAAATAAAAGGGAAAGACTCCCTTCAAAAGCCCAAGTTTTGGTCTTCATGAGACCAGAAATGCCTGTAATTCACTGCCAACATTTTTCACTTCTGACCTCTTTATTTGGAGTTCCTGATTTTCTTCATTATGTGTTTCTAATTTATCATAAGCTGAAGTGCTTCAAAAGCCTTGCACATTCTGACACAACCACGGGCAAGGTATTCCAATGAAATCTCAGAGCTGATTCATTTTCCCTCCCCTCTGACACCAGAGGTTTAGTTAATTTAGGAATAACAGAGCTGCTAAAATTAATGGCTGAAGGGCAAGGCATTCTCCTTGTCACATTATATATAATGCTCTGGTTCAGCAAAAGAGTAGCTGGATTATTTTGATTCTTTACTCCTAGTTAATTACAATTAAAAGTAAGACTGTAATTACCTTTCTTGTAAACTTTGGCCTGAACTGCTGAGCACAGCAGAACAGAAGGAGGCTTGGTTAACCTCAGTGGAAAAAAAGAGAAAGGTTTTCATCTGAAATAGCTGGAGCTGGGCATTCAGGGGGAACGTTCCTGGGAGGGTGAGACAAAAGGCAAACCAAGAGCCAGCATCAGACAGATCATTTATAAACCAGCCCAGCTTCAGGTGGGAGGGGGCACCAAGGACTCCCTGACCCCTTGTGGGGACACTGGAGCTCCCAACAGGAGGAGTTTCCATCCCAGGGAGTTCAGTACAAACCTGCCCTCTTTCTGCTTCTCACTTTGTATTTATTTGAACGGTTCTCCACTGTTCAACAGATCTCCCAGGGGCTGATTCCCTGCTCCCCCTGCTGCAGCCTGGACAAACCCCACACTCTGTCCTGACTTTGCTGCCACCAGAATTTTACCATCCCCATTTCCCTTATGTGCCCACACAATCCCTTATTTCTCTCCCTAAACACAGAAGGGGCATCTCAAGGTGTTCCCAACACCAGCCAAAGGATTTTCCTGTGCACTTGAGGAGCTTTCTAGAAAAACAGACATGTCCATGCTGGGCTGTCCTGAGCAGACCCACAGAGAGAGGCTGAACTGGCCAGCCAGGACACAACAATCCATAGGGAAAGGAGACTATTTTATTCCATTTTATTCCATTTTATCCCATTTTCTCCATGTCTGTGCCAGGCCCAGCCCAGCCTGGCACTGGGGGCCCGGCAGGGGAAGGCTCAGGGGCTGCCATGAGCCCCCAGCCATGGTGACAAATGTGCCATTGTGGCTCCATCGCCTCGGGACACGGGCACAGACAGCAGGGAGGAAGGAGGGAAGGAAGGAAGGAGCTCTGCAAGACAAAAGTTGTTCTTTGGACAGCAATTATGGATATTTAGAGCTTTGAATGGACAGTCATAGGGTGAACTTTTGATTTCACAGTGTGTAAACACTTCCCCATCCATGATTCAACACTGAGGATTCTGGGGAACACAGTTAAGCCTTGGAATCGCCTCAGTCTTAAGCACCATTATTTTTTATTATTATTGAGAGAATATCTAAAATGTATGCACATTAAAAACTCTATTTCTCCAGAATTAATTAATTTTTCAAGTATTCCATCTTCTCCAGGGTATTATATTTGGTGTCTTTTTAAAATCTTTACAAGCATTTGTATATAGATTTAGTAATAAGAAGTGTAGGAGGAAAGAAACATAAAATAACCCAAATCCCTGCCCAACAAATGCTGCTAGTACATAAACTTTATAAATACAATGTTGGCAGATTCCTATATATAAAAAGGTAGCTAAAAAAAAGTAAGAGCCATAAATAATGCCAAGTAATAAAGGAGGTGAATGTTTTTGTTATTAGATTCTTTCATTGTATAAATCTGTTTAATAAGCTGGCTAGGAATCATTGATAGAAAACAGACTGCTCGTGGTGTTACAGATCAACCTGTTCTAAATGTTCTTTCCTACGCTCCATGCCAAGCAATACTTTTTACAAATACAATTTAAAAATTGAATTTTCTTTCATCATCCAAAGGGAGCAAATAGCACTAAAAGTCAGAATGCACCTTTTGAAGAAGGCATGACACGTGTCTGTACCAGCAAAGCAGAAAATCTTGGTTTTCTAATTGTTTAAGTCTGCTCTGCTGTGATTCAGGGTAATTAATTCCATACATCTGATTCGTCAAATGTGATCAGTGGATGTGTAAAACTCTTGATTTAAAAGTCTTATTTCCCAACATGTGTGTATTTTTGGAAAGCCCTATCATATATTTTTCCTCAGAAGTTCATGTAAAAAAGCCTGCAGTAACATTGCACTGTAATGAAAACTAAATGTTGTGAAATGTTATTGAGGTCAGTGATGGGTTTGTGACGTTAATCTTTGTACACTATTGGTTCTCATTACTGTGGGGTATTTTTGGTTTTCATTACTCCTCCAGGAAAGGACAGAAAAAAAATGAGATGCTGTAACTAGGAAAAGAATAAACACTCAAATGCAAAAATGAAGATTATAATAATAGTGAAAAAAAGAAGAACCTTTAAGGATGTTATTGGTTAATAAACTGCTGAACTTAAAAAAATCTCCCACATTCAAATGTTTAAATCCAAGACAGGCTTTTGTGTATTATTATCCCACAGATATCCTTATTTCTGCTTTACATTTTTTTATTGCTGCCTCAACTTCTACAACAGGTGGTTCAAGTGTGCAGCTCTCAATATCCTCATAATCATTTCAGGTTCTGACCCTGAGCTGAGGGAATGCAGCCCAAACAGCCCCAGCTCCCCTGGCTCCTCAGCTTTGGGAATTTCATCCACTGATTCACCAAGTGCTGCCCAGGAAGACACTGAGGTCTCCAGCAGAGAGCCCATTCTTGGAGTACATCAGAGAAATTACAGAGAAAATTAAATTAAAAGAGAAATTACATCACCAGAAACATCAGAAACAGAAATTGTATCATCAGAAACAGAAATTCAGCCAGGACGTGATCATTACCTGAATTTATGGGGAGTAGATTTGCTCCCAGTGGTGAAAGCTCAGCTGAACTGAGGGCAGGAGAGCCTCTGCCTGTGCAGCCACTCCCTGGAACCCCTGGCACATCCAGGATTCCCTGAGCATCACATCCAGGCTGAAATGGAGCTCCCTGGCACATCCAGGATTCCCTGAGCATCACATCCAGGCTGAAATGGAGCTCCCTGGTACATCCAGGAATCCCTGAGCATCACATCCAGGCTGAAATGGAGCTCCCTGGCACATCCAGGAATCCCTGAGCATCACATCCAGGCTGAAATGGAGCTCCCTGGTACATCCAGGATTCCCTGAGCATCACATCCAGGCTGAAATGGAGCTCTCTGGAACCCCTGGCACACCCAGGATTCCCTGAGCATCACATCCAGGCTGGCAGGGACTCCCTGGAACCCCTGGCACATCCAGGGTTCCCTGAGAATCACATCCAGGCTGAAATGGAGCTCCCTGGAACCCCTGGCATGTCCAGGATTCTCTGAGCATCACATCCAGGCTGAAATGGAGCTCCCTGGCACATCCAGGATTCCCTGAGCATCACATCCAGGCTGGCAGGGACTCCCTGGAACCCCTGGCACATCCAGGGTTCACTGAGAATCACCTCCAGGCAGAAATGGAGCTCCCTGGAACCCCTGGCACACCCAGGATTCCCTGAGCATCACATCCAGGCTGGCAGGGACTCCCTGGAACCCCTGGCACATCCAGGATTCCCTGAGCATCACATCCAGGCTGAAATGGAGCTCCTTGGTACATCCAGGGTTCCCTGAGCATCACATCCAGGCTGAAATGGAGCTCCCTGGAACCCCTGGCATGTCCAGGATTCTCTGAGCATCACATCCAGGGATGCTCCCAGCACCTTCCCAGCAGCATCCTCACACCCTGTGGGGACACACACCCCACTGGGGCCCAGGTTTAAAAACTGGAATAAACCCTTTCCCAATGAACCTGACCTCTAATGGGATGAGATTGATCAGAGGGAGCCCTGGGAGGAACCAAACTGGATAAAAAGGGCAGAAATCAGCAAATGCCAGGGACCAAACCCATCTCTGCCCATCTCACCAATGAGCTGTGCCCGAGCACAAGCTGGCAGGCTCAGGGGCCAGGCCACAGAGGGTTCAGCTCTAAATCACTGCTTTAAACCAGCCCAGGTGGCTGTGACTGGGAGCAGCCACCACCTGTGGCCACTGTGCCACCCTGGCATCCCCACCCAGGGCAGGGCTGGCACGGATGGAAGAGGGGCAGGGATGGATCAGGGCTGATCCCAAAGCTCCAGGAAGGGAGGACAGCTCCTTTCACCCTCCCCCAGTGCCCCAAGGGGGCACAGAGAGCTCAGGGTGCCCCAGGTGCCACTGTCACCGCTGCCACTGAGCTGCTGTCCCCGTGTCAGTGAGCACTGTTTGTAATACTCCCAGGAATGCAGAGATTCCCTCAAGTGTTGTGCACAAACATCAGAATATAATCCTCAGGGCTTCAAAGCCAATCCCAACCACTAATCCCACAGATAAACAAAGCTAAATCTCCATTTGCCTGCAAAAATAATGAGCAAACATTAGGGCTATCAGTGCATTGGAGGTCCTCAATCTTCTGAGGGAAGGTCTCAACTTTCACCCAATTTCTACAGTGACACTCTAATCTACCAGAAGATGCAAAATCAAATTAAAATCAGGGAAATTGAGGTAGGGAAACCTTTCAGAGCAATGCTGCTAAGATTCATAGCTCTGCTGGTCTTCATTTCAGAGAGCTGTTTGCAAACCTTGTACTCGTGGCGCGGCACTCCATCCCTCTGCCTGGCCTAAGTGTTTCTTCATGCTGTATAAAATAGATTTACAGCTTGAATCCCCACTTAGGGTGGAACATTATTGGTCAGGCTGCCTATGACATGCTCAGGCTCTCTCTAAAATAACAGCATTAAACTTCCTTCAGTCCCAAGAGACACTGAGATGGGTTTGAGCTCTGCTGCAAAGAACTCCTTCACACAGACACCAACCCATAGATTTACTATGAGTTTAAAGCAGCAACAGGAAACAAGAGCCACACTTGTGTGACACCAAAGCCATAAAGAATGGATAATTCTAGGGAAAAAGGAACTAATCTGCATAGGTGTCACTCCAACAACTGATGATCACAGCTGCTACAGCAGCAAGGCAAAGAGAAGATAAATCAGGTGGCTGCCAGAGGTCTGCTGAATAATTGAAGGAAGTAACACACTGCAAAATAAACAAAGTTTTCATCTCTTTCCACATACTTGCAGTGCAAGATAGTTTAAACCCTAAACCAAGGCACTTGAGCAACTTTGTGCATCCCCTTAGGACTCCTTGTGTGGATAATGCTCCTCAGCAGAAACACCACACTGAATCTGCTGTATTTGTTTCAACATTTTCCAGCTGATGAGACTAAGAGCCTGTCAGAAATCCAACCAGGACAGGACTCACCAAAGCATTTCTGCACCACTCCCTGGCTGTGAGCTCAATCCTTCACCTGCACTACTCCCTGCTTTTACCAGGATCATTCCATCCTCAGATTTTATTTTTAAATTAACCTCAAATTCCAATGGCAACAATAAATATCAATCCAGCTGCAGCATCAGGGCCAGAAAACCACGACAGCAAAGCTCACCCCCACCTGGGTAACAGCCCAGGAGCTCTTCCATCCCCACCATCAGCTCTGGGTGGGTTCCTGCAAGCATCCCTTCAAACCACCCATATTTTGAGGAAGATTCCTAGAAAACAGCAGTTCCCCCTGTCCTTCCCAGGGCAGCTCTTGAAGGATCCATGCAAACCCAGCTCTGGCAGCTCCTCCTTGCACTGACAAACCCTGGGAGCTGCTGACGTGGCAGATTTATGAGTGTTTTCTTTCTCAGGAAATGTTTGCTGGCTGCGACTCCCCTGAGTTGGGGTTTCCTCTTTTTTTCTTTCCTTCAGATTTATTGATCAGAGCTGATAATGGCAACTCAACTGCTTTTCCATCACCAGTGACCAAAATCAAAGGGAAAATTCAGTGAAAAAGAAAAAAAATTGGTGCTGGTGGAGCAAAATTTGCCTTAAGAATGTGAGGCAAAGTGGAAGTGCCAGTATGTTCAGGAAACTACTGTCAAAACCAGTAACAACATGTTGAAGTGGATATTAATGGATGCTTAAATCACCCTGAAATTCTTAAAGAAATACAAATCTGTGTTACCATGAAAATGTAAACACATTGGAGAATAGAGCAGTAAGGAAACTATTCTTGCCTTCCTACTATTAAATGAAGCCTAAATATCCAGTAAAATTAGATACTGAATTATTCTAAACCCAAGGAAATAATGGCTCTGAATAACTTGGTCTAGTGGGAGCTGTCCCTGCCCATTCCTGTTGTTTTCAAGCTAAAACATTCTATGATTCTATGACTGAAAAGCCTCTATTTTAATTTGAAAAGGTAGTAAATGAAATTCTAGGATTTTCAGCATATTCTAATTATTTACAAAAAAAAATTCCCCTCAAAACCCCAAATAATAAATGCTTTTTCTGAATCCAAACTGAACCATTGAGCTTTAGGTAAAAGAAGGACTATTTGTAGGATCAGTGATGGCAGGATCCAGTCTGCATGGAAAAGGCACGTGGGTTTGGCAATTACAAATGGGTTTAGAGATCAAATGGAAGGAGTTTTGTTGCTGAGATTCAAGTTCAAGGCTCTGGGAGCTGTGTACAACACAGAGTTTTACTTATCTCTTCCAGGAACAGCACAGTAGAAGGGAAGCATGAAATAAATCCCCATTTGCTAATCTGGTAAATGTTGTAAAAAAGGGAAAAAAAAAAGGAAAAAAAATCCTGATATTTGTCTGGTTTATCTCACTTCTAAGATCATGGAGCAGGAGAAGGGATTTTGGAGATGTAAGGAGAAGCTATTTTTAAAAGCAGTCACAGGACTGTGAAATAAGATGTAGATTTCATGGAAAAAGAGTTACAGAGCTCTTGGCCGCCCTGCATCCCCAGACTTGATTATTTCAAAGAATTCTTAAGGAGAATTAATGGGAAGTGACCACAAGACTTTGACCAGGATTTGATTAGGAAATGAGAGAGAAAAGTTTGGCACAAAATGGGTGTTGAGGCTTCATCCGCCGTCAGGACTGGCTGGTGACCCCAGGGTTTGTCACTGTGCTTGTGGCACAGAAGGAAGCAAGGGAGAAGAAAAGAGAGGAAAGGAGAGATTCAGAAATGGAAAGGCAGCAGTGGTTTTACCAAGTGGCCCCTGAAATGAGAGCACCCACTCCTGAGAGAGGCTCAATCCCCTTTGCTGGGCTCTGGGAGCTGAGCACGGCGCTCAGGCCGCGCCGGCGTCTGCTGGGCCTGGCTTCCAACAAACCAACAGCAACGCTCCCAACTTCAAAGGGAATGAATGAGGCCAGTGTCAGGAGAGTTCCAAAGAATCATCCTTAAATCCTTCATGCTCATAACTCTTCCTGAGGGAAAGCAGAGAGTCAGGGCTGTGTGTCCACACAGGCACCAGAGCCCTCAGTAAAGGGGCTGGACCTGGGTGAGCCCCACATGTGAATTTACCCTCTGAATAAACTTAATATCACCCAGTTTTTAATACCGAGCAGGTTTAGAGTGAGAGAAAACCTGGAAACAGAGAAACCCATTAGGAGAGGCTGCTCAGGGAGAGCAATGTCTCAGACAGCTGGGTAAGGGTCCCTCAGCCCTTTCAGGGTGCAGGCTCCTCCACTGCCTTCCTTGGAGAAAAAACCCATGGAACAAAAGGGAAAAGTCTTTAAAAACCAGTCTCTCTTTGGAAGATCTGCTGCAATTTAATTCCTGCTAAAGGCCCTTCCCCAGTGCTGGGCACACACCTGTCCCTGGGCTGCTCTCTGTGGCACATCCAGGGCTGTGTGAAATCCAGCCCCGCTCTGCGAACGGCACCAGAGAGGCTCTGGGGTCCAGTGAAGAGGCTGCACACATCTGGCCTTTCAGTTCAGATCAAATTGATTTTCTTTAATGTAAAAATCTACATTAAAGCCAAATCAGACATGTAAACATCTGACTAAAAACCCCTCCTGGCTGGAGAGGCAATTTGCAGAGAACAAGGCCCTGCAAGCAGCTCTGAGCAGCAGCAATGAGATGACAGCCCCTCCTCTGTGAGCCACCTGAGCAGCACCAGCTCTGAATTCACCCATTTATCCCACAAACCTCCCTGTCCTCAGCCTGCCAGGGCTGCCAGGCACTCCTCACCCTGCAGCAGAGCAGTGCTTCAGTCACAGGTTCAACTTGAGAACGAGGGCATTTGTTTTCTTGTCTGATCAAGGTCAAAACTATTAAAATACCCTTAGGTTCTCAGCCTAGTGAAATGAACTGGTAATACATTTGGCAAGTTAATCTGTGGATTGCCTTCTCACATGAGACCAGCTGTTGTGTTTCTAAGTACAAGCAGTATTTACCTCCAATAATGAAATGACTGAATATAATATGAAAAAAATTTAAAAAACCCCCACCAAAACAGTGTTCCCTTGCTTACTGCAGAGCCCTGGGTTACACTTACAGTCCTAATAAACTGATTTGTCAAACCCATCAGAAGCGAGGATGATCATCTGGATGCCAGATGAACTAAAATTCGTGTAATTATAAGTTGCCCATTTGTTCTCTTTTATCTCCCACATATCTCTGCTTTGCTCTCAGCTACGTGTGCATGTTTATGTGTAACCAAGCATTTAGCTACAGGCCTAAACTCCAGCCTTTTATTGCCACTTTTACTGTAGTCTGACACGAGAGAGCTCTTACTTCATGGCACACTCAGGCAAAATAAAAATCTGGTGACGTTGCTTTTGTATTTTAATGCACAGCACGTGCACATGGACACACTGTGCATATATGAACAAATAAAAAATACAGCTACAGTCAGATAGAACATGTTTCCAATCCCAAATACACACTCAGCTTGTCAATTAAACATGTCCACAGCTGAAAATTACAGAATCAAATGTGATTAGATTCTACTTCACCTAATTTCCTAAACAGTACTATTATAATTACTATTCTAATATTTCTATCAATTATTCTATATTAATATAATATAAAGAGAATAAATATTATAGAATAGTATTATATTATTAACATTGTAATATTTTATATAAATGTTAATATACTATTTATATTAATTATTTTGTAATTACTATAATATTTAATAAGACCCCACTGCTATGCAAGAACTGGTGTTTAATTCTACCCTTTGAATTAGGATGGCAAAAAGCACCAGAGGTGTATCAGTGAATATTTATAAAGGCAGAATATTATCTTTTTAAAATGTATTATATGAACAATATTTCATAGCATGTATTTAAAATATTTATATGATAAGAAACAATCTGAACAGGCACACTCACAAAAAGTCTGACAGGAAAACAGAGAACAGGACAGAGGAGAAATGATAAAGAAGGAAGCAGCAGAGATTATAAGTGACAGTGGAGGAGGATGAATTTCCTGGAAGAAGTTAGTTTTAAGGAGGGATTTGAATGAACAGACAGAGAGCTGCTGGAAAAGTGGTGGGAGACCTGCAAACCTAAGGAAATGATACCTGAGGGTGAGTAAGGAGAACAGAAATGAAGAGAGATTTGGAAATAAAATCAGGCATGGAAATCAGTCTGGGGACAGACACCAGGACATGACAAATGAGCTCCAATGCTGAGGACTCAGCCCCTCTCTAATAAGGGATTGCCATGATATCCAGAATTTCCTGCAGCCTGCCCTGGAGGAAGGGGAGGGCTGGAACACTGAGCCCAGGGGTTGCAGTAATGAAGGGGTTTTGCTGAACTCCTCAGTCAAAAAAAGCCATTTTCCATCAACTTGGGGTACAAAGCTCACTCTGAGCCTACCTGAAGCAAATTGAGACAAAATCACCCCAAATACTTATGTGCAGGTGGGTTATAACTTCCATTAAAAAAATCAGAACTCTTTGCATGCTGGAACTGTTTCAGCCTGCTTCTAAAAGCACTGGCTTCAGAGAACTCCTTTTAAACTTTTTTTTCCTTTTTTTCCTGATAAAGAAAATGTCTCTATACAGCATCTGCACAGAGTCACCAGGGGTATCCAGCTGCATTAGAACATCCTGCTCAGATGAGCCATAAAGATTTCAGTGGCCACTGCAAAACAGCATCTCCTTCAAGACACTGAAGATATTCCTGCTTATGACGCTGTCAGAATTGCTCTGTGCCCCGAATTTAAACCAGAAGTTTTTCATCTCCTCTACTGAGCTGCATCCAGGTGCTCCAAAAGCAGGAAGGAGTTTGGCTACTGGAGGAATTTTGGCATTTTGGACACTGGAATTACACACCAACTTATCTGAAAATTAAATGCCCACTGCTAACAGACAAGAAAATAGAACTTTTTTTTGCCTGGCTTGTTTGAAGCACAGAACTGGTGACCAAGTTATGGACACAGTTTCTGTAAGTTCCTCTTAAAAAGTCAGTGGAGGGGATAAATCAATTCAAGCTCTTTTTCTCAGGTGCTGAATCTCAGCTGGGATGGATCCCAGCCTTGGGGCATTCATAAACACCCACCATTTTTTCCAGATATAATAACAGTTCACACTTATTGCCTCCCATGTGGTCATTTAAAAACACTGAATGGAAATAGTCTTGCTCTCAGTTTTTAAGGGGAGAGTGAATTCAAGTACATGAGAAATAGTAGAATAATCACAAACAAAATCCTGTCTTCTGCATCTCCCTTCTGCCCTCTAGTTCCCACTTCTTCCCCCACATCTCTGAATTTTCATTTTAAATATCCACACACCAATGACCAGCCTCAAAATCCAGATTTTTTTCCATCTCCCTCCTCCCAGTAGTGAAAAATCCCAGTGTTTGTATACAGGCTTGGGAAGGTGGCTTTGCAGTCAGAAGAAATTCTTTCTCTCTCTCTCTCTCAACATCCTGAGTGGGGAGATGGAAGCAATGCCAAGAGGAAATCTGCCCAGGGACTGGGGCAGCCTCTGAAATCTGCCTCCAGTGCAGCTCCTACAGGCCTTCTCTAAATAGATCTTTTCCATGCAGGAATCCCAAGTTTCTCCCTACACCTTTCTATATATTTAGCTCATTAGAAATCCCCTCTGCAGAGGTGCTAGAACAGAAAAGCAGGATGGAATACTTCAGCCCTGGCAGATAAACGGCGAGGCTGAGCTCCCCAAACTTCTCCAGACTTCAAAGCCCTGCAGATATTGTTTAATCAATGAGAGAGCTGCAAGGCCAGCTGTGTTCTTCTGTTTGTTCTTACATGCTAATCCAAGTTTACCAAAACTCAGGGATTTTGCATCTGGGCTATTTGGATCCGGGCCCACTCCTCTGCTAACCTGTCCTTGGCCTCTCCTTCCGTCTCCGTGGCACGTTCCACCCTCTCTCTGCTGTCCCTGGTGCTTTTTCAGTGCTGCTTTCCCTGTCTGGGAGATCAATAATTGCTTTGTCATGCTTCAGGACAAGACCTCTGTGCTCCTGGGTTCCTGTGTGAGCCCACTGCGGGTTGGGACAGGGCTGACATTTATAAACAGCATCTGAAAGCTCTGTGGGCCCTTCCCTCATAAATCTCCTCCCCAAATCTCAGTTTTCTGCAGCTTCCTGCTCTGTTTGAGGCATGGAAAAAACAATCAAGTGTTTCTAAGCTAATTATATGCAAAGCTGAAGTACATAAAACTGAAGTTTTCAGGTTTCAGGGTCCCTTGCAGGCGTCACCTCTGTCCCCACAGCAGCATCAATCTTTTCCCTGCTCTGCTTTGCCCTCTGCTTCCTTGTGTTTTACCATTTCCTATTTTATTTGGGAGAGCCTGAACAGACACCAAGTGCCACCAGAAGAAAAACAAAGCCCAAATGGATGTCAGGTAAACAAGGCACGGGGGTCCAGTGCTGTTTGGGGCTGGCACTCTCAAGAACAATGCAGTTTGGCTGGGTGCCTGTGGGGCAGGAAATAACCTCTGCGAGCCCGTGACCCCACTGCTGCCACAGGGAAAAACAACCTGGTAAAACCAGATTTCTGCAATGATCTGCCCCAACAAGGAGCTCAGGGCTCTGCTGAGGGCAGGCAAGCTCTGCTCAGAGCCTTCAGCAGAAGCGTGATCACCAGTTTTGGCTTTTATCCTGTGGGGTTTTTTATCTTTTCTACAGAGCTATTCTAACAGAGGGCAGCTTTTCCTCTCAGTGTTTCACATTTTTCAAGTTTCAGTCAATTTTGTTTCTAAATCCTCTCAAGATCCCCATCCTGATAGCACAGGTTGCTTCTGCAAAGAGGATTCTTTGCCATAAAACTGCTGTGAAAAATCCCCCAATTTCATGGCTTCTGGAGTCCAGACTGATCTGTCCCCATCCCGCCTGATGTCCTGGCAGAGGACAGGGAGCAGGGACAGGATGCAGCCTCTGCTGAGCAGGGAGAGCACTGGGGGCTCCTCTGGAACAGCCCCTTCTCAGGGTGCTCCACCTGAGAGGAAGGAAATTGAGATTCCACCCCAAATCCCAGCAGGCAGTTTTGAGGATTCCCACATCTTCCAAGGATTAAATCACCACATGTACAGCTGAAGTGCCTCGAGGTCTGGAGCAAGGCCCCATTTTTGGAAGGCTGTGTGGGAGGAGCTGCTAAGAGGTTAAAATCCTTTGTGTTTGCCCCAAAAACATTCACAAAGGGATTGAGAGAGCAGAAATGAGAGCCAGCTCTGAGGTGGGGTGAAAGAAAGACCCAAATGAGCTAAAAAGAGCATGTACTCTCCCTGACAACCAAGGGGGCTTGGTAGAAGAAGAGGTTTTTATGAACTTGTTTTAAATTTTGACACCAGGCCTGCTATCTACACTGCTCACAGAGAAAATACCCTGCCCCCTGCACAAACACACAAAAAAATATTCTGCCTCCTGCACAGTTTGGATCCCTTGATCCAAACTGGATTCCCTCAGCAGAGGGGAAGAGCAGGAAGGTCCATACCCACTACACCATGACTCAAAGCTCCATGTGGCTTCTAAAACAAATTATTTTCTAAATAATTTTCAAGCCTTGGGATTATTTAAATTACCTCCAAGAAAGCAGAAGACAAAAGCACAGAAGAACACGGTGTCATTTTAACAGCGGTCAAAACACATCCCTGATTTCAAATCTATGTTTTTAAGGCAGAGATGAAGTTTTGAGCATTCCTAGCCCATCCTGGCACACTTTTTCCAGCCAGCCACCCACGAGGGATGTGCAGGGCACACCAGGAGTCCCTGCCAGGCTGGCACGGAGGGGAGAAGCCCACGGGAAGCAGTCGGTGCTACCCCAGCAGGATCACGCTCGTAATCCCAACGAGATAATCACAGATGTTGTGACCCACTTAAAAAATGAGTTCATTTTCCACAGATCCAATTTCAGTGGCTTTTTAGGACATTACCCCCCTGTAGGTTTACGGGCAAATGAGTGCTCAGCTTATTCTCCATCATTTTCTGCACCAGTAATGCTATGCCATGGGAAGTGTGAAATTAGTCCATAATCTTTAAGCCCCTTGTTTTCTGGATGACAGATACTTGCTTTGCTAACAACCCCAACCTCCTTGCAGAGCTGCACTCCCTGGGCAAAGCAGCACATGGAATTTTATGTTACCTTGCCAGGCATAAATATGGGGGGAGACAACAGCAGCAAAAAACCCCCAACTTTTCACACCTCACAAAAAATGATTTTTAGATCAATCATTCCTACTCAACCCCTTTTGCCACGGGATGCAGCGCCTTAGAGAAATTAGGGAATTCTAAAAAGAGGGGGAATGAAGGAACCAAGTGGCACAAGGAGCACAGAACATGGTTTTTCATCCAGCTGACCTTGCACTCTGTGGTCAAACCATGCCCAACTCCAGCGCTCAGAAGATGCCACGGAGGGCAGGAAACCTTTCCCCACCCCAGAGTTCATTTTTCACCTCTCTGTGTCAGTGTCACCAGGTGCCCAATTTAAAGTCAATTCCATGCAATGCTGAGGCTGATGGGGTAGCCTGGATTTCCTAATTCTACCTGTGCCTCTGGTTTTTTCAGCAAATACAATCGGTATGGAATTTTTTAATAAAAAAAGGAATCCCAAACACTTACTGTAACTATTTTGATTCTGCTTCTAATACAGGTAAATTAAAAATGAAATATTCACTTGTTTGAGAGATTTTTTTTCAGTGCTGGCTACTTTTTTCCCCGTGTATGGAAGCAGCACAAACCGCTGTGTTAATTATGAAATTTTCTTTACACGGTATTTGTGCTGCCCTTGTAGAAGAGAACATGCAGAAATTCCTTGTAATTACTCAAAAAACCCAGTGATGTTTGTTTTAATTGTGCTTCTTTTTGAGCTCCTTTCCATACAATGCATTTTTGTGCGACAGAACCCTCTATAAGAACAACTGAAAAATCCTAAATTAGCATTACCTTTCACCAGGGAGAAGATGACCTTTTCTTACATAAATTGACATGCTACTTCCAGCCAAAATATCAGTTAATTTTGATTTGGATCATAGCTGAGTCAAAATTTGGCCAACTTCTCTCTAGATACAGACACCACCCTTGCTGATATTGCTGCCCCTGGAAAATCCATCCTTGGGAAGTCCATCCAGCTGTCAGTCACTTCTCAGTAAAGCCACTACCACATGAGAGCAGATTTCTTTAAAAAATGCAAATTCAACAATCTTTAGAAGTACATTCTTAGGCTGGACACACTAGAGTATCCTATTTCCAAAATATTCCAGTTCAATTACTTGGGTTTCAGCAGTCCCAAACCAAACCAGTTCTGGCACAGCAAAGTTTATACTTTTAAATGTTCCAGTCTTTGCCTTAGATTTAGAAGGGCTTTGCACCTCTCAGGACTTGGCTCACGGGTTTCAGAGGAAGAGAGATGAAAGACAAGTCAGTGCTGGTCATGGAATCACAGAATTATTGAGGTTGGAAAAGACCTCCAAGATCATCAAGTCCAACCTTTGGCCTAACACCCCCATGCCCACTAAACCACACTTGGAAGTACCACATCTACTGATTTTTTTGGACACTTCCAAGGACAGTGACTCCACCACCTCCCTGGGGAATGTTCCATCCAACAGAGGCGACCCAAAGAACAGTCACTTACTGAACTGCCAGATGGCAGAAAGAATTAAGGGGAAGAAAATAATATTTTTTTAAAATTTTATTTTAAATTGCATTTCACTTCTTCATGTATCATTAAAAATCCCCTAATTGGAGCACTTTGCCTTTCCAAAATGGCCTTTCTTGGAAGCATCTGCTTCCACCCAGAACAGACTCTGCCACCTCGCAGCCAGCGCTTCGCTCCCTCTCTTTCCAACCCAAACCACCAGACTGGTCATTGCTTCCCTCTTCTCCCCAAACCACTTTCAGCAGGAAAAACACACACAAACACGGGGTGAGAGATCTTTCCCAGCCCTGCCTGTGGGTGGTAAGGAGGGCCCAGCCCAGCCCAGCCTTTCCGTGCGAGGCGACGGCTCCGCTCGGGAACGCGAATCCGCAGGGCTGTGGCAGGTTCTGCTTTTTTCCAAAACGCTCTCCCCAGCTGCAGCACATTACTTGTGGCAACTTTTCTTGGATCTTAAATGGGTTTTGAAGCCATGCTGTCAGCTGCCTTCATGTCACCCTGCTATATTATGATTGAATCTCCTGTTCCTTTTATAGAGTTGTTCTCTCCTAATAAAACAGCAACTGGCGGTCGGAGCGTCGGCATCGCCGCTCGGGGATGTGATAACCTCCTGCTCTGCTCCACCGTGCTCCTGGCATCCTCCAGTGCATCCAGCCAGCCCCAGAAACTCGCCCTGTTTATACAAAATCCTGACCCCACCCCCATTTCCAGTTATTTTAAGAGCTCATACTTTGGAACTGGGCAATATTCCTGAGCACATGAAAGAACACACGGAGTACAAACAGCTATAAATGAATATCTGCAGTTCATTGCGGCAGCCGCCCACAAAGGTGATACCTTCAAGCTGTTTGTCAGAGCAGAGCAGCAAAAAAAGCTGTTACTTGTCAACTTTTGGATAAGATGCATTGCAAAACAATATTCATTTTCCCTGGCAAAGGCAAAAACCGCATTTTATAGGTGTGAACTATTTCCAAACTTCAAAACTGTATCGTAAATGAACTGTGAACGGGTAGAAAAACACGCCGGGCACGGTGGCAAGGAAGCAAATGACTTCAAATGTAGAGAATTAAAATAATCACAGTTTATTTTTAATACGTTTAAAGACTAAAAATATTTTCACCTTCCATCCTACTGCATTTGAACAGAATCCATCAACAAGAGCTTATAAATCTGTTATTCTTAATGGGTTTCATGCCAATGTTGTGTTTAAAGTCATGAGACTAAAAGAAAAACTACATTCCTGGGGCATAATGCTGCACAGTGAAACAGAAATGCTTCGCTGAAATCTAACTTGACAACATTTGTTGTTAGGATTTCCAGGACTTTCATCAGGGATGTTTCTCAAAGAATCCTGTCTCTCAGAAATTGTTTTTGTCGTGGTAAGAGACTCGACTATTAATGAGAAAACAGTAAGAAGCTTTAGTGTCCTAATGGATACTAAATGACCTGGAGGATCTGAAACACTTATGTGCAGAAAAAATACATATGTGCAATTCCTCTGCCTCGGGAGATTTGTTAGGTGGGATGCAAAGCACTAAAGGAGGTAACGAAATACATGTGGAAAAACAACAGTGTTTTACATAAAAACAATCCCATTAACCTCACACTTGAAAAAAAAAAATCATATCCTGCCTGATGTGACTTTCACAAATCAGAAGAAATCAGGTCATAATAGCAGATAAATATGCAGTGCCTGGAAGCCTCTCAATGTCCTCAAGACAGCGAGGCTACGGGCAAACGCTGACATTTGACACAGATACAGCTGTTTAAAATATGTCTTCATCATACTCAGATGGAGACAGAGACAGAATAAAATTCCTCCAGAATAAATCCAGAGGTTAAAAAAAACTAATCTAAAACCAGATGCTGCAGGACGTGCAAAAATGAAGATGCAAATTTAATTTTGCAGACCTGGAGGGAAATCCCTGCCGGCGTTCACGCTCAGTCCACCTTTACTGAGGAGCCCACAAAAGCTCCTCAAAATCAACAGCAATAAATATTTCGAAGGAGGAAAACTCTGTAAAGTCTATTCATTTTACTTTCTGAAATGGTGCAAAAATGTTACCTACTCCCCGTGCAGTTATTAGTCTCCGTAATGTAACATAACAGATACTTTCTAAATCCTTTTAGACCTTCTCCCCCTCACTGGAAAGATCATCATTTTTTTATTTCAAAGTGGATTTAATAAAGAAAAGGAGTGCTGTTAAAGTAATACGTGAGGCTTTGACATTAAGCAGTGCAACCCTGCAGAGTCGGCAAGAACAGGGTCTCTAATCTCCAGTGATTTATAGAGGGCTCTTCCTTCATCTCTGCACTCAGGGAGGGCCAAAAAGTTTAGAGACAGGCTGGCGTCCCCCCTGCTCCACACCGCCAGCTCCTGCTGGCCAGGCTGCCGGCACAAACCTTTAACCACTTCGCTGCTGGCTTCCCCTCACCCATTAAAGGGCCTTCTATTTATTTGTATTTATAGAACAAAGTGATCTCAGAGTTAAGTAATGCCCACGGAGGTAAATGTTTATGTCTGTCATCAGAAATTTATAAGCAGAGGGGGAGAAGCTAATAGGCAGAGAGGAAAGAGCAAAACTGTGGAGTGTTTGATGCTCCTCTGAGTAAGCTCTGAAAAGCTCCGAGTAGAAACACATCTTAATTAAAAACTTACAAATATATACAGTTAATTTTAAAGCTAAATAACTGAATTACAGACACCAGACAGCCTATTACCAGCTGAAGAAGAATGTTTGCCTTACACTGACTGAACGTTACACAAAAGTTCAAAGAATACGTTTCCAAACACAAATGCAAGAAGCTATTAAGCTCTTGTCACAAGACAGAAATATCTCATTTGAATGGATTTCAAATCCATCATTTTTTAGGGAAATGACCAATTCCTTCTGCACTGTAAAACCACAGAAGCCTCTGCTGCTCATCCAAAAATTAAGCCTGGGTCTAACATGAACTCAGTGCTGGGAGATTTTGCATCACCAGAGGGAATTCCATTGGGTCGAGAGGATCAGATGTGCAAAGAATAAAACTTTAGGCACTGCTGAGGTCATGCTTGGGAATTCAAGCACCTTTCCCTGCACAGGTGACCCCTCTGAGAGAGGGGAGCTCACAGCCAGGTGCCCACAAGCCCAGCAATGCCCTTCCCTCTCTGTATCTCTTCAAGCTCTCCTCTCCCCCAGAACCACGGCAATCCCAGCACAGCAGGACCCCACACAAGAACACAAAAATAAAGCTGAAATTCACCACGATGCTGATAGGATTTGATGTTCCCATTTGCAGGAACACACAGAGAAGCCACAAAACACGTGCAGAGCCACCCTGCACTTTCCCAGGCCCACAGAGGTGACAGTGGCATCTCTCAGCTGCCACTGCTTGGACTGAAACTTTCTGGCCACATCAAGCTGCCCTTGAAAACTGAATCCTGCACAAACATCTGCTGGATGTTTTAGGGCTTTTTTTTTTTTTTTTTTTTAATATTCATGTGAAATTACCCTAAAAGGTTGGAGAATGGGAATATTGACATCCTAATTCAACATTCATTAACCAGCATCTTGCAACCTATACAACATATTGGCATTCAAGATGCATTATCTGAAAAGTTTGCTGAATTTTCCTTTGAGTGACTGAGCTCATTCCTTACCCCTCCTCTTCTCAGTGAGGCTGAAATTCCTCTGTGGAGCTGTCTTGGGGACAACCTTGGGGAATAAAATTACTCCTAAATGGATGTTCTGCTCACAGGGCACTTTTCCTGTGTTTCCAGCTTGGATTTCAGATCATCACAGGATATTTCTTTATCACCAAGGTTTTCTGATATTCCTTTATCACCAAGGTTTTCTGCAGCTGTATCACAACTCTCTATGTTGTATTTTTGATGTATCCATGGATGCTTAAGTGGGGTTGTTCAAGGGTGTGAAAGAACACCCAGAATGTTCAAAACCCCATGCCATGATGCTGCTTTTCTTCCAATTTAGGGAAAAAAAACAGCAATCTGAGCTGCTGGGTACAATCAGCTCTTCCCATACATGTATGAGAGGGGTTTAAAGCTCTGGTTAAGATTTTTCACACAAGGAATGGTTTAGGAGCATCCCTCACCCTCTGCAATGGTGTTCCATGAGAATTTATTTTAAGGTTTCTTGGTGTTGCTGCAGACAGCACCAGGGCAGGGACAAGCTGAGGAAGATGGAAGAGAAAAACACAAAGGAAAGAAAAACCCCTGTGGGGACAAGGGGAAGGGGATGCACTCCCAGGCTGTGCCCCACACCCCCTGCACAACATTTATTTGTGGAGGCTCATCCTTCCCCTCATGTGTGAGCCTTCCAGGGAAGGAAGGGTGCTGGGGCTGCCCTGGATGCTGCCCTTTCCCTCCCAGGCCCAGGCACCAGCATGTGCCTACAAAAGGAGTGGAAACTTGGCAGGGTGGCAGCGAGGAGAGCAGCCCAGGGTGGGAGCTGCTTCTGCGGGAATCACACCAGGAAGGTACCAGGGCATGGGGAACAGGGTTGGATTTTCCTTGGAGCCTCCAGCAGCATCCTTGACAGCTGAGGAGGCAGCAATGGCATCTCCACAGGCAACCCCAGAGTCTGGGCACTCTGCTCCACAGCATTGCCCTAAAATGCCCCAATTCCCTGGGATGGGCACGGTCACTCCATGCAGGCACCAGCTTCAGCCCTTCATTAGCTCAAAAATGCTGTTTATAGTTAAGAATCCTCCCAAACATGCATTTTCAGATGAGTTAACCCTTTAACCCTTTGGCTGCCTGATGGTGTCTGCAGAGAAGAGCCTGGAATGGGAATTTCAGTCCTGAGCAGGCTGGAGATGACGGCATTTTGATTTCTCCTGCACGAAGCCTTGCAGCAGTAAGCAGAATAGGTAATCAAGCCTTCCATCAGGCCGTGCTGATGCTCAGCAGGCCTGGGACAAGCTGATGTGGCAGTAAACAAGTCTTATCAGGGCAGCCACAATTAACTGCTGTAACCAGGGGATGTAAATCACTCCACTCCAGAACGTGTGATCCCAATTTGCACCTCATCCACCCCACATTGTTTACACAGCCTCGGATCTCAGCTGTACCTGCTGGGGGTGAAGGTCTGTACTTCACATCAATGTAAAAATGTTTTAAAAATTGAAGTAGGGGGGAAAAAAAATTCCTAAGATGCGTTTAGGGGGACCCACTCGGTTTTGATCATGACACACTCCATGATCCATTCCAAAGTAATTCCAGCTCCATTCTCAAAGTAATTTTTACTGGCCAGCAGTGAAGGGTCCCACATGAAACACACTTTTATTCCCAGATACAACTGGGAAGCCACAACTTTCCTCAAGGCTCCTGAAGCAGCAATAATCTTGTTTTCCCTGTACAGCTCCTGGCACATGTGAAGCCAGTGTACAGCTGGTGCCTAAAGACACCAGTCCAAAATAAATCTGAAATGCAAATAACTTATTTAAACTATAATACAATCACATTTCTTTTTATAGCAATCATAAATCTCTTTCCTTATTATAATCACATCTTATCACATATAAAGTAATTTAATACAAGTCCTACCTTCCTACATATTATTGCATTAAAGAGAGCAAACTTTTTCATTGTTATTTATTTCCAGGAGAATTTTCAGGAGGCGCTCTGGCTCTGGAAGGATTGTGGCCTAACTTAGAGTAAATTCTTTAGCCTGAATTAGGTTAAGAGATGTTGAATAAAGTTTAGTTAGAGCTTTTTGTAGGGGAGAAAGTTCCTGAACACCCAGAGCAATGTGGGAGATGGCACATGGGAGACACCCTGAAACCACACAGGGGATGGAAACAGACTCCCAAAATCCACCTGAAAATCACTGAAATTCTGGTGAGTGCTCACACAACAGCTCTGACCAGGCTACAGAGCAGCTCCAGGGCAAGCAGAGCTTAAAGAGTGAGGAGAACTTCCCAGACCCTTCCCCACCAGCTGCCCCAAACCATCTGCCAAGAGCAGGAGCACCACGAGCTGCCCTGGCACTGCTGGGGCTCGGTCCCTGGAGCTGCTGCAATTTGCTCTCATTTCTGACGAGGGGAGGCTCTGGGCAGGGGAAGAGGCTGGAGCAGAGACTGCCAGGAGCCCCCAGACCCAGCCAGGAGCCCCCAGACCCTGCCAGGGCCCTCCAGACCCTGCCAGGAGCCCCCAGACCCTGCCAGCTATGAGCCACTCCCAGACCCTGGCAGGACCCCCAGACCCGCCAGGAGCCCTCCAGATCCTGCCAGGGCCCCAGACCCTGCCAGGGCCCCCAGACCTGCCAGGACCCCCAGACCCTTGAGGAGCCCCCAGACCCTGCCAGGGGCCTCCAGACCCTGCCAGGGCCCCCAGACCACGCTAGGGCCCCCAGACCCTACCAGGGCCTCCAGACCTACCAGGGCCCCAGACCCTACCAGGGGCCTCCAGACCCTGCCAGGAGCCCCCAGACCCTGCCAGGAGCCCCCAGACCCTGCCAGGAACCCCCAGACCCTACCAGGGCCCTCCAGACCCTGCCAGGAGCCCCCAGACCCTGCCAGGAGCCCCCAGACCCTACCAGGGCCCTCCAGACCCTGCCAGGAGCCCCCAGACCCTGCCAGGGCCCCCAGACCCTGCCAGGAGCCCCCAGACCCTGCCAGGAGCCCCCAGACCCTGCCAGGGGCCCCCAGACCCTGCCAGGAGCCCCCAGACCCTGTGAGGAGCCCCCAGAGGCCTAGCCTAGGAGCCCCTCAGCCCCAGCCCAGCCCAGCCCAGCCCAGCCAAGCCAAGCCAAGCGAGCAGGGAAAGCCAAGCCCAGCCCAGCCACAGCTCCCCAAGGGTGGCCAAGGCTGCCTTGTGGTCACCTGCCCCACTCTCTGTTGCACAACAGGAGATCCCAACATTCCCCCAGTCTCTGTGGCACCACGGGTTAGGTCACCATTAGGAACATATTTTGCAAGCCACATAATAAACACTTTATCCAACTTACTAAAACAAGCCCGGAGGCAAAATGAGTGTAAACACAGGCACAAAACTACTGATATGTGGACAAATACTTGACAAAGTGAGGAGCAAAATTTGCCAAGCGTCATTCTGCAAAGCCCATGGTTTTCTAAAACAAGCTTTGCTTTTTAACTTTGGTTTACCAAAGATTATGTGCAGCAGCCAATACAGTATCAAAGCTTAAACCTCAAGTCCCTGCAATCTCCTAGCCATCAAAACATTTCCCATGGTTTTATTAGCACTAACAATGAAGTCAATGGGAGAAGAATCTGGCCAAAGCCAAAACAAAAACCTCACACGCCATTATTTTGCACAAAATGAGCAAAAGACTTGTGAGAAAGGCAGTATCACCTAGCAGGGAACCACAGATGTAATATTAGATATTACTAGTTTCATCCCCAAGGAAAGGAGAATAAAAAAGGATTAAAAAAAAATAAATGCAAGAGAATAAACAATCCCACCCCTCCTGAAGCCAGGAAAACCAACATGAGCAGATAAATACACTGAAATTCTGTTTCTGCAACAGGTACCAAGGAGAGATTTAATAAAGGTTGGAAACCAGCTGGTGATCTGTCAGCAAAACCCCAGCATCTTTCTCCTGAAAATCAGTTTTGAAGTGAATAAAGGAAGGAGATTCTCCTCCACGCCCTCCTTTTGATGGTGAGGGATTTGTAGAAGCATTTTTTGTGTCTTTTATGGCAGCAGCCACGTTAAGTTCTAGTTGGGCTTTGGCTGTTCTTGTTTTCTCCCTCCCAAAATCCTTCATCCTCATCCTGAGATGAGCTGAACCAGCACAAGGTTTACTTTCTTTTGTAAGCATTCAGTGTTTGGAGATTGAACTCCTGCCTATGAATGGGTGTGTGTATGTTATCAACACACATGAGTAAGTGCACCGAACACTTTTATATAAGTGATTTAAACAACATGAATCAGGAATTCTCCAGCTCAGATCCCTCAGCATCTAGGGGAGCTAAAGGCTGTCTGAGCCACTGTTACAATGCAGAGAAACAGCTGTGGATTGGGATGCTATGAGAAGTTTGAATTCTCAGCAAAGTTTGCAGCCTTGCTTCTCCTGGTGATCCCAGCCCGAGTTGCCGTGTTTATGGATCCAGAGCCAGGAGCTGCTTGATGAGCTCAGATTTGTCTAATTACAGCTCAGCAGCCGTAAGCAGAAACCCAGAGTATAAAATCAAACATTCTGGTCAGCTGCAAAGCAGAGCTGAGCACTGAATCAAGCAGTAAAGTGCCTTGGAGTCTCCTCCAACAACTTCTTACTGTCACACGTGGTGCCACCAGCAGCAAGCACCAACTCGTCATCCCAAACTTTATTTACAAACTCAGCCATAGAGTTTATTCGTGGCAAGAAGTGCTCTGGACTCCTAAATGGCCAAGCTGGACAAAATGGTGGGAGTTTTCCTTTTGAATTTCTAAGGAGTTTACAGGCTGCTGGGTTTAGAAATCATCTTTCTTCATGAGAAGAAGACGAGAGGCTGCCTGAGGACATTGTTTATTAAAGCCTTTTGTTCAATTTACAAATTGAAACAAATAATTGTGGAGACATTTGCAGCTATGGAAAAAACGTGTTTACAAAGTGGAATAAAATACAGACTAAATACATTTGGATTATAGTGGATCAAAACATCTGAGTTTCTAACATAGCATAAAGGGCTCGACACTACGGGGACAGGAGGAGAGGCGCCACTGACTCATGGATTTTATAACAATCTGGTCACTTGAAAGACTTTGGAGGGTTTTACTCTCAGAGTCCTTGACATGCAAGAAACTCAGAGCCACTCTGAGCAGTGAGCAGCCCTTGAGATCACAGACAACCCATCCCAGGGACACCCACCTGCTCCTCACACATCACAGGAGCTTCCTCGGAGGTGACAGAGCTCCCTGAACATTCCCCTGGAATATTTCTCAATCTTCACTTGGGTGTGGGTTCAGCTTCCTCATTTGGTCTCACATGGAAACCCCAAGTGCATCCAGAGATTGCAAAGCCATCTCATCTCCTCCTCCCTCACACACAGCACTGCTCTCTACAGACATCTGTCTCACTTTAAATGTTTTACATGGTGAGGCTGTCACCTCTTGGGAGATTATTCTGTAGTTTACCCTCAAGTTCTTGGGAAAATATATTCTGGATTTTGGATAAATAATACTGATGGATAATCTATGGAAGAATTTCCTCCCTGTGAGGGTGCTGAGGCCCTGGCACAGGTGCCCAGAGCAGCTGGGGCTGCCCTGGATCCCTGGCAGTGCCCAAGGCCAGGCTGGATGGGGCTTGGATGAACCTGGGACAGTGGGAGGTGTCCCTGCCATGCCCTGGGTGATCTTTATGTCCCTTCCAACCCAAACCATTCTGGGATCCTGTGATCTGGCATGGAGTAAAGGGAATTGTATCAGAAATAAACCTCAAAGAGCCCAAAGGAGGCAGGGGAATTAGATCAGTGGAAAAATGGCACAAGAGGGATGAAGTGCTGCTCCTAACTGTGAGCTCTCAAAAGCTTATGTAAACAGCAATTTCCTCTAATATCTTAATTAATAGCACGATGACAGAATCAAGGGCTGTCTGTAACTCTGATGGGAATTTCCAATAGAAGAAATCTATCACCATTAAAAGAAGGGACAGAATTAATCAACCAAATTGTTCTCCAGTTTACAAACTCCAAGCAAAGGAAAAGAGCCTTTGCTGCCAGTGGAATACCATGGCTAAGGAGCTCTTAGTAGCACAGAAGTATTTTCTTAACATCACTAAAGTATGTTAACTAATATTATATTTAGTTAGCTGAACTCCTCCGGGGATTAAAGGCCCACTGTGCCTAACAAAACTTTGTCTTGAAACAGCCTAGCAAATGTTATTTTAGCACAGAGTATTTGATAGCTAATCGTGCTATAAAACTATAAAATAAAGTTGTGTTTATTGGTACAATTAATCCCTCCATAGCCCACAGGGCTAGGAAAGAAAATGGAGGGATGAGGGAGATCAGATCAGGGGGTGAGGGGAGAAAGGAGGGGTAGGGAAGGACCAGGAGTCAAGCAGTGGTGTGACTTCAGGGAAGAATTATTATTATTATTATTATTATTATTATTATTATTATTATTATTATTATTACACTTGTAATCAAGAACATCATCTCCATCTGGGAGTGACTGAGTGAGAAAAAAGGTGAATTTCAAAATTTTGTCCCCCAACCACAGCTAAATGTGTCACTGCACAGCAGAACATCCCCACCCCGTTCCAACAAATAGATTCCCTATAAATAATATAATAATACAATGAAATAATATAAATAATATAAATAAAATAAAATAATACAAATTACAATTCCTCCCCACTGCCTGAACGTGTTCACAGCTTTTCCAACTAGGAACAATCTGAAGAAAAGCACCAGAGGAAAAAAACCCATTCTGTGATAGAAGAAACATATGCTTGAAATCTAGAGAGCAGGCTAATTGTGGTTAATATGTGATTTAAATTAGGAATGTACACAACACTAACACTCAGAGCCCACGCAGGGACTTCCTATTTTCATTTTTACAGCTTTGGCATTAATAACCAGCAATTGCTCACAGTTGCCAAAGGCCTCTCCTGCACTTCCAGCAGAGGTTACTGGATACTAATGGAGAGCAAATGTTTCTAAGGCAGAATATGCAGGGCCTTCATCTTGAATAAAATAAATAAATAAAGTACCTGAGGACAACAAGGAGAAAACTGCAAATTTGGATAAAATACAATACAATAAAATAGAATGTTATACCCCTTTGAATTGTCTATGTAGGACATGGTGAGGGAGCAGAGCCAGAAGTTTGCTGTGACTGCCTTTGGGATGGACAGTTCATGCACAAACAGCTTTAAATCCCCAGTGACTGATGCAGCTCTGATGCACAGAGCCCAGAACCACCTGTGGGGTCAGGATCTGTCCCCAGAGGCCACAGGAATTCAGCCCTGAGCCCTGCTTGGTTCTGCTGCAGCCACACCAGCACCCAGGCTGGCAGCACAGCCACGGTCACAGGGCACAGCATTTCCCCTCCCATGATTTTTCCAGGAAAAAACTCTCCTCCACAGATTTTGCAACAGATACCAATTGAATTTTTAAGGTTGATTAAGCCACACGCACATGATTTTCTCATCTGTAGGAAATGTCCACTGTTGCAATGAGAAAAAGGGGAAATTAATGATAAATAGCACATGGTGTGTTTGTGGATTTCTTACCCTAAATTCCAAGCTGGATTAAACACAGGAGAGCTCTGCTAACCCCACCTCGTGTTCCTGTGTGGAATTTGGGATCACATTGACTATTCCCATGGCACAGGCACCTGATGGTCCCAGCCCAAGCAAATATTTTAGATATTTTATTAATACAGACCAAAAATCAGCCAGACCCCAAACACCCTGCAATGAAACTGGGAGCAGGAACTACAGGTGGCAAAAAATATCACACAGACCTGCCCAAAACATGAGATAAAAGTGAGATAAGCCCAGTGATCAGCTTGGAAAATGACAATCACAGACATTTCAGCATCCTCAGACAGACTGGCCACAGGCTCAGGTTAATATTTGTATTAAAGAAAAGCTCTTTGGTTCAATTGGCATTAGACAAATATTGTGTGAGGTTCTGTGCAAGCAGGCAAGGGACAAAAGCTCTTCTCAGCAGAGCATCCTCCTAAATTACAGTATTTGTATTATTTTCACAAGAAATTGAAATTACAAACAGCATTCCCAGCACAGCATCCCTAAACTCAACAGCAGCTTCTCAGGGCTGTTGGTGGTATCAGTCTGTGGACAAAGTCAGTGCTAGCAACAACTAATATACAGGAAAAATTGATAGATGGTGGTTTCTCTAAAATAAATCATGGTTTGATGGTGTTGTTGCATTAATTCAAAAGATAAAAAAATAAACTCTCGGCATGGAAATAAACACAGCTCTTTCAATGAACCTAATAACATGAAAGTAATGAGTTTGGAAAACAGATGTGGGAAAAGGCAAGGCAAGGCTACAACACACTCCACGCAATCTGGGAAGGGATGATAAAAAAATTTACAAGCTGTTTTGAGTCCTGAATAAAAGGGGTAATCAAGGCAGGCTGGGCTCGGAGCGGGACGGGCACAGCAGAGACTAAGCAGAACACCTCACCCTCCTGGCCTGTGTGCCCATGCTGCCACAGCTCCAATTCCTGCAAAATTCCTGCCCTTGCAGCCCATAACTCACAGCACTTACTGTAAGGCCTTGTCACCCACTCCTTCCCCCTTGCTTGTTTGATTTCTGGCTTTCTGCTGGGGCAGAAACTGCTTCACAAGCATGGGGCAGGAGGGGAAACTGGGAGAAACACAGAAACCAACCCAAAATGCAACGTAACACCCTGAACAAAGACACCTCCCTGCAAGAGAAAGCCCCCACAGAGATGATTCCCATGCTGCCCAGTTGCCTCTGGTGCCGACCATGATTTATGAAAACATTTAGGCAAGAGAGCCGTCGGTTCACGGAGGACGTTCCTGTGCACAGAGCGCTTCTCAAAATGGCACTGTGAGAAAACTCCCCTCTGCAGTTGTTTTACTTTTGCCTCTGAAAAAGCTTTCAAATTGAACTGCTAAAGTTCAGCCAGCATCTAATTTTAACCGTGAGTTCCAGGAGAGAGTAAAGCTGGTGGGAAGATTACAGAGTTCCTTGAAGCTCTGACCTACAACAGGAAGAGAGTTGTCAGCCTTCATGTCTCTCACTCTAAATCCCAAGGGAAACAACACTGGCAGAATGTTTTATAACACGTTCCCACTGTAAAAATTCTGTATTTGAGAAATATGATGCTTGCTCACTCCTTCTCCTAGACCTTTGGTGTGTCAGTAAAAACAGATGACCTTAAATGAGTAATTTTAGTTTTGCCTTTACACCGCAGTTCGGGTACTCAGGGTTCACAGGGCTCTGTTTACAAAATCAGAGAGAACTGATACTACACAAGAGCAACACATGCACCCACACCTTTAAAATATTAGTGAGGAGCTGGCAGCTTGTAGCAGTGTAATAAGGCTCTTTTTCTGCCTTCTCAGGTTAACTCTATAACTCAAGAAATACCCCCACGGAAGGCTGCAATCTGGGATTTTCATAAGGAAGGCTGAAAGGCTTCTGTCAAAGGGCCAGAAAGCAGCATCTGCAAAAGAGCTCAGGAAAGAGAAATTAAAAATAAAATAATTGGATTATGATCTCTCAGCTAATGAAATCAGATCTACAGTTTTTCTCCGAGTCAGGGGTTTTAGACAATGCACAGTGGTGCAGGTCTGGATCCTTCCCCACTGCCCAAAGGCTCAGGGTTTCAGGTGCTGCACAACACCAGGAAGCAAAGCAGGAGTACAGCAAAGAAACTGAAAACGTTTTCATCCTGATGGTAATGAAGGTGTGGTGACAAATAACCAGGAACTGGGCAGGATGTGAATAATAACTACGGGAAAACTGCTATTCCAGGAGCAGGTCTGGGAGCACACGGACAGCTGAGGGAATCCAGTCACCCTGGAGCAGCTGAAAAACCAGAATTGCCCTGTTCCTTCCCATTCCTCAGCTTTTCAGCTGCTGGGATTGATGCCCTGAGCAGAGCCACATTCCCTGGCTCCTGGCACTGGGGCTGGGTGGGAGCAGGGGCAGGAGCAGCTCCTGAACTTTCTCCTCCCCTCCATTCCTGCAGATAATGAAATCCAGAAACACCATTCTGGGACACAGTTGTTACAGAGCTCACTTTATCTGCTGCTGACCCTCAATTGAGACATCTCTTAGTCGGGGATGATGATTTTTGCGCTCATGAATAATTAGTTTTGCTGGTTTTAAGGGGAAAAAAAAAACCCCACCGAGCGTATCTTTTAATCAGAATCTAAATGAAAAAATGCTAAAAGCTATTCCCCAACATCTGCCAGTCCAGCATAGATTTAGAAATAAAAATCAAGAGGTATAGACTCATCTCAGGGAATTATGTGTTCAAATCCTCATTTATGGAGATGAGAATGGAAGTGTTAACGTTCCCAGTCTTCTGCTGCATATCCAGGCATTAGGGTGGCTTAATGAGGCACTGTCTGAGACCAAGAACAAGCTCAAGTTCCTCCCTCACATGCACATTGAATTTTGTGTGTAATTACTCAGTTCTGAGTAACAGCAATTTATTAGATTTTCCCATCAAACGGATGAGTTGTTAATGTACAACATCTCACAAATACCCAGGGCTCTTTCCAAGCAAAGGCAGGAGTTTTTAGGAATGCGAGCACTGAATGGAAACACACACTTTATCCACCCCATTTCTCTATAAAAACGTTTTTGAGGTGAACTTAGTGGCTGTGAAAAGCAGATTTTTCTAACCAGGGGATCAATTTCTAATGGCAGAAGAGTGGCTGCAAACAGCCTGTACAAATGATCAACATTTATTTCTACAGGGAAATGAAGCACAGCCAAAGGACAATGCTCAGGAAGGAGTGACTGGAGAGCAATTGTGTTCCCTCTGCATTTAATATAAATTATACCATTGCAGGATTGAAGAAAAATAAAGTTTACTCTTAACTCTGCCAGGAGTGGCAGAAGTCATGATACCATGAACTAAACTGACTCCAGGCCAATGCTGCTTTCCCCCATTCCTGTGATTACAAAAATCAGGAAGACAGTGCATGGAGGAAACACTTTGGGATGAGAATGGGAATTTGTAGGATTATGTGGAGAAGTTCTTGTGTGGATAAACCAGGCTGAGGGCAGGAGAGGAGCTCAGGCACCTTCCACTGTCCCAGAGGGATAATTCAGACAGAGAGATGGACACCAGAGACGAAGTGTGAAGTTGTGGGTTCACCATCATGCACCCAAGTTTGAATGGCTTTTTACAGCTGAGCACCCAGACAGGACGGGAGAGTAAAAAGCAGGGCTGGATTCCAGGGATGGCTGCAAGGCTCCAGCCTGGCCTTGGGCACTGCCAAGGCTCCAGGGGCACCCACAGCTCCTCTGGGCACCTCTGCCAGGCCCTCACAGGGAACAATTCCTGCCCTGCATCCCTGCATCCCACCCAAACCCACCCTCCCTCAGCTCCAGGCCATTCCCCCTGCATCCAACCCAAATCCACCCTTCCCTCAGCTCCAGGCCATTCCCCTCGTCCTCTCACTGCCTGCCCCATCTCACACAGATCTGGGGACAATGTCCTGCTGCTCCTGCACCCCTCCAGTGAGAGGCAGAGCTGGCACAGGCCTGGGGAGGGCACAGGATGAGGATGAGGAGGAGCAGAGGGACCAGGGCCCTCAGCAGCGGGACCAGGGCCCTCAGCAGCGGGACCGAGGCCCTGCTCCATTCCCAGGCCTGTTTTATTTATCCATTTCTATTTTAATAAGCTGCCTCCCTCCCCCTGGAGCCCTGGGTTATGTGAAAATGCCGGTGCCAAGGGCGGGGGCGTGGTGGGGCTCCTGCTCCTGACGTACTGTGTGGTCAAGGAGCCGGGACTGGGGGGCCTGAACCAGGGCCAAGCCTTGCACTTCAGCTTCCTGACCTGGCAGCCATTCAGAGAGACCCTGCTAAGTGCTATTTCCTAAATACACCAGCTTTTCATAACAATCTTACCACATTGCTTTCCTTTACAAGCTCTCTTAAAAGAGAACTGGACTCCTTCTGGTTAATCTACACAGACTGCATTTGGAAGCCATCAGAAACTGAACTGTAAACAAAACGTTATTAATGTGTTGTAATCTGCCCTCAATGTTCCAGATGAAAAGAAAATGTTTTATAGTTTTGGAGTATACATTTTAATTGCCTTTTAAGAGTGCATATACTTTTAGTGCTCTCTGTTATAAAATTGCAGTATCTGTTTCTTGATAACTGTTGAATGATCTCAGCTATTTTTATTAGGTTTTCTCCCCCACCCTGGTCCCCTTCCTTAAGCTACCACCACTGGAAGGCTTTTCCAGACTGTTCCTGATACTAGGCTGGCAAAAAGTTCCGTGCCTGAGATAAACTCCATTATAAACAACTCCTTTACAACATCCCCTCACTATAAAAACACTCGGATCTAGAAAATTAGTTCTTTAAATGAACTTGGGATCCAGTTACTTTCAGTAAAAATCTGAACTAAATAAGGGCTAAACTGAATTTTCCAGACTTTGAGCTCTTTCATGCTTGGTTTCCTTTGGTGCCTTGCTGGAAGAGCTTGGCTTGGGAGGAGATGCAGGAATTCAGCCCTGGAGATGTCACAGCTGTCCCCAGCCCATCAAATGAAGGCTGGTCCATGGTGAGATCCTGCCTGAGCTCTAAGCCCCAAATTCCTCCCAAAGCAATTCCCCCCTGGAAGTGCTGAGCAGAGTTCAGGAGGTTTGGTTTTGCTGTCTCCCCTCGAAGCAGACACTGCCTCACACAAAAAGGGCTTTCAGTGCTTCTGGGATAAATGGGAAATGATCACCAAGGTACCTGGCAGCCTTTCCAGGTATCTCCTTACTAGGGAAATACTTGGGAAAATAAATAGAAATCCAAGGTCATAAAACTAACCATGGGGTTTGCTGTTCATGAAGCTGCAGTTCCAGAAGGTGAAGAGAACCCTTCAAATCCTGCATTTCAGGAAATATCAGGCATCTGGACATCACTGTTACCCTGTTTGTACCAACAAAAGTGCCAGGAAAAACAGGCTCAGCTCTCCAGCTTTAGCTGTGCACTCCTAAACCCCAAATCCTGCTCTCCTGGCACTTGGCTCTTACACACCTCCACTATTAATTTCTTCTCAGGGTAATTAACTTTCTCAGCAGCCCAAATTTCACCTCCAGCTCCTCCTGTGATGTCTCCAACACTTCCCTAATGCCTTTCTGACTTGCAAGATACTATTACTTGATGCAACACAGGCCAGAGTATTTCACAGTGGGAACTGCTTGGAGAACAACCACTTTTCAATGTTTTCCTCTTATTCAATTAAAATATTTGAAGTGACAAAGCCCCTCTCTCACGTTGGGTTGGGATTCAGATCCTGCAAGTGAACTGCAGTTTATTGTCACTCTTTTAAAGTTCTTTTTATCTTCAAAATTATCAGCGCCTGTAATTTCTTTTTTTTTTTTTTAATGTTGTTTTTAAAAACATTTTTCAGTATGCAGATGTGCTTGTGAAGATTAATGGACTGGGAACACTGAAATCTTGTATTAATCAACTTCAAGGGAAGGCAACTGCTGAGTAAAATTTTCCACAGTGCTGCACACAGGAGTTTATCCAGAGAGCTCCTTGTCTTGGAGGAGCCCTCTGTGAGTTCTGCACTGGGACCAGCCTTGGGTGGCTCTTCCTGAATTATTCCCTGAGCACTGAATTATTCCCTGAATTATTCCTGAATTATTCCCTGAGCAAGCCACACTGTGGGGAACCCTGTCCAGTGTTTATCACAGTCCCTGTTATCAAAAATAGCTGATTTCTTCCATGTGCCAGTTAATCCTTGGGCTCTGTGATGGGAACCATCCCTCCCTGGAGGATCATCCCTCCAAAAATGCAGCTGCACACGACCTCAGGGTGCAGAGCCACCAGAAACCCAGGAACCAGCACAGTTCTCCTCAAGAGGAGACCCCAACCCATCAGCAGAGGGGAAAGGAGCTGGGGAAGGGGCTCAGCCTGGAGAAAGGGATGCTCAGGGGGGTCCTGTTCACTGCCCAGCTCAGTGTGAGGAGCTTTGGAGCAAGGTGGGGTTCACCTCCCAGGGAACAAGCAAAGGGATGGGAGGAAATGGCCTCAAGTCGCACCTCAAGGTTGGATATTTGGGAAAATTCCTTCACACCAAGGGTTGTCCAGCCTTGGCACAGCTGCCCATGGAGATTTAAATCTCCCCAGCCCTGGAGAGATTTAAACACCTTGTGAATGTGGCACTTGGGGACATGGCTTAGTGGTGGCCTTGGCACTGCTGGGGATGTTTGAACTCCATGGTCTTGGAGAATTTTCCGATTTAAATTATTCTATGGTTCTAAATGCTTTAAATATAGATTATATGGAGCTAAATCTGCTTTCTGCAGCAGGGTAATGACAAGAACTCAAGCCCAAAGCAGGGGCTGCGGGCAGCGTGCGTGCACACATTTCATTAACTGATAGGTTAATTACCCCAATTTCGTTACTAATTGGATCAGTTTAAACCTGCTGCATTGGGAGTCTCTTGGCAGACACAAACATCCCCATAATTACAAAAACAACTGGTTTCTCCAGTTACATAATGCTGCCAATTAAGTAATTCCTCCACATGTAAAGCAAACCCAACCAAAGCCATTTGGGCAGTTTTGCCTCAATTTTCAGCAACGTGCTCCTTCCCAGTGCTGGTGCCTACAGAATCCAGCAGCATTCCTCATGGCAACCCTTTCCAAGGGCAGACCCATTCCTGCAGCGGGAAATGGAATTTGCCAGAGTGATGGCAAAGCAAGTTCTGTGAGAAGGAAAAGCCACCTAAGCTTTCAAGCGCAGCTTTTGGTAGAAATCTTTGAGGTTTGGAAGGTTTGATCCCAGTTTGAGGGATACCACCACCCTTGCTTTGAGCCTTTCTCCCTGGGCTTGCTACAAAGCAAAACTTTCCTGCAGCAGCACAAGGCTCCAAATAGTTTGGGATTTGCCAAAACCAGGGAGAGTTGGATATCTCACAAGAAAAGCTGGGTTTTACTGATCATGTTAAATAGTTTGTCAAGGCAGACTGTGGTGAGGGATAAAGCTGCTGGGTGTGATCAGCTCTCCTCTCACCAGCAGGTACTACCCAGGTCAACTGAAATTATTACAACAGAAATTACTGAAAGGAATAAATGTGAGGAAATTGTTTCTGATTCTATGAAAACAAAAGGCAAAACCAATTTATTTTTTTTTTAGCTTCCTAAGCTAAATAGAAATTCTGTAATTCTTTACAAAACTAAAAAGCACAAATAAATCTGTTTTTCATGACTGACATTTACAATTTAAAGCCCAAGGACCTCCAGAGTGAGGAATTAAGTAATTCCTCCATATGTAAAGCAAACCCAACCAAAGCCATTTGGGCAGTTTTGCCTCAATTTTCAGCAACGTGCTCCTTCCCAGTGCTGGTGCCTACAGAATCCAAGGAATAAAAAAAATAAATTGGTTGTGCCTTTTGTTTTCATAGAATCAGAAACAATTTACTCACATTTATTCCAAGGACTGTGCTCCTGACAAGTTGCTGTTAATGCTGATTGAACAGTTCCTATAGGCAGCAGGAGTTTCAAGCATTTCCTTCTAGAAAGAAATTGCAGAGCTCAATATGAAACCAAGAAACCCACAAAAATTATATTTAGCTGCTCCCTATATCACACAGCTTTATCTCCAGGGAGTTTCTGCCATCACATCTCTAAAATGAGATTTCATGGGAAGTTCTGAAAGTCAAATAATGTCCCACCTACCAATGCATTAACACTGAATTAAGAGTCTCCCTTCCCCTACATATAATAATAGTGAATGTTCATCTGCTGAAAAAAGCAGATAAATTAAAAAGCACTGCAGTTTGTAAGAGAACACTGCTTGGGAAATAACCTTTGGAGGCACTGGAAAAACTCAGAGTTCAATCAACTTTATTTCCAGTACAAAAGCAATTAGATTTTTCCCATCAGAAATCAGATGAAGTAGTAAATTAGGATTTGCTGGTGATGGGAATTCTAAACTTGTGGCATAAATAGAATTTCCTTATTATTATTTTCAGCTATGGCCATCCATCTAAACCCCCATTCCAAGCACAATTTGTGAGAAAAAAGCTGCATTACAGAGTTATCACAGATATCTACATTTAATTTGAGTTTTCCTCCTCCTTTTTAAGCAAAATTTACTTTAATTAAGCTTTAAACAACAAACAATCAACCCACAAGAACCAACAAATTTGGCTCCTGTTCCATTCACCACAAACTCTGACTGTACTGAGAAATCTGATTTAAACAACTCCCAAACCATTTGCAGCCCTGCTACCCTACAAATATTTCTGTGTGTTCCACCAGTCCTGAGAAATCAAAGAACAGATAAAAATGCAAATTTTGAAATGTTTTTTGTCCTTGCATGGAAAATATTTTACATCTAATATTAATTAAGAATAAATAAGTTCAAAATAATTTTGCTTGTTATAATGCATCTGGAGCATCAAGAGTGGTTCCTGCAGCAACAATTTCAGTGAGAAAAAAGTTCAAAATATTTTCTTTCTGTTTCCTAACACAGTGGGCATTTTGAATACAGAGAAATACATTTCCTTTGTAATGAAAATACATTTCCTTTCACTTTACATGAGATAAATTTCATTTCCCAAGCACAGCTCTGCCTGCCTGGTGAGATTTTACTGAGGACCCTTCTCACTTTGACTCCTTCACTGTGAACTTTCTTCTTTTTTCCTCTGTGATTTAATCTAAACTGGTTTAAGGTTAAGGTGAATATTAATTCCCAGTAAGTCCATGAAATAAAAAGGATGAGAATTGTAATTCCTAGAGAGCTCTGCAATGGCACCCAAGTCCTGCCCTCCCTGCTGATCCAGGAGTAAATCCACCACACAGAGCAAGAGGGAGAAAGAGGAGATGAATTCAGGCCACAGATGAGAAAAATCAAGACTGGGAATAATTTCTGAATACAATATTGGCTCCCTAAAACCCAAGACTGTTTCCTAATTGGCATTACAGGAAATATTTGAAGAGCAAAGCTGCTGAACTGTGTCCTGCACACAGAGCTCCTTGCTCACAACTATCCATGGATCATTCCTGTTGATTCCTCCTTGGCAGCTCAAGTTTATTCCAACTGTCTGAAAAGAGTCTAAAACCTGAGATTGCCTCTGTCAGCACCTCCCTGATCAATCCCAATCCTGTGGATTCCTGTTCTGTTGAAATCCAAGGATATTTCCTTGATAGATACACAGGCTTGCACTTTGCACTTGGATCCAGGTTGGAAACCTGGATCAGCCAGGAAAGTTGATTATAGTTATCACAGATATCTACATTTAATTTGAGTTTTCCTCCACTTCAGCCATCTCACTGTGCCTTCAGACGAGTCTGTTCAGCACAGACAGCAGGCAAGGAGAGCAGGTGGAATAAACAGAGATTTCTTCTAGCCAGAAACCATATGCTGGTGCTGGAAATGAAATATTGGCATGGAAAAGACTCATGGGGGCATCCCTGCTGCTCCTCAGGGCTGGCTGAGAGCAAAGGACTGGGGACACAGAACAAGAACCAAATCCCTCCCCAAAACTGGGAAAGAAGCTCTTGATGGCCTCCCTGGCCCACAGCAGGAAACCTCACAAAATCCAAATATTCATTCCCCCTGCAGGTTTGGGTTCCTCCTCCTGCAGGCCCCATGGCCCCCAGCAGAAATTCAGGAGTTTTATGGAAAATGGCCCAAAGTTGCCCAATGTCCTGGTTCCTGGGGAGAAGTTCTCCCCTGAGCCATGAGCATGGGAAATGCTGAGTGTTGGATCCAAATCCAAGAGCTCCTGGAGCCCAGGGTGCCCAAATCCCCCCTTCCAAAGCAGCCACCATGGGAAGGTCACGTTGTAAAGCCACTCCATTAAAACAGTAATTAAAGAATAAACATTAACCAGCAATTTTTCCTTAGGACTTTCTTACTTGCAGTTGGTATCATTCCTCCCAGAGCGAGCTGTACCTTATGGATCTGCACGTTTATCTTGATGAAAAATCTTTAACTTCTTGGTGTTCAAGGCAAGAAAAGCCCTGTCCTTCCATTGAGAGAAACCCTGCTCTCCCAGCTGCAGCAATCCTGTTATCCTTATAATTTATCCCTGACAAAAGTACATCGGGACACGGTAAAACTGCCATGAGAAAGGAAATCAACTTCTCCATGCTTTAATAAATGGGAATTTTTATTCTGTGTGAAGAAGAACAAAGATAAAACTCCATGTACAGCCTGCTAAACATTATCTAGCAGGTGAGTACTTGCAAACTGGATAGCCTTGATTGCTTGAATTTCAATCCTTGTTCCTCACTAAGGCTTTCAGAAAATGCCAACAACAAACACTTTCTTAAAAAAGAAGCTGAGATGAATCCATGCTCAGAGCTCCAGCAGGGGAAGCTGTCAACTGGCCCCACTCCATGGGAATTAATGCAGAGGCATTGATTTGTTCTAGGCTAATGATAAGGGCTCTTGGTTTAATTTTAGGAGAAGAACTTTCATTTTCTGACTGGCAACCAGAGCTATTTATTACACAACCAGAAAGCCAAAGTTCAGCTTTGCAAGTGACTAATCAAAGCCAAGCCCTCCCCGTAGGAAAGGAGGGAAAACAAGTCTGGAATGGTCAACAGCAGTTTGCTAAAACAAAACCCAACTTCTGCCTCTCACCCCCTGCCTCCTGCCCACCCTGGAGCTGCTCCACCAGGATTTCAGGCCACTATTGAAGGCAGTTTTCCAGAGGGATGAAAATCACAGCAATTCCAGGGATCACCCAGATCCTTCAAGGACACAAACCTCTCTCACAGCAACAGGAAACACGCAAAAAAAAGACAGAAATTCAAACAAAACCACAACGACGCTGTTGAAAAGACAACAGGAAGACAAGGGAGTTGAACAAGCTGCTGCTGGTGTTCTTGTGCCTTATCTCAGAGGAATCCTGGCTGATGAACATCACTGCAAGTGCCACAGCAGCCACCCTGTGCTGGCATGGACAAACTGCTCATCCCTGTCCTGGCCAGCAGCTCTGCGTCAGCACTGACTGCAATTTCTGGCACTCTGCATCCAAAGAGTTAAGCTGTAAAGATAAAAATCTCCACTTTTATTACTTTGTAGGGCTCCTACCAAACGACGATCCAGCTGTAATTGTAACATTCCAAGCTCTGGAGGTGCCAAGTTTTACTAACTATAATTTAACTGGTCCAGCTGATGCAGTCCAAATTCTTGTTTGGATAATCAGCCTTTGTTTAAATATGGACTTTCACAAAAAAAAAAAAAAAAAAAAAAAATTAAAAAAAATAGAAAGAAAGAAAGCCCAGGCCAGCATTAGCCTGCAGGCATGTCATGTGAGCTGATTACCCTGCAGCAGTAGCAGACACTCATGCACAAGAGGAGGATTATTGTGCCAGAATTACTGTTACGGTAACACAGAATCAGAGCTCCTCTCCCCCCAGCCCCCACCCTTCTGCTTTTCTTTTTTTTTTCTTTTTTCCTCCCCCCTCCACAATTCACAAGTCTTCTTTCCAAGTTCAAATGAAGTTTAAAGGTGAAAAGGGCAAGAAAGTTTCATGACTGGCTGTTGAAAGAGGGAGAAATAACCAGGGTCTCCAAGTTTGCGTTTACTAAAAGCTCAACAATTTTGTATTTTGCTGCAATTCATAACTGCACAAATCCCTTTTGTTGGGTCTGTTTGGACTGAAATTAAACACTTGTTAATAATTTATAACTTAATATCATTAGAAAATAATAATAACTGTCAAGCAACTACATTCAATACATAAAGCAAGTTGAGTGGCTCGTTAGATTATTTGTCAAAGCAACAATTTCTATATATTTCAGCTTATTTCTACTGGGAAGAATGGTTAAAGAGCCACCCAGCTTGCTTGGAAATCATTTCTCCACCAGCTGGGAGCAATTCCCAAATTGCTGCACCTCAGCCACATCCAAGTGATGCTGGCTCCCTTTAAAAGCACTCCAGCCTGACTGCAGGAGGTGCCTTCAAAGGGCTGCAGGAGGGATGGCCAAGGGCCTGTGCTGCTCCCTGCCCACAAATGCACCCACACTGCCCATGCTCTGAATCTGACATCTGAATGGAACTGAGACAGTGGCCAGCAAACCAACTGTCACAACGAGGCATTTGGGAAGAGAAAATTCTTCATTCTGTTGCTTGGTCAAGGAGCTGAGCTGCACAAAGCTGGGGCTGCCTTCCCCAGAGCTGAGTGCAAACAGAAGAAATACTTCTGTGTGTGTGTGTGTGTGTGAGGAATTTTGGGAGCAAACTCACTTGTCAAATGTCACAGGCTGTGGTTCTTCTTGGGAAGCCATGAGAGTGGCTTTTTGGAAAAACAGAAATGGAGAATCCCAGAATGGTTTGGGTTGGAAGGGACCTTAAAGTCCACCCAGTGCCACCCCTGCCATGGCAGGGACACCTCCCACTGTCCCAGTGCTCCCAGCCCTGTCCAGCCTGGCATTGGCACTGCCAGGGATGGAACAACCACAGCTTCCCTGGGCACCTGTGCCAGGACCAAGAATTCTTCCCAATATCCCATCCAACCCATGGGATCCAGTTTGGCATCAAAGCTCATCAGACATCTGACCTATTTTATCACTCTTCTCTCCATGTGAGCACCTGTGGCAATTCTATTTTTGTTGCACATTAATCTATGAAGCTGAAAACATAAAATTTAAGTATACCAAGCAAGGAAGTTGGAAATTCAGATTAAAAACTTTATCTGAGCCAGTCTGCCCCGACCCTGGGCTTGTGTAAACTGATTTAAGGCAGTGGTGCCACCAGAACTGACATTAGTCAGGGGTCTGCTCTTGTTTCCATCTATTTACCTGAGATCATTTCTAATGTACTTACTGAATGAGAATTCTCCTTTTATTCCCTTCCAAACTCCTTCTGTTGATTTTGTCCCTTCTGCCCCCGTGCAGAGTGAGGACTGCACACACACCCAGACAGAGCCACCTCCTCCCGCCCTCTTCACTCTCAGCTCTCCCCTCCTTTTCTTCCCATCATTTCTTCTCTTTCTTATATTCCTGCAATATTCCAAGGAAGCCGAGGAAGGCTCCAAACACTGCAGTTATTTACAGCACAACAGCTCTCAAAATATTATTTAATTCACCTTGAGGAGCTGCCCAATGTCCTCATGCACAAACAGGCTTTGGGGTCCTTTAAAGTGAGCATACAAATAGGAAAGGCAATAAGAGAAATGGTATTTTATTGAATTGACATTTAAAGTCTCCCATGCTTCTCCCAGAAATCCAATGGTGCCTACAGAGGAACCAGAAATGTCACTCTGGTTAGTGACAGTTTTTCCTTATAGGTTGTAATTAACTTCTTTAACTCTCCAATTTTTAGTTAAATGTGGAAGGTTCCTTTTTTTTTCAAGGTTTTTTTTTAAGTGAAGGCTCTCAAACACATGGAAAAAATACAGGAATTGATAAAATTGATCTATAACATATTTTTACTTGAGAAAGGATTACAAGGTTGAATCTTAACATTATACACTTAAAACCATTTCTTGTTCCACTGCCTTTACAGTTCCAAAAAAAATGTACATTTTGGAGACAAAGGCCTTTATCCTCTTAAGTGCTGTGGATTTCATGCCAATCTCCCAATATAAAGCAGACTTCAGAGTCAGACCCCAGAGAAATGGTCTCGGAAAGATTAGATTTTCCACCACAGAATAAAACCCTTGTGTGGGGAACCACAGCACTCCAACACCTCCTTCCTCCTGAGCTCCTGTCGGACAGGGAGGAGCCCCCAGCCCATCCCATTCCCCTGCTCCAAGTGGAAGTGGTTGGATCATTCCTCTGCTCTTGTGCCACTTTTTCCATATGCAATACACCCAGAATTGTCACATATCCCTGAAAATCAGGATTTTTCTATATTTTTTCCTTATTCTGTACCATTTTGCAACACAAAGTTTGCTCTTAATATTAGAGTACAAACTGAATTCTGACTGGTGATGGAAAATAGACAAATTCAGTGTAAGGGGCACATGAAGAACATAATGATGAAAAATTCTTTTAAATCAGCAAGATATTTTTAAGAGTTGCCCATTAAAGGTGTGCACCTCTAATAGCAACATCATAATACATGAAATTAATGATGCCAAGCCAAATAAATACAAGAGGAAACTTAAATTTCTCATGAGGTAGAAAGGTATTTTAATCATATTAGAAAACCATTTTTAACCATATTAGAAAACACAGATTTTTCAGGGTATTTCAAACCCAATTGCCAGTAATAAAATAGGACAAGCAAGGAAAAGAGAGAAATATAGATTCAATACAATGTAGCTCCTGAGGATTCAATTTTAACACCACCAGAAAAGAATGAATTCAAGAATCAGAATGTAGTCAGCTCAGGATTGGTGACTGCAGATGGGAACTTTCTTGAGAACACACAGTTTAAATAATTCTAGTTAGGATATTCTGTGATTAAATGCTCCTCCAATTTTTGAGTACATCACTTTTTTCCCTACCGGCTACTGTGATACAAAAGACATCTCCTGCAAACACTGGTAAAAAAAAGAAAAGTGCAAGTAAAAGCCATTTAGGTTTCCAGCAAAGACATCAAAGCAAAGCAGCTAATGGACATCCAGGGTAGTCAAATCACTCCTGCAAAATCCATTAGTTACTAAAAGTTCTGGAGGGCTCAGTTTTTACAGTAAAACCTGTAAAAACTCAGTATCCAGTTTCTCTGTTGGGACACTGAGGTGTGAAGATCCAAACGATGCTGGAACTGAACTTGTATATTTGAACCTTTTGAACTCCAGCTGCCCTTCATAAATTACTTTACCACCAGCTTTAACACGTTCCTGACCCACCGTGCAAGAAAAGGGAGGAACCATTAAAAACCCCTGGAAATGGAACTGAACTTTCCAACACTTGCAGTGGAATTTGTCTTGGTTCAAGAGACAAGCACCTACGGCAGGGCTGGGGAGGAGGAGGAGGAGGAGAAGCTTCCAGATAGAGCAGTGAAATTCCATCTGTGCTCAGGCCATGGAAACAGAGTGGCCAAGCCCCCTCCCCAGCCCAAAGTGACTGAAATGGCCCAGTCAGGAACAGGGAGCTGCTCCTTCCCATCTGGAAATGCTTCACAGGGAAGCAAACCCCACCAATTCCCCAGAATTTTGTTTTGCCCCTCAGGATTGGATGTGCTGCCCTGGATGGGCAGGATTTTGGGATGCAGAGGGTTCTCATCACACCCCATCCACAGGGAGACAGATTCACCCTTCCCCTGAGGGAAGCTCAAATATTTAGAGTTTAGAAACGAATCCAACTCCAAGACAATGGCAACAAAGATTCTTCATTACTTTAAGGTGAATTAAACTGCAGGACAGCAGCTCAAAAGCTCAAACACAACATTTCCTGCTTTCCATGGGAAATGAGGACAACCAATAAATACAAGAGGAAACTTCCTTAAACTTCTCATGAGATGGAAAGGGATTTTTATCAATCACCCTCATATTAGAAAACACAGATTTTTCAGGGCATTTCAAACCCAATTGCCAATAATAAAGAAGGACAAGCAGCAGGTCCCCCCTCATTATCTTTTAGACTCAGTGTGTTTACAGACAGTTGGTCACTGACATGTCAGGGAAAAATGGAAGGTTTTAAGTCCAGAAGAATGGAAAGGCCTTTCCCAAAAGGACAGCACATTATCCTATAACCAAACCAGGTATTCCTTCCTCCTACACCTTTCCCTGCCTGCAGAGAGCTCAGCATCAACACAGAATCCAAACCTCCACAGGAACTCTTCAGCCCCAGCCCTGCTTGCAGAAGGATTTTTGGGCTCAGCAAAGTCACCAATTTTTTTCCCCACCTGAGATTTGTCATTTACAAATTAGAGAACTGTCCATCTTAGAGGAATGTGCTTTCAATGGGTCAGCTAATATAAAAATATTGCTTTTCTCTTTGGATGATGATGCTATCACATTAAATCTGGACACTGCATTTCACGTTCTCTTTAAAATGATCTTGCTAAGCAGCAAAGGGACCCAGCAGCTCCCATTTTCAGGTCACCTCAGGTCTCCTGAACAAACTGTGCCCCAGGGTTTCAGTGAAACTCAGGAATTCCAAAAGCAAAGCACATTGCCCTTAGCACACAAAATGCTTCTGATTCGCAGAATGACACAAATGTACAAGAAAAAAAAAAAGGATGTCTGATTATTTTTTGTAATGGATGGCTTTTAGATGGGCAGAACACACTCAGGCATTTCTTAAAGCCCCAACCACGGGTGATTTCCAACAAAGGCCTTGTGTGAAGTGCTGCTTGCTTATCACAAAGACTTGGAAAAAGAATTTTCAGGGGCTGAACTCTGAGTTTTAACCCTGGACAAAGAATCAGATGCTGTACAAGTGTGTGCTCCTTAGTCCTGTGGTGCTGCCACACCGCTGATCTTGAATCCTTTGGATTGATAAATTTGTGTGAAATTATTTAACATTTCAAAAGAAAATAAATAAAAAAGGAAAATGACACAACTTTCTGAGTAAAGTCCATGGCACAGTTTGCCTGCTTAAGGAATAAGATACATGAAATCTTATTAAAAGCGGGCTTGCAATTTATGAAATTACCACCTCCATTAATTACAACTCCTAATGAGACATTACAATGAACCATGTGGACAGTCCAATTCAGATGAATAACACAGATGTTTAAAAAAAAATAAACCACTAAATCTCACATAATTGAACCTGTTTTACTTCCCACTTGCATGAAGAAACACTTGTGGTTTCTCCTTCCCTGTCCCCCAGCACAGACTGCCTTTCTTTCCCTGCCTTCCCCCTTGGAAATGAGCTGGGGATCATTTACAGACTTCTGAGCTTTGCTGGGGCACTTTCTGAGGATCCCTTTGCAAAGTGGGACCACATTTCAAACCAGAGGGACGCAGGTAGGAGCCTTGAAAAAACAGGCCAGCAGCCAGAGTGGTCTTCAGTCATTTTTGTTTAAATGTATTAACAACATAATTTAGAGCATTCACATCATGCAAGCATCCCCCCTCTGTGCACGGGGATCTGCACTCATTACATCTCATCAGCCAGGAAGGACCCACATTTCTGACATCAAACCAACAGCAGGCAAGGTCCCAACCCCAAATGCCAGCAGTAACCCCTGTGCCCAGGGCAGTCCCACAGAGGCACAGCCCAGCTCTCAGCGCTGGGAAATGCCCAGGCTGATCTCCTCTAAGACAGGCTTCATCTGCTGGGGGGCATTACCAAATAGCAGAGATCAGTCCTGCCTGATGCAGAGGTTAAGTGATAAGAATAACATTACATAATGTACAACAAAATGTTAATTTACAAGACTCAAATGGAGGCCGGGACACACCAGCCCCTCGATGAGAGGGCACAGACGAACCAGAGAGGTCTCAGAACATTTCTGTCTCTTGGGCCATTTTTGGTTTATATATTTTGTTTCACTCGTTGATAATCTTACAGACAAGGGAAACCATGCTGCTGGGGAAGTACTAAATCACACCAAAAGAGCTAAGGTTTTTAGATGAAACAAGAAGCTGATTACACATGCACTGAGTATACCAGTCACTAAGCGTTTCTGGATTGCAGGGATAAGATACTCTCTTTGCTTATTACTGCCTCCTTGATCCAAAGAGATTTAAGCAACTGTTTTCAATTAGATGTTTTTAAGCTAGTAAAACTACATCCATAAAGACATATTTATAGAACAACTTAAAACGAGAAGAATTAAAACGACTGCAAAACTGATGAATTCCATTCCCCCACCAACCCTCCCCCCCCCACCCCGAATCATTTACTGACCATTAACGAGCAAAAAGCACTGCAATTTTAAGAATTAATCCAGTGTTGCAAAATTAAATCAGATACACTAGGAGGGATAATGACAAACTGGTGGCTCCAGCGTTGTCAGTTTGCGGGTGATACAAGTTCAAGTCGTCTGTGCTAGTGGTCACTCTGTTGGAACAAACATGAACATAAAAGGGAACATTAAAAGTGCAGCAGCACCAACTGAATCAATTCTGTCACTGAGGGTGCAGGCTCACAAGTGGCACAGGGTGAATATTTTGTGATGTATTTTGGAAAGGAGCTGCCCAGTTCCACAACTGTGAGATCTCAGTATATGTTAATAAAGGAAGAGGCAGCAATGGAAATAAATGAAGGGACAGGATCCTCATTTCCCTCTGAATTCCAGAGCACAGGAGCCTGGCAGTGTGGCTTTGCCACACATGACTGCTTCCAACCCCAGGAACCCATGAGGAATATTCTGAGAGCTCCAGGAACAAAACTGAGCTTTGATAGTTTTCATCCGACAGCTGCTTACACAGAATTTGCCTAAAACGCTCTGCAGCATGTGAGTGGAGCTGGAAGAGCAGGATGAGCTGGAGAACACAGCCCCTGGAGAGCACAGGGCCATGGCAGAGCTCTGGGATGGTCACAGCCACAACAGGGACACCCTCAGCTCTGCCACAGCCTCCAGCTGCTCACTGACATCTCCCTTTTGTACCTGCCTGGCCCACGCTGCAGGTAAATACCTGGAAAGGACAGCCCCACTCCAGTCCTGCCTCTCCTGCTGCCAAATCTCAGGTAAATCACTGGAAAGGACAGCCCCACTCCAGTCCTGCCTCTCCTGCTGCCAAATCCATCTCAAAAAGCTCAAGGCATCCTAAATTTTATCTTCCCTACAAGCTCAATTTGTTCCCACCTAAGCACATCATCATGAAAACAACAGTGGAGTGACTTGGAGATTCAAACACATCACTTCAACAGATATTTTATACATTTAACACCCTTCAGAATCTGGCCATAAATACAAACGGATGCTACAAAGCAGGACCCAGAGCCTCAGTCTGTCACTGTGGTCTTGGCCTGGGCACCCGGGGTGATGGGTGCTGTGCCCTGGACCTGGGAACCTCAGGGAAGCACAAGAGACATTTTATTTTCCCTCTTTTTTTTTTTTAATTTGCAGTTTACATTTTCTCCATGGGCAACATAAGGAAATTTCAGCCATTATTTTGGGTGATTGAACCCAGAGTTACACACAGGGTATGTTTTTAAGGGAACTCTTCAACCCTGAAGGAAGGAAGTGCCCTTTGGCAATGCAGCACCTTGCCTGGCCCCAGACAGGTGGGATAAAAACTTATTTGGGAATAAAGGAAAGGAGACAGGGAGGATTCAAGCAGTGACCTAACCTGTGCTGGTTCCTGTTCCATGATGTTCAAGAAAAGCTGCAGTGATGAATTCATCCCTTAAATCTCTGTATGGATCCTGCACAGCCCAAACCCACAGGCCAGGCAGATCCTCACACATCCTCTGGAACCACTTTGTGCATCCAGATCAGCCTTGGGGTCACTGAGGTTGGGAAAGACCTCCAGGACCATGGAATCCAACATCAGAGGCATCATTACACCAGATTCCCCCTTCTGAATGAATGTCTCTGACCCTCTGACTTTTAATTGGTTTTGATCATGTTTAGAATGTGTTAAGAAACAAGATTAGAAATATTAATTTTTGTTTATGGGAAATTCAGGAATGACCAGGCCAAACCAATGCCTTTCATCCACCAAGGCTCTTTCTGCTGGTGTGAGCAAAAGCTCCAGGATAAAACCAAAAGCCAAGTTTCATACAATTACATCCAAATTGGCAGAGCCAACCTGTGAGATAGAAGTGAACATAAAAGCAAGTGAAATAACACGGACAGGGAGGCAGCAAACAACCTTGCCTAAGGCACAACACTAATGCCAGACTAACTTCAAAGCAGCCACTGAACCAGCACAGGTGACAAACAATCTGCATAAAAATAAGTCTAAAGCAGCACTGGCTCCTTTCTTTCCATCCCTTCTGCTCTTGCTCATTGCAACTCTTTTATTTTAATTTTAGACATGGAACAATGTGTATAAATGAGAATGAAGCATTTTGGCTACAAGTTTCCTCAAATAAACTCAGCTAAGAGAAGCCCACCACGTCCAAAGCTTTACTCTGCCTATTTCTTTTTTACTCTGCCTATTTCTTTTTGTTTTGCTCATTGTAATTTATAATGAACCTCTTCCACAGTAAGCTGACTCAGGGAAAAACCACTCTGAAAGGCATCAGCTACTGATGAATTGTTTTTATTAATTAAGTTAGAGAAACAAAAACCACAGTGGTTTTCAGTGCTGCAACTTGCAGCAGAACCCACAGGCTTGGAGGCAGAAAGTGTGAAAATCACAGCTCTGCTCTGAACATCTCCATTTCTCCACTGAGGGGCTGAAATTCCAGAGACAAGGGGTTTGTTCCTCTCTCTTAACCTAAAGATTGGGTCCTTTGAGCAGCTGCTTTGCACTGAAGAAAGCACCACAAAAGCCACTGCCTTTACTGCATTAAAAGCTGAAATAATGGGTATTAGCAGAAGTGGCTTTTATATACCCTGATATTTGAGAGGTTCAGCCTGCACGGGGCTGTGCTAGAGAAGAGTGGATGGAAGAATAGAGTCAAGAAAAGCATTTAATCCTGCTGACTTCCAAAGACCTTTGGATTTTCCTTTTAAGTTTTAGCAGCCAGGAGATTCAAGTTTTATTTTCCCTCAGAGGCTGAGGACATTGAGGAGAATCTCTGGGTTTTGGGCACCCCTTGGTCCTGGGACATCACACCAAGGAAGGTGAAGTTCTCTTGCTGGGATTTCTTCCCTTAAACATGCAGCTGGTGAATAAATTTAATAATTTTCAATATTAAAATTTAGGGATTCCGTTCTTTAAGCTAGAATCCTCTTTGAATAGTGACATTTTACATTATGAGCCTCTACCTTTGGCCATCAGCTCTTCTCCTGCTCACTTACTCACCACTATTTTATCCAATCTCACACATCTCTCATGGAAAGAAACAAAAATACCCTAAAATTTGCACATGCAATCAAAAGGAAGCTTATTCACACGGTTAGGACATGCTTCTTCATGCACTGCTGGTTACTGGAAGGTTTAACTTTTGTTAGAGGATAGAAATAAAACAAAACAGGAAAGTGGATATTTTTCTTACTTATTTCAAGTGTACATATTTTGGGTAATTTTATTTTTTCCCTGTGACACAGAATAGAGACTCTTCTTGGAGACTGTTTTAGCCCTCAGCGTGTTTTCCACCAAGAATGCAAAAAAGAAACACTTTTGCTGGAGAAGTCATGGAAACTGCTAAATTGAAGACACAAGCCCTCATTGAAAACCTATAATTTTTTAATTAAATTTACATGTCAGTGGATCTTTTGAGCTCGGCCTGTGTGTTTGTTATAATGTACATTTCTCGTGCTTTTTCCCATGGGTGTTTCTGCGCTATTTCCAAACTGGGATTACTCAAGTTGAAGTGTGATAAAGGGCACATTATAGTTATATTAAGCAAAATAGGGAGGAGAAAGCTTTTCCATAGTGCAAAGAAAGCCTCTCCAAGCCTCATTTCTGGTAACAAGCAGAGCAAGGCAACCACTCAGCTAGAAACTGCTGCCATCCAACCAAGGCTTTGTCCTGAGCAAAGGGGGGATTTATTCCATCCTATCCTGTTTTCTGCTGAAAATTAAAGGTTGTTTGCTTCAGAATTGTTAAATCTCGCTCTGGGGTATAACAAAAAACACGTTGTGAGTAACAGAACCAGGAGGAGCTGTGTGCTGTCATTGGTGCTGTCTGGGGGATGCAGAGCAGGGGGTGAGGAGGGATTTGGGTTCCCTGTCCTGCCCAGAGGTTTCACAGCTGCCCTGGAAGATGCAGGAGATGCTCAGGAGCATTTGTCAGCAGCGCTGCAGCCACAGGGCCAGGCAGCAGCTGCATGGGGAAGGGAAGGGAGGGAAGGAAAGGAGGGCACGTCGGCTCAGAGCTGCAGAAAAGGTTTTTCACAGCAGCTATTTGCAACCCTCCAAGGAGCTGCAGAGGCTGCCCATTAAAACCCTGTTAAAACACTTCTGATGTTGTCAGCAGAGGAGAGCTGAAATAGCACAGTGATCACTGAGATACTATCTGCCTCAAGCAGTTCAGTGGTACTGTCAATAATATGAGCAAGAAGGTACAAGATGAGCAACAACCTAATTCCTGCATCAAAATTTCATAAACTCCCTCAGCTGGCAAACGCTGGAGATGTGGGCAAACACAGGGCAGCCAATAAACCACCCAGGAAAGATGACCTCAGGTCTGGAACCTTTCCCAAAAGCTTTGAAGCTTTAAGTTAATTTACACTTTGAAAGCAAAGCAGGGTGATGCTGAGGGGAAGGCAGGGGGTGAGGTGATGCCTCTCCCAGCAGAGCTCCTCAGCTGCTCCTCAGAGCCCAAGGAAAATACACAGCACCACTTCCAGGCATTCACCCTGCCAAATATCCCAGGACAGAGTTTCTCCCCACTTTTCCCTGCTTTAATTTTTATTTTCAGTATTAATTCCTTGGGATCATTTTTGCAAGTGTAGTTTTAGCAGGTAGGAAAACTTGCCGCTTCTTGAGGAAAGCTCCTTGTTTGAAAACAGTGAGTAAAACTGTGAGTAATGCCAGCAGGATCATCTCCTGCTCTGCTACTCCGTGCTGGTAAGGGCTACTCACAGTGAGTAATGGCTGCAGAAGCAGGGCCAAGGTGAAGAGTTATTTATAATGCAGTAGCCACTGAGTAAGAGCTCAGCTATGAATTCACTGCTCTGGCTACAATTTCGTGAGAAAACAAACAGAGCCAGCTCCTGGTTTTCCAGTTTTAAAAGTTACACACACAGAAATTACTCAGGAAGGATTGGGGTGGTTATTTACAAAGCAGCCACAGCAGGGATCAGGTGGGTGTAGGACAAGCAGGGATGCTTTAATTCCTTAGGTGCTTCCTCAGGGTGGCTGTGGCAGGCAGGGAAACTCCTAAACTTGACTTAAACCAGTCTCAGATGTTTTTATGCAATAAATTTCCACTGCAGAAATCCAGATTTCTTGCTGGAAATCAAGCAAAGACTCAGACTGTCACCTGCTTAGCAGAGCTGGGGTTAGGGGTCAGAAAAATCCCTTTTTAATAGGAAGTGACTGTGCCCAGGGTCTCAGAACCAATTCCTGCATCTGCACACATCCAGCATGCTCAGCAATATTTCTGAATTGTTTCTGTCAGCCCACAATGAAGCAAAGGAATTGTAAAATAGTAACATATTGGGGCATTAATTAAAAAAAAAAAAAAAAAAAAGGATTGGGAAAACACTGGGAAAACAGGACCAAGCTCAGCACTCCTGAATTTCCTACACAGGAACATGTGATTTCCCAGTGCACCCTGCAGAATAAATGGATTTTTTCCAACTCCCACATTACAGGTCATGACTTCCTGGTGCTAATTTGGATTCTGCTGAGGAACTTTTGATCCAGTGCAGTTGGGAGAGGAGGCACAGCGGAGCCTTTGGGCTGGGCACTGTGCATTTCAAGGCTGCCCTACAGAAAACTCTGATTTTCACCCCACAAGGACATGAGGCTCAGATTTGGGATGGAAGCAGACACTTGGAAAACCAGAAGAAACAATTCCCCAGTTTAATTCTGAATTGTAAACACAAAAGGGATGGGTTCTTAGGGGATTTTTAAACCAACTGCCAGCTTTACTCTCTGTTGTGCTTCCAGTTTGGAGTGTCCAAGGGGGATATTTGCACCTTGACACACAAGTTCTACATCAAATTAAGCTCCTCCTTTTTTTGGGCAGGGTGTTGGTTATTTTAGTGCCACTGAGCCCTTTGCAAGTGGCCAAAATTTCTCTTAGACAAGCCCTGAGCTCAGACAGAACCACCTGAAAAGCAGATTAAAAACCTACAAATCCTAAAACTAAGTACCTTGTACTTTTTACATGTATTATGATTTTAATAAAGCTGACTTTTCCCCTTTCCTTATCTAAAATAAAATTAAAACCATTCATTGTTAGGAAGAAGGAATACAAAGAGTAATGACAACTTCTCTCACGAGCCTGAAGTTAAATACCTGCCTTTGTACAACTGCTCCCCTCCTTTTATGAGCTAAATATTGTGGCACCAGAGCACCAAGAATAAAATTACAACCATTTGAGATGAGTGCAACTTTTACAAGAGTCAGATATCCCCAACAAGCCGACAGTCAATAACCCAGCACAAATTAACTCTGGCAAATAATAGGTGTGTTGACCCTAAATTCATGAGGCAATAAAACCTACCAACAGCCTGTTGTTTTTAAAATACTCAGGCACTTCTCAAAGACAATATAGTTTTTGTTTGGGTGCAAGAAGATCATTAATTAGGAAAGCTTTTAAAGAAGTTTTAGTATCATTAGCAAAAGCTAATGGGAAAATAAATTAAGTTACAACATCTGACACCAAGTATGGAAAAGAAAGGCACTAAAACCCCAAAGCTGCCTTACACATCCCAAGAATAGCAGCCTTTCCCACAGACCTCCATAATCACAAAAAAATTAAATTTCTTCCATTTTTTGTTGCATTTTGAGTTAAACACGTTTCTGCCAACACACTGCAGTCCCAGAGATAAAATCTGAACCAACTTTGTTCACCCCTCCAACTCCACCACAGTGAAATTACCCTTAAAAACACAATCTAACAACCTTTTCTTCCCCATTTGCTTTTTATTTTCAGAGAGCTTTCCAAGCATAGCAAAGCTCAGGTAGAGTTGTCCTGTTGTGAGCTCCTGTGCACATTCTTATTCCTTGAAGGAAAACAAATTTTCTAATTTTTTTGAGATTCTGTTTAAAAAAAAACAATTAAATGATACACTATGAAAAGTGACCTAAAATACTTTATGGCTTGGAGGAAAATTTTCTTTTCCCCTGCCCTGGATGCTTTGCTCAGAGACGCCACAGTGTCTGTCAAACAATTGTTGCACACGAAGGAAGGCACATAATGCCACTGTCCATTATTTCAACCATGTCAGCTGAGGAATTATGAAAGATTTATACCTATTCCATATTAAAACTATTTAGTAAATGTCACACAGCACAGCAAAAACCACGGGCACGTTACTGGGAGGGCAGCACAGAGCTCTGCAGGATGCCCAAACTCTGCAAGCAAAGGGTTTGTGTGACCATAAAAACCCCTCAGTGACACCTTTTTCTGGTTTTCTAGCAAAACAGAAAACTTAGAATTTAAATATTATATAATTTTAAAAGGAAGGTGTGCAGTAAGTAAAATTAAATATTAATAGCATTAAAATATTTGGAAAATTAACTGAGAAAATTAGAATTGCAGCAGCTCAGGACATTCTAGCCCTGTTCCTGGACAGGCTGCCTAAATTAAGCCCAAGATGCATTTTCCTCTTCCCTTTCCCTTCAAGCTTTGCTTCTATAAGAAGCCAAGTAATTAACTTGCCAGGGGAAGAAACTTTCCTCTTCAATACCTTTACATTTGTGGAAAGCAAAATTATCCAAAACGCTTCTGCCAGCCCCAAAGGGAGGATTCTGTGTGGAGCCCACCCTGAGCTGCTGCTGTCCCTGGGATGCAGCAGGGCCGGGTTCTCCTGCTGGGATGCAGTTCATCCACAGGAAACAAGAAGGGAAAATTCATGCTCAGCTGCTTAATGGGAACTGACGTGGCCTCTCCAGAGAGGGAGAAACTTTGGATGTCAGGCAGGTTAGCACAGGGCAAGCAGACGGTCAATAAAATATTCAATAAAGGACTCTGATATGATAGATCTAATATTGTGGAAAAAGCCAGGAGTCTTTTTTATTTTGCTTTTCTTTTTTTTTTTTTTGGTGATAAAACAAGTTTAAAATGGTGGTTAAAATGGTCTATAGAATATTAACCTCCTAAAGCTTGAAAACAATTGTGGCTGGGTTTTGAACTTGTTAGAAAAGGTAAAAACAACTAAAAGCTTGTGTAGCACATGATGCATTTCTGGGCACAGGAAAAATGGGTAATTCCCAATAAAAGCACTGCAGGTTTTACAAAATCTGTAAAAAATTATTTCAAAACAAATTATTAATTATTAAAAATAAAGGAAGAAGAGTATGTACTGATCACAAATCCACAGGATGCTCAGGAAAACAGGCACAAACCTCCCCCAGGCTCCCAGCACAGATCCTGCCCCCAGCCCCAGGCCTTGCTCCTCTCCTCCCCAGCAGGTCCAACCTGCTGCTCATTTTCCCAAGCAGGATTCCAACCAGATTTCCTCTCTGAGCAACTCTTCCATGCCCTGCAGTTCTGCCCCCACAGCACCAGGCTGGAGGGGTTGGTAGGAAAGCCCTGGAGGGATCAGGGAGCAGCCAGCCATGAGCAGGGAATCCCTGCAATCATTCTGATGAAGCTAAATCTTGGGAGTTTACATAAAAGGAAAATTAAATCAAGCACTGGAGTGGATTGGAAAGAAATGCACCAGGAGATGGATAAAGTTAATCACGTTTAGGGGAGGCTGATGCTGACCTACTCAGCCCTGCCTTGGAGATCCCCTGCACTTGCTGGAGTTTCATTATTTGGGAACACAGAGCAGCACAGGGGGCTGTGGCAGCTGCCCTGAATTCCTGCAGTGCTCTCTGTGTGCAGGGAAATCCCATCTCAGCCTGCAGCATCACTGCTGGCAATGCAGGAAAGCAGGGCTGTGGATTTTCATCTGGGTATGTCCTTCAAACCCTGCACTCAGGGGAAAACTTCACCTCAATAAAACAATGACAGCAAAACGTCACTGCTCCATTCCAGCAGGGAATCACTGAGGTTGGAAAAGCCCTCTAAGATCACCCAGCCCAACTGTTCCACTGCCAAAGCCACCAGGAAAGGTCCCCAAGTGCCACATCCACACATCCCTTCAATCCCTGCTGATAATAGATAAATCCACACTGCCCTGGGCAGCTGTGCAGTGCTCTGAATATTCACAGGAGGCCCAAAGTCTCCTCAGTGGCCTGTGTTGCTTTCTGATACAAGGCAGGCGGCCTGGTTTCAGGAAACAGCACGGCGGCCCATTTCTCCAGGGCCGCTCGGGCCTAAGAAACACGCGGACACCAATATGGTGGAGGATCAAAGGCCTTTATTCTCTCTTCTCGTGGGGTTTTATAGTCTAGGGGGCTTCTACGTCAGGTGGGGGTCTGTCTTTACCATCTATGGTTAGTAGGGATGGAAAAGTTACCTGGGCAAGTGGAAAATTACCGGAATCCGGTTCAGGGGGCTACATTCCTATGTTAATTTTCTTATCTAAGGGGGCAGGGGCCCTGTCTTCCCGTAACATCACGAGATCTTCCGAACGCCAGGCCCTATCTGCTACAGGCCTGGCAGGAGCCGAAATTCTGGCCCACACGAGCTGCTGGGTGTTTTGGGGATGCACTCAGCACATAAGGCCCCATGTTGAGTTCTAGCTGACATTTATAATTTAAGAAATTGAGTTGTATTCCTCAAAATGCAGTGCTGGAACAAATGTCTCCTTCTAACTCCTGCTTTTACCAGTATCAGCTACACAAACCACACAGTCTCCTGATGAAGGAGCAAAAGATTAGGATATGAATCTGTCAAGTTTGGAATATTTTTTTCTGTATAGCTCTGTTAAGTCACTGAGGACAGTAACGCTTCAGTATGTTCTGAGAATAGCTCATTTGTTCTTTATTTCAGTGTCACAGAAAAGATTATTTGCAACTATTCACTTCCTTACAAAATATTCAGATTCTTCAATGAAAAGCGTTTCCCACATTGTGGAGCCACCCACACAGCTCCATTTGAACGTGAATGAAAAGCTCTGCTTGATGCTGCTGAATATGTTAACCTCTCCTGGATCCCCAGCCCTGCTGAGCCACTCTGCTCCTGCATCTGCACAAGGGACAGCCTGGAAAACAAGCTGGATTCTGTTGATTCCAGACAAATAAAGACAACAAAGGCATCAGATGATTATGACTGAAATATCCTAATCTGTGCCCCAAGTTGTTTCATTTCTGGCAAACTAACCCTGAATTTCAGCTTACTATGTGCAACAGATCATAATTAGTAATGGGATGTGAAACATTTTCCCTTCTGCTTTGGGCTGCTGGTGTCAGCTTTGCCCAGCTTTAACTCAATCAGAAATCATCACCATTTAATGACCAGTGGTCAGTGTGAAGCAGCCTGGTGGCTGAAGTCCTTTCCCAATCACACTGTCACAATCAGCACTCACAGAGCAACCTAAACCAAATTTTTGAGGGAACATCTGTTCCAGTCCTTGTGTCTTTGCTAGAAAAGTGCCGTTTGCACTGAAGTGCTGCTGTTTGAAATGTCACCTTGGCTTGTCACCACCCTGACAGCCACCAGGGAGGGCAGGGCAGGACACTGCTGGGTACAGCCACAAATCCCAACTCCCTCAGCAGCTCCTTCTAAACCAGCAAAGCCTCCTGTGTGCTCCCTGCAGGTTTTAAAACCATTTAATAAATGGCTTTAAACCTGAACTCCACCTCTGCTTTAGGCCTCCTGTGCACGAGGATCTCCCTGTGGGCACACCAGGGTCACCTGTCCCTGGTGCTGTCCCCTCAGAACATCCAACACTGAGCTCCTCCGTGTGCTGCCACCAGCCTGGCACCTGGCACCAAACATGGGCATGGATGGCCAGGATGAACCATCCAGAGTGTCCAAACAACACCAAACACTCCTGGAATCTGACCAAACATTCTGCAGTGTCTTGTTCTCCTGAGCGCGGCCTGACCCCGACATCAGCTCTTTCCAGCCTCCATTTCCTCCCTGTTTTCCTGCTTTCCCTCCTCACACATCCCTGAATGTGAATCCCAGGGAGGTGCACGAGGTTTAGGTACCACTTTTCCCTTCCATCATCCCATTTCCCTGGGAAATCTGACTCTCCCCTCTGTCCCTCCCCTCCTGACGCTGCAGCGCCCGCCCGGCTCCTTTAAGGGATCACTAAAAGAGATGGCAAAGCTCTGAAGAAATTCAGAAGGGGAAAAAAATAAAAAAGAAAAAAAAAAAAGGAAAGAGAAAGAAAGAAAGAGTTGCTCTTCTTTGAGAGCTGGCTGGAGTGCAGAGCTATCTTCATAAATAGACAGGAAACAGAAAAGACTAATGTTGGGCAGATGACAGATCCCTGAATTCAGTTAACTGGCCTTCAAGATATGAACTGTTCTATTAAACATAGAGGCATTATGTTGGTCATCCACTTTAAGCCCAAGAGTGATTAAAATGCTGGCAGAAAATAAAAACTGGCTATTGAAGAGCTTGCCCCGAGGTCCTAATTTCAAATCAAATTTTACAGCGCCGCACAGGAACAATGGCAGCCCAGTACTCCAAGTCTTCTTTTTGTCACTTTGTACAAAGAAACCCCCTCAAACTCTCTCAAAGAACAATGGCCCCTCTAGATTCACAACTACGCCAAGAATGGGCTCAAACCATACAAAAACACATTTTAAAAATACATTTTACACTGCCCTTGACATTTGAGATAAATAGAAGCCAATGCATTGCAATTCCAAGTATTTTTTATATCCTTTCACAATGTGAATTTTTTATTTTCTCCAGTCTACTTGATCTTTGACATTCTGGCCTCTGCAAGTGAAGGACACAGCAGAGCAGTCAAAGAAATTAATTATGCAGATAATTGCATTTTATTAAAATGATTACTGTAGCAGGGAACGCCACAAACGACAGCGACACGGCCCTGGCCCCCTGAAGAAACCAAGAGGACACAAACAGTTCCCTTTTAATTGAAAAACTTCTCAGCTATTAACATTTAATTATCCGTTACCGATGTATGGCACTAAGTTTAATTAGCATTTTTCCTTACATCAGGTTGGCTCCTCAGTTAAAAACCTCTTATTTTATCCTCTGAGCTGCTGCAGATTCCCCCTTCCTACAGCCCAAGTTTATGTGAATTTGGCAGCCTGCAAACAGCCAGTTGTTTCCTAGTGAACAGCACACAAGACCATATGTTTCAACATTTAAGCAATTTAGTATCAGAGGTATAATTCTGAGTGTCCTTAGCAGAAATTGTACATTAAATACCCAAAGGATGGGAGCTCTACAAGAGCTCCAGCCTTTTTTAGCACTTTTCCCATAGCAACAAAACCACTCCACAGTACTTATATCATCCCCTGGAACCACAACATGTGCACAGCAGTGTGAGCAGCAGGGACAAGCGACTGGATCATTTTCCTTTTCTCCTTCCTGCACCTCTCTGCCATCAGGATCCATCCCAAATTCCCTCTGAAACACACCTGTGGTCAGCACTTGTACCTGCTTCCTTGATGTGGGGATATCTATTTGATAAGAGATCATGAATCAGAAATTTCTGTTGCTAAACGCATTTCTTGGGTGGTTCTCTTCGTTTCTGGGGTGATGGAGATGAGCAGAACTGTGGATTTAAATCCAGATTCAGCAGATCCAGCAGGATGGTGCTGCTTTGTCTGCTCTGCTTCTCCTCGTGTCAGGTCCCACAGCCTCCAAAGGAATATTTAAATATTTTAAAAGGAATATTTTAAAAGCATATTCAGAGAGAGACAGAAACTCAACAAATCCTGAGAGGGCTCACACCAGTGAATCCATCAGTAAATATTCATTGTGCTAACCACAACAACTGGGGAAAAAAAGAAGGAAAAGGACAATCCAAAATGAAAATTCAGTGGTATTTCCCACATATGGCTGGGAACTGAATGAAATGTTCACTTTCTTGAATTTATGTAATTTGCATGAAGTAAATAATAATTTACTTCAGTATTCAAACCCATTTCCTCCTAGCTTTCAACATAACACTGGCATTAAATAACAGACATCACATTAATAATTATAATTTCCAGACAAAAAGTGTTTTCAAAGTATTTTTCATCAGTATCTAAAGCTTGTTTTCCTTTGGTGAAGGTTCTTTCTCTTATTTTGACTTGGTAGCCTGGCACAGAAAATTCCCTTTGAATGCCTGAGTGATTCTGAGTGATTAAAACAAGCAAACAAACCCTCCAGAAATAATTCCATTTGTGGGTATTTCCTTTAACAGCATTAATAATCTAATGCATTTAAAAGGAAGATTTAGAATTCTAATTCACTTGTATTTCACAGGATTAAAAATGCAATATATGTAATATAGCCACAGGACAGAAACAGAACCAGAGCAAGGAGGTATTTCAACATTATCCATTCCTGTTGAGCAGGAGCTCAATGTCAACACCTCTCCAGGTCATTTCAATTTTACTTCACCAATCAGTAAAATGTAAAGAAAACATTTATTTTGCATCTAGGCCTGAAAATATGCATTCAGTGGGATACAGCTCGAAGAACAAACTGATTAGGCCTGAAAACAAAACTAAATTCTTATTTGGAACTAGATTTAAATCTAATGCTCAGTCCTGAGTGACGTGTACAGAGGACACAACCTGCCCTTAATGTCTTTACCTTTTGCACCATCAATTGCCAATTTACAAAAAAATATTCCATAAATGAGCTTTTTTTATTTCCTTACTCTGAAACACCAGAGAGAAACGACATTTCAGAACTGAGAACGCTGAAAGGGACTTTCTGTAGGTCAGGATGTCTGTCCCGTGCTGAAACCAGCAGCATTAGTAAATATATTATAAATATAGGAATTATAAATATGGTAAATAAATGTTGGTTTTGAAAGGAAAAGAGGGAACAGAGAGAAATTCCCACTCTGGGAGCAGCATTTGGCTACCTGGCAGCCCAGGTTATTCCTGTCTCCTTTTTCCCTAGAAATTCCACCCTGACCCTGAGAAACTGTCATCACAGCAAGGCCATTTCCATGAAACATATCTCCACTGTGAAAACATTTCATAAAAACATTCCCATCCCATTCTAATTTTAATGTGCACTAAGTTTCAACGCAAGGACCAGGCACAGCTGCCTGACTTCCTTCTCCAAAGCATCCCAAGTTTCAAGTTCCCTGCCCAAAATGTGAAATTAAATCTGTGGGACTTCAAGGCACATGAGGCAAATTAGCATTTAGGAAAATTAAGCTTTTAATGAAATAAAAATGCCACTTAAATATTACTGGACTCTTTGGGTATATCTAATAGCGAGGGTACTAAATAAAGCCTTTATAAGAGAAAAAAAAAAAACGCACACTGAGGGAAAATAGGACTGTTATTTTTAACACTGATAATTTTGTTTAAAAGAAGATTCCTTCCTGTGTTTCATCATTTTACGTTATGCTCTATTATAGAAACTTATGTGGGAAAAAAAGTTCAGAAAAATCCAGGCCCAGAATATTATGGAAAAAAGAAGCACCAAATGTAAAGGTCCTGTAATATTTGGTATCTTCAGATTTTTCTGCACTGGTTCACATGACCCCCCATTTATTTTTAGAAAGGCAGCAATTCCCACTTGGACACGGTGCAATACCTTGTACCCAAATGTTGCTTTGCACAAATAAACCATAGAAAGTGTTGACTTAAAAATAAAACATTGGAAAAGGAGAAAGTTTTTTTTCCCTGCGAAAATTTCCGGCAAAGCTGTAAACAAAGGCAGGTTTGGCTCGGTGGCTGAGTGGCTCTGCTGAGCTGTTGGGGATGGGGAACATATCAAACCCCACAGAGTGAGGAAATGTTTGTAAAACAGTTAGTAAATCACAGGCAGCGGGGTCAGCGTGCTCAACAGCGCAGGGGACGCTCTGCCAAAAGCCCAGCTGGGGCAGGGCGGGGACACTCAGCCCCTTCTGCACATCCCAAACCTCAGCTCAGAACCAACACAACTCCTGGAAAGCAGGGAGAACCTGCAGGGTTTCCAACGGGGAGCTGTGCCAGGGTGACACACTCACCCACTGGATGGCTTCAACACCTGGGTCTGGTTCACCAACAGAGCTGTGAAATCACCAAGAAATTCTCTGCAATTGATGCTGCCTGACCTTTTATCTCAGGGATGGAGCTCTGAGTTCCTGCTCTAAATTCCCACACTGAAACAACCCCAAAAACCTGAGAACTGGCACAGCCAGGAGGTGAAATCACACATTTTAAACGCAGACACTGCAAACCCACGTACGAACAGCGAGAGTTTAATTCATCTGGTGCCAAAAAAGCCAGGAATGGTTATTGGGAGCTGAAAAGTTGTCATGCAATCACTTCATAATATGGAGAGATTTATGGAATGACTCACCTGCTACTGCAGGACCCAAACCCTGTCCTGGGGCTGGCAGGGAATGCAGAGGAAACACTTGAGCACACACTTGACTTCAGCTCCCTCGTGTTTGAAGTTAAGCATGGACCTAAGTGCTCTCCTGGACTGGGGCCTGTATGCTGGACAACCATGATTTAAAAAGAAAAAAAATCCTTCAAAACTTCTTATGTGATAAGAAATTTCTTATCTGTGTTAAAACGCTGGGGTTTAAATGACAGTTTATGATGAATTTTGTCAGTGTCCTGCTCCTCTCCTCACCACACTATAAGATCACACTATCAGGAATTAGGGACTAAAAAGTTGGTGTGCAGGGATAAAAAGAGTTTTTGCTTTTTGAGAAGAACCCATGGGGCAGTGCTCCTTCCTTTAGGTGGCAGAAAAGGGACACTGCAGTTGGAAGGAGCACTGCTGGGAGGGGAGAGATTAAATAAGAAATAACTTGCTCAGTGCCTGTTAAACCATAGGGAGGAACTGCCCCATGAAGCCAGTGAAGTTTAATCACAAAGTTAAATGTTCTCCTGCTTCCTACAGGAAAAAGAAGGAATAAAGAAATTGTCAATTTGAGGGGGGCAGTTTCTTCTTTTACCCTTTCTGCTTTGCACTATGAATTCTTCCTTTTGCTCTCACTCTGCTACTTTTCATTATAAAGTAAAAGTTTCAGTTAAAATGACTCCTGAATCCAAATTCTACATCTTTTGGACACACACAGTGTGGTTAAAAGGATTTTCTTTATCACCAACCAAACCAAACCCTTAAGAAATTTTTTTGGTATTGGTAAAGTTTCAATTTTGCCAATAAAACTTACACTGCCCTCAAAGGCACTTCCAGTCCTGCAGCCACCCCTGAGCTGCACAGTCCCCCTTTGCCAGGGGCTCCAGGGCAGGTGTGCATTTCAAGTGTCAAGGAAAAGGAAGGAAATGACTTTAAGCTACACTCAGGTTATTATTTTCACTGGTTTTGCTGCTTCAAACCCAAAGATGACTACTAAGGAAAAATATTCACAGTGTAGATTTCATCCAGGGAAGTGCTAAAGACTAATTAAGGAGTGAAGTTACATTTATAGGAGACTTGTATGGATCAAGTGAACACCAAATAATAAAAAACTGAGGAAATATTATATAAATGCACATGGCAAAGCACTAATTCTCCTGGCACTACACTTAGAGAAACAGGAGTTTCTATGTGAATATGATCATATTTAACACAAATTCTACAATCAGTGCAACATTAGGAAGAGGAAATTTATCCTAAAGGCAAGGAAAAGGAGAACAGCAGAGGTTAGGTCAGTACTCCATAAACTTGAGAGTGACTTAAAATAATTAAGCCACAGTAGTGCAACTTCAATCATTTCACCTGCTCTGTTTCAAGAAGAGAGACTTTCTTAAATGGAAAATCCTACAGGGAACTGATGGACCTGACTATTAATTAACCAGTCCTGTATGTTGAACATTTCCATTTGGTTAATCTTCTGGAAAGGAATTACGGGTTCATTTTATGAAATCTTCTTATTTACTCATTCCACGAAGCTTTGGGCATGTCTGCTACTGTGTAGTTTATTTTTCATTCTTTTCTTCTTCTTTGGTCCTTCCTGGGCAGGTTTTGGTCAGTACTATGGATCAGTTGAGCAGTTCAATGAGATTAAATCAACAATATGTTTCAAACTGCCAGTACATAAGTTAAATTTTACCTCCCTTAATCCATCTTATGTGCTTCAGAATTGTGCTCCAAGAAGCAGAGATATTAATTAACAGACACTAAATGCACTATTTAACAGCCACAATGTCTGAGGAGAGCTCTGGCTGCCTGATATGATTTTGTTTAGCACACAACCCTTCCTTCCATTTCTGCATTTGGGATAATATTGGATATTCATCTGGGATAATCTTGTGACTCTCCTGTCTCCAGGATATTTAGGGACTATCCCAGGAACTGGAATTTGTTTATTTGTTACTAATAAGGATAGAACTGTCCTGAAACACTCTGCAGAAGGGACTGGAGGGCTCAGACATTCCCATGCAGAGCTGTTGTTGCAGGTGCTGCCTGCTCCTTGTGGAGAAGCTGCAGATCCCTGCTGCTCCCAGCCCAGCCCTGCATTTCCCTTGGCTCGGCCTCAGGGAACATTTCCCTGCTCCCAGCACCACGTTTGGCACAGGCAGGAACCACCAGACTCGCTCAGGTTTTTCTGAGGTGGGCTGTGAGCCCTGGAAGGGAAATTGGTGGGACCTGGATTGTGGAATTGAAATTGTTCAAGCACATCCTGTCCTGGACACCCTACCTGTTACTTCATGGAATATACCTGAAATACTTTAAATTTGCTTTCTGCTTCTATTAAACAGTGTAAAGAAACAAATTTACAATAATTTTCTCATTGTTACTTCTGAGGGTTTCCAGCAGTAAAATTGTCACCCTCAGACAGTGTCTTACACTTATTCAGCTTTATATACCTTAATTTTTGTTGTCCATCTGAATTATTATTTGGTAAACAGAGAGCCTTCAATGCAGATGTCTTAATGAGCAATTTTGGGTTTCAACAGAACACATGGCTCTGTTTTTAACTTGATACACCATCACCATCTACTGCTTTAAACTCCTTGTCCCATTCAGACTCCACGCTTAACTACTGAGCTCTGTTTCACAAAACTAAATAAAAAAAATAAAATTTAACCCTGTCAAGACAGAAGTCTAGCAAAAATCTTTAGAAGAAACAGCACTGCTTGGCTTTGATGGAACCCTGCTCTCTTTTCCCCTCCAAGGCTGAATCTTCCCATGGAACTCACAGCCTTGTACCTGAGCTCATCTCCAAACCCCACTTCAGCAAGGCAAGAGTTAAGAGAAAAAATAGAGAAAGCAACCACAAAAGAAATCAAGCAGCTTATTAATACTTCTATTAATCCTCCTGCCAATCCTTTATGGAATTAGAACCTCTCCAAACTACACTGAGTTTTATATTCTGATTTTTACGTGCATTCTTTCGAGCTGTACAAGTCTCAATGTATGTTTTTCACTTTAAAAAGTCGAATGGCTGTATCTGTGTAAAAATATAAAAATATACAGTAATTTCTTGAGTAAATGCATTCCTAACTGGCACTGCAAAGCCAATTGAGCTGCCCCCATACCCTGGGTGCTCATTTCTATTTAAAACCAGCCCTCTTGCAGCAGTGCCCTTATCTGCAGAGGAGATTGCTGCGCGGGCTGCTCGGTGTTTCCAATTTCCTTATATAACAAGGCTCCAATGTCAGGAGGAAGTGGGCAGATACTGGGAAATCAGGGTGGATAAAGAGCACTAGACCTGTAACCCCGGGGTCAGGAGGTTGCCACTCCAGGGCCCTGCAGTAAGGTGGAAGGATGTGTTCAGGTAGTTTTAAATTACCTTGTTTTACTGCTCTTTTCCAAGAGGAAAAGAGATAAGATCAAATCCAGAAGATTCATATCATCCATGTGAATATACACACACAGCCAACACAAGCTTTACTTCTCATTTCCCACTGTAAATAGCCTCAATGTGCAGAGGTTGGAAATTCTTCTCTCCCCTGCAACTGTGATTTCACAGCTAGGAGAGCTCAGTGCTGCCCAGATATTGAGAGCTTTCTGATCCCTTCTGCAAAAAACTGTTCACAGAACCAAAATATGAATTTGTGTGATCCCAAGTTGGTCTCCAAACCCTGACAGGCTCAGGGACAGCTGCAGATGGAAAATGGAGTTTCAGCCACACGTGAGGGATTTTATGGATCTGCACATGCAGCAGACAGCACAGAAATCCTCTCCCCAGCAATGAAGGAGTAGAGAAATCCCAGTTTGCAGCTTGGATGCTCGAGTCATGACATCATGACCATCAAAGAACCAGCACTGCTGGCCAGGATGGCAGGAACTAAAGTCAGAACGCAAAATTCATGGGCACAAAACACACCAGCAGCAACTGTGGAAGGCCTTCCCTGCCATCACTGTGTGGATAGCAATGATGCTGAAGGAAAGAACATTTAATGCCAAAGTTTCTGGACAGAAAAAGGCTTTGATTGGGCAGATCAAAACATGCCAAGAGGACAGGTACAGGTAAAAGCAAACTGTGGGAAGAACAAAGTGTATCTGTGATTTAGACCTCAAAGCCATGACCAGCAACTTCTTTGTCTCTCCTTCTGTTGAATCTGATGATATGAACACTCAGAAAACATAAATCTTCACATGATTCTTCAATCTGTCTACAAATGACCATGACATTACACATAAACCATTCCCTGGAATCTATCTGCTCCCCTTTGAAAGAGTTAAGGAGTGTATCAGACACCGTGATAAACACAGAAAACCCAGCGTGAATACCAATAAATGCAAGCCTTCCGTCTCGGAAACTCTTCACTTATTTGATTAAGTTAGGTGAAAAACAGAGCAGTCATGCTTGTAGCTTTTCTTCCTTTTTCCTTCCCTGCACTCTTTTTATTCCTAATGCGAATCGGAAGTCTATGTGGAGCAGCCTGGCTACCCCCGGTGTAACCTCCCCATCTGGAAGGGAACTAACCAGCCTTGGGGCTACTTCCAACCCTTCCCAGCTGTTGGCTTTGGGATTTTTGTTTTTGTGGGCTTGAGAAAGCATATTTATATAAATGATTGCCATATCCTTTGCCAGCTGTTGACCCCGCTCTGGGTCTGTTTGGGGCATGTTTTTCATTTCTGGCGGCCGCGGCGCGGGGCTGACCCTGGCGGAGGCAGCGCCTTGTGCAAACAGCTTCACGCGCCCCGGCCCGGGCTGCAGCACAATGGGTGCCCAGTGCTGCCCCGGTGTTTCCCTCTGGGCTAAAATCCCCCCAGCTCGGAGCTGGGAGCAGCAAAAATAAATGATGAGATTCACAGCGCTGGCCCGAGCCTTCCTGGCCCCGGCAGAAGCGCTCGGCGCTTTGGGACGCTCAAGGTTGGACAAAAACACACAAATGTGGGGAGGCATTTTCACCTCAGATGCAGCTCCTGTTAGCAGAAAGGTTCATGGAAACACGCGTGGGAAGGCATTTTCACTCGGCCACCTCTTCTTTGGGAGCAGAAAGATTCCTGAGCTGAGCTGTCAAAACAGCCTGGGCTGGTTTGTCTAGACTTGGTTCTCCTTGTGTGGAACTGCAAGCTGATGGATCTGCACTAAAGTTCTTGAAAAACTGAAGCTTAATAATAATCATCATCATCATCACCACCACAAGGTTCTACTCCAATAATTTTAAACTTTCAGCTCAAATGCATCTGAGAAGGGAAACCACCTTCTCCACGTCCCAAAGCACTGCTCAGAGCGCATCCCTGCTTCTCCATCACCTGTAGCTATGCTGAAACAAAAATTCTGATTTCCATTGAAGAAATACTCTGTAAAAAAGGAATTCTCCCAACAAATCCTTCTGAAGCAACAGCAGCCACTCACCTTGGCTGCCACCTCACCAACCAATACTGCTGAAGTTAAATGGGACACAGACAATGAACTCCAGCCAGCCCTTACAACTTTCATAAGCATTATCAGATTTTTTGATAATAAGTGGAGGTGGCATATGTGTTCTGTTTAGTATGCAGAAGAGCCTCATTTTATTCTCAATGCACAGATTTAATTAAAAATAAATTTACTGTTAACGCTTAAAGTGGTGCCAAGATTATCCAAACAGAAGGTTTATGATACTTAATAATTGATAAGGGGAGGGAAATTCACAGATTGCAAGTGATTATTATTTAGCAGGTCTGTTTGCAAAGGTGAAAGTGGAATTACAGCCAGCCAAAATGAAAAAAAAATTCCCTAGAATTTGTAAAGTTGGAAAAATTTGAATTTAGCAAACACTTTTTGGAAGCATTTGGAATGAAACCGATTCCAGATCCCGACAGTTTGAGCAACAACTTTGGATAATATTGAAAGTATTCAAAGTGTTTCTCAAACATCAGCTTCAGCCCAAATCCACACAAGGGAGGGGTTATTTTATCTTTTTTTTTTTTTAATTTGGACACATGCAGGAGATCAGCTTCTTTAAGGCGCTGATTCTCCGCTTGGATTTCAAACCAGCTTTAGCACAATGTGCCAGAAATTTCCACAAGTGCTGAGAGAATTAACTGATGGGATCTTTGAAGCCTCTCTATCCCAGATTAACTAATGCAAAATCTGTGAAATCACAGTTCAATCTTCTTTTTTTCCTGGCTGGATGTGTTTGCAGCAGCCAGGATGACAAGATGCTCCCAAGCCATCTGGCCCCTCGCACAGGATTTGATTCAGAAAATTAATAGTAACACCATTGGTGTGCACAGATTGCAGCAATCCAGACACGTAGGCCTGTTACACAACCCAGCCTTTTGTAACTCCCCCATAGGTTACACACACTGAGAACACTGGAAAGATTTCCATAAAATCCTGTGAGTAACCAGGGAGAAATTCCACCGAACACCAAGCCCGGGGCTGCTGCACCAGGGCAGGGAACTCACTGCTCCTGTGGGGAAAAGCTGGACTTTGAGCCCTTCCTACAGCACAAAAAATGTAATTTATTTTTTTTTACTTTCATGTATTATGCAAATATAATGTTTATAAATAATGCAGCCCCCTGCTCTCAATAAGTGCTACCTCGCACGTATTGGCCGAGGAATTAAATCTTTTTTTTTTTTAGGACTATCACCCTCTGCCTGTTTTCATGGCTGAGCAAAGGCTCTGTTGGAGGCAAGCTGCAAGTTTTATTTACAAACCAAATTCTGAACATCCAAACAACAGGGCTGGGAGAATGCAAAGGCAGCTTTGGACAACTTTTCCTGCACGATCCAGAAAAACCCCTATTCTGTATGGAAAAGAAAAGCTTTTTGGCAGAAGTGCTGCTTCCTGGAACAGACTTGGTCTTGGAGGAAACTTGTATAAATTATCTATGTTAGATAAATTGTGTATTAAAATGTTACTTTAAAAGATTATTTTTGTTTGGTTCAAGCTGAACATCTCACTATATTTTACATAATTCAAAGCTTATTCCCATTAAAATTCATTAGATCTGTGCATTCAAACCCACGAGGTACCTTTGGAAACACTGAGCTCGTGTTTAACCGCAACTGTGAATTTTCAGCTTTCTTTAAAGGTTTCTAAAGAGGGTTTTTGTGCTGCACCAGAGGCTGCCTGGCAGAGGAGGAGGAGGAGGAGGAGGAGGAGGAGAGCTCCTGGGAAATCCTGCTGTGTCAAACGCACGGCAGAGATGGGAACAGAGGGGATTTCAAACAGGTACATCCACTCTCAGAGTGGAGAAGATGGGAACAGAGGGGATTTCAAACAGGTACATCCACTCTCAGAGTGGAGAAGATGGGAACAGAGGGGATTTCAAACAGGTACATCCACTCTCAGAGTGTGCCCTGCTGAAGGGATGTTGAGGGCTGTACATGGCTCCAAACACAGTGTAACTTGTAAATACAGGGAACATTAATGGGAACAGTTTTGTCTCTTTTACCGGCGCTGATGGATTTCACCGCTGTGTGTGAAAAGAGGGGGAGCCTTGCACTCCTTGGCATGAATTCTTAAGCCCCTTAAGGGTTCCAGAAAACACAGTATACAAAGTATACAATAAAAAAAAATGGCCTTTGGAGCATTAAAAGCAGCAGCATCTATAAAAGCCAGGGAGGTGAGAGGTCCTGGGGGAATCGCCGCTCCCCGAAGCTGCAGCGGGAGAGCTCAGAATGAGCCAGGCAGGAACAGCCATCCATCCCCGGGGTGTTTTGGGCAGCACTCCCGTGTTTTCCCTCTCAGAGCTCGTTTGGAAACACCTTCAGGGGAAGTGTTTTTGGAGGGCTGCACTTTCTCAAAGGCAGGTCCCTTCAACGTGCCGGGCTGCTCATCACCGCTGCAAACCCCATCTCGGGCTCCTCTGGGCTTGCACATTCCTTAAAAAACTGGCAAAAGTGGAAAACTTCACTTTTTTTGTTTTAGAACGAGCCTCCACCTCATCAGTCCTGAGTTCAGGTTTCAATCACTGCTGCTGCTGATCATTTTTATTCTGTGATGTGTTGGATTAGTCCGACCCTGTCCCACCGAAGCCAAAGGAGCATAAGGCACATTCCCCTTCCTCCAACCAAACACAATTAAGCCATAAATGAGCAATTTTCCTTTTTTTTTTTTTTTTTTTACCATACAGGGATAGCTACAAAATGCACGAGACTTTACCCTCCCAAAACCCCCTAAAATTCAAACCCTAGAAGAACCTTTCCCAGCCAAATTCCTTGAGATACAGAAGTTTTCCTAAGTCTGGAAGGTGCTGAGGCCCCTGCACGTCCAGGGCTGCTAAACTTAGGTTAATAGCTGATGACCCTTTCCATTCTTAACCCTGAGCTCTGACCTCCTGACCCACCCCTGGTGACGGTGTTTATAAGCGTGTTGCCACTGGTGTAAATAAAAAAGGAACACAATGTGCTGAAATTGTTACTGGTGATGACAACTGACACACATTTTACACCGCCAGTGGGCAAACCCATCAATAAATAACTCCAAATCTGCTGCTCATGTGCTCAGGGCTTCTTGCAGTGCTCCTGTCATTTGGGCTGCTTTTTCTTCTTTTTCTCTATTTTTGTACAACAAGCAAAAGGTTTCCAATAAGGAAACAGACCCAAATTAAGGATAAGGTTTGCTGTTAGCATCAGGCAACAGCTGGATTTTCTACCTTCCAAGGTGCTCCTTCAGATATGAAAAAACCCACCAAAATCTCCTGCACCACAGATCAAGCAGGACAGCCTGTTTTTAAAAGCTTCCAAGTGAAAAACCATGTGGCTCGTGATGAAAATAAAGGTTTTTGAAAATCCCTGGCTCTGGGGCACTGTGAAAGCTCCTGTTCTCCATGCTGTCCACAAGTTAACCAAAACAAACTTTTAAAAAAGCCAAAATCTATTGGAATGCTTTGTATAAAAATAAGATAAAAGGACACATTCTACAATTGCACCCATCTCTTAAAAAAAATCCTTTTTAATTAAATAATTTTTTCTTAGTTTTCTGCACATTAAATTTCAATCCAGATTAGAATTACAGAGTGACAGTTAAAATTTACAATATAAACAGCCACATTCTGCACCAGGACACGAGCTCCTGTGATTGAAATTTGCCTCTTTTACTGAAGATACTGCAATGGCAAATACAGACTTTCTTAATTTATGTGAATTATGTAAAATTATAAACGATGTAGGGCACAAGGGCTCTTTTTTGGAGTCCCCAACCCCATTCCTTGCTCTGCCAGCTCCCAGCAATGCTTGAGATGAAAACACAGAGGGAAAACAAAGGGGAACCACCAATCAGAAAACAGAAATAGATTTTAACATTTTCGAGTTGGAAATCTTCTGATCACTTCCATCAATTTGTCAAGGGACTGTGAAATCCTGCAAGGCCAGTAAGAAAAAACCCTGGTAAAGTACGGATTCCTGAGAACCAGCTGATATGAAATGCAGGAAAATATAATAGCAAAACGTAAGATTTTCTCAAAGTCCTGTCAACTAACGTGTAAAATCTTGCATTTAATGGTGAGCAGTTAAAATCTTTTTTTCTTCTTATTGCTGCTGCTACAATTTGATGAGGCAAAAGCTCCACGAACGTGTTCCTAAAGGAACAAGTTCTAAAAGTGATTCTAGTAGATGTAACAACCTATAAAATATGGTCAGATAACAGTCATCTGTCTTCCTCCAAAAAGAAAAATCAGATTACACGTAATTGCAAAATCTAATTTACATTCCCCTCTTTTCCATTTCAATTTCCACTTTTAGGAAATATTCCCTTGCTCCCGAGTAGTGCCTGTGTAAAAGCTGCTGTGGCAGGTTTCTAATTGATTCGTTTTACACTATGGAAAGGATAACAGTGATTTCCCAAGGAATTCTTTCTGCCTTGCACACATCTCTCATTTGCCCATCTTAATTCAATTAAAGGAAGTAAGGACGGTTTGACCCATGAATGAACCATATTTTAACTGAGGACATTTCTGTGTAAACTGGAATATACCAAGCACTAATTCTCAGCCAGTTACTTCCGAGCTGCAACTTTTATTTTGAAAGGTCACGGCTTGGTCACTGAAAAGACAGAGGATATTAAATGCTGGCAAGCATTGTACAACAGTGCAAAACTGCAGGCTGATATCAAAAGATTTTAAACTCAAATGCAATTTATATGCAAACAGTCTGTATTTATTCTTAGCTATCAGTAGCTGGAAGTCAAAACTTGAAAGCAACTCCTCTTTAAAAAACAAGAAATCCTTAAAAAAAAAAAACCTTTTAAACCAACCCAGCTCAGTGCATTGTGTGTCTGGTCCTTGGAAGGACATTAAGGAAAATATAATTTCTCTGTTTCCCATAGGATTTATATTATATTGCTGGGAATTGCTATGCTCAGGACACTAAATAGATCACTTCTGTGGGTTGTTAAAGGAAATATGTTCAGAAACACTGAGCCCAGCTAGCAAAATTTATTTACAGGTGTGAAGCAGGGACAGGCTGCTGTGGATATCCAGAGTTACCTGGAATATAATTTCTGCCATCACCCTTTCACTAATTTCATTCTCTACACTGACCTGGAGCACCCTGGAATATTTGGATAAATTTTAATCTGTCAAAGAGGTTAAAAGTGAAACAAAAAGCAACAGCTTCAAAGCTTAATTTAAACACGCACAACTATTTTCTGAGAATGTAAAGGGAATGCTGCCACCCCTGCTGTGAACTTAATGAGAGCATTTATTCCCACGTCAAGTAGAGAAGTTCTCCATCCTCATCCTCTCCCCAGACATGGACACTTTGCTGCTTCCTTCAAGTTCAAGGAAAATACAGCAGATTTGCTGAGGAGCAGCAACACTTTCTGTGAAGTGTTATTAGACACAGACAACATCTCAAGGACAAACAGGTATTAATGTATTTCCAGGATTGTTCCCTCAGCACATTTTGGCCACTGCTCTCACCCTCTCTGCACAACAGGAGGTGTCTGCAGACGATGGCAGAGGAGGGAATGGTCAAATAAGGATATTTTTAAGGAAATGCTTGCTGACAGCACGCTGAAATGAGGATAAACACATGCCTACTGTTTCAAACCAGCTGCAAAGGTTGAACTTTTATTAAATAAACACAGCAAACAAGGCAGCTACAGCCCACAGGCAAGATGCTCTGTCACCAGGGAGGTGAGGATGATGAGGTGTGTCCTTGACCAACTGCTTGGGAAGTTCCTCCTGAATCTGAGGGTTTAAATCTGAATTTCCACTGAGAACAACAAAGCATGGGGGGACACATTTGCACCAATGATAGGGACAAATTCCAGGTAAGTTTGGGGCTCTAAATGTGCCTTCTCTCACTGCCACTGGTGCCCTCAAGGAGTCAGAGACACAGGGCTCTCCTCACACAAGAGTTGGGGTTTTTGTGGGTTTAATTTCAGATCAGTCTCACACGTTTGCCCCTTTAACAAACAGCCAGGTTAAAAGGGATGCAACAAGTTTTAATCAGGATGGTGACAGAATTACCTGCTGGAAATACAAAACCCCTGACAGGTTTTAGAGCTCACATTTTGGTGATCAGGTAAAACCTGAGTCACTCGTGGAAAGCTCCCATTTGCATCTAACACCACAGAGAGGACATTTCTGTCACCAAGCAGTGCTGAAACCAAAAAGTCACAGCTCCAGTCCCATGGAGGGAGAGCTCAGAGCAGCAGGAACAGCTCCTGATGCTGGCCAGCATTATAAATAAAGGACATCCAGCCTGTGCCACGGGGAAGAGTTATTCCCATTTGTGAGTTTTTCCTAGAGTGAGAGCAAACCCCACTAAATATTCCTGTCTGCCTTGGTGTGCACAAAGAGCCCGGAGCACATAAATCTGGAGGAATATTGCTCCTAGAAGGACCAGGACACACACACAGAGATGCCCAGGGAGATGATTTAGGGCACAGAAGGGGTTTTTGGGGTGGCTCTGAGGGATGCCACGGCCACGGGGTGGGTGGCAGCACCCGTTGGGTGGCAGTGGCACTGCCAGCCTGGCCAGGCCGTGTGTTAATGACCTCGCAGCAGCAGACAGATCCAGTCCTTCTGCTTTTCTTTCTCACTGAATGATTTCCCTAAAGCCAAAGCTGGGCAAAATGCCACTAATGCTGCCGTAAAACTCCCGCTGCGTGAGGAGGGAGGGAGGCAGGCGACTGAGGGTTAGGAGGTAATCAAGCTTACAGATTAAGGCTCGCTAAAGCTACAAGATCAGCACGGCTCGGGGTGTTTATTAACTCTTTGGAAACCAAGATGCACCATTTCCTAGCACGTCGAGGAAAAGGAGGTTTTCTAACCAGCCCTGACAGCTGAAGTGTTTTGCAAGATTAATTCTAATTTGTGCCAAGCCAGGAGCGCAGAAGAGACGCGCTTGAAATCTATTTGGAGAAGTTTCAGTATAAATTGTGCTTCAAACTATGAGATCACATGGCAAAAACCTCCCCAAAATTACAGACAAGGAAAATTTACAATTATTCTTCCAGTCAGAAAGGTTGCTTTTTAAATTAAACCAGGTAAGATGAAAGTCAGTGAGTTCAACATCCTGCTGCCCCCTGGGTACATCAAAGCTGTGACCTGTGAATTCCTCATTTGGAGCAGAGCAGAACGGGTTAATTTCTGAATATAAAATGAGGTTGCTGCAATCTGGGTGTTTTTTGTTTTGTTTTGTTTGTAACACAAAGCAAAATATACTCTACAGATGCTTGATTAAAATGCAACAGCTGTTTATGGCGGTGCATTTTCCGCTAATTTACTGGGGCAGATTTTTGAAGGAGCCTTGTTTTATTGCATCTTCATTTGCATAAACATCCATAGACCACAGCAGTCTGGCCACTTGTCACTGCCTTGGCTGATATTTAAGGTTTAAATTCAAATTTGGCCAAGCCATGCACTCTCAGAAGGGAATAAGGTGTTCCACCTCTGCCCTGGGATCCAACCTGCACTTTGCACATTTTTAACTTCCCAATCCAAAATATTTCATTTTTTGGCATCGTACACAACTAGTTGTTAATCTGCTCTTCACATCTGTCTGGGTAGGTCTGGTGCCACTTTTTTTTTTTTTAATATATATTATTATTTCCCTTTTGTTTATTTGATCTGTTGCATTCCTTAAGCTTGATGACTAATCCAAATTATTCACAAATACAAAAGGGTTTATGTAAATTATTGTGCCAAACAAACCCAAATCACAATTAAAACATTGTTAAGTGAATTAGACAACAATGGCTGCAGCTTCCCTATCATAGATTGAGGCAGAGGGATTTGAACTTTATTGACAGTAGCAGCAGAAAGCCTTAATCACTAAGCACCAGCCCAGACTGGGTTTCGTAGGGTAATGACCCATCTATATATTCATAACAAGGGTCTCATTCATCATAATTCATATTTAAAACAAAAAAAAAACTTCATGCAAAACTAATGGAGGGAATGTGTGAAAAGTGATTGGATGGGTAAAGCTCTGTGGGGCTGGAAAGGCTTTAATTGATTTTATTGTGCCGTGTCTAAGCCTCCTTGCCCAGTACATCAGATCTGTATCTAACTGCATTTCAATTGATTTTCACTGATAGGCTTCTTTCTTATGTCTAGGGCTTAAGTACTAAACTAATAAAAGGATAAAAGACTTTGTAATACAGATTTTGAAAATAATGTGCACACATGATTTCAAGGGAAGAAAATTGTGTGATGTGTTTGTCCTCCCCAAGTGACTACAACCAAATGTAATAGAAAAAAAATGCAACTAATATGAAGAAGATTACTGAGGGTGGGAGGGGGAAAGGGAAGAAAAAGAAAGAAAATAAGGAAAAAATGTCCCTTGGCTAAAATCAGCTTGATTGTAAGCAGACTTGACTTCAATGGAGTTGTACCTGCTCACATTAGGGGTGATTTTGACTGATACCTCAAACTTGATTGAAAGAGATTTTATAACTCATTTCAGATGTGGGTTAATTCTTCACCATTTAAAATAATGAATCATATTCTGATAGAAGTACCTAATGTAGATGTCCTGATAAAACAACCTAAAGCAAAATGAGCTGGGCTTTAACTGCTTATGGATGATTGTTTTCTTGGACCTTTAAAATACATTTTAAAATTTTTAAAGCCTCTGACTTGTGGCAGTTCCATGGGACAGATATAAAACTCATTTTAATGCAGCTGCATCTACACCCAGGTCAGACTCAGCTTGTTCAAGCCCCAGGACGTTGCTGGTGGGGCTTTTTATCAAATAACCACCCAAAGGAGGTGATAACACACTTTGAATAACTGATTATAAAAGCAACAGGTTCACCTAAAGCAAACCCATATGAAATGCAAATACCCAACCACAGGTGGAAAACCAAAACACTGCACAAGTGAAAACATCCCCAAAAAGCCATTTTTTCCACATTTTTCATTCTCCACACCCTGCTATCATTTGCTAATCTATTGCAAACTGCACTATCTGCCCGTCAGATGGTTTGGAACATCTGTATAACAAATGATAATGTACAAGAGTTGTTCTGGGTTTGTGTTCCTTTATGAGGCTTGGTGTTGATAATCTCCAAAGCACACCCATGATTCTTTAAATTAAACATAAGAATCTTGTCTCACAGTACAGCTAGGTTATCCATGTGTAAGAGCCCAAGCCAAGTAATTACACATCCGCTCAAAGGATTAGACACATAAGATTTCTTTAAATTTTTAATAAAAGTGCACAGCTGTTGTAGGGAAAAAACTCTTTTGTTCTAGATTTTTTTAAAAAACCATTAAGCTCAAAGTGATTCACAGTTATGCTTCAAGAAAAGTACTTTCAAACTATTTCTGTTAGGCACTTTTTTTTTTTAGTAGATTAAACATCACTTTAACCTCATGGCAACGGGTTTGAGCCAGGAATAAGCTCATGGAGAGGTATTTGGTCAAGTTTTAAAGAACATTTCTCTGCTCTTCCCTGGATACCTGCAGATGCAATACAAGAACGTGAAGTGCACATAAAACCATGTGGCATTTGCTCCATGAAATCAGGCTGTGGGATGGGTGGAAAATTGGGGTTGGGGTGGCACCTCCTGATGGGAGTGAGGGACACAGGGACAGCCCAGGGACACAGCTGGGACTGAGAAATAACTCTGGGGGGAGAATGGAAACACCCAAATGATGCTGCAAGCAGGGGAATGGGCACTGAAACACCCAAATGATGCTGAAAGCAGGGGAATGGGCACTGAAACACCCAAATGATGCTGCAAGCAGGGGAATGGGCAGGGAAACACCCAAATGATGCTGAAAGCAGGGGAATGGTGCCCATGCTGCGAAAACACCCAAATGATGCTGAAAGCAGGGGAATGGGCAGTGAAACACCCAAATGATGCTGAAAGCAGGGGAATGGGCAGGGAAACACCCAAATGATGCTGCAAACAGGGGAATGGGCACTGAAACACCCAAATGATGCTGCAAGCAGGGGAATGGGCAGGGAAACACCCAAATGATGCTGCAAGCAGGGGAATGGGCAGTGAAACACCCAAATGATGTCTGGCCAAACAGTGGCGCAAGGGTGGCATGAAACACCCAAATGATGCTGCAAGCAGGGGAATGGGCACTGAAACACCCAAATGATGCTGCAAGCAGGGGAATGGGCACTGAAACACCCAAATGATGCTGAAAGCATCCTGGGTTCTGCCCCAGGAGTGCTCCCAGTGGGACTGGAGGTGCAGCTGAGCTGGGGCTGCATTCCCTGGAACCACACCAGAAAAATCACCACAACCACAGAGCCAGAGCTGGGAGGGACAAGAGCAGAGCAGCAGAAATACTGGAGCAGCACAAGTGTTCTTCAAAACAGAAATGAGGGGCTGGGATGAAATCAGGGAGATGGAGGCAGAGGGTGACACCAGACAGGTGACAGCACCCACACAAGCTCCAGCAAAGCCAGCATGGACTGGGGGAGACCAACAACAGGACAGTGAAAAATCTTTACATGGCCTTCAAATGTCATGGTTCTGGAGAGAGAGGAAGAAACCTGGACAACAATCATGAGGATCCAGAAGGGAATGTGAGGACTATAATGATTAAAAGATGAATTAGCAGAGAGTGAGAGGTCACTGGGCGCAGCCTGAGGACAGGGATGGGACAGAGCAGAAAACAGGAATATTGTCCTGCTCAGCCCAGATGTCACCTCAAACACATGTACCAAAACTCCTGCTCCAGCTGGGAACTTGAGAGAGATGCAGAGCAGCCTGATGGGGGAACAGAGAGCTGAGGAGGGAACAGCAGGGCTCCTTCCACTGCAGCTGGGAGCCAGGACGAGCACACAGCCCTGAAAAACTGCTTTACTGAAGGGCAGCATGGGCACAGACCCTGGTGGGCCTTAAAAGATTAAATACAAAGTTTGAGAGTGTCAAATCCAAGTCTCATCACCCATGTCCATCCTGCTTTTCTCACTGAAATATCTGAACTTTGGCTCTGCACCTTGGTGTAAATGTACACCATAAACCTTTGCTAGAATGTGCAATCTTACTAACCAACAATATGCAGGATTTACAGATAAACTATGGTATGTGGGTATATTTACAGCAAATCTAAATCTCTGAAGGTTTTAATGAACTGCAGCTGACCTTGATCAGTGATTCAAAGCCCAAAGCAGCTTCTACTCTCTCACACATTACTAACCTTTGCTACAACATTTATCAATTTACCTTCTTGATCTCTCAAGCAGGTCATGTTTTCTAATCAGCCACTAGCTCAAAGACCTACATCCCAATTAAATTACTGAATGAAGACATGCTGGAATGTAGGCTTCTTTTGAAAGAATTAGCACAAAATACACTTAAATACTGGATTTGCCATGTCTGAACTGATTTTTTTTAAACACTTGAATAGAATATGCAAGCACAGATACATATCCTGCTCAGAACTGTTAATGTCATCCCTGAAACACTCTGCTTCCTTGGATGTTTTCTGTTGTTGCTTCCCCAAGTGTTCTGTGCATTAATACTGACCTGAGCTTTAAATCATCTATGCTGAGCCGTGAGCTCCTCAGACACTGGCTTGTCTGAAATCTTTGGGTAGAAAAAAACCACACAGATGTTTATTATTAAGCATAAGAGCAGCTTCACAGACTTAAAACCACTTGCAACTTAAGTTAGACGCTTATTAAAATGTCCCTGAGATCTGAGCCTCATTTTTTTTTTTCTCTTTCAGTGCAGCATTTTTTTCTCTCTACATACAGTGAAGTGGGAGAGGGAAAGGGCTGAATGTCCATCTGAGGGGTGAAATGTCCATCTGAGGGTGAAATGTCCATCTGAGGGTGAAATGTCCATCTGAAGGGGTGAAATGTCCATCTGAGGGTGAAATGTCCAGCTGAGGGGTGAAATGTCCACCTGAGAGTGAAATGTCCACCTGAAGGGGTGAAATGTCCAGCTGAAAGGACTGAATGTCCATCTGAGGGGCTGAATGTCCAGCTGAAGGGGTGAAATGTCCAGCTGAGGGCTGAATGTCCAACTGAAAGGACTGAATGTCCAGCTGAGGGCTGAATGTCCATCTGAGGGGCTGAATGTCCATCTGAGGGGTGAAATGTCCATCTGAGGGTGAAATGTCCATCTGAAGGGGTGAAATGTCCACCTGAAGGGGCTGAATGTCCACCTGAAGGGGGTGAATGTCCACCTGAGGGGGTGAATGTCCACCTGAAGGAGCTGAATGTCCACCTGAAGGGGATGAATGTCCACCTGAGGGGTGAAATGTCCACCTGAAGGACTGAATATCCAGCTGAAGAGCTCTGCACAGCCCCTCAGGTTGGTAAATCCAAGAGCAGAGTGCCCAGAATTCCCTTCCCAAGGGATCTGGGGCAGTGGCAGCAGCCGCCCTCAGGACTCCAGCCAGCCTTGCTTCGGTTTAACGAGCAGCCAGTGCAAACAGTTGCTGTGTGCTGGCCAGGGCAGGGTGCTGACAGAGGCTGCATGTGCAGTAGCTCAGGCACACAGAAGCTCTGATGCTGCCTGGATGTGCTGCACATGTTGGGAATGCTGTGCCCAGCATGTGCAAAACCAGGAGGGGGAAGGAGCCGAGCCTCACAGCAGCCTGGCTGATGGATAAATAAATAAATGAATAAATAAATAAATAAATATCCTCCACACTGCTGCTGCTTCTAACAGCACTGCTGCAAGCACAGGTGAGAAGGAATCCTCTAAAAGAGAATCCCTTGTTTTGTTGTTTGTATTTTTTTTAATTCTCTATTTATTGCCACTCTTAGAATCATCAATCAGTAATGACAGGCACTGATAGACCTCAAACAACCAACACTTCCAAGACACACACAAATCACGTTCCGGGCACGGAGACAGGTGACAGACATTCAGAGCATCAAAGCAGCAGCAGTTTCAGATGAAATTTAGATTCCAACAGGGATTCCTCCGATTTTGGAAAGCAGCTTGCTTCCCCTCACAGCCCTGACTTACACACACTTGTTTCTACCAGACTTGAACAATCCAAGTCCCTTTATCAAACATTTCACAGGGAATTCAGACTCATCAATAAGCCAAAAAAGAAATGTAAAGCCACATTTTATGCAACACAGAGAGCTTGGATTATTTTAGATGGCATGAAGGTGGAGGAGATGCCAAATCTGCAGGTGCAGCCTGAGAGAGCAGCTTTGGTGCTGCTGAATTCACCTTGTCCCTGCTGGAATTTGCTGGGAATTTCCAGGAGGCAGCACCTGGAATCCACCCCAGCTTCACATGGATAAGAAACCTCAGTAAGGTAAAGGGATTTGAGGTATGGAAAAGGGTGAGAACTCCTAAATTAGGGAAATCCAATCAGGATTATTGCAAGGATCAGCTACTTGAAAAAGAGATGATGTTTGCAGAGTAAAAATGCTACTTAAACACTAACTGATCTTCTATTTTAATTTTCCTTCTTCCTGTGCATTATTCAGTTGTGGGATGAATAAAATTTAATTTATAAAATACTTTGGATGTTTAAAAAGGGGAGAATTGAACCCCAACATTTTGGGAATTGAATGAGATCATGCTGTCCCCTGGTCCATCCTTCTGCCCCTCTCTGTGCCACTCTGTGCAGACAGTAAAACTGCTTGATTAAATTGATTTTTTTTTCCTGCAATATTTACTGATTTCCCTACACCAATACAAGGGCTGTGCCATGGGGAACAGCTCAGGAAATCTCCCTTTAAGGAGTATTTTAGGGTATTTAAACCTCACAGGTATTGGATTTTGATGCTGTTGTCACAGGAAAACAAAAACATGCTGCAAAAACTGCCCCACAACACGCACAAGAAAACACTCCTAGCTCCAAGTTTAATTTATTTGTTGACAGAGAAGATCTACTGTGCTTAATGCAAAGTTCAATAGGAACCCATGGAATACAGATACCCAGAGTCAGAACTGCAATAAAATCAGCTCCGCGTTTATCTGGCCGTTAAACGCAATCCAAAAAATTTATTGGTAAAAAGGAATCAAATTCACTTATGGCATAAAATATATTTCTTGCCTTCCAGGAGAGCAAGCTCCCTGAGCTCCATCCATCACAACAAATCAGAGCTGCTCATCTCTCCCAGGTCTGTCCCTGCACACGGAGCCGGGCACCGCTGCCCTCCCACCCTGCTCCATCCCTGAAAAAGGCTCCAAAAACCCTCACCCACAGCAGAGCTGAGCCCTGCAGATGGCTGGTTTGCCCCTGGTTTGTTGTTTTTTAAATGAAGCCATCAGCTGAGGGCTGGGTTTGGGGTGGATGCTCTGAGGTTTGCTGTTAGAGCGCTTCCAGGCTGGCGCTCGGAGCGGATCCGCGCCGATCCAGGCACTGCCTGCTCAGCTCCTTTTTATGGAGTGCTTTTAAAAGGTGGCAGTAATAATTCACAGGCAACGTTTATGACAGAAAAGGAAAGAAAGAAAAAAGTATTTCATCAGCTCCTCCAGCTGCTGCTTCAGAAAGTTCTCCTCGGGAAGGATCCACATTAAACACTGAGCACTTGCAGTTATTGTGCATATCCTAATTACAAATTCATAAGAGTGGAGATTTCCTTGGTGAGAGATCCAACATGTGTCTTTTTGCCTTGAGCTTATTACTCTGGCTACTGAAAACACAAATATACTAAAAATGAAATAACTTTCCCATTTTAATGTGGCCATAAGCTTCCTGCCAGGCTGCGACCTAATTGAGACTTTTGATCTGAGCTTTTCCCAAACATGTTATTCTTCAGAGTCTGTAAACCATTTTAACTGCAGCTCTCCTGCAATCATTACTGAAAGCTACGGGGAATAAAATAATCAAAAAAAAAAAAAAAGGGGGGGGGGAAGAGGGAGGGAATACTCAGTTTATCAAAGTCAATGGAAATACAAGGTATTAATTATGCTAAATGAAGAAATATGGGCGTTGTGGTCACTTTTGGGGGTCAGGAGTGTTTCAATGCGGCGCTGCCTGTGCCTGACCTGCGCATCCCCGGCACATCAAAGCAGGAGGGAGTGAGGAAAGCGGTGCCAAGGTCACCAAGCTGCCTCCAACCAGCACGTTGTTATCAATTACAGGCACTGATAAGGACGTGACCCCTGGGTGAGGCACAGAAATGGGGGATATCCGTGTGTGCCTGCCTGCCCCCGGAGCGCCCAGAGCCGGGAGAAAACTGCCCAGCACATTTCAATTCTCCAACAGGCTCTGAGGGAAAATAGCAGCCAGAGCCCAGTGCTGATAAGATGCACTCAGATCCCCGAGTGCAGCTCCCTTGATTGGGTTAACTGAGCCAAACGCACGGCAGAGCACAATTAAAGCACAGGGGAAATTGTATTTCTCCCCTACAGACGGCTCTTGTGAAGTTTCATCAAAGCAAACCCAAAAATGTCTTTATTATAGTGAGACCTACAGCAGGAGCACATGTAACCCCAAATAAGGGGTGTTACACAGTAGTAAGTCACCTAGTAAAATAAAAGTATATTTTCAATAAAGATTAGCTCTGCATTTTATTCCTTGAAATTCTTTGATCAAGTAATTTTGAACTACATAAAACCAGCCAGACCTCCCTAACTGAGCATTCCTCAAGAGATTGCTCTGCTGCACTCAGAATGCTACAACTGCATCTGACTGTACCTCAGGTGAGTTTGCTCCTGTTCATTTTAAACACCTAGCAGTTTTTGCTCGCATTTGTTGTGGATATTTTCTTTTAGAGAAAAGGAAAGCTCCAGATACAGACTATTGGAATATGACCATCCTATTTTTCAAAAGGAAAGCTCCAGATACAGACCATCCTATTTTCCAACCAGAGTGCAAAATATTTTTACAGTACTCCAGCATTTAAAACGTTCTCAAAAGTGCTGAGAAAATTACACAGAAAAAGGTGGAATATAATTAAACCCTTAATGATTTAAAATGCCAAATTTAATTCATTCCCATTGCATTCAGAATGAACAAGAAATTAAAATGTTAACACTGTGAATCATCTTGGTTTCTGCAAGCCAAAGTTAAACACTAACCAGTTTACTCTGTGTGCCCAAAATGTTTACTAGCTCTGACTCAGATTTAAACAGTATAAAACATGATCATTCTGGAGTGCAGAACAGTTCTTACACATACAAAAGAGGTAATGAGGTGAAACTGGAAGGTACAGAGCTGTATCTTTCCAATCTACCTACAGGTTTGGATTTTACAACGTTTTTTTCCCCCTGAGGGGACCAAAAGGGCCGTATGTGGTGCTATGGAATTCAAGAGCTACGATTATTTCATGTACCTTTGGAATTTAGCATGAAGTTAAGCATATAAAATACAGTCAAGGAGACTGTTTAAAAGCCTGTGGAATGGGGAAGGGAGGAACAGTAGGATGTAGCCTTTAATCCTTTAACAAACTTCACTGTCTGTGCCAAGAAGCCGAGAGAAAAATACATTTTACATTTTATAAATAGTCGTGAACATAAGCTAAAGCATTTTGCCACTTCTGGGAAATCAATAGGCAAAAAACAAGCCACTCATTTGCAAATAATTTATGTGGCTTTTTTTGCTAATGCAGGACAATCTCTCTGTGAAAACGAGGGCAATAACTTTATTATGCTCATAAATGCAATGCAAAGCAAAGAGAGACTGATGCCCCTGCTCTGTCTGCTGAACAAAAGCTCAGCTTCGATCACATCCATCAGGCTCTGGAGCTGCACAGCTTTGTCTTAAGTCAGGCAAAATTACAGAGCCTGTGGAACCAAAAAAGCCACAATTATTCCAAAGACATGAGATAAGCTGCCATTTGTCATTGCTGATATCTGCACTGGAGCTTCTGGGGAGGAAACACCTCCAGAGCTGCCTCTCCCACGGGCATGGCAGCGGCTCTGCCACGCCAAGGCAAAGCTTTTCCTGGGCAAGGAGAGCAGAACGAGGCCAAGCACCTCCTGAACGGGCAGAAATGAATGCTGTGGCACAGATCCTGCTGGGGCAGGGCAGGGCAGCCCCCATCAGTCAGCACGAGACACACAGAGCTCCTCGGTCAGGTCTGTGTGTAGGGCAGGGAGCAGCAGCAGCATCCCCGTGCCCAGGTGTGGGGCACAAGCTGCACCATGAACACCCCCTGCCCTGCCCTGACACCCTGGAAATCCTCCTTTGGAGGGGAGAGAGCAGTTCTGGAGGGTTCCCATGGCAGTGCTGCCCTCCCAGCCCCGTGGGACACAGCAGCAGCGTTTTCTGTGCCATTGTCTTTTCTTTTTATGATTAATTCTGTTCCTCAAAAGTGCTGAAACTTCAACAGAAACTTTGCTCTGAAGGGGAGCAGGGAGCAGCTCTCAGGTATCCAATTCCCTGTCAGGAACCCAGCTCACAAGTCCATCATTCCATCCAACCTGCACTGGTGGGGATTTTTTAAAGCTTAGCCATTATTTCATAAAAAGAAAGCTAAAGAAAAATAGTAACTTGTGTAAAGCTGGTACTTGCCACAGGCTGTTAATGCATTGTGTTACTGCTCTGCTTGCAAATGTCTAATAAATTACAAGAGCTGCATAAAGCCCTTATAGGAAACATCACCTCACGGGTCAGCCTCTCCTAAACAGCACAGAAACAACTGATACAAAACACAATTAATGCAAAGGCAGCTTGAAAGTATTTCAGAAACTCATCCAGCTTTGTTATGGATTTGATGGTTTTATTTCAAAGGACAAAATGCTAAACTTCTCCAAGACTAAAGGGGGGGGGGGGGAGAAGAGTTTCCATTTGTGCAAGAGAAATGCACAAAACATCCATGATTAAATAAAACTTCCTGTGATTGAATCTGACTACCATTTTACAATATTAATGCTAATGGATTATCATCCTCTTGTTTGCATGTTTAACTTCGGTTCCCATAAAAGTTGCTTGTACACAGGATCAGAGGGAAATGGCATTTCAGAAACTAAAAACAAAACACACACGCTAAGAAGCAAAGCCAATTTTAAGAGCTACAAAATCAGCAACATCCAGACAATAATCAGTTTCCAATGTCAGACCAGGAAGTCAGGCAGCAAAAAAAGAAAAGATGCGCCCGAAAAAAGAAAAAGACTTTTAGGAAACAGCAAAATTAAAGCAGGAGCAGATATGTAAAATAGATGAATGAAGACAAGGTCTTCCTGCACCGAGGGAGTTGTTTAAGGAGAAGCAGTGTCCGTTTGTGGCCACGATAATACTTTCCATTCAATAGAGTTTGCAGCTTGCTGATTCATATGATTGCAGGCTGGCGCCCCGCTGGCGAGCCCCCTCCGCTGAAATTAAATCCACTCTCTTCAGTTATAAATTATAATGCTCTATAAACAACACTCCCACTGGGAACGGGGAGAGAGAGAGAGCTCTCTGCATAGTCCACTCACTGTTTAATGCTCTGCTCTTCTGCCACAAACAAGGACTGTATGTCTGCCACAGACAGCACTCTTGCTGTAATTTATAGACTGTTTGATGTTGAGAGCAGGGGAAGGAAAGCAGGATTGTAATGCGAGTCAAAGAGGAAAAGAAGTTGGAAGTGGGTGAGTGTGCAAGAAAGAGGAAGGGCAGAATACATTTTACACACATATTTCAGAGATACATCACTGGATGTATCTTTGCTGCCCCTTAGGAATTGTCTCCTCCAAAAAGAAAGGGAAAAACAATCTGGAATACCACTTAAAATAAATGAGACGTCCACGCCGCAGCGTGCGACGCCAGGATCATTCCATATCAATCAGGAGCCATCTCCGTGGCTGAGACTTGAAGTCTGTTATCACAGAGAATATGAAAACATTAAAATGATAAGGATTTAACTAAAACTGACAGCAGCCCAGAAATTCCCAGCCTGGGCTGACGAGCTCTTCCCGGAGCAGCGTCCCAGGGAGCCCACGAGGGACACGGAGCCAGATTGGAGCAAAAATCCCAACCCAGGGCAGCTCCCTGCTCATTCCCACCTTCCTCATCTGTGTGGGGCACAGGGAGATCATCCTGGCTCTTCTTCATGCTTGTTATGAAATCTTGTTAAATGCACATGCAACAGGCACCCAACTGCTCCGAACGCACGCACAAATCCAACTTCTTCTCTTTTTTTTTTTTTTTTTTTAACCAAATGGATTTAAAAATGCCAGTGAAACTATTTCTGCTGTGGGAAAGATGAAGATTCCAAGTAAAAAGTATATTATTATCCCTAAGAACAGCCTGCATTACCCAGCTGACAGGGTACTGGGAAATACCCATGGGCCAGCGAGAGCTTCAGCCCGAGCAGAAACCAGCAGGAATTTCAGAGCAGAACCCCTTCATTATTGTCATGGAAATTGCAAACTAAACTGTGAGGGAATGACAGAGTGTTTAAGAAAATGGACCCCAGGATTGAGATGTCCATCACTCAAGATTTTGATGAATGACTACAAGTCAGTGATCCCCTGCCTGACCAAAAACCCCGAACCTCCTCAAATTGGCACAGCACAGTCACATAAAGGTCTCCACAGGATTTTTAGAGTTACTTAGGACATTGGCCCAAGGCTTTTTGTGCTTAATAATATTTTCCAATTTCCCCCCAAACCCCACCACTACACCTTTCTCTTCTTTTTCTTTTTTTTAAAGAAAGGTTTTAGGCAGTAGCTGAGCAGCTTTTAGGTTGGAGGGAGGGAGGGAGAGCAGAAACCTCCTTTACTGTGAGGTTGAGCCCTTGTATGTCAAATCTGGCCTGGAGCAAATTTTCACAGCTGAATTATAAACCCTGTAAACAAGGGTTTATGATGGAAATGCTGACACAACCTTAATTACAAACAGCGTGAAGTGGGGGGAGGCTCTGTAACACACACTCCTTTTCACTGCCAGTCCTCTGGCACACCAAGGCTGCCATCCACAGAAAAACCACTCCAAAAACCACTCCAAAACCCACTCCTGCTCCTCACTGCTCAGGCAGGAGCATTTTTATCAAATCTGCTTGCTCAATACTGTCCTTTAGAAAAGGAAAAAAATAAAAAAAAACCTCAACAAACCTTGATTTTGTAATAAAAGTATAATGTATAGCTTAAAAATAAATTAAATAAAGGAAACATTAAAAGATAAATGGAGCAGGATGCTCTATGGCTGAGGTAATTTGAGTGGAAAGGGAAGGAGGGAGTTTACATTAATAAATGATTAAAGGCCTTAACGAGGGCCTATCTGGTTGAAGAGAGGAGCAGAGTTCTCCACCTCTCCTCCTTCAGCCCAGCTTTTTTACATTTGTTCTCGATGCTGATCAATATGGTTTTCATTTAGTGATTTCCATAATGCCATATGTGATCTGCAAGGCTGACATAATGAAGGCAGAAAGAGAGCTGAAGTCATTTGAACGTTCTCGCTTGCATGTCTGTCGCCAATTTAGAAAATAAATATCTATTGAGAGTTAGGGTTTCCTCCTGTCTAGGAGAATCACAGCAAGATTTGCATATGCAGATTGCAAAGCCTGCTCTTCTCTCTTCTCTCCCTGCCCCTCTTTAAACAAATAAAAATGATCTTGAAGAATTTCTTCCCCTCTTGTGTTGCAGTGAGTTTGTGTTTTTATAATGAAGAGGAAATATTAATAAAGTTTAAAACTGAATGAGGGTTGGCTTCTCTCTGTTCTAGCTGAGATTTGCTTGGCAGGCCAAAAAAGCAAAGGTTTTCTGTCTGCTGAGTCACACTGACCTGCTGGATCCCATCAGAGACCACCTTCGTTTGAAATATAATATTTAAAAATACAAGCAAGGTCTGTACTAAGCAATATTTGGTTTCATCACACCACTGTCTTCATGGGCAGAGTCTCAATCAATGCTGCAGAGGTATCACCCTTGTAAACTGAGCTCTTCTGCCCCTCAGAGGTGTGAATTGCATTTATATAACAGCATTTCTATAAATTGTATGTTTAATAAAGAAACAGGACTGGTAGGTACATTTTGGAGGGCTGGAATTGGGGTTCCTGTATAACACCCCTGGCACAGGAACAGTGTAAGGGCCATAATTAAATTTTAAAAATATCAATAGCTCATGGCAGACGAGATGCCACAGCAGATTTAGAGGTGTTTGGCAGCCAGCTGAGCTCTCAGATCTCACAGAAAGGATCAACTGGAGGTCTCCAAACCCTCACCCTTCACCTGCAATCCCTTCTCACAGACACCCAACTTCGGGACTTAATTCTGTTTATAAAAACAAGCAACAGGTTAAAAGCTGTGCTTGAGACTGTCATTATTTGGGTGACTGCTCCCTGATCCAAATTCCCAATTCCTGCCCAGAGATCTCCTGAGTTCCATCCCCACAGCAGCACAGTGCATTTCCTGCTGCACCCTGGGATGCTGCAGCTGCAGCACAGAGCTCCACTTGCTGCACAGGGAGGATCCTCCCCACAAGAGCTTCTGCTTTTAATGCCCCGACGTGTAAACAGCAAAACAACCCAGGAGAAATCACAGTTTGCAGTAAATTTTAGGATCCAGGCTGCTGCTTTGGCTACTTTGAGCACGTACATGGAGTTGTACTACAAAGGTTTCAGAGTTTTGCCAGTGCTGAGTTGAACATTGAGCCATCAAAGTATTATCTGAGCTGCTGTTAATAAAACTAGCAGTTCATTATGGGTATCTGACAGAGAAAAACCAATGTAAATAGGGATTTTGTGAGTGGTGAGCAAGCTTTCCATCATAAACAAAGTTTCTTTGAGGTTCAAAGAGTTTAGTTAACGATTTAAAGATTTTTTTTTTCTCATTGTTTTCAGGCATTGCCAACTCTTTGTCTACAAGAAAATAGCTCGAAAAAGCTGCTCTTTGCACACATTTTTCCAAGTTCCACAAATTGCTGTAGATATAAAATGCAACCATGGAAAAAACCCCCCACTGCTGAATTCCAAGAAGGTTGTCAAAATTAAAATACCCTGATGATATTGTTAAAATTATAAAGGTTCTCCCTCCCTGGAAGTGCAAAGCAACATTAAAAGAATTTCTTCTCCTTCTGTTCATATCACACTTCTGCATCTCTGTTTACCCAGTGTAACTAATGGTAAGGGATTTCAGCTCCCCAATTATGATATTGCACTGACCTAATTGGGTTTCTGGAGGGCTTCAGGGAATTCCAGCCTTAAAGACTTTGTTCCCACTAAATTAAGAAAGATGTGCAAGTGTGGAGCTTTCAGAAAGGGACAAACGAACCTAGAGAGGAATAAATCCTGGAATAAACCGGGCTGTGAGCAGCAAAACCGCAAAGCCCTGAGCTGTGCAGCCTGGCTGGGATGGAGAAATGAGGAGAAATGAGGAGAAATGAGGAGAAATGAGGAGAAATGAGGAGAAATGAGGAGAAATGGGGGACGGGAGAGCAGCGAGGGCTGAGCGGAGCCGGGGCTGCCGCTGACCTCCCGCCCAATTACAGCCTCATTGGCAAAGCAAACAAGGAATTATTGCCTCTTTAGTCGGGCTTTTCTTCTCCCGAGCCGGCCCCTGCTTCTCATTCTGGTTTTTTCTCCCCTTTTCCTGTTAGGTGGAAAAAAAAAAAAAAAAAAAACCAAAAAAGAACCCAAATCTCCCCCCCAACCCAGCCCATCTGCAAACACCTGATATTCATCGGAGTCCTGCAGTCGTACAGTCTTGTTAAATTGTTACCACCTTTTCCACGAGCAGTTTTGGCAATTAACCTCGTGGTCATACACTTCAAAGGGAACAACTGTTGAGTTTAACCTCCTTGAGCTACCATGGATTCCTTTATGATTTTTCTTCAAACACTTTCATCCCCAACAAAAAAAAAAAATGCAGACTGATAAGATTGGTGTTTATTTTTCCATTTTGTCAGTTTATTGGGATGACAAATACCTCGACCAGTCACCACTAGTTTGTGCTCCTCCAAGTCTGTGCAGAAGGAAGCTCTCCTATTAATTCACATTTCTCTCTGCTTTGTGGAATCCATGGATTTGATACATCTGACCCTTCCTTGCCCCTGTTTGCAAATCTCTCATATATTTCTCACAATGCCCAAAAGCTCCAAAAACAGAACATACAAGCAGAGTTAATGCTGAGGACATGTGATCCCATTACAAATAATATATATTCTACCTATTTATTTTGTAAAACCCCACCATTACTGAGAGACAGAACTGCTTTGCACATGAAAAAGGAAAAAGAGATTCCTCTCCCCTCAATTAGAATACCAGTTAACAGGATCAGGATCTGTGTTAGTACAAACCACACTTTCTCTTCTGTCTAAACTTCTGCCTACAACATTTATTAATTTACCAGACCGTGCAGCTGCTCCTTAAGCAACTGGACAGCAAATGACAGGAAAGTACCAAAGCAAATACTACAGGAGTGTGATCAGGTTACTTGGAATGTTGTTTCCCCCTGCATTTACATTCTGGTATTATAGCACATTTTTTCCTCCAAAGTAATCACAGAAATGTAAAATGCTTTATTCTTAGGAGAAGCTTTCAAGAGAGAGCCAAAGAATCCCAAAAAAAGTGTCTGAGTGACCTTTTGGTAGGAGGCTGTGGCCGTGGCCAGGGGAAGCATCACTTTTCTCTGGCTGCAAACTGCCTTGGGTGGGAGAGGGAACAAAATCCCTCTCCAGGAAAAGAATGGAACAAAAGTTTCGCAGTGCGAGAAGGGGAAGCATTTGGGCAAGCATATGGCATGTGTTTCAGGTTGTGAGGGAGGCAAAAAAAAAAAAAAAAATCACGATGTTCCGTGCAGTTCAGACCAAATAGAAAACTTATTCTGACTATTCTCATTTGTCAGAGGCTTTTCAAAACTAAGCAGATCTCTCCATGGCTCTGATGTCAAAGGAGGAAGGAATCGGCGGGTATCGAGTTTACATTTTTAGGTTCTCTTTTAACTGTTCCCACTTTTAATTTTAATGTGCTTGTCAACAAAATGAGAAACTCCTTCACTCAGAGGGGGGAAAAAAAAAAACAAAAAAACCAAACCAAAGCAGAAATTAGCACATTAAATGATACATGGGTCTGGTGCTATGCTGCACAGTTCAGTGAACCCCAGCACAGATCAGCAAGATGGCTGGAAATGTCTCTTTCCGTCTGTTTTTCATCTGGCAGGGCTGTGCACTCAGCAGAGTGTGAAGAGAGCCTCTCTCCCCTCCGACCGCTCCTGCCCGCCCCCCAAAGCCCCTGCAGCAGAGAGCAGCAACTGGAGCAAATGCTTTTGTGAATTAAGAGATCTTGTGAGCGTAAATTTGGTCAGGCTGCTCCTTTCTGCAGGCCAGCCCCGGCTGCTGCCCCAGGATGTGAACTGTCAGTTCGCATAGCTGGTGATGAGTTGCAGAACCATCAGTAAAGGTGAAGACGGCAGAAGCAAGAAAGATTCAAGACTGGTGGAAATCATTTCACAAGGAAAATTTCAGCCATCAGTGGGAGGAAGCTTTGAAAAATGCTGCCATTTCCGAGTCAGAACGAAGGAAAAATTAAATTACTGCCGGTGAGGCGAGCCAAAGTCGCATCTTACCCTAGGGAGAGGTTTGATAATGGTAAACATTTGACAGCTGGCCTGAAGTTGTTATCTTGTTCTAACAGTTGTTATAGTCTGAGTGAACATTTCTGATAAGAGAACAGAAAGAAAAACACTAACCCATTTTTAATTTCTTGCTCTCTGTATTTGAGGCTGCGGTGCCCAAAGCCAAACAGGTTTAAAGCCGTTTGCCACCATCACTCCCATTAAAGCCTCGGCTTTTACCCCGAGCTCAGGCTTGGGAGGGAACAACATCACTGGGTACAGCAATACCTCAGCAATAATTTAAAATAACTTCAACCTCTCCCTCTCAATATCCCTTGAATACCCCTCCTCTGCTTCACCACAAGCAATTACAAGAATTAGCCCTAAATTAGAGTGAAAGTGGAAAAATTAATTAGTTTAAGTATTGAACTTCAAGATCTACCACAAAATCTTGTTTCGGTATTACTTTACTCCAAGCTGTTGATGTACAACCACAAAACTTTAATTCCTTTATTATTCTTTATTAAAGAATACTTATTCAGACACATTAGAAAGGCAGCAAGCTGGGTTCCACCTGAGTGGAGCAATAATAAATGAAAACCAGTTCTGTTTAAGCAGAAATAGGTATGCTATCTTCACAGGAAATTTAATTATACATCAGATTTTTTTTCTGTGCTCAGTTGTTACTGACAAAGCACGTATTGAGGAGGGAGACAGGGCTCTGCTCCCTCCTGCCATTAGCAGCTCCTCCTTTAGGAAAACACAGTGTGGGTATGGAAAGTACATTACATGTATGTCAAAATCAAACTACCATCCTGCCAGAGAAGCATGGGCTGCTTGGTTTTTTCGGGTTTTCTTTTTTCTTTTTTAAATCAGGAATGCATTTCTAAGCTGTTTAACACAGCTTAACCTCGTAGAACACATAAACAAAGCATGCACCTCCCATTAAAAATAATTAAGATTAATATTTACCATGGCTATTAAACTCTGTTTAATAACTTATTGATATGGACTAGGGGTAAATCTTCCTATCCCTGAGCACCTAAAGCCTCCCTGTCCCATGTGCCTCCTCCTGCAGGGAAAGCTGACAGAGAGCTTTTCCCTGATGCTCACGATCCCAATCCCAACCCCAGGCACAGGATAAAACCCCAATTAGACAGGCAGCATGTGAAGCTTGTCCCTTAGACACCTAAATTAACTCCAAAACTCTTTCTCTATCTCCTGCATTAACAGGTAGAAAGTGTTTCATTACTTTTTCCAGTGACTCTGCCCCACTCTTAAAGCAAGAGTGTATAAATTGATATTAAAGTATGGTATTTTGAGAATGTTTCAAAGTAAGGTCAAACTCGTATTAAAAACCTACTAGTGTAGGCTAAAATAACAGTCTGGCTGAGCAGCCCTGGGTGCATCTGGGTTCAATTACCCACTACATCCTTGCTGTGTTTTCTAGCAGCAAGAACAACGCAAGCACGGCTCGGAGTTCACGGGTAATGTCAACGTTGGGTTACTCAAAGAGGAACCAGATAAATCATCCAAATATCACAGTCATATTGGCAGCCCGTTTTTCCCCCCCTTCATCACTGCAAGCAGCACAACGTTGCATAACAACAAATAGAGGACAAAAGTCCTCACCTCGGGAGGAGGAGGGAGCCCAGCTGGAGCCCTGCGCTCCCTCACACACAGGAGTGAAAAGCACACGCTGAAAACGCCTCACAAAAAGGGAGGCAGAACCCAACCTAATGCACAAAGCAAACAAACACAATTTACCATGCTGGCACCCTGACTGATTCCTTTTTATTTGGTGTTTGACCCTGGAACAATGAGGCTGGATTAACATTCATTATTTGCATTCAAGGAGCTGTCGTGGGGAGCAGGAACTGCTCCAGCACCAGCCTGAGAAACAAGAGAGCCTGGGACACTTGTGGATCATTGGCTCTCTCCTTTCTGACCCCCTCCACGGTGCCCAAAAATATTGGGCTAAATAAAAGCCCCCCCATGTGTTGCTTTCATGTTGTCAAGCTGGTTAACAAGGATTTAAGAGCTGCCTGGGTAAACATCACACTGGGGCTCCATCAGCAGCGTCCTGCAAAGGGGATGAGGGATGGGAGCAGCCATCCCGAGCATCCCATCCCAGCCAGGCTGCCACAAACTACACAAAAACACACTCCAGTGTCACCAGCCCTCCCAGGGGACAGCGCCACATCCCTGCACCCCAGCTCCACCTCCCCAAAAGGTCCCAAACTGGGAGGCTGCACTCAGAGCCTGCATAAAACCTCAGCAGTGTCTCTGTCTGCAAAGGCAGATGCTCCTCCAGGGAATGCAAGATTGTCCTCTGCTTCCATCAAGGCCCATAAAAAAGCAATTGTCAGTAAAGTTGCTCAAAATTATGTATGTTCTGGGAGTGCTGCAGCAAGTATTTTTAAAGCAGCATGTTTAATTCTGAGCAGCTCTGTATGAAACATGGTAAAAGGCAGCAATAAATCACCAGCATCCAAACTGCCTCTGTGGTGCAGGAGGAGCAGTTCATCCAGTCTGCAATTCTGTTTGCATCAAAGTAATAACACATTTGCAAAGTGATCAATCGGATTAAATTTAGAGGAAAATGTGTTTTTTACCCAAACAGCGCTTGTCAGAACACTTCCAAGCTAGAACATAATAAGATTTTACTCCAATATGCAATGCTCCATATTATACATATATATATAATAAATTCATGTCACTGTAATGTACCTAATTATATAAGGTCATTTCTTATAGAAAAGCACAGGTATAAAAGTTTGATGCCAGAACAGTCTGGCTGTTTATTAATTTACTATTGCAGATGAGAAACCCTCCTCTGGCTGTTACAGGGATGGATGCAATGCACTCCTGCCTTCCAGAAAAGCAAGCTGCCAGCTTACAAACATTACCCAGGCTGCAGAATGCCAGGCTGGGGCACCCCAAGGCTCAGCCCTTGCCAGGGCTGTGCTGGAGCCTCCTCTGCCTCTCCCAGCACTGCCCTGAGCTCACCTGTTTCCCTGGAGACCAGCATTTGCAATCAGGGCTATAAATGCTATAAATACACACAGTAATTGGGCATCTTTGCAAGCAAACCTTCCAAGCCATTTGCCATCTCAGGAATGTTTTAACTTTTGGCTAGAGAATGATTTTGGTTGAAAAATATGAATGCAGCCTTCAGATGGGCTCAGAGCTGCAGTGAGGGGAAAGTGATCCCTGGACAGGTCACCACTGCTGCCAGGGAATGGAGAATTTTATCAATGAATCCAGACTTTGCTGCCTGTTCTCCCACTAGGAAAAAGAGCTTAATATCACTGTGAATCACTATAAAATATGAAACAGAGATTAAAAACTTATTTCTCACAACCTACTGCTAATGGGCAAGGAAAGGCCCTCAAACATCAGCTGATGCTGAAGGATCTGAGCCAGCAGCAGCTCCAAACCTCTGCCTGCTTTGTCAGCTCCTTGCAAAGGCTGCAGGATTTACACAGTTCCTTTTGCCAAGTCCTGGTGGAGGTCTACCAGCATTCAGAGAAGTCATTTACACTTTGTTGGGCTCAGATTATCCACACAGTTCCTACTGACTAAACAGGGAGGTGCAGCTTGTCTGCTAAATAATAAATAATTTATTTTCTGCATAGGTCAGCCTGGACAGGACATGGTCCAGTGGAAAGTGTCAGGAGTAGAATTAGATGAGCTTTAAGGTCCCCTCCAATCCAAACCAGTGCAGAATTCTGTGATTTGTTGCTTCCAAGGCAACCAAAACAAACTGGAAAGATGCAGAGGTGTGTGCGCACACAGATGCAGTAACAATACCTTCTAACTCCAGCAGATTCTCTGTCATATCCTTTAATTTTATTTATTCTTCCATCTTATCATGTGAAGGTTTCAAGATCCTTTCAAATACTGGTTGTAAATCATGAAATAGTATCTTCAGTAAAATGCCCAATTTTAGGCTATGATTGAAGATACCCGTTTACATCAGTGGAATTTCAACTTTGCCAAGCACTGAGCACTTCTCCAGCCAGGAAAAAGGAATTTCTTTTGCACATAGCACTTCACTAAAACTTTGGCAGGTTGGGCATTATTGACCAGAGAAACAGAAGATTGATATTTAGTTCTTACTGACCCTTAACATCTGACTGGCACAGTGGTAAATCAAATAAAATTTCATGCTGAAAACTAAAGTTTCAGGTGCACAGTTAAATACAGCCTGGCAGGGGAGAACAGAGCTTCCTTCCCCTGGCTGCCTCTTGGAGCAGGCAGAATTTTCAGCAGGTTCCATCAGATCCACGTTTGGTACCTTGGCACAAACCTGCTTACAAGGTACAGGGACTGATGTCTGCTTTCAGGCCTTGATCCTGCTCCAAAAATTCATATTCCCAAGGAAAAGCACCCCAGTAAATAAATATTGAGACACACTATTAAAAACCCCAGTCACTGTTTTCCTGCAGAGTGCACTGGGGAGAACTCAAGACCCTCAACTGTGCAGGGGCAGAGATGAAGTCTCCCCTCACGGGACAGTTTTAGTGCCAGGAGGGGAGTGGGGCTTTTTAACCCTGCTTGGGGCTGGATTTAATTCCAGAATTTCAACCTTTCCCTTGCATTGCAGGCTGGAATTGGGAGTTCTGGCAGAAGGGGGTTTTGGGGAGTGTATTTTAGGAAGAACAAAGGGAAGCAACTTCAATACAGCCTTCTGTGCAGGCAGAATTGGTTTTTGTAAGAACAATATTCCTCTGACAAGGACGTGTAAGTGTCTGCTCTCATCTAACACAAAGCCCTTTTGAAGTAGGTGGTTTGGGTGCCAGTGCTGGTGCTCCTGACACACAAGAAAGGGTGGCTGAATGCAGCAAAAGCTTCGTCTGATCTGCATCACTTTGAACCATAAAAGCAGCAAGAGGGGAAACAGAGGGGAAGGCAAGTGCTTAATCCTGGACAGCGACTTTCTTTAAATCTCCTCCAGTGCCCAATTAACTGCAGCAAACCTGCCCTGCCACAGCACTGGGTGCTGCTGCAAAAGGACCACTGAGGCTGCAAACACACGTAAATGAGAAGTTTGTCTAGAATTTAGCCAGCATTTCTTAAGTGGTCACTTTTATTTCTGTAGCGTTGGCACTGCTGAGATGTCAGCACAGAGGAGCAGCCATCACTCACCCTGGTATTTATGAAGAATTCATGGGGACACCTCTGCAGACACTCTGGCATCATTCTGAAGCACCATGAATTCCACAATCATCTTTTGGGAAGAGTTGGGAACTTTGTTTCCAGTACATTAAGAATGAATGTGGGGTTTTTTTGGACATTCAAGTTTCTTTTCTACTGTACATCCTTGAGTCCATCCTTACAGACTATATCTCTGTCAAAGAGGCCACTGAGCAGCTCAGAAATAAGAATCCAGGAGATTTATTGAATTCTGGCCCAGCTGAGAAGAGTTGCTGAGATCTGCTGAAGTATCACATCCCCTAACACTGAATTTCTCCAAAAGGATCTCAGACCAAGCCATCCCAGTTCTGGATGATCTGAAGAGCTCCTGCAGATGGAGCACACACAGAATCCCACTTTGCTGAACACAGCTCCATCCCAGAATTAGCAAATTCTTTTTAAACACTTTCCATGTGATTATGCCTAATGAATAAACAAACACACATTTACGATGGGGAGATGTCACGGTTCAAAAAAGCAACACAACATCTTTCAGCTACCCTTTCTCAAAGCCCTAATAAGCCTGTGCATAAATCAAACCCTTCCTTGCTTGGATAGACTCTCACTGAGACGTGCCCATGGTGCTAATTCAGAGCAGAAAACACTCTTATTCCAGGCCACTGCAGTGAAGTGACATTTACCTAATGCAGCTATAAATTTCCTGATAATTAGTGGGCAGCTGATGGTGATGCAAACTGACTAGTGCAGCAATGCCAGTCTCAAACTAGCTCTCCAACACCCACAAGTTAATCAGATTTAAACCCAAAAATTCCCCAAATTCTGACTGGTGCAGTGGCTCAGGGACAAAGGCTGGTGCCACCGAGCTCCCACCAGTGCTGTGATCTCTTCATGGTGCAGACACTGCCATAACGAGGTGGAGCTCCCCTGAACACTCCATTTCTCACATCAAACAGCTCACATGACTTTTCACTTAGCCACAAGTAATCAGCATTTCCTGAATTCTGCATGATTGTGGAGCAAATGTAGATTAGTTCACTTGGAATTAAAATAATGGAATTTGGAGGGGTACAAAACGGTGCTTTCAAAAATAACTTGCAAAAGCCACTTCTAAAATTTCACAGCCAGGTTTGAAAGCTTCTGATGCCAAGCTGGATTTTCAAAGTTAAGGTGAGCAATTAAAAAAAGTTTAAAAATAAAAGTTAAGGAATCTGGCATCAAATCACACAACCTTTCACTCATCATGAAGTGCACACTCTGCAGTGCTGCTTCACTCTTTGTCTCTACCCTAAAAAATAATTCAGTTGGACAAAAATATATTAAGAAGCCTTAATTTTAGTTTTCTTTTCCCAGCATTTACATTCTAATACTTTGGAAGTATCAGAATTAGAATCAGACTAAAGAGCAGCCTTAGATGCACAGTGAGTTTATTTAACTCTGCAAGAACTACCATGAAAGCTCAAGTAGCTTCTCAGACAGAGAGAAAACACAGACCCATCCTTTAAAATACTTTCTCAAAACAGTCTTTGACCTTTTGGGTGCATCATGAACGAGGCCAGTCAATCAGAGAAAACCCTTCTCCCTGTTTTTTTTTTTTCTTGGATGAACTGTTCCTTTATCACACTATTTTAGGAAGAAAAAAAACCTTTTGGCATGATAGGTCAGAATGTTGTTCTAAAGCAAAGCACGAGCTAAAATTTCATGAGAAAGTTAATTAACATTTGGAAAATACCCTGAAATTCTCCCTGAATGCAAAGGGCCATGCACATCTGTCACTGGTCAGAAGCGTCCAGCTCTGCATTGATTCCCAAAGGAGGGAACAAGGAGTGCTGGCACAGCTGGCACAGCTGGAGGGGGGCACAGCTCCCAGCCCTGGCGTGCAGCAGGCTCAGCTGAGATGCAGGATCACACTTTGCACCTTCCCAGCTGCACTTTGGGCTTTGTTTTCCTGTTTTGGATAACCAAGCTCAGGGAGGACGCATGGACAGGTCCAAGCGGAGCATCCCGGGCTGGGAATTGAAGCCTTGAAGAAGCCAGGGAGGAAACTCTGCTCAACTTTCCAGCCAGCCCCAAACTGGAGGGGATGTGGAAGAGCTCCAGGACAGGGCAGCCCCTCAGGGGGACTCAGAGGTGAGACCCCACAGGACAAGGGCAAAGTGCTGCCCCTCCCCAGCTGCTCCTGCTGAGGAGCCACAGCCCAGGCCCTGCTGCTCTGAGGAACTCCTGCACCTCTCACAGCTCCTCCCTGCATCCACAGCATCCTCACACCAGCACCAACCGACAGCAAAGTGCCTGCAGAGATCAGGATGGGTTTTAACAGACCCATCCAGTCCCTGCATGAGGAATGCACAGACCAATAAAGGCAGGGCACATTTTTCCACATACTCAGCTTTTACTTCATACACTAATTATAGCCCAGGCTGGTCTTTAAAAGTGGAAAAAACCACAGAATTAAAACCAAAAATACTACAATAGGGTGAAATAATTGCATTTATTTTTGTTCTGAATTCCTGATTAATAGAAGTGTCAGACCATGCAGAACCTACCAATGTGCTTTTGAGACTTGTCTCTGGTTACACGGCCAACACTAGATAGGAACTTTCTGACCTCTCTGATTTAAAGCCTGGTTTGTAAGCATTACTTTTTGTCATTCTTTTTCCTTATTAAAAAGGGCAGTGTGGAAAAAAGATGATTAAAGATATCAAACAAACACCAAACCTCCTGTGAACGGACTGTTGGAAAATAAAGTACGATTTAATGACGTGAGAAATTAGATGAAACTGTCAAGTTTAAAGAATCTTAAAATGGTTAACAGGTCAAAACATAAAAACTTCTTTATGTATAGACTGAATATAAAGGGAACATGGTAAGTATCTGCCAAGGGTTAATTGCAACCCTGCATGAAAAGCAGTTAACAAGTGAGAGTTAGAACACCCAGGAGGAAAAGAAAAATTTTTCCAGTGCCATGAGAAATAAACAACAAGGGGGAAATATTTCCTTTGGCCACTGTTACCTCCTCTCCAAAAGCTCAGAGGAGCAGTGGGAATGCCAGGGCCTGGTTTGCTCTTGACTCCCTCTGAAACATTTGTCTTCATTACCACTCTTTTTAATCAGGGCTCCTTCATGAGTGTTTCTGCGGGGCCCCCAGGGGCGGCTCCGCGCTGCGATAAATCAGCGGCCGCACCGCAAGGCACTAATCAGCACTCTCAGGGAAAGAACAACACTCAGCGCCGACCACGAAAGGCTTGCAGCAACCTGAGGGCTCGCTGGCCTCCAGGAAGGAGGGCCCACATCAAAATCATCAGCCACTGAACCATCCCTACCTCCTAGGCTCAGCACGACTTGCACTTGGAGATATTATTGAAAAGCGTCCTGCGCGCAAATTGCTCTCGCTGGGTAAAGGGACTTTCTTGATAAAGCTCTCACCCCTTGAGCTTGGTTCCTCCGACTCAGTGGATTGTACTTGTGCCTCCTGCTAGAAAGCATTCAGAGAAACAAACTTGGTAATGGATACCTTGTGCTGCCGTCCTAACATATCTAGAGGGAAAAAAATCAGTGTACAATGAACTGAAAGAGGAGGAAAAGGAAATGGATAGAAGATAACACATTCCCAAGGCACCTCATGTATTACTGCAATGGAAAAAGAAAATATTTCGTCCATTTCTTTTGTTTTCAAAGGTTATTTATAAACACAACCAAACAGATGTCATCTCAAAAGGAAAATATCTGCATAGGTTATCTGTGCTCACACCCATCCCCCTGGATCCAATTCCTCTAAAACTCCTGCATGATGTTCCAACTGCAGAAACAATTGATATTTCAATAGCTCTTATTATTCCTTAAAAGTGTCCAAGTCCCCCACGCTGCATCAGTGCTTGCCAAGGACACCACAGAAAAAGCTGAAGGCACACCCAAGCCCTTGTGCCTCCCCCAGCTGCCAGCGCCTCTGAGAAATAACCCTGAGCTGTAAAGCTGAGCACTGGCACCCAAATTAGCAAACTAAGCATCCTCCCATCCAAGGGCTCTTGAACAAAAATCCCAGAGCAAGCTTTTCCAAAACCACAACTGCAGCCATCCATGGGTTTGGTTTCTTTTCCCTGTTAAGGCTCATCTCTATGGTACCTGGAAATCTGGCCCATGGAGATAAAGAGATTGTGGAAAGATCACAGTAAAAAAAAGAATCTTCCACTGTTCCTACTTCCAAAGTTCAAGAAGGTCCAGGAATCACATCCCTGCAGTGAGCTGACTCCAGCACTGAAATTCAGGCTAATGTAGGAAAATCTCCAGTCCTAAACCAACAAACCAGAATTATTTACTGTTGTCTACTTTCTTTTCTTTTTGGGCTGTACAAACTGCAGGATGGATTCCCTTTGAGCTGAGGGTCTCTGTGAGGGTATCAAAAAGCCTCCTCATGACTCTGAGTGGCAGCACCTTGGGCCTGACCTCTGCCAAACTGTTCCCAAACCCAGAGAGCACCACTGGGACAGAGCAGCCTCTGACTGCAGGTTTAATCCTGAGCACCAAAAAGGGAAGGAGAGAGAGAGACAACCTTTGCTGTGAACTCGTCGTGAACTTCTGCAGAGTTGTGGGCTCACACTCAGGTTTATTACCATGAGCAAGATAAAATATTTACCGTGTTAATTAAAATACAAGTAAATAATCTAATTCTGCTTGTTGATGAATAGTAATTTGAATTTTGGAGTTATCTAAGTAGCTATTTTCAGATCACTGAAAGGAGCATAGAGTATTCAGTTAAGGGGACACACTGTGCTCCAAAGTCCAATCTTTTGAGCACTATAAATAGGTGGTTTAGGAAAGTTAGGGCCGGGTTCTATTAGAGGAGCTGCTAAACCAGAGCGTGGAATGCAGCAAAAATATTCCCTGCACCAAGAGTGCTCCTTACTTCAAAGAATTCAATATACCCCAGCACTCCCTTCCCAGAGATGAAAATCGTCATTTGAACTTGTCTGGTCCCACTCCACTTAAATGATCCTTTAATTTCCTTTCTGATCCCGAGCCCTCAGGTGCCCGGGGTCGCATGAGGAGTTCACAGCTCCTCTGCTGAGCTCCTGATCCTCTCCCCAGCAGCCCTTTCCTGTCTCGCTGTGCCTTGCGTGCTCCGCGTCAGCTGCCAGCCCCAATCCCCCTCCTGGAACGCCCCTTCCCCCTCCAGCCCGGGCCTGACGTCCGGAACTGACTTAGGAAGTGCTCTAATGGTTACCAAATTTTTGGGAACTGCCTCAGCTTTTGGGAGCTGAACATGTGTTCAGGGCAGGCAGCATCCACCGGCACCACTTGACCTCACGGCAGCCCTCGACTTGCTGATTTTTCTTTTCCTTTTTTTTTTTTTTTTGTTCTTTTATCCCCCCCCCTCTCTCTCCTTGAAAAAACAAGAAAACTTTTACCAGATAACACATGATGTAAATGCAAAATTATGTTGTGAAATGACTGCAAACATGCTGTTTTCCAGATGTCTGACGAGACAGTAAAGAACCAGCACAAAGAAGGGTCAACGCTTTCCGTCAGAGACTCTGCTGGGTTCCACGTGAAAAAAAACAAACCCCAAACCCCAACATTCAGATCTCATCAATTCAAGGGGCTCCGCACAGCTGACAAGCTATTTAGGCTTTAAAAAATAAAACGTGAGCTTGCTCTGTCATCTGCCAAATTTCACTCCATCCATAGGTGGTTAAAAGCCATTTGACTGTTAACATTCTATGGATTTCCTAAAGCCATTATTGCCTCAAATGCAGGAGACTGCCTGGGAATCCCTGCTCCTGGGAAAAGCTATCTGAGGTAAGCAGGGCTGCACCCTCTGCTTGCTTATAAACACAAATCTCCCTGCACTAGCCCAGAACTTTGCAGGAGAAAACGATCAAAAAGAGTTGGAAGAAGAGATGAAAGAGCAGAGCAGCTGCCAGGCACTTCCCCTCATCCCCACCATGCCAAGAATGCCTGACTATTGCCACAAGGAGAAACAGCTTTTGTTCTCATCCCAGCTGATGCCAGAGGCACAGACACATCACCCTGGCAAGCTGGGACCAGGGGCCATCTCTGCATCCACCCATCAGCACTGGCAGGGCTGCAATTCCATTTCTTTCCAGCTCTGCTTCCTCTCCCAGGACACAAACCTGTCCTGTTGGGCCAGGCCATCAGCAGCAGGGATTATAAAATTCTTGCTACTCTTTTCTTCTCTCCCTTTTTCCACTCAAGCAAATTTTACGGAGTACACAACTTGTGACAGGCTGGGTGATGCTTTTTACAGAAATTCAACAAATTAATCTTGAATTCCAGCACGTTTCTACACAGGAAAACACCAACCATAATTCACAGACAGCTGTGCCAAAGTGGAAGCTGCAGTTCCAGACCCACTCATTTATTAGTGTGGGATCCACCCTGTGCAGAATCACTTTGGACACCTTTTAGAGACACATGGTCATGAATGACCTGGGATGTCTGCGTGGTGCCTGCAGCTCAGTGAGGCCAGGCTGCTGCTCTGAACAGCCCCTGAGCAGCTCCAGCTGCATCCCCGAGGTTCTGGGAGCAAGGAAAGGCATCCCCTGAGATCCCCTACACGAGGACACCACGGCGTGATTCCAGTGAGTTATGGTTTGTCTTTATGTGAAAGCAACACCACTGAAAACATTTGAACTGCAGACAGAGCATCTGTGGATGTCTCTGAAACTCCTGGTTCTGTTCTAGATGCACTCATCAATTCCCCTGCAGACAAACCCCAAGCCCACAATGAATTCATTCACTGCACTCAGCAGCCAGCAGTAGCCAGTAGTTGGCAGCACGGTCCCTCCACCTCAGCCACAAGCCTTGGGGAAATCTCCCCTGGCTGGCAGGAATCTGCATCTGACAGTATTTCAGGAACATATTTGTTCTCCCTCCCTGCAGTAATCAGGATAAAAAGTTCCTGTGCTCTGCCTGCCTCTCTGACAAAGCAGGATGTTCCTCTTCCAGGAGACTCTGACACACAAGGAGCTGGATTTCCCTGTGTTACTGAACCAATAAAATCCACAGCTTGTCTTTCTCTGTGTTATTACAGCACTAAAATATTGCAGGAATTGAAATATGTACTTAATTTTATTTACAGTGAAGGAAATCATTCATTTGGTTGTGAAAGAGTTAATAAGGAAGAAAATCACACACAGTGCGTGTTAAAGGTTAGAGGAATAATCAGTCATTTGAAAAACACTACATAAACATTTTTCCGGATGCAATTTTCAGTCCAAGGATACATTTCCCAGTAGAAATCAGCAGCTAAAAAGGAAATCATTTAGTCTCCATAAGTGCCAAATTGTATCCTGATTTTTCCTGGTCTGGCTCAACTTTCAAAACTAGTGGTTCAACTTCTGCAATCTTTCACCCAATGACTATATAAACACATCCTTATAAGACAGACATAATCCTTGGGTGGGCCAATTTATGTTGGATTATGAAAATACTTAAAGTACAGAATCGTATAATGACTGTTGTCCTTTGGTTTCCACTGAAAGGAAAAAATCCCCTCCAACACAGACAGTGTCTGCTCCTTGCAAGGGCTCTCCACGACACTCGTCTCTGGCAACTGTGTCAACATCTCCTGAAAGTGATTAGGTACCACTCCATTTATTATTTAGTTATCACAAGCTCTGTTTTAATGACACCTAATGTGACGTGTATCTATTTTGAGCTTTCACGTGCAAAAGGAAAAGGAAAATAATCCCTGGCAAATTGTCTGCACATCAGCGTGGTGAGTCCCTGCTGCACAAGGGGAGGGGGCAAGTTGTTCCCCACCCCAGGCAGAAAAACAGTTCTCACTCTCAGAAATCCTCTGGCTACTCTGTTTGGTTAAAGGTTATATAAATAGTAGCTTTAAGAAGGATAAAACAATCTCCATACAAAGCAAACATATTCATTGGTAATTTATTGCTGCCTGATGCACATATACACATACCCAAGTATAGATGTTAAATCCAAAAAATTATCTGTTCCTGCCTGCTTGTGCTTTCAGCGATGGAACTGAGGAACAATGGAAACTTTTCTTCTTCGTGGAAAGGTAAATTCTGTTTTTTCACTTCCCCTCTGAAACTCTAGAGTTTTTACAGGCAACTACAAAAGTCAGCGTGTTAAAGCCAACAGTATCCCATCTTCAACACTTCCATGTGGTAGAACAAAACTTTCCTTTCCCTCCAATGTATAAAGTTATGTGAAAGAAGACATTTTTTTCAAGTCTACAGAGAGTAAAGAATAAATTATAGTGATAAGATCTGGAAAAGTTTGGTTGGAAGTTAAGAGATTTTCACATCTGTGTCTACACATCCATGCCTTGGGAATAATGTATCTCGAGTACCAGTCACATAAAAATGCAAGAAATTGTTCCTCTCTCAAAGGCAGCCAAATCATTCATTGTACTCATGTCTACACTTTGACTGGTAGCTTCCAGCAGAGATCTGAGCTAGCAAACTCCAAGGTTTCCCCTGATTTCAAACCCTGCCTGTTTAACGTGTGGCTGCATTAAAAAATACATAATTAGTAACATATACACAGCTTAATTCACCATGGCATTATTCCCTCTTTGAGCTGGAATAAGTTAATTTATTCATGCTGTTCCAACATAAACTGAGTGATAGTGCAGGGGCTGTGCCTGTAACACCCTGAGCCTGATTTATACCCCTGTGACCATCCTTCCCTTGTTTCCGAGGGCTTTGGGATTCTCTGCTTTTCCAGGCAGATTCTCTCACTGTGCTGGGAATGACAGTCCAGTGTGGTGTCAGCCAGGCTGAGAAATTGCTGCTCATTTATTGACACAAACGTGGCACAGCCTTTCATGCCTGGTGCAGAACACTTGGGTGCATCCCACGGCAGGAACAGGAGGATTGAGCTGTTTGAAATGCTCCTCAAAGCTTTCCTGAGCCAGCTCAGGATGGGGGAACAGCTGAAAATAAAGCAAAATTATTTTGCCTGTATGGGCATTGCCCCCTGCCCAGTACAGCTGCTCAGGTAACATGATGCACACCTTGACACACATTCCACAGCTTTATTTCCATAAAGAATAAAATTATTTCAGCCATCAAGACTCCAATGCTTTCCTCTGGCTGTCTTGTATACTGTATGATTTATTTACACAGATTATATGATGAACCTCTAATTCACAGATATTAATATTAATTAACAAATACCTCATACTCCAGAGAACACACACTGAGATCCTCCTACAATGAAATATAAGTACCTCAGATGCTCACTTTATCCTAATTTTTGACAGGGCAAAACATCCCAACAGGTTCAGCAGGGTAAAATTGCATCAGGCACACTAAGAAATGCCCCAGCAGCTCTTTGAGGCACAAAAGAAAAGTTTTTGTTCAAAATCAAGAATTTCTGGCTGACATATTTCACGTTCCTTTTGGATTTAAAACACCCTGCTCTGAAAGCCACCATTATTTCCAAGTGAAGAAAGAAAAGGGAATTTGCCCCATTTCTCCCCACTCCTCACTCTGCTATTGTCCCCTGTATCTATTTCCAGGAAGCCAGATTCATTAGGGTTAATCTGCCTACTAAATGAATAAACAAAGGATTTCTCTGTCACTGAGGGGCCAGGTGAGCTGATATCATCTTCTAACCCAGAAAATCACCCACAAAAATACAGAGCAGGAAATTACCTGCTGCAATCCCACACCTGGGATCATTTGGCAAGTGCCTTAGAAATGTTGAGTAGATGACTGAAATCAAACTAATTATGTGGGGGTTTTTTTTAATGCAGATCTTCTATCAGGAGGGAAAAAAAGGCCTTTCTGAAAATGTGATGTAAAAAGGTCTCAAATGTCTTGGTTTACCTCACTTAGTAAAAATGCAGAGAACTTCCCTGGATGAAAATGTTACAGGATTTGTGTAATTAAAATATTCTGCCTCCTCCCAATGACAGTCACCTCTGGCTGTCCCCAGCAGTGCCCATGCTGCACAAACAGCCAGGTTTACAAATTGCTGCTGTAAGAATCTAATGAAAGATTAGATAATCTTTCTGAAAGATACTGAAATAAGGAAGATACTGAAATTAGAATTTCATGGAGCTGAGATAAATACAATTTCTAACACACAACATCCACCTGCCCAGGGAACTCCTCACCCAGACCCAGCTCCAGGAGCTGTCAGCTCTCACATTTCTGGTGGGGGTCCCAACTTTGGGATTTGACACCTGAAGGAGGAGTGGAGATCTGGAAAAGGTTCAGATTTTACTTTCCAGATCTTGTGGAAAAATAAATCAAACCATGGGATGGTCTGGGTGGGAAAGGACCTTCAACATCATCAATCCCATGGGCAGGAACATCTCTCACTACCCCAGATTGCTCCAAACCCTGGACCTGGGACACTCCCAGGGATGGGGCAGCCACTTCTCCAGGCAAACCCTGACAGGCACCAGGAGTAGGAAGAGAGCTTGGGGGAATTTACCAAAAAACTCCAAATATGAGGCAGGAACAAGAATTCCCTCAATGCAGGGTGTGAGCTGGGCATGTGTTAGAGCAGAAAAGGAGCCAACACAGGGATTAAGAATACAGAAAACACCATAACAAAAGTGAAGATGTGTTCAGCTGTGACTGGAGGCAAGAAAATCTGAGGAAAAATGAAACAAAACTGGGAGAGGTCCCAAGTTGCAAAGAAAAAAGGCACAGCTGGGTAGAAACACAGGCACAAAGCCCAAAATTCAGAGCTTGGCAATGCTATGGAGGAAGAAAGGGCAGGATTTGAAGCTTTGGGCTGAATGCTGCTCCCAAAATTACCCAGCAAAGTGCTCCCTTCCCTCCTGCAAACATGGATTCCATTTGATGTTCCTTCTACAGCAAGCAAGAAGAGATAAATTAAAGCTGAGAACCTCGAGAGGGCTTTGATCCTATTGCCTGCAAATATGTATAAGGATATTTTCTCCAGACATACTCGTGCTATATATGGGAACCAAATGCTGACTAATCATACAAAGCCTCTGGTGCCTGAGCACAGCTGGGATCTGCACAGACCACTGCCACAAGGGCCCAGGAAAATGGGGAAAACCAAGAAATTGCTGAGAAAGAGGAGAAAATGGTGATCAAAGGCACTGGAGGCCCCTTTGGATAAGAGGGAGAGTTTCAGGCTGCTGAGCTTTAAGATCCAATTGACACATTTATTCTTGTATTACTGAAATTCAACAGGCCCAGTCATGATTACCCCTTTTCCAAGAGAAAAATGATCCTATCTGAGACCTGCTGACTCAGGACAGCAGCAATGGGATGCAAAAGGCTGAATTTTGGTTTATTGGTCCATAGACAGCACCAGCTGGCAGGGATGGAGCTGTTTATCAGGACATGGCCTCATGTCCCAGGCACAGACAGGGATGGGATGGGGACAGAAGCTCAGATGTGGCATTGTCACTGTGCTGATGGCCAAGACACAATCAGAGCTTCAGATCTTGAGTGTGCTGAGGAAATGGGGTTTCATTTCTCTAGGTACTCCTTATCCTCTGAAGTGGGAGAAACACCAACTCAAAGAGCAGCATCAATTCTTGCCTTTCACTTAAAGTGCTCATCAGCGTGGCATAGCTAATTAATGCTTTCAATAGGTGTTAAAAATTCCTGGGCTGCAAGGCAGTGAATGCATTATGAGCAGGCAAAGGCAAGTGGCTCCAGTTTAGAGGCACAAAGGTGAGATAATGGCCTTCCACATCACTGAACTGTCAAGCTCATTTAGCACAAAGCCTGGCATCTGGAGATTTCAAATCATACAGCCGTTTAAAAATATATAGAATGTTAAATTAAATGACAAACACGGGACATGTCACCTTTTACAGGCAGAAATGTAAAACCAAAGCATATGTTCTCCAACTGGATTTGCTTCAGGATCAGCAATATTTTCGTAACCTCATTAGTTTTCTTGACTTGGTTTTAAACATGCAAGGATGGATGTACAAATAAGTTACAGGTCCTCCACGTGACATCCTCAATTATAAGTCAATCTTTACCAGCAAAGTAAATTAAGAACTGGAAGTTTAACTCTTGTGGAAGGTGAAGACAATGAGGGAAAATATCTGCAAGCTGTTAGGGATGAAACTCCGTGTAAATCCAAGAGATGAGTGCAAATACCCCAGTTTCAAAGCTACATTTACAATGTGCCTCTGTGTGTGTCAAACTGGCCCGGGGCTCAGAGGCAGCAATGGCCCCAAGCTCTGGCTGTGTGACAGAGCCCAGGCTGTGGCTGGCTCCTCACAGGGCAGCTCTGGCTGTCATCGTGTCCTGTCACCTCTCTGGTGGCAGTGCCACACCAGGGCAGCTCTGTGGGGCGAGGGGAAGGTGACAAACCCCAGTTCCCTGCACCATTGGGTATCTCTGCATGGTGCTGCCTGGCACAGCCCAGCTCCATGATCCCCTGGCAAAGGAGGCATCCCTCACCTGTCCCTGGCACAGGGGACACCCTCACCTGTGCCCCATGCCAATTCCATGTCCCCTGGCACAGGGGACACCCTCACCTGTGCCCCATGCCAATCCCATGTCCCCTGGCACAGGGGACACCCTCACCTGTGCCCCATGCCAATTCCATGTCCCCTGGCACAGGGGACACCCTCACCTGTGCCCCATGCCAATTCCATGTCCCCTGACCAAGGGGACACCCTCACCTGTCCCCCATGCCAATCCCATGTCCCCTGGCCAGGGGACACCTCACCTGTCCCCAGCCAATCCATGTCCCCTGGCCAGGGGACACCCTCACCTGTGCCCCATGCCATTCCATGTCCCCTCGGCCCACAGGTGGACAACCCCTCACCTGTCCCCCATGCCAATCCATGCCCCCCCCTCCTTCCCTGGCACAGGGGACACCCTCACCTGTCCCCCATGCCAATCCCATGTCCCCTGGCCAAGGGGACACCCTCACCTGTCCCCCATGCCAATTCCATGTCCCCTGGCACAGGGGACGCCCCTCACCTGTCCCCTGGCACATGTACACCCTCACCTGTCCCTGCCCGCCATGTCCCTCCCGGCCGGGACCCCCCTCTACCTGTCCCCTGCCAATCCTCACTGGTTATAGGCCAGAAGGGCAATAAATCTGTCCCCCATGCCAATGCCATGTCCCCTGGCCAAGGGGACACCCTCACCTGTCCCCCATGCCAATTCCATGTCCCCTCACCTGTCCCTGTCCCCGCTCCCTGTCCCTCCCCGAGCCGTGACCCGCGCGGGCGCTCTCCCTTCACGCCTTGCACAATCCCTCACTCAAGGGTTATTAAAAGGCCAGAACTGGGCCAATAAAGCTGATTTTATTTGTTCCTGCACAGCAGTGGGGGAGTGCTGCCTGCTGATGGCACTGAACAAACCATGGCACCCCCAGTCTGAGCTCCCTGTCAGCTCCTGCTGGAGCAGCTGTGAGTTTATCAGAGCAGTGCTGGAAATGGTCACATCAGGCAGAGCTGGTGCCCTTCCACTTCTCCTCTTCAGCCCCAGCAAAAACCATTTTACAGCATGGGGAATATTTGATATACCACCTAATGATCACCAATTAATAATCTCACTGAGCCCTGATCACCTTTAAACTGTGCATCCTCCCAGGACCTTCCTCTGCAGGAACCAGCACAAACCAACTGCAGCATAATTTAATTTTTTTTTTTTTGGTCAGGCAGATTCACAAAGTTTCAGTCACGTTCCATTGGAGAGAAAGGAAAAAAGCATGAGCCAAACTTTGAAATTAAATCATGAAATAGTGAAGCACTGCTGGCAGTTCAGCTTACTGGGCATCAAAGTTTAAACTTTGCTTTCAACCTCAGTTTTCCAAACACGCTGTCACTCACCATAATATGGGTTAAAAATAAGAGAAAGCAAAGATGAAATGTAAATGATTTAAATGCATGCATATGTTCTTTTGTAAAATGCATAATGCAGCTGCAAGATTTTTCCTCATATTTTGGACACAAATCAAGGGGGAAATGGTTCACTTACAATACAGTGAATTTTTTATCTAACTTCAGTGCTAAGATGCAGCTCCCTGCAAGCATTTCTCTCTATACTGAGTGTTGCTTTGCTTTTATTTGGGTTTTTTCCCTGGAGTTTAAATACTAATATCAAAACCAAAAGACTACCAGAGCACTTTTTGCTTCTCCAAATTCTTTCACACCAACTTTCTGCTTGTTATAAATCCACCAGCAACACAAAAACTTTGCAGATGATCTACGGCCATTTCTCACATCTTACATTCAATCATAAGTAAAATCATCCTTATTTTTAAAAAATATTTTAAGTGATGGGCAAGAAGTAGAGTACTCAGTGGATTGCTCAGTAAATAACAGAGGCAGGGAATGGGAGCAGGGACAGGAGCCCCTGATTGTCACCATCCTCCTCCTCAGCTGCTCTGGGGTGCAAGGAGAGTCCTGGAGCTCCCACCCTCAGCTCTGGGGTTTTTATTCCTGCTTGGACAGCCCAGCTGGGATGTGCTCGTCCCAAAGGGAACGTGGTGACCATCAGGAGCTCCTTTCCCTGCTCTCTGCAGCAGGCACTTGCTGGCACCAGCTTTGGCTTTCAGAGCTCTCCAGGCAGAGCTGGAGCAGTCACCAGCACCCAGTTCAGCCTGGCTTGTAATAAAAAGTGAAAGTTCAAAGCAATGCAAGCAGCAGATAAAGAACTATTAAAATCTGGCTGGGGTGATGCCAGGGATGGAGTCCAAGGCAGGGGAGGAGCCACAGCCCCAAGCCAATGGCTGTCCCACAGTGGGGGATAATTAAGGAAAACAAAATATTTTCCATCTGTTTCTTTACCCCTGACGTCACCGAGGCAATAAAATATATACACAAGTGAGCACCAACAGGCTGTATTTCAACCTAAATATAAATATTTATTCCCAGCAGAGAACATCTTTACTCCAGTGAGTAGCCAGGGTGAGGAGGCTGTGATTGGAGCACCCTCAAGGTATTAAACTGCACCTTGGAGTAGATGAAATGCCTGGCTCACTTATCATGCCAAATAGCTCAGTTTTATGTGTCACATCCCCAAATCCACACTTCTGCTCACTCATCCTTATCACACTCTAATGGACACCTGCTAAAACCTGCTCCTTTTGGATTAACAGTGGTGAAAATAAGTGCTTATGCTGATATTACATTAAAAATTACAGCAGGAGGAAGCTGAGAGACAAAAGGAAGGGTCTGCAGAGCCGTGAGGACAAGGGCTGATGTTCTGAACCCCTCCTGAGAAGAGGGCAGGACAAGCTGCAGGATCTCAAAAGGATCAGAACCAGAATCCTGAAACCATTAACATCTAACAGAGACTGCAGGCCAAAGTGGCTACAAGAAATAATGAGGCATATTTAGATGTTTTCAAAGCAAACATGGGAAATGGTGAGCAAATACTTTGAAAGATAAAGCCTAATTAATGAAATCACTAAATAAAAATGTCTCTATTATAAACTGATCACAAATAAAGCTTTCCCTGAAACAATACTCCCTCCAAAACTCAAACACTCTTTTAATTTGCACATCCATTTTAAGGCCATTTCAAGCAGTCTAGATTATTAGATGAGCTTAGAATATGTTACAAGCTTATAAAAATATAAAGATTTGCAAAATGCCTTATTTAAGCAGTGGAGGAAAAGAGCAGAAATGTCAATGCACACGCTGCCTGCAAATACCAGTGGTGTGTTATTTCTGTGCAATCTCTCAAAACACAAGTACAGACACTGAGGTTTCTGGATCTCTTGTAAGTTTAACAGTAGCTGGGAGCTCTTAGATCTCCAGCTATAATAAATATTGTATCCTACAGGAGCCCGTCGGGAATCTCAGCTCATGTGTTGCTCCACAGAAGATTGTGGTGTCAGATATGATTAGAATCAACACTTCCCACTTCTTCAGAGCTTTAAAGCTACCTACACACAGCATTAACAAAGACAATTAAGGGGCACATCAGAATCTCATATTAATAATGAGTTTTTGTTAACTAGCACAAAACGCCCATGATAACAAGATTATTGTTTCCCCCCTAAATAAACCCATGGCATTTCTGTGCTCACACCATGCTCCAGCCCAGTGCAACTGTTCAGCTGATGTGAACTGAAGGTGCCTTCCCCAACTGGAAGGTGGAGGCTCACACTTGAGCAGTGAGACACTGCAGGGGCTGCACTAATGGAGCCTGAACACACGTCAGGCAGCTTGTGTGACACAGGAACAACTGTCTGGGACCATTACCAGGGCCCTGGGGCCACGCTGCAACTCATCCTGCTGGGGAAGGAAAACCCCATCCCCTGGATTTTAACCATGCTGGGGAGGGCACAGCTCACCCAGAGAGCTGGGACACAACACAGGAACTGCTGGGCCAAAAATCACCTGGGACAGGTGAACAGGGACAGCAGCACCCCAGGAACCTCACCTGCTTAAAGCCAAATCCCACCCAACACAACAGGGCCTAGGAATTGCTGAGTTTTGATTTTCATCCCCACCACTGGAATCAGATGCACACAGCAGTGGTTTTGAAGCTGATACAGGCTTGGTTTGAAATGCAACCATCTCAGAAGAGATGAACTGCTTCAATCACTGCCAGACTGCTCAGCTGTAGCACAGGCACACTGGGATGAGGAGACTCCTCTGTCCCTCGCAGGGCAAAGCTGCCCCACATCACCACACTGTGCTGGGGGGAGTGAGCTGCCACCTCCAGAACTGACTAAACCACCCACAATCATCACAGGCTGGAAAATTAAATCAGCATCTAATGATTCTGCTGCCTTTCACTGACTGCTGCCATGCCTGTCCTCTCCAGTGTACTTCTCCTGCCTCCAGAAAACACCCACCAGCGTTTGCAGACATTAATGCTGCTCCATGGGCCCCTGCAGCTGAGTCTTTTCCCAGTCCAGGCAGAGATCCAGCAGCAAGTGCCCCATCAGTAGTGTCAGGTCATTTCAATTTCTCCTCACATCTCCCCAGTCTATAGGGCATGGCTGTTTGCAGATGTAATCATGAACACTGCACTGGCATCTTGGAGCCTGGTGGAGTCACTTCTGTCTTAAGGCTCTCTTCAAAAATCATCAGATAACATTTTCTCAAATTAGATGAAATAAATCAAGTTGAAAACATTCTAAGTACCAGGATTCTGCATTATGCAGCTCATGCACACACACACTTAGCAAGGCAGATGAGCTGGATGGGGAGAGCAGGAGCACATGTGAGGAAACAAAGATACCTGAGATATCCCACATGCTGTCACCAGGCAGGGAATAATGCAGAAAATGTTATGCAAATAGGTAACATAATAAGCATTTTAAATAGATACATTAACAGGATCAGCACAGAAGTTATTCCAGGAAGGAAACATAACTTAAACTCATGTAAATTCAGGCCGACAGGACGAGTAACACAAACCAAGCAGTGCTGGGTTGGCTTTTCTGTGTTCCTGAACAGGTGATGCCCCCTAAGAGCAGCTTGTTCTCTGCCCATTATTAAAACCTCTCAATTACTGTGAAGAACAGCCCAGGGGCCAAAGCCCTTTCCTTGCCTTCAAAGCTCAGCATTATCCTCTGCAGCCCCGAGTGCAATCTCTATCTGCCACAACAAACCACCTTTATCCCAGGCAGGTAATTACAGGTTCAGGTCAAGGGCTGCAGCCGGATCCATTTCATGGCAGGGAGCTCGGCAGCCCTGACACCCGAGCCCTGCCTCAGCCTGGCATTCATTGCCCGTGGCAGCAGGGACAGCCTGGGAATTCACAGCGCTGGTGACTTCATCTGCCAGCTGCATTCACACATCTTTACTACCTGAATAACTGAGCTGCGCTGCTCCCAGGCAGCACTTTGTGCTCTACAGCGTTTGGGAATAAATATTTGATTGTGCATACAACAGAAAGGAGCTCAGATGGTTTAAGGTGTGATGGCAGAAGTGTTTCTTAAACTCCAAGTGAGAGCATTGCTGGACAGTAAAAGTTTGTCCCGTGGTCTGTGCCTCACAGGTGTGGTGATGAACAATAAAAGGACAACTCCCTCCCCTACAAAGCCCCAGTCAATTCTTCTGTTCATTAAACCCTCTGCAGGCAGAACTCCCTGTCCATGACCAGCCAGTCACACACAAAAGAGAGGGAAGTACTAAATTACAAGCTGATTTTAAGTGGGCATTGATTGAAGTAACCAGAAGAGAGCTTAGTGTTGTCAGAGTTTCATACAACAGTAATAAACAATCTTCATTAAAAAATGATGTGTGCATCCCCCTGCAGCACAGCACTCACCAGGTTTCAGCTGAGAACATTAAGGTTCCCCCCACCCCACACACAATTAATGAGCAAAAGAATCCTCAGGATCTTTTCCTTCTACAAATTAATTTTATTCATTAAATAATGCCATTCACTGAAATCCTTCCCACTCAATTTCTGCATTTATTCTAGGCAAGAAAGAAACAGATTTATGATTCTATTCTGTGACCTCCTCCCAGCAGGAAAGGAAGAGGTTGATGCAGAAAAACAGATTAGACAATTCCTCTATCAATGTTCTCATCCTGCACTAGCAATGCAACCAAATCATTACTTGGCTGATGGGTAAGTGTGCAAAAGCTCTTTGTGTGAGGGAACAAACAAGGCTTTCCACAGACAGACACAGAGATGCAGCCACTTCTGTGAAATGAGCAGGGCTGAGTCACTGAGCACACCTGAGGACCTGAGCCCACACCTGGGTGCAGCTGAAGGGGAACACTCAGACCAGCAACTGCTGCAAAACCCTTTCCTGGAGCTTTTCCAGCTCTGCAAGCTCAGAATTTACTGTACAGATACCCTAACCTGCCCACACCCCTAATTTCTGCATCTGTCATTATTCAGAGAGCCCCACCAGGTCTGTTTTTTCAGATATGCCACACATATCATGTATGTCATCTCCACAGGTCACAGAATGAAAATTCAGGAGGTGCTGGTAGGTGTGGGTGTGTGAAGATGTGACCTTCAGCCGCAGCATCACCTGCACGCTTTAAGGTTCCTGTTTAATTTCTGGGCTCATAAATAGAACCTGACCCACTCAGGCTTAACCCAAAGCCAAGCCCAGAGCCCGAGCACACCTTTGGGGAGGAAGGACAGACAGACAGACAGACAGACACCCTCTGCCTGCTGCACACAGTGAGCAGCTCCTGCCTGTGCAGTGGTTCTGCTGCTGCATTATCACCAAAACCTTCCTGCTTTACAGAGATTTAAACTCACTCTTGTCCCCCTTTAACATTTCCAACTCCAATCTGGAGCAGCATCTGGAATTCCAGTGCATTTCATCCTTCAGGGTACATTCTCTGTGATGCATATGACTCAAATATGTGCACTGAGGGACAAGTGTCCAGTTGCTTCAGGTGACTGAATTTTTGCAAACTTTTCTTGAAAAAAATAAACCAGAGAAGAGTCTTGGGAGAATTTTGAGTTGAGAGAACCAAACTGTAATATACATATTTAAAATATATCCAAGTAACCTTTACAGATTCAGCCTTGAGAATGCCACTGTAAATTTTCATTATTGATAACAGCATTAGAGTTTTGCACTTTCTAAATTAAGACTTTTCTAAGTGATCCTACGAGATTGTCCTTAGCACACCACAGCTTTACAGACACATGAGGAAAAAAAACATGCTAAAAAAAAAAAAAGCACACAAACTGCTTAATAAATACACCAAGAGAATTGTCACCAAAGGGGGAGAGGGAAGGAAGCTATTGGGGATGGCAGAAGGATAATGGAGATGATAAACATGTACTTGGAGTCTTTTGATAGGAAGAAGTGATGAGTCAGATAAGCAGAGGCGCCACACGGTTGCATCTCCAAGCAACAGGCAATCAAAGCTCCAGATAAAATCTTCATAAAGTGCAACAGGCCCCAGTGCAGGGCCAGAGCTCAGCAATCACTTCCTGGTTCAGCTCAGGCAGCAGAAATTTATGACCTACTTAAAAATCCTTCAAACCTAAAAATGTCTTTTCCATAAAGAACATCAGCAACGTGGGAAGAGCAGGAAATGAGAATACTCAGTGGTGGACTGGAACACAAAAAGCCAATGCTGTGCATGAGTGGTGCTAAAACCAAACCCTTCCCATCCACAGCTGAGATTAATGCAGTTTTCTGCACATCTCACAGGTGGGAGGAGAAGCAAATAAGCATAAAATACTCTTTCCTTTGCTGGGCCCTGTTACAAGAACAGTTTGAAATCTCAAAACCAGTGTATATATTTGCCTTGTGTCTCCTTTACTCTGCAACAATTCACACCCCTAAACCATCACACAATTTAGACTCTGAACCCCTAAGTTCTGCATGGGAAAGAGTGAGGATCAAGGAATACAAAGCTGCAAGGAGATGCTAAAATCCCTGAATCAAAAATCAATTCCAACCCAACCTGTCTGGATGAAGCAAATAAAACTCTGCCATCAGCATGTCCCTGACAAAAGCCATGTATTGTTTACAAGAAACTTATGGAGTGCTATAACCAAACTGAGTCATACTGCACAGTAAATATATTCTCAGTGTCCTAACAATGTACACAATGGATTTTGGCAATTTTAATATAGACACACATGTTAAAGGCATTACAAATGAGGCTTCACCACATTCACATGAGTCAGTTCCTAATACAGCCCCATCCACACCTGAGGAACTGTTCAGCAGGGAGGAGGCACTGCCCTGTGTGCCCATTGTTTCTGCTGAGGATGGGGTAACACAGCTTTACAAGTGCTGCAGTTACAGAATTATCACATTTCAGAATTACTGCACAGCCCTGTTACAGGTGAAGGCACTGCTCCTGCACAGGAGGGAAAATCCCCACCCTGATAATGCTGATATCTCTCTCTGCATCAGCTGATAGTGAGCACAGCTCTGCATTAATCACTCTGAATCTCAAGTGTCACACATACAGCCTGAAGCCCTCCTGTGATTCCAACTTGGAACCTTTTAGGAGCAATAAGCATAGATGAACTAGGCAAAAAAAATCATAACTGATGCATTAATATTTTCTTCTGTATCAAACAATTATTTTCAAAATTACTTTGCCATGTAGTAAAACAAACAAATTCCCCTTCAATAACCAACACCAGATGTTTGTCTAAGCCCAACAGGAATTAATTTAACAACTTTTAAATATTTGAAATGGAATTTATAAGGACAATTCTCAATATCCAAAGTAAATGTGGTTACTATTGAACTCTGTTATAAACACATATATGAAATATCCTGTAATACCCAAATAAATTCATTTGGCGAACAATGAAGTATCTTGGACTCAGCATTTATATCAAACAGCAAACAGAGTCTGAAACAGGAGCTTTTATTTTAACTCTCTTTAAACCAACCTTCAGAAACCCCTTTCTGTATGTGTTACAGTCTCTTTTTACAGTTTAACCTCAATCCAATCAGGAGTCTCCAGGGATTTTCAAATCACTGAAGATTAAAATCCTCTCCGACTTGACTGTTTGACTAATGCTGTGTGTTTAATAATTCTACTTGTGAGAGATTTTATTTGACAAAATCCTGCTGTGTGGACCCTCAGACACTGCACAGCTGCACTGGAACATAAAGCTCTGCTGCTGCCCTTGTTTCTTTAGACAGCCTATTCCCCAGCACTGAGGGGAGCAGAGAACTTTATAGCACATCTATTACTCTGTTGATATTAACACAACCACTGTAGTATTAAATCCACACACTCTTTTCAGAGCAGAGCAGTGAAAATGTGCCTATTACACAAACATAGATAAACTCTCCTGTTGTCCCAACTGCTCACAGAAATCAATTACATTTATGATTACATTTCAATGAAAGCTACTTTATAAACGAGACAGAACTATAATATTCTATGCTTTAGGCATTCATTAATAAAAGCATTTCATTGTTAGTATTTGTAAATGTTCTGCTTTTTAGTTTAGGCAATTTTTAGCATTCTATAGCTCATGTTAAACTGTACATAAATATGTGTCCAGACCTTACCACAATGCTGTAACTTCACATTTGAGTGGTAAGAGGAGGGGGAAATAAAAATCATCATTATGGCAGGATTGAGTATTTGTATGAGACAGCACTTACCCTGTGGTGCAGAAAACCAGGACAACTTTGATGGCAACAATTAGTACACAAATTACCAGCCAGAACCAAAGAGCAGGTTGATGATATGGAGCAGAAAATGAGGCTGTTCCTACCTGAAGTAGCATCGATGACCGTGGAGACGCCGCGCCGGTCGGCCGCGGGCCGCGGGGACCCCGGCATGCTGACGGGCTCCGAGCGCACGGGCTGGATCCTGGGGAGCACAGAAACCACTGAGCCAGGATGGAGAGCAGCCTGAGGGGCATCAAATCCAGCCTGTGACCTGCCATCTCCCATCCACTAAATCATGGCATTGAGTCCATAAAAATCACACTGAGCCAGGATGGAGAGCAGCCTGAGGGGCATCAAATCCAGCCTGTGACCTGCCATCTCCTCATCAACCAAACCATGGCACTGAATCCACACAAACCACAGTGAGCCAGGCTGGAGAGCAGCCTGAGGGGCATCAAATCCAACCTATGGCCTGCCACCTCCTCATCCACTAAACCATGGCACTGAATCCACATAAATCACAGTGAGCCAGGCTGGAGAGCAGCCTGAAGGGCATCAAATCCAGCCTGTGACCTGCCACCTCCTCATCCACTAAATCATGGCATTGAGTCCATAAAAATCACAGTGAGCCAGGCTGGAGAGCAGCCTGAACATTATCCAGTCCAACCTACAACCTAACACCTCCTCATCAACCAAACCATAGCACTGAGTCCACACAAACCACTGAGCCAGGCTGGAGAGCAGCCTGAGGGGCATCCAGTCCAACCCATGGCCTGCCAATCTCCTCATCAGCAAAACTATGGCAGAGAGTCCACATAAATCACAGTGAGCCAGGCTGGAGAGCACTCTGAAAACTACCCAGTCCAAACTACAACCTAACACCTTCTCATCAACCAAACCATAGCAGAGAGTCCACACACATCACAGTGAGCCAGGCTGGAGAACAGCCTGAACATATCCAGTCCAACCTACAACCTAACACCTCCTCATCAACCAAACCATGGCACTGAGTCCACACAAATCAGTGAGCCAGACTAGAGAACAGCCTGAAAACCATCCAGTCCAACCCATGACCTGCCATCTCCTCATCCACGGCACTGAGTCCACACAGACACAGTGAGCCAAGCTGGAGAACACACTGAAAATCATCCAGCCCAACTTCTTACCTGCTGCCTCCTCACCAACCAAACCATGGCACTGAGGGCCACCTCCAGTCCTACTTTGAGCAGGTCCAGGAATGGTGCAATTTAGTTGTGAGGTGGCTTAAAAGCCGTTGGAAAGTTCAGGTTTCCCTTGATTGGTTGCAGCTGAGATTGGGATAATCTGCCCAGAGACTCAAAGTGGGTATTCCCAAGGAGTGGCTCAGATGGGAGCTCTCAGGGAGCCTCAAAGGAAAAAGGGAAAAGCTCACCCTACCCAAAATTGGTTAAAAGCCTCCATTGCCCTCCTCAACAGCAGAATTTTAAAGACTCATTTGTAATTGTTGATTTCTTTTGTAACACAGATCTGTATTACTTCTTTTTATTTCTGCATGTGCATACATATATATATTTATATATTTTTTAAAAATTGATAGCTACATCCTTGTGGCACTAATTACAAGGAGAAATCACACATTTCAAACCCATGGATTTCCAGTCCAAGGATAATCTGCCCACTTTTCATGGGACAAGTCATATTATCCATCTCTCTTGATTTACTCCTAAGAATTTCAGACACAGTCCCAAATAATCCAAGTCCCTACCACAGAACTTTGGACTTCAAATCACATGCAGAGTCAGAGCATGGAAACTTGTTAAATCTGGAGTTACTGGGCAGGACACAAACACTTGGAGCATAAATCTCTTCTACAAATCACCAGTAAATGTAAACCCACAGTTGCCTTCACTCTCCTTCCTTCCCTTCCCTAAGCCCATCCCCTGCCCCCAATTCCAAATCAGCTAATGGCCAAAACCAGATGAATTAAATACATGAAAAAGAATTACAAGGAAGGAAAAAAAGGAGTGGGAAAAAACAAAAACAGGGAGGAGGAAAACATTCCAGAAGTTCACTTACTGTTCCAACACACTGACCACTGTCTAAATTCATGGCACAAAGCTCCCACTCACGTCTGGGAAAATGAATTTATTAAGCAATGCAGAAACTGTGAAAGGCAAGAGGACACTGAGCAAGGCCACCAGACTTTGTGCTGTCTTTGTCTGACAGCAAAAGGAATCTGAGCTGCTGGGCCTGGATGGATTTTTCCCACTGGTGCATCACCACTCTTCCAAGACCTTCCTCTGGACAAGCCTGATAAAAACTGTGACACATCCCACAGAAGCAAATGTCAGACAGCTGGGAATTGGTGTCATTGTTACCTGAGGCTGTTGAGATCGAGATCATCGGTGTCAAAGTCCAGCAGGGGCTGGGGGGTGTCGCTGGGCCCGTGCGACTGCAGCACGGAGGAGCTGGAGGAGATGACGGTGGTTTGGCCCGACGGGTGGATGGTCTTGAACTGGAACTGGGGGCCCATCCACAGGCGCCGGTGAGGCCCCGTGTGAGTCACAATTTCCACCTGTGGCAGGGGAGATGGCCAGGGATTAACACTGAGCTGCAGCTCCAGGTAATGAGGGGCTCTGGGGTGGTGTTCACAGGGTGAGGGGAGAGATGAGGATCTGACTCCATGCTTCAGAAGGCTGATTTGTTATTTTATAATGTATATTATATTAAAAGGATATTTTAAAACTATACTAAAAGAATAGAAGAAAGGATTTCATCAGAAGGCTAGCAAGGAAAGGCAAAGTAAAGAATGATAATAAAATCTTGGGACTGACCAGAGAGTCTGAGCCTGACTGTGATTGGCCATTAATTAGAAACAACCACATGAGACCAATCCCAGATGCACCTGTTGCATTCCACAGCAGCAGATAATCAATGTTTACATTTTGTTCCTGAGGCCTCCCAGCTTCTCAGGAGAAAAATCCTGGCAAAGGTATTTTGAAGAAAATATCAGGGCTACAGGGTTCCTTTGGTGTTGTGGACTCCTGGAATCCTGCTGTTCCCAAGTGAGAAGGGTGCTCTGAGCCAGGGTGTTTGCAGGAATGTTTAACAAAGCAAAATTGGGGATGGCTTTGCTGGAGAATGATGGTTCAGCCAAAGCCAAGAGCTTCTTGCAGAGACTTGAGAGCTTGTGAACCACCAGCCTCAGGACACTGAACTCCAGTTCTTAAATTGTTCTGAGATCAAAGCTTCATCCTGGCCAGCACCTCACCTGATCCCGTTCTTTCCTCCCCTTGCCATGATGAAATACACCCAAAGCTCAAATGCCATGACTGACAGGGAACACATTTCTGCCTGAATCTGCATGGAGCAGAGAGAGGAACCAAGGGCCCACATCCCCAGACATCCCCAAGCAGGGGAGGGAAGCACTTCCAGAGAGCTCCTCCCAGCTTTGTTACAGCTGCTTTGTCAAAGTTCTCAGCTTCAGCTGCTTCCCATGGAGCCAGTGAGAGCTGGATGGTAAAGCACAGCTCCTAATTCCTGCTGGCACATGTGAGGAGAGGCTGGCACAGAGCACCTTGTGGGAAGCACAAAATCCATAACCCAGAGCCATGGGAAGAGTGCTGGGATGAGCCCAGGTCACACTAAGCACAGGAACACAACCATGGATGTGCCACAAACACGTCCATTTAACCAAAATTATAACAATTCAACAGAAGCAGGTGCTTGTGATCAGGAAAACTGTAAATAAAAGGGTGAACAAAGCATTCAACTTCTCTAATCACGAGAACAGAATCATATAGGCTGGAAAGATAATGCAATACAAGACTAAAAATCAAAAAGAGCTTTTAAATATCAGAAAAGGAAAGATAAAATGAAATTATAAAGCTCTGGTGAACTCATACTTTTAGAACAGAAAATAGACTATAAAGTACCTATTAGTTTCTGCTAAAACAATCAGCATCACAGCAGAAATGCAAATTAGCAGGGAATTCATGAAAACAGATTTTTGTATAGGTACACAGATGTACACTAGTAGCGATTCTCCATCTTCAAGGAGCAATTTGAAACCCTGGCTGATGTCAGTTCTCTGCTCATGTCAGACAACAACCACAGCAGCTCTATTTCCATCCTTGCATTTAGCTCAGCCTAACTCAGCTTGGCTGCAGCCCTTTCTGAGGCAAGTAGCTTTTATGTAGCAGCGTAAATTAGGCCACAGATAAAGTAATCTGTGTATTTTAAGCTTGAAACCATCAGTGTCACAGAGCCGAGAGGTAAACAGATGCCTCTGCAATTTTACTGAGGCTATGGCCAGATGTTCCTATTCACTCTCCTGTTGTGTGCAGGACAAACATATTGTATCTACTTCCCACTGACAGCACACATTACCCACTGTTCTAATTGAAAAGTTGAAGTGAAGGGCGGTGTTTTTTCACTGCTTGCTGTTGCTGTTGATAACAACACTTTAATTTTGAAAAACATCCTTGCACTTTAGGCTTAATCTGAAGTGGCTGGCTCGGGGAGAGCCAGCGTTGCTGTGCTCCAAGGGCTCTCATCACTGCTGCTCTCAGCAGGAATTAAACATTCCAGGAGCATTCTCAGAATTATCCCTGTTCATCACTTGGGATCCCTGTGACATCACTTGGGATTTTTATTTCCTTTTATAAATTTATTTATTCTTCTAGAGGGATGGATGTGGTGAAGTTCGAGCAGTCTAAGTTCTGTTGACATCTTGTATCTTCCAAGAATTATTAATAAACAAAAAGCCATAATGTAGGTTTGCCATAATCTCTTTTTCCCTGAGGTTTCACCAGAACAGAAAATTAAGGAAATATCTCCAAACAGTCCCGGAGAGGTGAAAAACTACAGGTGAAATCTGCTCCCAGTGAGCTCAGAGATAAAATCCCTGCTGACTGCCCTGACTGAGAAGTTTCATCATCTTTGTGCTCTGAGAAATCAGACACAGCACAAACAAATGAGACACTTCAATGTGCAGCCACATCTGAAACCTCAGACAGGTAAATGAATTCACATGACTGGATTCCCCAGTGAATGCTCCTCCTGGACAGGTCCATGTGGAAACCTAACCTCTCATTTCAGGAAAAAGCTCTGTATGATTTATTCACCAGTGGGAGAAGCAAATCCCATCCATAAATATTTCATATCTATGCCATACACCCCAGCAACACATTTAATGCATCACTCCCATAACAACATTGTTCTTAAACCAGAGGAAACCCACCTAATTTGTCAGGGTGAATTCCATGGATCAGGTACCTTGTAATTGCTCTGGCAAATCCAGAGCATTTGTAAATTTTATTTATTTATTTAACTCTAACCTTTCATTTCTAACAGGAACTAATTCTCAGTGTATTATTCATGACCTACATTCTTACACTGAGGTTCTGAGCCAAATGGTCAAGTATTTACTGAGTTCTCACAGAGAGGCTTCATTGACTGAGACAAAGCAAGACTGGATAACAAGACAAAGATTAGACCTAAAGATATAAAAATCCTCCACCAAGCATGATAGTTTTAAAGCAATAGAATATTTATATCTGGCCAGAAGTCACAGGAATTCTCAGTAGGAAATGAGAAGGAAGTGGAAGGGAGGAAAGGGAAAGGAAGAAGGAAAGGGAAAGGGAAGGAAGGGAAAGGAAAGGAAAGGAAAGGAAAGGAAAGGAAGGAAAGGAAAGGAAAAGGAAAGGAAAGGAAAGGAAAGGAAAGGAAAAGGAAAAAGGAAAGGAAAGGAAAAGGAAAGGAAAAGGAAAGGAAAAGGAAAGGAAAGGAAAAGGAAAGGAAAGAAGGAAAGGAAAGGAAAGGAAAGGAAGAAAGGAAAGGAAAGGAAAGGAAGAAAGGAAAAGGAAAGGAAAGGAAAGGAAAGGAAAGGAAAGGAAAGGGAAAGGAAGGAAACCAGCTACTGCCCATTTTTATGGTCAAAGGAAGGTCACCATCCAAAAGTCACCACCATTCTGCCAACTTCCCACTTCATGCTGGGTTCCCAGGGATGTGAGTGTGTCAGGAATGCTGGGCTGTGTCAGCTCTGGCACCATCAGATCCATTCCCACACCCACAGCGGAGTCACCTTCACACACAGCAAGGCCCTGCCTGCTGGAAGGTTAATTCCCACTTGGAGGAAAGTTGGGAATTTTGCTTCCAGAGGCTCCCACTGCTGTTCTGCTGGGCTGGGAGCCCCCAGAGCCTACCTGGGACAGCCACTCCTCATCCTCCTGCCCGCTGTGGTCGGAGGCCAGGCTGTCGTAGGACTCGTGCCGGGTGATGGGCCCAGGGCTCCCCGGAGGCACCACTGCAAAAAACCCACACAACACAAAATCAGACTTACTGCTGAATGCTTTATTAAAAAAAAAAAAAAAAAATTAAAGTACGTTAATGGCACAGCAGTGTATGTTTTCCTGAGGATTCACAGTACACTCTGAATATGAAACCACAGCACCCACTTCTCTTCCTTCAAGTTCGTACTTGAAACCACACAAGTACAAACCAAACCCAATATTTTGACCCATTTTGCTGCTGCCCTCATGCTCCCCACATCTCCTGGCTCCCTGAATCCTGCTGCCCGTTTCAGAGAGCACAGCTGATCAACTGCAGGCTTTCCTGTTACTGAACTCCCTAACAAACTCCACGGCTCCAGCAGATGGTTTTGCTTTCAAACCAACAGGAACTTTATGGACTGATCTGATTTTTTTTTTTTTTTCTGTTCTTTCTATCCCAGGGGCAACTACCAGAGCTGTCAAGATTAGGGAAGCTGCAAAACCACAGCCCAGGGAGCAGCATCCCCCTGTCTGCTCACTGTATTTCTCCTTGGGGAATACTTTCACATTTTACTGGAGACTCAAGATGGCTTTACAGTGAGAAAGAAATTTGAAAAAACAACAGAAAAGCTGAACAAATGATTCGTTTTGGTGCTGCCCTGGAAGCCTTTCCCTGAGGAGCCACAGCTCTTGTGTTTCCACGCAGCATTAACCCTTTCCAGCCAGGAGTGATGGAAATGCTGAATTCCATGGAAAAGCTCTGCCTGGGAGTTCAGCAGCAGGGCAGCAGTGATAAAGGCTCAGCTGAGGTCAGCCCTCAGCCATTTATTTGGTTTTTTAATAAAGCTGCATTTCTGTGCCACACCCAGCACAGCAGCGGTTTGGAGGGGCTGGTTGGGATGGGGGATCCCCACTGCCACCATTCCCAGTGGGAATGTGCAGTGAGCTGGGAGAAATGACCTTACACACAAGGGATCCTGGCTGGAGCTGCCACCCCTGTGCTGCTCCTTACACGTGTTCACACAGGCAACCTTTCCAAGGTAAAAATGCCCTTGGAACTGTAGGAACAAACACAGTGTAAAAATGCAAAGCCCCTTTTCCTCTTTCCCCCTTTTCTGGGCACACACCTCTCACATCCATATCAAGCTCCAAGATGAGATTAATTTAACCCTGGAAGGACATTTCCAGGAATTTGAGTAATCTTTTATCTTCCAGCTCAATTCCTTGAAAATCTGAATTCACACTGGAAATTGCAACAGATTCTCACTCACCACTGAGGTTATTCTGATGCTGCAACACAGAGTATTTTAAATTTCTGAAGAATTTCCCAACCATGCAGGATAACAAATAATAAAATTCCAATTCTTGCAAAGCTTTGTAGCAAATGTTTTTTACTGGTTCTCCTGTAATTTCTCTTTCATTGGAACAAGTCACAAATGGTGCAGACACAGAGCAGGAGCAAGAAAGCCTTGGCTGCACAATTTTACTGCAATTGCAGGTGGTTTGTACCTCCCTAAAATAATCAATTCAATGCCTTGTGTCTGAGCTATGCTAAATTTTAACTTGTTCTCACACCAACATCTGGAACAAACACATCAAATATCTGCAACTGAGTTTGTTTAACCTAGAAATGCACAAAGTGAAAAAGTACAAAAAATAAGTGTTCACTAAAAATCTAAGGTGAGAATTCAAATATACAACTTCTGTCTGTACAGTATGACAGGAGATGAGTTCCTACAGTCTGTTTATTAAATTAATCCAAAAATTATTCAAGGACACTGAAAAACTGAACTGATACCTATAGCAAAAATCAGTTTTGCCATCAGTATTTGGTAAAAAGGATCTTTGAGCTGCTCAAAAGTAACAATGGCACCTTTAGTCTCTGTCCTGCTTCAAGGCTCCATTCTCTGCACTGACAGGACTGATGCTACCTTTACATTGAAGGGAGATTGTATCAGGAAATCCACATTGCAAATGAAGTTATTTGTGATAATTTAGTGCCAGGAAAACTGCACAGAAGGGACTGTGAGACACAAGAGTCACCACAAGCCAAAGCAAAGGCTGAAATTCCTCTGGAGTTCCAGACCTGGTTCACACAGCTCCATGGATAAATATGAAAAACCCCCCTCACTGTTTAAAAGCTTCTCCTTGATATTTACTGACAAGTAGTGAAAACAAACAATTTGTATTAATCTCAAATAATTTGCATAGACATTCCTGCCACGTGAGCAAGACCTAGATAAATACACACTGGAGGAATATTGGAATTAACACAGTGGGTTTGTTCATGGATGGGCTAATTGTACAATAAATACCTAAAGCTAAGACAAATCTTCCTTCAAGGATTATAAATTATCATCTTTCAGCAGCATAAAAGTGTTGGAACAAAGAACCACTGCAGTTCAATTGTAGTGTGTGCACTTATGGCTTTAATTTGGGAACAATAAATCATTAGTTTTACTTAGTTTTGTGTACTTCTTGAACCAAAAGGTTTTAATTTTCTCATTTATAGAAATAAGCTTTGCACAATTCAATTTAATTGAGAGTTATATATGAAATTCCCAGTGTGCTCTTCTCTAAGGGCTGCATGTTTGTCCAAATTAAGAGCAAACAAAGGCATTTGAGCACCACAAAGCCTGTTTGTTTGGTGCACATGCCTGCAGACACCCAGAGCTTGCCTTCTCCATCTCCAGAATTATAATTTAATATAATTAACGTTAATAATGTCAGATGAGTTTACAAAATGCAGTAGCAACAGGTCAATGTACTCTTAAATAACCTCTCCAGTCTCCAGGGATGTCTGTGGTGAACAGGTACAGGGTAAAAATGATATATACCTTATTTTCATAAAAACCCCACCCTGACACCTGATTTTGGTGCTTTTTCTCTGGTTCCTCAGTTACATCTAGGTGGTGTAGAGACCTGAGGCAATCACAAGTTTGTCAACAAACTTCAGGAGTCCTTGTGCTGGAAAATTCAGCTCCACAATTCAAATTATTTCCTTCAGACCTTTGTTCCGGAGCATCACCAGCAGAATGTGACGGTTCTGGCTCACCCCAAATTCACCACATTCACCTTTTTACCCTGTGGCTGCTGTGATCTCGCTGTGCCAGGGTGGTTTTGGTGCCCCACAGTTGTGCAGCTCACATCCAGCACGTGCTCTGTGGGTTTGTGTCAGAGCTGCTGCCTCTGGCTCTCCCTCTGCCCAAGTGGGACAACAAAGCAAAGGGCAGGATTTCATTCTGGGCAGGACACTCACAGCCACGTTAACAATGAACTGTTTGTAGGCTGCAGATATGCTCCATGTCATTTCCCTTGTGGCTGCACGTTACTGAACAAAGTTCTGGTTTTAATGCAGTTTTCAGCTTGTAAACTCCCACAGGAGCATGGCACGCAGATTAAAATATCCTCTTTTACCCAAAACTACTCCCTGCTCAATTTTTTTCCTGTTAGAACTTTCTGAGATTCTCATATGCTTAAATATAATAAAATTAAGCTAAAAAAGGGCTACAAAGCAGGAGTTTAGCCAGACTGACAGAGACATTGATTAGAGCTGGATTCATTCATTATTTGTGCACTGTCCACAGTTTATTTGGCGCTTTATGGACCATCCACTCTCTGTATCATCACTTTAATAAAGATATAGGTAGGTCTGTAATTAGGAAATTAATTCTTAGATTTTTTTTATGACTGCTTTACTTGCTCCTTACTCACACTGGTCTGACAGTCAACAGCCTGGATTTTTTTCCCCCAAGTTAAAAATTCCCTGGGCTTAATTTCAGCTTCCATCTCCAAAGTTCCCTTAGGAGGCCAGCCTAGTACAATGCACTTCTAAATCTGTGCAGAGCTAGAACCTGATATTATTCACAGCATGGAGAACCTTAAAGCTGCTCAACACTCAGACTGCGAGCAGACAATCAGTTGGGCACCACAACAGAACAAACATATTCTTTTCTGAGTTAAAGAACAATTTCAACTGCACGAAGGCACGGTGAAATCCATCTGATGGCCATCTTTAAAGAATTATGGAAGAGGTAACTATTTCTATAATTCACCGACTTCAAAAGTATGTTTGACATTATTGTCGGGAAAATTATGTTAACCATGGATTACTGTTACAATCAAAGTATGTAGTGAGAAGTCAAGAGGCTTAGTAGTAAATTTTCAAAGCGGAGCGTGGGGATTTACCCGTTTGACTCCCATTAACGGCAATGGGAGGCGCGCGGCGAAATCCCCGCACGCCGCTTTGAAAACTGACCCTGCGTGCTCGCGGACCCTGCTCTAAGGACTTCCAGATGACCATGCAGCAGGAGGAAAGAACCATTTCAGCATGTGCCCTTGTTCATTACTGTTGTTTGTACACATCTGAAAGTGTTTGAGGGGCTGTGCTGGCGCTGTTTGCAGCGCTGGGCTGGTAACGCGCGCACCGGGGCTGGGCTGGGGCTGAGGAAGCCAAGCACGGGCCCAGGGCTGTCCCTGCAGCACAACCTCAACAGCACATCCCCAGCAGCCAAGGCACCTTGCAGAGCTCATTGCCATCTCTATTATTTCACAAATACTTCACAAGAATGTATCGTGAGTTATTCCACTGCTCACTCACTGATTTACCTACAGCGCTCTGCCAGAAATTAAATTTGCTTCTTTAACACTCAGTCCTGGTTCTTGCAGAGAGCAGAAAGTGCAGGCTACAGTCTTAGTTTTCCCTAAAAAAACCACCATGAACTCAGTTTCATTAGAAACACCTTTTCTGGAAGAGGAAGGGGAGGCAGATTAACCTGCAATCTGTCACGCCTCCGAGTGTGAGAAGCAAACTTGAAAATTCCATTTTTCACCATTTGTGACTCTTTCCAGGAAACCCCAGACACATTCTCTATGAGAAATGCCTGCTTGGAATCAGTTTTCTCCAGGAATACTGTAACCATAGTTGTTTTTTTTTTAAATTATATATATATATACACACATTCATATAATACAGTAGTACTATAATAAAGTAGAATTTAATGAAAATTATTAACTGACTTGAGGCAACATTGGGTAGAAAGAATAAAATGGCAAAGTGGGAATCTAGAAGATGGAATCTCTGGCCCTCTGATTTTGCAGTTTTAAGCCTGGAACACTCAGCTGACACAACCTGGTGGCAAGGCCCTCACCTGTGGCACTGGGCACAGCTGAAGGGCAGGGGTTTGGGCACCATTCACACAACCAGCACAGGAAAATAAGAGGTGGAAATGTTCACCCATATCCCATGGCTTGTTCCAGCTCCTCTCCACAGCATCTTAGGTGAGCTCAGGTGAAATTCCCCACTCCAGGGCAAGGTCAGAGCTGGGTTTGGATAGGGACGGACTCCAGAAGTGGGCTGTGTTCAACTGGCCAAGTGCAGAACCACCAAAGCCCAGCAGAGATGCTGGAATGGAGCTGAAACTGCCCCAAGCTCGTGCTTGAGCGCGGCCCTGCCACAGAGGCTTTGAACACCTCATAACCACACAGCAGAGTAATTGTTGTTACTGCACAGGCTCTGCTTTTGATCAGTTTTACTGTCTGAAACCCAGCTTGTTGTGACAGACATTGAACATACCCAGAGCAAGAGCAGCTCTGGCCTCCCAGCAATGCTACACAACTCTCTGGTTACACACACAGCAAGGGATGTACCAGCACCTGCATTCCTCCAGCCCAAACCCATGGCTAAAGATGCAAAACTCTCAATGCAAGGGGAAAGAAGAGGTACAGCACAAAATGGGATTATCAATCCAGCTCATTCAGCCATGAGTGAGCAGCACCTCACTCTGCTGGAGCTGAGGAGGGCTGGAGGACCACAATGTCCAGATTCCTCCTGTGGCACTCCTTGGCTGCCATTCCAGGCATCACAGCTTGGTTTTCATGGTGTCTGTGCTCACAGCACATATTCACAGCTATTTCATACACTCTCCATCTTACCTTCAGACTTCCCACAATACTCACTAGCTCTGTGGATGTAATTTTTATTTCTGTCAATGGAATGTATGAAATGAACATAAAAGGGGCCATAAAGAACCACGATGCTGCTTGGAGACAGAAGTCTTGCCCAGGGTGAAGAGCTCTCATTAGAGGGAGCAGGAAGTGCAAACATGATGTCAGAGCTGCAGAGATTATCTGTATAAATGGTGTTATCATTTAACCCAAACAAACAGCAGGGAAAGGCTCACCCCCTCCCTTTGAAGACAATGGACAGTTACTAAATTGGACTTGTAATGAAAGCAATTTTCAGTGAAACACAAGATATGTGCAACAGTTGGTCCAGAAATGAAAATCTGTTGTAACAGCCAAAAGTCAAAGGCAGCTATAAATACAGGCCTTAATCTTTTCAAGAATCCCTTAACGAAGCCTATAAAACTGATTGTATCTTACTCAAGTGCAAATTCTTACTCAGAAAAATGTAACAGCCCTGCAAGTATGACTTGGAGGGCAGTACAGGGGCAAGGAAGGAGAAACAGAGTGCTGGTTAGCATACTCACATCTTGGAATACAAATGACATTGCATTAAGAATAAACAATTAATGAGACAGCAGAAGCCTCAGCTACAGGTCCATTTTTCTGAGAGAGAAACAATTTCCAGAAGCGGTCAGAGCGGGATGCAGGAACACTGCATCTTTCCTTTTAACACAACAGAAATGCTCTTTGATTATTTAAAAGCCAATTGCAAAGATCTGTCTTCAAAACCTCCTATTGCAGGTTTAATAGCAAAGAGGTGCAAGTACACTTACCAGCAACACGGGAGTAAAGCACAGACTTTTGTTTTAACAAAATCTATATTTATACGATTACATTTCCTATGGTTGAGGGCAGCTGTAATTAATGGATTTCCCTCCTTCCCCTAATGCAGTCATTTGTCAATTTAAACACAGAATGCCCAATCAATTTTGATGTATTTAGTAAGCAATTTGTCAGAGTACTGCACACCAGTTAATATATTAATTCTTGTCACTGGCCCATTCTGACAACTGCAGGCCCTGTCCATGAAATTGGTCCTGATGAGCCAAAACTCTTGCCTGGAATGTGAAGGTGCCCTTTGCAGAGCCAGAGGAGAGAAATCAGATCTCAATCCATTCAATACCTTTTTGGGGCAGTTTTTGGTCAATTTTAGGGGGTTTATTCATTGATGTGCTAATTGGCCACATTACCGATATTGCTTCTACTGTGCAATGGAAAAATTAATTCAAATTGGAGAGATAAGAAAGAAAGGAAATAAACATGAAATGAGGATGTCAGACTTTTGGTGATTACCTATTTCCATGGCAATTCCATTATGTGCCATGAACACTGGCTGTGTCAATTCAAACATGCAAAAAACATGTGAAAGGTACACAAAGGAAACAAGGGAAAAGTCAGGCAAATATGCAAAACTTCAGGGCCCGGTGAAAGAGGAAAGAATTCATTTGAAAGAAACCTGAACACAACCAGGATATTGTCATGGACATCTTAGCAGCATCCTCAGGAGTTTATACAACCCAAAGCACCTTAATTCCTAAGCAGCAAACAGCAGGAAAAGGCAGGATTTAAAGAGTAATTAATGACAAAACTTGGCAATTCTGTGGAGAAAGCTTTAACATTGCAAGTTCCTGTGGACACCAAAACTCTCCTGTGCACACGTGCAGTGCCTGGCACAACTCTCCTTCCCCTACCAGGACACTTGAGCTACACCACATGAAGCTATTTATGTTATAGCAAAAACATCTAGGAAGAATAAAATGTGACTTAGATTTCCTCTGTTGTGGTTAGATGTGGAAGTTGCTCAGGACACAGGTGAATAAAGAGGGAATATTAAAGACACAATATTGTGTATTAAATGTGAGGAGTGTAGAGAAATATCTGATACCTAAAAGCCAGCACTGAAGAACTGAGGATTGTGATTAATCCAGGGGTTTGTGGGAAGGATTCATGGGAATCTCTCTGTCAGAAGCAGCTCTCAGGACTGGTGACACTCTCTCAGCAGAGTCTGGAGCAGAATCCTGACACTTCCAGCAGGCCAGCAGGTTGTGGAATTGAATGTGCAAGTTCACTTTCAAGCCATGAACTTACAGAAAGCTGCAAATCCCTCACTTCCACTTTCTCACCTGTGCAGCAGCCCTGAGCTGTGCTGACATGCTCAGGTAGGCAGAGCTGCACACACTGATGCAGGTTTCTGCAGCAGATGTCCCAGATGACCTCAAAGCAAGGAAACAGCTGTGCTGATCCACTTACAAATACCCTTGGGATAAAGGTCTTGGACACTTGTTGTACAAAACATTTCTTCAAACAATGGCTCCTTGTTCCTTCCTTTCTAGCTGCAAATAAAACTTTCAGATTCTTTAAAAATATTAAAAGCTGAACCATGTGTTGATAACCTAAAGCAGGATTTTTTGAATATTCTCTGTTTAGCACAAGAAGTCACCGGCCTGGTTTATATTTTTCCAAAGACTAAGGAAGGTTTTGGCCCTGTGTTTTGGCATCAAACCTCTTATTTATGAAAACCTGGCCGTGCAGCCCTCCAAGCAGCCTGCCAGACGTCTCATTGTTCTGCCCGGCTGCTGACAGAGGTACTCTGTGCTAAAAAGCACACTGAGGGTTTTTCAATGACCCAGGGGGCAGAGGTCACTTATTATAAATGGATAATGAGACCTAATGCAATGTTCTGAGTGTGGACAAAGAAAGGGTCTATCCATACCCCCTTGTGACTTGGTCATTCAGGCTTTTATTTCCCCTGCACACTTAATGGAGCCAAACAATCGGCAGAAATGCTATACAGAGAGGGAGAGGAGCTGCTGCATTCTACCTCCAGAGACAGCCACAAATAGTGACCCTGAGAGGCGCCACGGCTCCTGTGCCCTGACGTGGCAGACAGATGGAGCAGCCCCCCTCAGCCTGGCCGGGCCATTTGCTGGCAATTAGAGCTCAGCACAGCCAGGCTGCAGCTAAAGCCAGCCCAGGTAAGCACAGCCTGAGCAGCTCAGCAGCTCCTTAACAGGTGGCTTTTGTGGGGAACTCCATTGTCGGGGACTTCACTGAGCAGCTTCGGCCTGAATAAATCCAGGAGACAAAAGTTCAAAGATAATCAAACACAAATTTCACTGTTATTGCCATTTGCATTACATCCTCTAGATACTCTGCTGGCCTTAGTGGTTATTATTCAACTATTCTTTCCATTTCACATCCAGCTTAAAGAATTCCTAATATGTGAATTAAAATCTGAGTTAAAAGTCTAATAATTCAAATAGCACAAGTTATTTGAAAAAAAAATATTATATATATAACACAAGGGGGCCATTCTTTAATTGGCCATGTTTCAGATATTCCACCTACTGTGCAATGGAAGAATTAATTCAGAGTGGAGAGACAAGGAAGAAGGGAAATAAACATGAAATAAGGAGGTCAGACTTTCAGGTGATGCAAAGTTACCCACTTCCATGGCAATTCCATGATGTGCCATGAAAGCGACTGTGTGAATTCAAACATGCAAAAAACATGTGAAAAGTACAGAAGTGACACAAAGCAAACAAGAGATAATTTAATCAAATATGCAAAACCCCTATAAGTTTATTAATTTGCTGGAATTTAGCTACTACTCAATCTTCTTTCTTTAAAAAGTTTTCAGTACTAAACCATTTGAAATGTGGATTTGTACACATTCTATACTGCACTGTGGAACAGTGTTTGAGCTGTTAATAAAATGTTAATAAAGTACACAAAATGAGCCCCATCCATCCCTAGTTTCACTCTGTGGGATACAAGTGAAACAAGGCAGGAATCTAGCAAAAAATATCCTGCTAAAATGCAAATCTAATGATGCTGTGCACTCCTAAATAATTTTTCATATTCTTTTGTACCTTTTGAGTTTATCCCAATTTTCTGTGCAGCACAGAAGAAGGCAGAGTCAAGCTCTGCAGGTTTCCAGAGCGCTCAGATGCAGCAGCAGATGGACAGGTAGAAGCAGCAGAGCCAGTCTGGCCCCAGTGTCCCTTTCCCAGCCCCTTCCAAAGTGCCTCCCCATGGCCCTGGTGCAGCTGAAGTGTCCCTGTCACACAGAGCTGCCTGCACTGACAACTGTGCCCAGCTCTGGTTTCCCCTGGAGAACCTCAGCAGATGCCAGGAGCTGCTCCCTTGGGAGATTTCAGCTGCTGCATCACTGTGATCCTGGACAGAACAGAGACCTGCTCCTCGCTGTTAGCACTCCTCTCTCTTTTCAATTGTCAAATTAAAGAGAAATACTCATTCTTCTACAAAACCATTATAGAAATGTGTGGGTTTGTGTATTTATGTAATATAGATATATCATATACACAGAGCTATGGGTGTGTGAATGTTTCTGAACGTGCCATGCCATGAAATCTTGGCTCTCTGGGAATGATGTTGGCTGGGCAAGGCCCAGGCCAAGGCAGGTGGGCAAGCAGCCCTGGCAGCAGTGCCAAGGCTCCTGAGGGAGGCAGCTGCTGAGACTGGGGCTGGAAGGAGCCCAGCAACAGGGAAATGCAGATGCACTCATTACTGGGTGTGGAATTCACAGGAGGAAATGGCTAAAAGCATGAGAAGGAGTGAGGTGAGGAAACCCTGAGGATTTCAGGGATCTGGTGGGTGATTCTCACAGCCCCACGACTCTGATTCATGGCAAAAATCCCAACACTTCATTCACTGCTCCCTCCTTACTAACAGAGTTACACACAGCCCTTCTGTGGGGTTGAACATCCACTGAAATTGGCTGGAAAATGAACTTGGAAAATCACCCTCTGCTCAAAACGAGCACATGAGACAAGACAAGAAGTTGTCAGCTACTCACAGCCAGCCAGAAGATACTGGTAGTACTGCACAGCATCTGCAGCCAGGAGCAGAGGATGGTTTGCATTAAATGGTGGTTGGAGTTCATTCCACTGAGGAGTTCTGAGGTAAAACACAAGACTATTAATATTTCAGCTAATACAGAGAATGTAAATCAGTGTTTCTGTCATCACATGCAATTATCTATACAAGCTCACAAAATGTTTGTAATTATTTAAATTAGCTTGTTCAAACACTGCAATCCACCACAGGCAGTGGAGCAGCAGGGCCAAATTGTGCAGATTGTGAGGCAAAGACAATACTTGGTTGTTGACTGCAGCAGGGATTGCATTCAAAAACCCAGGAAGGAGGTTTAGATTAAGTTGGTAAATATGTTTAGGACCATTGTATGTCATGCTGACGTTATATAAACACACAAGAGAAACTGGGGAACTTTTTTGTTCTGTTAACTACCACTGCTTCCATCCTGTGAAGTCATTGAGCACTTACTGTGAAAATAAAGCTGTGTAAAGTTATGGATTATTGATCCAATTAGAATTTTCAATTCCATTACAACCTACTCATTTCAACAATAATGGTCCCAAAGTCTGTGTTGTAATTTTAATTAGGGTGGGCCATTCCTAAATAGCTTGGTAAATCAAGTATTGATCACTCCAGTGCAGCCATAAGCAGCACTAAGGAATGTAGGAGCCAAGAAAAATCGATAGAAAAATATTTTAAAACGTCAAAAGCACTGACAACACTTTCTCATCAATTTTTCTTTACTTTCTTCCACATGTCAGGAATAATTTCTTCTACTGTCTTTAGAAATGGTACCTTCAGCTGCTCACAGGAAAACTCACAATGCTTCATCGTGGGAACCTTGCTCATGTCTCACAGCAGAATTCTGTACTTCAACACTACCAAAATAATCGTCCCTAGTCCTTATATAAAAAGAAAATTACAACCTGATCATTTAAAATCACCAATTATATTGATGAATATTGATTCACAGACACGTTCATGCCTAGCTCCACGTGTAGAGAAGGATTGAGAAGCTCAGTTCCCCTTGAGGCACACGAACAGTGACAGAAGTGCACGGAAAGCAATTTGAATTTCCCCCCTTCAACAAAAAGCTCAATCAAACAGCCAGATCCCAGGCATGCAAGGCAGGAGGGGGCTGGCAGTGAGTACCTGACCAAAGCCCAGCTGGCCCTGGGGCAGGTCAGCATCTCCAGGGGGGTGTCGTCGCTGATCTTGGGCGCGGTGCTGAGCGGCCGCGGCTCCAGCACGTGCTCCACCAGGCTCCCGTAGCAGCTGACGATGTACAGGGACTCCACCACAAACTGCTTGGACTGGTCTGGGGCACAGAGAGAGAGAAAATCTCATTGGAACAGCACAGCAGCAACAGGAAAAGCTTCTGCAGAAATAGCGGGGTCTGCGGTATTTTAAGTTTCTTGCTTGCAGCTAAAAAGGTGAATTAAAGTAGCAAAAGGGTTGGAGAGACAAAGAGAAAATTGTACAAAACAAGCAATTTTCACATAATTGTATGAATATCTCGTTCAAGAGAAGTTCCTCACCAAGGTGTGTTCAGGTGATTACACATTTCCAAACTATCTTGTACATTTACTTTAGCAAAGGTGTTTCATCTTCATCTCACATTTTTTCAGTGCCACTTCACACCTTTGGACTGACCTATCAAAGTTGGGTTTCTGTCACTGTATCATAATAAAATATCAATTATGCATTTCACTAATTAAAATTTCAATTATTCATTTCACTAATTAAAATTCCTTGTACATTTTACAAAAAGGACCCCTAAGAATGTTCCTAAAATTCTCAATTGCCCCTGAGTTTAAGGAACAAAATCCACAAATTGCTTCAAACCTGTCACAAAATAAGAATTTAGGTTTAAATGCAACTTCATACAATCCTAATTCCGTGAGGTACCAACCTTTTTCTCGTTTGAGGCCAGAATTGTTTGCAAACCATGACCTGGAAGCTCCAAAGACTGCAGCGACACAAAACTCCCCTCCCACAGACTTACTGGGTGAAATCTGTGGGGCTGGTTTGGATTTGCTTTAAAGAAAGAACAAAATAAAATTATATAAGTTAATTCCCAAAAAAATGAAGATGTCCCTTGCTTAGCAACAATTTTAAGATATTACTTCAGAAAAGGGGAATATCTGCAGTTCCCATAAGGCTGAGCAGGATTTACAGATGCTCAGAGTTTCCCAAATTCCCCTGGAATATTGAACTCATTCACTTGAAGAACAGCACTGGCTCATAATGGAGAACTGAACTGTTTAAAAGACCCAATAGTGAACATTTGCATTAAATAGAAACAACTTCTGAAGTAAATCCAAAGAAATCCTAAATCCTTTGGGAATGAAGATGCAGATTCTGGGCCAGCCATTGCAGTGCCAATATTTCCTTGTTTTTCCAAAGGAAGTCAGGAGCAGGCAGGGTGTGGGTGGCACAGGAGGCAGGGAAGGACATGCAGAGGGTACAGGACAAGGAGAGGATGCACACACACACTCATGAGCACTGTTAGAGGACATCAGGAATTCCATAATGGAAAAGCAGCCTGAGGCACTGTGCCCTGGCCCCACGATGTGCCAGGAGCAGATCCAGGGGCTGAGGATCTGAGATTATTGAGATATTCTATTTATTGAGACATTCTGAAGTGTTTCTCCTCACAGGGACCTGCAGGTTTCTGTTCTGCACAAACTCAAAACTATGGGCAGAGCATTGTCTATGCCTCAATTCATTAAATGAGGATTTTACCCTTTCCTCAAGAGAAAAGCTGTTTGACAAACCCACACAGGATTTTTCTTCATGTTCCCCTTGTTCTAGTCCTTTTAATTGAATTATTTTATATTTTTCTCTCTATTTCACTGCTCCCTTCCCTTCCTACCCATCCCTCCTTTCCATTTTTCTTCTACCAATTTCTTCTTCCACACAATTTCAGCCTGTGATCAGACCACCCCATTAACCTGTTTTTTACATAACAATCTCCAATTCTGAGAAGTGTGCATAGATGCATGGAATTCAGCACTAGAGGAATATTTTTAAGCAGCAGAAATCAATTAACTGTATGGTTATATTGATATTTAATTTATACTAACAGATCATACACATGGCAAGCCTATGGTCACATGGACTTGGATCAGGGCTGAAGCTCTTGTGCATGTGGGAGAAGCTGGAATGTCCCAAAAGAGCAGTTGGAATTTATAGTCAGTAACTCTGGTATTGAACCACCACAAAGCACTTAATATCCAACTGTTAAACCTACAGCTCCAGATGACTGGGTCAGAAATCTGTGCTCCAAAAAGGTCCTGGCTATAAATGTATTCTCTTGCTTGCAGTGGCACATCAGGTTTCTATATTAGAATATTTAAATTGTGGTTGTGTTAACTAATAAGTTTTATTAGCTACTCAGAAAAAAAAATCAGAATGGATTTCTTTCACTTTGGAATAATCATCTATCACAGAAAGAGTATTTGTAACCTAATTGTATATTGAGAATTATTTTAGCTCTCACTTTTCAAGTCTTCACATACTCATATTCCTTCAGAAATGAAAATATAAATGTATCAGTGAATTAGTCTTGTTGCTTACTTCAATTAATAAATGATTGTGTTTAATACAGAACTCAGGACAGTGTCACCCATCAATCACTACAGAGCAAACCAGAGGCACAGGAATGACTCTGCCATATTCACTTCCTCTGGACAAAAGGATCTTTCAGTGCTGTCATAATATTCTTAATATTCTCAATTTTTACTGAACACAATCTGAGGTTATTAAAATGATTTTTCAAGGTTAATGAAGTAATTTCAAATGGAAAAAAAGGGGAAGCAAATACTATTCTGAGCTACAAACTGGATTAAAGTTCTACAGAGACAGAACTGAAGCAGAACTGAACCTGGGACTCAACACATTTTCCAGAGCTCTCCACACTCCGAGCCCCCAGAGCAGTGTTTGCCCAAACACAATTCTGAACAGCCTTGGAGGAAATGGTCTGAGCTCAGTTCTATTTCCATCTTTAGGATGTGCATCTTTCAAGGCAAGCACTTAAGTGTTGGTTTCAGTGCCAGGAGCTTTTCCCTTCGAGGATGATGTTTTGTAGGCAGAAAGAGCAGACCTTGTAAAACACGATCACTCGTGGTTAAACTCAGCCCTGCTAGCAAACAAAGGCAAGCAAACAAACAAAAAAGGTTTCTGCATCTTATTGGTTTGGACACATCTCTGAAAGTGCTGCTGAAATGTCAACAAGTCTATTCTGAAGTCTCTTGCAGCTGAGGAATCTTTCATTTGAGCATCATTTTAGTCAATTCCTGATTTTCATCAATACATTCCAGCACAAATTTCATTCCTCCAGCAAACCTCCAAAGCCCAGTTATTTCCAGTAACAGTAATGCCATTAGAGAAATATCTTTACATGTCATTGTGATATTTTAACAACTTGGAAACTATAAATCCTCATTATTCTGCAGATGCAAACACCCTCTCAGCTTTATAAATGATAACAAAACAATAATGTTGAAGGTAGGTGCTGAATGACTTGTTTCTGCTATGAACTCCTGCTCTTTCCTTGCTCTTGGCTTGTCAGCACTTCATAAATTATTCCAAGAGCTGAAATTCAGGCACATTTGGCCTCACTTTTACAAAACAGTTACTTTAAAAGAATCTTCATAATACAGTAACTCCCAAAGATTGGACCATAGTTTTCCTGAGAAGAGCTGCAGCAAGAAATTCAGATTTTTGGGAGTCAATGCTAAAACCAAGCCAGTGAAGCACATGGGACCAAAACATTCCCCATTATAATTTCCCTCCTCATTTCTCCCGAAGGTCAGGAACAGCAGCATTGCATTTAAGACATCAGGAGGATGAAAAGGCAGTTTGCTTTTTCCTCTCTGCATCCACTCCACTGTGCAACCACACCTGGGATCCAGTGAGACACAGCAGCACTTTCACCCCACTTAGATCTGTACAGAAATCTAAATCAGGAATGGAATCTATCTGGAGAAATCTCTATTATTATTATTAAATGTTCTAAGATAATTTTGGAGGATTATTTCTATACTAAATGCAAAAGCACCAAGATGCTGATATAGATATTTTCTACTGAAATGGCACAAAAGGAGATGGGAGGGAACTGAAGATGAAAATAAAGACATCACTTTGTCAGAGCTTAAGCAGCAATGAAGAGACTGAGCTCAGCATGCAAGTTCTTTCATGCTGCCAGCACAGTAAGAACAGATTAAGACCTACTGAAACCATTCAGAGCTCCCACTTGTCAGCTTTGTAACACATCAAACTCTGCCATAATCTCTGGAAATGCATTGTGGTAGCTCTTTGTAAAACCACTAAATAGTTACTAATATTTTAATTAGTTTACATACTAATTAAATATTATTATTTAACTAGTAAGAATTAATACTCAAAATATTTTAAAAACCAAAGCAGCACAGTTTATGATAGAGCTTTATGTGTCACAAAATTCTTCTGGCTCTTAAATGAATCTTTAAATCTGTTGTCAAGTGACATGACTTCAAAACAATAAATAAATAAATTGCATATATATGATATTAAGGAGCTGCCTTATATATTAAAATATTTAGAGTCAAATAGTACCAGTCTGCAAAGATTGAAAATTGCTTTGATTTTATATTCCCAACAAACAGGCTCCAAATAGATGAGATTCATAAAAACAAAAGCACTTATTCCACACTAAATCCACTGAAATGGAAACATCCATGACTGCTGATGGAAAAAGTTTTATCTTGACGACATAAGCAACAACAAAAGTATCAGGAGAAAAATACTGCATGAAATTTGAATTTACACATAAAGTTACAAAAAAAACTTCTGTCTCAAAGTCTAGAAATTTTAATTCATTTATCATTGTGCCTAAAACATGAAAACAAAGATGTTTCCAGTTGTCAGATCATGAATAAAGCAAGAAAAAGCACGAAAAGCAATGGTAGGATCCTTTATTCACCAGGCACTTAGCTGTCAAATCAACATCCATTTTGTTTACAGAATTTTAGGTCTCATTAAGACCTTAATGGAAACAACATGATTTCTTCCCCCACCCAAAGTGTGTTTTTTATCCTAATTTCTCTGCAGACGAGGAAGGACCATATTTTTGAGCTAGCACTGGCATTAAACAAACCACAAAAAGAGTCTTGTGAAAGACAGGCAACAATTTTGGAGCCTATTTCATATATTCCCCTCTTTAATCTCAGCCTTTTAATCTTACTTCAATCTAAAACCATTTCTGGTTGACGTCTCCTGCTTCGTGCAGGGGTGACCCACACAGCCTTTGCTCAGAATCCACTGCCAAAACTCTTCTGCCAGAGCCTCTGCACTTCTTCCATCACCAGCAAAATCCTTTGGTGCACCAAGAACTGCATTCAGAAATGGTTCTGAGGGAGGTACTTGAGGAGTTAAAAATTCTCAACGAATAAGGAATTTCCTTTCCTTTCCTTTCCTTTCCTTTCCTTTCCTTTCCTTTCCTTTCCTTTCCTTTCCTTTCCTTTCCTTTCCTTTCCTTTCCTTTCCTTTCCTTTCCTTCCTTTCCTTTCCTTTCCTTTCCTTTCTTCCTTTCCTTTCCTTTCCTTTCCTTTCCTTTCCTTTCCTTTCTTTCCTTTTTTCCTTTCCTTTCCTTTCCTTTCCTTTCCTTCCTCCTTCCCTTCCCTTTCCTTCCCTTTCTCCTTTCCTCTTTCCTTTTTCCTTTCCTTTTCCTCCCCCTCTCTCCCCCTTCCCTCCCTTTCCTTCTCCTGGCACAGCTCCCAAATCCCTTCCTCGTCTTTCCTTTCTTTCCTTCTTTCCTTCTTTCCTTTTCCTTCTTTCCTTTCCCTTTCCCTTTCCCTCCCTTTCCTTCTCCTGGCACAGCTCCCAAATCCCTCCTCAGTCTTTCTCTGGGAATTCTGTGTCCTACAAAGCTCTTAACAAGTTCTTTTCCCGAAGAGAATATTCTGATAGAGACATTGAGGGTGATACTCATGTACATGAGCCATGTACAAATATTCTAACAGATACTGGTGGGTATAGTTAGTAGATACCCTTTGTTAAATTAAAAACAAAGAGAAAAACCCAAACCCACCAAAAAAAAACCCAAAAACCCAAGTGACAGAAAACTTCTTGCTGGAAGTTTTAAAATTTTCTAAGGTTCTTACTTCTTCCATTCTTATTGTCCAAAATTTTCAGCATCTAAAGCCAATTCTGTTATAAAGTGGTGATGAGGTGATGCAGCACTGCCCAAATACTGAACCAAACTCCAACATCAAAAATCTTGTTAAAACTTAAATGAAATCCCCTTTTATTTCAAATATCCCAATTTCAACAGAACTGTTTCCCATGTTGGAACGAGATGGTTTTGAAGATCCCTTTCACCCCAGACAGTTCTGTAATTTTTTTTCTCCAGAGTAATCAGCTTTTCTTTTTTTCCAGTACCCATTTTACTGCTTCACCTCTCACTGCAGTACTTTACTGCCTACTCACTGCTAATCTGGCTTATTTTTCAGAGGTCATCATCGATGTTTTCTGTCTGTAAGCAACTTAGTGCTACAATAATAAAGGAAGCAATATAGAAAAAAAAAGAGAGAGGCTTGTTTGGAAAGACATTGCAATCATTTCTGCCCACTTAGAAATAATTTATTTTTTCAACTTCCCTGCTACTTAAAAATTAAATGCACTCTCAAAGGTAAAAAGAAGGGAGAAAAAAAAGTGAATTCAATTCCTTGCAATGCTCGATGGTGAACAGCATCCATAGTTTAAAAGTGAAATTATGTGCGTGGAAACCTATGGATCAGCCATGCAGGTAAACAAATGAAACCAAAAATTAATCCAAAATGAAAAAGTCTAAGCACAGAGTTATTTTCAGCAAGGACAGCAAATGGAGTACAGGCATGCTGGGTTTGAACTGGGAACTCACCAAGGAGCTTTTATGGAAAAACATCCTGCTCCAAACAGGTAAGGTCTTCACGGAAAGGGGAAAAATGCACAGAAATTAGATGAGAACTCAATTCCCAACAAGTACACTGTACATCATGCTATTAAAATTTCTGCAGAAAGTGAACAGATCATTGTTAGAGCCTTGCTGTGGCCTGGAGGAGCTGCCAGGGGAGCAGCAGAGCCCAGGGCTGGGAGGGCTCCGTGTGCCAGGACATGTGGGGACACTGCTGTAAGCTGGGCTCAGAGTCAGGGCTGGGCTCAGCGTTAGGGCTGGGCTCAGAGCTAGAGCTGGGCTCAGAGTTAGGGCTGGGGTTAGGGCTGGGCTCAGAGTCAGAGCTGGGCTCAGAGCTGGGTTCAGAGTCAGAGCTGGGCTCAGAGTCAGAGCTGGGCTCAGAGCTGGGCTCAGAGTCAGAGCTGGGCTCAGAGTCAGAGCTGGGCTCAGAGTCAGGGCTGGGCTCAGAGTTAGGACTGGGCTCAGGCACAGCTCAGGGCCCCTCCAAGCTGGGCTGCAGCAGGTCCTGCACTCAGAACTGACAGGAAAAGGGAATGAGCACCCAAATCAGTCATGGGGGGTTTGCCATGAAACATGAGGGGCAGAGTGGGGCAGCTCTACAGAGTTACTGAGAGGAGCTCAAATCAAACCAACAGGTGCAATCAGAATCTTGCAGGGACAATCACTGAGCCTTCTGCTAGCACAGAAACCCCCCATGGAATTCAGCTTTCCTTCCCCCCCTTAAAAGCTTGCACAGAGGCAGGAAATAGAGCCCAACTTACTTCACAAGCATTTGATGCTCAGTCACCAGATCTAGAGCTGAGTGCTTTTGGCCACCCAACAATTTACACCATGATCTGATTTCATGTTTTGTTCAAGTATTTTGCACAGTGGGGAGTTTTTAACCCGATATTAATCTGAGGGAATTTTCAATGGGTATCTCCCTTTAAAAAGCCATTGCCAGAGTTACATTTGCATAAATTCTGAGAAGGAGGCAAATTTAGAGCCACTCACAGGCTCAAGGTTTCTTCTGAGTCTCATTTGGGATGTAACATCATCCACAAAATCACTAAATAATTGATTTTGTAAATGCCAATGGTTCTGTTTTCTTTTCATACTCTGACTCAGCAGTAAGTTCTGGGTAGTTGGAACAGGTGAAATATTTCCAGGCCATGAATTACCAGAAAAGGTCCAGCACTGAAGGGTGTGTAAAGCACTCAGCCATAGACCAACACAATTAAAAGGATACCAGCCTGATAAAAAAGAATTCAGTGAACTAAATCTGACATGAGCACATCAATGAATGAAGGGATCCTCTCAAAAAACATTCAGGTGAAGGTACAAACCTAAGACAAGTATTCTTCAACATGCAAAGATGCAAACATCCAATAAAGAACAGAATATTACAGGAAAAAACTCCTATTTTAATTAGTACTATAGGCCAAAAAGCAATTTTTTGAGGTCCATGTAAGGGACTGGCCTTTAACGTTCTGTATTTAATAAACTGGTTAATATTTTTGGGGACAGAGCTCCTTTGACAGAATCAACCACCCTTCTAGACCTAATGTATCATCTTTGAACAGTGGTAAAACCCAATTAAATTGTCTGAACTGAATGATCTCCCATAAAGTCAGCACATCCAGTCCCTGAGTCAAAGGCCAGTCTAGAAGATGAGCCCAGCACTATTGCACTGCTTAAATATTTAATTGAAAGCTAAATCTCCTGCATAACCCAAAGCCAACATGATTTAAAACCTAGAACATATTGAGTGTAAATTTGAAGTGTCATTGGAGAGGGGTTGGATCTGCCCGGGAGCTTAGAATTCAATTTCTAAATGATGATCAGGGATGTTTTGGACACTATTTCTTTTTCTTCTTCTCTGCCTCAGTTGGTCTGTCTTCAAACCAAGGCAAATAACCCTTAGCTGAGCCCATTAAACATTTCAGGAGATAACACCAGCTTTTTCTTCTTCCCCTACTCCTATATTGACCTGATTGTACAAATTAACAAATTCTCTTTATTTTCATTACAAACTGGCCCAGGTAGGCTTCAACTGAAGGTTTTGTTCAATTAATTTTGGATAGAAAATTTTGTATGACGAAGAAAATGTAATTACACTTCCAAAGACTACAGCAGAGTCTTATTAAAATGCTTTACGTGTAAGAAAACCAAGTAAGCACCTCCTTTCTGTTCAAAAGCCCTGATTTCTTTAAAGACAACCATTTTTCCCTCTGATATTTATATAAGCAATTATTTTCCCCTATTTCCCTCCCATAATGTGGATGGAATGCTAATTGGGAGTGAGGGAGAATTCACAAATTACAGGATAACCCAACCTTGAAGAGACAGCACCAGATGGCAGCGCTCGGTGACAGCAAGAGAGCAGAGCCAAGGCAAGAACTCACCCAGGTCCCCTTTCCCAGAGCCAGGAGAAATTCCAAAGGAAATCATGCAATGAGGATGATTTACCATTCAAAGTTCTGACAGGATTTTCCCAGTTTCTTACCTGGTTCAGAGTTTTAGCAAATTGAAAACTGAAATACTTTGATTTTGTGTGGTTATTTTTAATAAGCCTATTTAAGCTTTTAATAAGTTGTGCAATACCCATTTATTCTAACCCTCTTCATGCCAAATTGAGAATCCTTCAGTGCAAATAATTCTATTTTGTATCAATTACAAATCATTACAGCAGTCGCTTTGTTACTAAAATATACTATAAAAACTAATAATTATATAAAATATGTCTGAGAAATGTGCCAGAAAGAGAATGTCTGGCTTCAGACAATTTTGCTGAATTCTTTAACTTTACTTTTTTTTCCCTCTACTTTTTCAGTTATTTTTTCCTAATTAATTGTACCATAATGTGGTGATTTTGCACCACTTATTTTTGTTTGCTGCAGTAGCTGACTCTGGGATAAATGAAGCTCCCTGAGACAAAATAAACCCAAGATATGTCAATGACTTTCTGTGCATAGAAAATTTACATGATAAAATTGCCTCAGACATTTTAGCCACTTCCCCCTTTCTCAGTGAGGGTGGAATGAGGGATGGGGTGAAGAAGGGATAGAGTTTCATGTTTAAAAATACACTATCTAAATCTCCTGGCTGGAAAAAAAGCAAGGTTTATCCTTTTCCTGCAAGGCACACTGGATTTCTGTGTTTTGACCAGGCTCAGCCAATGCAGGTTCCATGCTGCTGCTCACCCCAGCAAGGATGAACTGGGGAGTGAAGTTTGATACAAATATAATGACCCTGTCCCTTGAGGAGCTAAAACAAATGCTGCTGTCACAGGAGCCAACTTTGGGGCAATTATTGTATCTTTTCTTTCCCTCCTTCCCATTACAGCTCATCCATGTCCCCACTGGAAACCAACTACAACTCATCCCACAAACCCAGGGAACCCTAATGGAGCCACTGTGGGGCACAAAGCTGAATTCTAGAATGTTCTGATTCACTGCCCTTTATGGACAATGAGATGGATCATACAGCTCTCCCCCTTTGTAAAAGAGCAATGAATTAACTCATTCACCAGCCCTGACAAGGAATTCAGCATTACTATCAAAATTTGGAGAGGGAAACTGAGGCACGAATATAGAAAAACTTATTAAACCCAGCTCTTGTGCTGTCCTGCATCCCCCCTAATCTTTAAAACATCAGAAGCTTCCTTGCTCATTAGTGTTAGAGCCCCTCTGGGAAAGGCTGAATGTGCTGACAGCACAAAGTACAGGAAAGCCAGTCAATGGGATGACAAAATGTAGGGACAAAAATGAAGTGCTTGATGAAGGTGCAGAAATTACAGTGGGAGACTTGGAAAGGCAAAGGCAGAAGCAGAGGGCAGGGAAGGAGGGATGGAAGGCACAGGGGATGCTCCAGGACCCTCCATGCTGACAATGGAACGGATCAGAACATGTTCCAAAATCCACATGTTTGCAGGGGGAAAAAAAGCATCTGTGATGAACAGCACGGTCATGAGACAACTCCAGACTCCGTCTTTCATTCCCATAGGGCTACAGGGAACACTTCTAAAAAATTTACTGCCATTCCACCTGTCAAGCAACATGACATGCTTTGCAGCCCTGCTCCAGACACATGATATCAACAGCACTGATCAGTCCTTTCAGTACCTGGAAAATATTTTGCTGTCTTGGATACTGGCAGAACAAACCCCAGCTCGATTTTTTTTTGGTTAATAAAATCTACAAGCCTTCACGAAGATTTAATATTAAAGCAGCTGATGTTAAGAGAAATAAAAGGGACAAATGCAGCCCTCTCATTATACAGTATTTGAGCCTTGCTGTAACAGATTAAATTTTTAATTCTTTCATAGTCAGAAGCAGGGGAGAAGAGGAATCTTTGAGTGGAGGAGCCCAGCTCCTTTTCTGATGGCTGCACACTGGAGGTTCAGCAGCTGCTCCCAAGGAAGAGCCTTGTTTCCTCGGAGCAGCGCTTAGAGGTGCTGACCATGGAGGTGTAAATACATCTGTCTTTTGCCATTTGCAGTAATACATGCCTCCTCCACTTCTCCCAGCGAGGCAGATGGTCCCTGTCCTGTCGAAATCTTACACTGCACAGACTCCCAGTGCTATGTGTTTGCAGAAATATGAGGGCAGATGTTAAATATGTTAAACACACGCTTTGCCCCCTGGAGGTTTAAGTTAAGGCTGCTGTCTCAATTTGGTCATTTTAGGCATGCCAGGCTTCTTGGATCCTAGGCATTCCTCTTAAATCCCTGCTTTATAAATAACAGCTTTTCATGTTAATTTTGTGTACTTTCATCAAATATTTTGGATGCAGAACAAATGAAGGAAGCTCTCGGCTTACCGTTACAAGGCTACGTGGGCTGTGCTGAAAATTATGATCCTCATTCATGAAAACTCTATTTACACAGCAGGGTATTTCCCATGACTGTTGTTTTCCCCCCTTACATAAGCCTCATTGAGCATTTTAAATTTAATTAGTTTTAAAAATTACATAAAACAAAACAGAGACAGTTTGTGACTAGTATAATTTACCATAAGACTACAAATATGAACACTCCAAATATGTTTTAGATGTTTAAGGATAAAACATTAAATAAAATACTGAAGGGTTATTACAATTGCAATAATTTTAGAAAGGTTCCTTGGTATAACACAACATTAAGGAAACCTTTGTAAAGAATTTCACATTAAATATGACTGTAAATCAAGAGCTTTTTCCCAAACCCTTCTTCTCACTGCTCCTATTACCTACCTCCCCTGCCAGGCCCTCAGGTGAATTTTTAATTTTTTTCTCTGCTGTGTCTCACCTAATTCTAAGTGTCTATTCTAGTTCTGAGAGCCCACATTTATATTTCTGTCCTTCACTGGTCGTATTCTTCAAGTCAGGTTTTTGGTATTTCCCCTCTGTGAGGAGCTGTGACCTCCTGCCCTGTGACAACCTCCCCCTGATCCCACCTCCCTTCCTGTCCTCATCCAGCATCACACCTGGATATTCTTCCAAAATTCACCTGAGCAGCAGCAACATCTTTTTCACTCAGCTTAAACCGAGCAGAAAACTAAAAAGGCAAAAATAAGCAACTGAAACGTGTCTGTGGAGGAAGCTAAACCTCAACAAGACCCTCAAACTGTTTCTTTGCTGTTCCTTGAGTTCCATTCCCAATTATGTGTGAAGCTGAGGAATTCCTCCCCGTGCTCGGGGCAGCTGTGTGGCTGTGGCTCACGTTGGGCTCAGCGAGCGCCGTGAAATTCCCGTTTCACGCAGGGCCAGCGGGGATTGGATTGCTGGGCAGGCAGGAGGGGATGCACACGAGCACAGCGCTCACACCCTGAGCACCAGCTATGGGGGATTTACAGCACGCCCTCAACTCCAGCACAGAGATGGGAATTACACAGGGAGAGAGGGAACAGCCGTGAGCTCTCGCCTGGAAAATAATTCCTGGTTCATGAAATGCAAGGGAAAATTCACCTCACAAACAGGGTTTGAGCGAGCACTGAAGCAAGGGAGGCAGTGCCTGTGTTTGCCAAAATGCAGGAAAAGGTTAGGGAGCTGTAGGACTCGCAGTTGTTTTGTCTGACCACATGCCATGCTTGGATCTACTTTCCTTAAAAATATAAAAGCCCTCCGAAAACTAATGGATCAATCAGATTTTTAACTGGAAAATATTCAGGAATTCAAACAACCAGAAAATGAGAGAGGAAAAATATAATCATCACCCTGTAGCTTTAATTGCAATAAAAGAATATATAAAGTTTAGCAAGAGAAAAATGTCAGCTGTTGGACAGTATTAATTAATTTAAAATTGCTATGATTTACGAAGCTCATAAAATCTTATAATATATCTATTTAGAGAAGCTTTTCCCAAGAAATACTTTTAAGTGTTTTATCATGGCACATGGGAAATGCCAAAGTGCAGCTGACTCTGGAGTGGAAATCCACCCAGTCCAGAACAGTGCAACAGAGGAAAAATAAGGTCAAGAAAACAGTGGGATTAAGTTTTGCCTTTCTGCTGAACCTGGCTTACTGTCTTTCCAGTTCTGATGGTCGAAAATCGTTTCTGCTTGAAAAGGTTGGAAATCAAAATAAACAAACTTGGGAAAAAAAGTAAAGCCATATTTTATTCTGATTGAATACAGCTCTGCTTATGTTTCATTCCAATTCCTGGTGTGAAAATGTCTTCTGACCCACCCAAATGAATATTCCTGAATTTACAGAGGTTTGTTTCCAGGTTGAATTTATTTATCTGACGTTTTCAGTCTCCTCTTCCTCCCACCCCTCTTCTGCTGCTATTAAATTACATACACTGAAATTAAAATAACGAATAAAACTAATTCTCGCTAATAGCACAAATGATTTCCCCATGAATCCCAAAGGCTGAGGAAGGTTTGTGCCACTTACCCTGTGCGTTTGGTGATGGTCCCTAATGTCATTGGCTGCTTGATCTGAGCCAGAGGCAACACCACAGTCAGGCTGGGGAGAGGCAGGAGCCGAGGATTGCCAGGGTTGTTGTTTGTGAAGTTATTGTAAGTGTCTTGGCTGTTCAATTTACCTTGATGGGACAGAGATGCAATGAAACACATTATTGGAATTTTTTCTTCATTTATCATTTCTACGTCTGCCTGAAGTAAGAGAAAAAAGATTTTTAAAAATCCAAAAAGCACCCACAAACAAGCTGCTGTTGTAATAAAAGAAAAAAAAAATCTAAAAAAATAATCTTCATTTCAGATAAAGAATAAATTACAATGGAAGAAGCAATTACTAATTTTAGATATGAGGATAAGGAAGGATTCCTTTCCAGGCAAGGGAAATTTTTCCTGCTGCTGCTGCTGCTGCTTGCCTGGCAGTTTTGTTCACCGAAAAGTTTTCGAGTTCGATTTGAAGGACAAGCTCTGGATTCCAATTCTCTATTTAAAAAAGAAGGAGTAGCTGGAAAGGAATTATTTTCCTAAAGTACCACATACAGTGTTGGTAATTGGAAGTCCTGAAAAGGTCGCTTTTGTTGTCTCGACGGATAAAGACATACAGAATAATCATCTGCAGAACTGAGGCTGCAGGGAAATATCAAGTAACTATGTCAAATAAAGCCACGCCAAACTAGATGTAAAAATCAAAAAAGTATCAAAAAAGTAACAAATTTCATATTCATTCAAAAAAGACGAAAATGAAACACAGGTACTGAAAAAAAGGAAAAGGAAAACATAACAAAAAAAGCCCTCAACAACCCTAAATTTAGCTGATTTCAAAGAGGTCTGTGCTGGATGGACGCCCAGTTTGGATACGCTTTCTTACTCGCTGTATCACTCTGTAGTCACAACCTTTCATTCTTCAGTTGGAAAAGGAAACTAGCTCCAAATTTCATGGACAGTAAAGAAAGAAATGTGAAGAAACCAAAGAAAGAAGTTAAACAAAAAAAGGGGCCAGTCTGTTTATAGCAGAATCAAAAGTACTTTAAATAGACAAGCAACCATGAATTAAAAGGTTTAGATCATTAACTTGTTTTTCTGTGCTCCTATAATGCTGTGAAACGCTGGCTTTGTTCTTAATCAAAAGGGAACCATATTGGGAATTAGGTTCCTAAACAACCGATGCATTCTACACAGATATTATACAAATCCCAGGCCAAATCCATACAATCTGCCTCAAGAGCAGCCACCTTTTTTCAAGGAAGAAAAACAGCACAGCAAAGGGTTTCTCACAGGAAGCTGCCTGAAAAGCTTTAATGGTACTTCAGATGGATTGAAAATAGGAAAAGGAAGGCGGAAAAATCTTAATGAATGTCTCATCATCCTAAAGACACTCAATGCTTCCTTCACCCTTCTTTTAATACTATATAACTGTAAGCTTGGGGGTTTTATTTGGGTTTTTCTGCAAAGCCCCCAGACCTCTGCGTCTCAGAGAAGCACAATAACAGAAATGATGAAATTGCAAAGTGTATTTTGTGATAAGTATCTGGCCTGAGCATCCATCAATACGTTTTAAGAGAAATAGAAAGGCTTTAATGAAGAACAAGCCTATTGAAGTTCCCAGGGAGCAGATTTCATTAATAGCAATTTTCCTGCACCAACTTGGAATACAAAGAAAAAGGAAAAGGAAAAAAAATCTCAGCTCAGTTTTCAATCAGACTGAGATGCAATTATTTTTTTTTTTTTAGATTAGTTTAATAATGCATTTTTGGTTTTTTCAGAAAGGCATATGAATAGTTTTGTGCATGATTGTCTAATTAGTCACTGTTCCTGCAGCCAAGGCCTCTCTGGAAGTGTTTCCCTCTCCCATATTCCCCCAGACCCACATGGGCACAGCAAACACCAAAGGTTCTACTGAGGGAGCTCCAAATGTCTGTGATTTGTTTTCTATTACTTGTTCAGAATCTAATGATTAACTCTGAACTGCTGATCCACAGGCTGGGCTGGAACAGCCCCTGTCCCCTCTCAAAGCACATTTCATGTCTCAGTGCCCTCTGCTCCCAGCTTCTTGTGGTTTTCCATGTGCAAAGCCTTCAGCTGATTCCATGGATTATTTGCATGCAGAGAAATGAGGAATTTACAGACGTTCCTACACAAGGATGAGCTGCTTTGCTTCCATACAAGCTGAGGACTCCCAGAGCAGTGAGGGATACTTAGAAAACTGCAGGATTATCTCACCCCTTCAGATGTTTTTATTAATTGTAGGAACAACATCTTACAAATTCTTGAGTCTTGAGTTCATAGACTCAAATATAAGGAAGCAAAATAACTCCCCCAAAAAAGTACTAAATAAAAAAAATAAGAATGAAATTGTGAAAAATATATTCTGAAAGGGACTAAAATATGAGATGATTCTTCTTTCAGAAAGAAACCAAAAAACATCAGGAGGTCAAGTATTTAATTTGTAACTATGTATTTGGAAGTATAGCTAAATCTGATGTATACAAACCTCAATAAAAAATTAACTAAACCAGACCTCAGAACGCACAGCATTTCACAGCACAAACACGATAAAAAAATTTTGCTGTGACAAATGGAAAAGCTGTAAATACCAAACATATGTCACAATAACCATTGCCTGCCAACCTGCATTTTCTGCTGCAACAGTCAGTTGCTTCACTGCAAAAATTGTAATTAAAAGTGATAGTAGTCAAAAATTTAAAGTTGGAATGCTACAAAGAGGAGAAAAATTATTTTTGACAGGAAAGTTGTTCTTGTAAATCTGACTACAATAGTATTAAGATGGTGGGCATGATTAAGGTTAAAGAAAACCCCCTAATTTTCTGGTGTGCTGCTGTATCCATCCAGGAATCCCAAAAATCACCCTTTCATTTCTCCAACCCTTCCGAGTAGGAAGCTCCTGCAGCAAACAGGAGTTGTGTGTGCACAGGGCAGTCAGATCAGGCCAAAAGAGCACAAAGAATGCAGCCAAGCATCAACATTATTTCTACAGCTCCAGCCGTTGTTGATTCACTGTCAAAGGACAAGCAACAAATAAGCCAAAGTTTAAGTCTGGTAGAAATATCCAGGATTTTTCATCCAGCAGAAGGCTGAACTCAAGTTACCTCCCAACATGTGGACAGTGCATTTAACTGTAAATGGCTGGAGACTGACACACACAGATCTCACCCTACAGACTAGCCCAGGAATGCTTTTATTGCCATCAATCATCAGCACCACAATTCCAGGGCAAAGGTGTCCTCTCAAGGATCATTTCCAGTGGAGCATCCCAAGGAAGGAGGCACTTTCCCCTGGCAATCACCCTGAGCCCTCAGGACCCCGTGCAAGGCACGGGGTCAAGGATTTGTCTTTCCTTGGGCTGCCATAGAGGAGATTTTCATATCAGAGCTGTGGAGCTGTACATTACAGCCAGTCTAGACTGGTAAATCTCTTACTAATTTTACCAAGGGACTTCAAAAAAGCTGAGGATGCCACGGCTCTGGAGTCTGACAAGCTTATTTGCAAATGCAGCCTTACCTTGGGCAAACATTGCCTACTGAGACACAGAAAACCCAACGTACTGGGTTTGGACCTGTTTGCTGAGAGTCTGCAAAACCACCACCATCTCACCCCCCAAACCTGAGCCACTCTTTTCCAGACATTTTATTCCACTGACACTCACAGGAGAAATGGATTAAGCTGAGGATAAAAGTGAAGAAAGCAAACAACAATGGGCTTTGTTGTCAGAGGGAGGGAGCGGCCGGGCCGAGCTCAATTCCCACAGCGGCCATCACCGACAGACTCACTTCCAGCGAGGAAAAGAGGGAGGCCTGCAAGGGCCGGACAAAAGAAATCCCAGCAGACAAAGGAAAAACAAATTAAAAGCACCATTATAAAATACAGATGCTATAAGGAAAATAAACTTCACAAGATTTAGGGGGTTTTGACAAAGCTGGACACCTGTGGAAAAGCCATCAGGAGCAGCTCTCCCAGGTATGGCCGGACAGGCTGGGGGTGCCACAGCATCGCTGCCCTCCTCAACCCCTGGGCACAGACACCCTCAGCTCTCCACAAACCTCAGATGTTACATCTCTAAGTTACTCTGTATGAGATCAAAACGTTTGATCAAATCACACTTTTTAAAGTTTTCAATCTGTATTTTTGGATAAGAAATGAAAGCTACATCAAGGGGAAAACATTCAAGACTTGCAAGCTTCTAACACTGCTCAAAAAGCAATCAAACAACTGAAAGCAATTAATACAGTTACATGTCCTCTTCTGATCAACTAAGAGCCTTGATGAATTCAGGCCAGATTTCAAATTGGTCAGTGTTTGAGCAGAGCACTCGAGGGCACTGCTGTCAGAGATCATCTCTGAGGAGAGAGGAGCAGAACACCCTGATTTTTGGCACTACTAAGGACACAATCAGACATCCAAATGCAGCTTGGCAGGGACATTCCCCAGCCCCAAGGATTGCACTCAGCAGCAACACAGTGTGGCAAAAAGGCTTTATAGGATCCTAAAGAATGATGTGGAGGAAGCTCTGTTACTCTGCTCTTCAGTCCATGCACAGCACCACATTAATGCAAGCAAATCACTTCTTATCTGATTTCAAATGAGTTTGAATCTATCGGTACCACAGATCCCATTTGTGCATGGAAATGAACTCCTAAATCACAGCCAAGCTTAAAACCAAAACTACACCCTCATACCTAAGGGATGCAAACACCAATTTATCAAGAAACTGAAATTAAATCCTTTTAGCTCCTGTGTATGACATGTCTCCAAGTGCTGCAGGATTTTCTTTGGTGTAAACTGTCAGTGAGCAAAGCAAAGAGGACTTGGCCCAGACAATTTTTTTTCTGGTAGGAAAGTAATGATCAGAAGGATTTTAGCTTCTCTGTACACTTTATTTGAAAAACTAAAGTGGTATCAAGCACCTCTCAGCCTTATAATAAAATGCTTCTATGTTGATTTTTTCCATTTTTCTTCCATTACTCCAATACAAAAAGGTTAGTAATGCAGTGCCATTAAAATTCAAACCCTACTTGATTAGCTTTTATATCTTCCAGTATTTAACAGACTCCATTTCAAAGGGTACCACGAAGTCTACTGACATTAACACTACATATAAACATCTATAATTTGGTAAATAAAAATGCAGTAACTCCAGGCTATGCAATCATGTGGAGGCCAAGTTACAGGAAAATTAACCATGTTTGGCCATTATTTCTGTTTAGTGTAACACTGAGGATTCCTCAGCTAAACATTCCCTAATTGTATAATGCAAGGGAAATAAAATCCTCTCTAACTGGTAGGCAAAAAACAGCAGGAAAACCAGAAGTGTCATGGATGCGGTGGTTTATTTTGCTTTGCTTTTTATTCAATACAAAAAGTTTCCCGGATGAGAATGGAAAGCTTCCCAGCTTCAGTTCCAAGACTTTCACCCTCGTTTCTGACCTTTCCTCAGACATGTTCCAGTATAATCTGTAATCTACTACAGTCGGAAGAGGAAACAGCAGCGCCCTGGTGAGAAACGCTGCCTTGTGACCCGAGCGGAGAAGGCAGCGGAAGCAATGCTGGCTCACAGAGCCCTTGGAAGAGCCTGACAGACAAACCCAGCAACGGGAAACACACCCAGCACCACGAGCCCTAATTACTGCCAAAGTGGGCTCCTGCTTTCATGTTTTGTTTTATTCAGTCCAACATGTGTTATCTTGCTTTGTAGAATGCTAGACATTTTCCTAGAAAAAGTCAGGAAATGGATTATTTTAGTTAACGATCGCCTCTCAATTAAAGTTACATTGCCATTTCCTTGAATTGTGTCCTATCAAATTTAAACTCATTTCACACCCTAACCCTCAATATTTCCAGCACAATTAGACCCATTAAAGGAGGAATATTATGTCTTAGCTCCTGTACACATATCAAGTAGCTACTCGGAGCTAAACCTATCACTAACTTGCTTCCATTGGAATGGATGGGAGAAAATAACGCAGCCGGTTGTTATTGTAACATTTAAATCCGTTTGATATGGAACCTTTGGAAACACAGCTGCACTAAATCTCACGGTCACCCTAAGAGAGCAGAGCTTGCTCTCTGCTTGCATCCAGGCAAGGCATGTGATGGTGACAGCCCCAAAGTCAGAGTGCTCAGCAGAGACACACAAGCGCCGGCCCAAGTGTCTCGGTCACTGCTGGGACAGAGTCCCCTGCCCTCTCACCCCAGCTCCTTGAACTTCAGCAACATCCACTCAAAATCTGAACATGGCCTCATAACAGTCCCTTCCTCCCTCTGGAGTTTTTCTACTATCTTCAGTTTCAGGAACTTTGTCCCTCAGTTATGAAGTGTCCCACTCACTGATACCCAGTAATCTTCTCTTGTGCTCAGCAGAGAAGGAACTCCCATGACCCCTTTGCTGCCTCTACCTGAACAAAGATGGATTTCCTTAGAGAACAACCCCTCCACCATCACACACACAAATCTGGCATAATAATCATCTTTCAGGACTTATTTAACTAAAAATACTGTTTGTGCAAGGCTCAAGTCCATGTATGGGCAAAACTCGAAATAAACCCAACCAAACTGGTTTGCCAGCTGTTGGCTCCAGGCTCTGTGCAGGCAGCGGCAGCAACGCCTCAGCTGGGCTGTTCCAGATGGTGCTACCAGCCAGAACAGCCAATCTGGCCACCCTCTGCTGGGTCCTCTCCAGCAAAGGCCAGGGCCAAGCCCATCCTCTTTGAAACAGATCTTGCACCTTCAGCTCTCCACTGATGGGAACAGTGCAGGATTCGTTTCTTACAAGTACTACAGGTATGGCAGCACGGTGTGCTGCAAATAAGCCCGAAGGAGCAGTGCCATCCTCCCCAGCACGCGGCTCTAAGGCAGCTCTGGGCCACAGGCTGTGGCTACCACAGCTCTGGGCTGGGGTTTGCAAACTCTGGAGAGGACAGGACTGTGTGAGCTCAGACTAACAGTGCACTAATGAGGTTATCGTGCAGGCAGCCTCCGGGCGCTGGGGAGAGGCTCTGCTGCTCCGATTTCTTGCACATGGGAATTTTGCTAACACTGTCTGCTGGTGAATGATGAAGCGCTTGAGAAAACAAGAATGCACTATTGCTGCCCCTCGTTGTGTCCATCCATCATAATTCACATCAGCACAGACTTCAATTCAAAGCCTTCTTTCAGAACGACTCCGAGATGCTTCAGCATTGTAAACTTTGGAAAGTTTTGGTGTCTCAGACTTCTCCTCCAAATGATACAGAATAAAATTATCTTTATGAGCTTAATGTTTTTTGTACTGAGACAGCACAGTCAGAAAAACTCATTTGCTGGTCAAAGAAACTGCAAAATTAACTGGGCTGGGAATTCCTGAAGGACATCTCTGTGTGCAAATGTGTTCAGCGAGGAGATAGGGGAAGTTTAATGGCAGCCCCTTACCCAAAGGGCTGAGCGAACTACAATTTATTTTAATGATAAACTATATGTTAATACATCTGTGATTTTTTTATCCTCACCTTTCCATCTCTGCCTTATTTTCCCTCCAGTTGCAACCATAAGAACAAATATTTTCACATCTGAATTCAATCCCGGTTGAATACAGGAGATTTATCCCAAGTTATGTAGAAAAAAAAGTGCCTTGAGAACCACTGCATTTGAGAACTTGATAATAATATCCATGGGTAATTATAATAAATGGCTTGTCTGAAACACCCATAGGATAGGAACTGAAGCAATCTGTCCCTCCTGCACCCACCACACACCCTTGGCAGCTCTGCTCTTTTACCCATGACCGTTGAGGATGTTTTCTGGCTCCGTGACAGCATCGTGACTCAGGTCATGAGAAGTGTCAAAGATGCATTTCCTTGAGATGGGAAAAAGCAACTGATTTTAACAGCCCACGAGGGCTAAGCGAAAAAGAATAAGCTCAATCAGCATATTTAAGGGTAAAGATAAACCTTTTAAAAGATAGAAGTATATTTTATTTCTAATCTTAATGCTTACGTTTCTTTCCATAAAGTGTTTACATTTTTCAGGCTACCAAAGATGCACAGTTGATTAAATGCCTTACTTAAGAATAATAAACTGGAAAAAAAAAAAGAGGCCAGCAAGGGCAACACCCATTTACTGCATAATCCATCACCAATCATACAGACAGAAAGTCTGATTCAGGCTGCAGACACCAGGGAGCAGCCCTGGATTCCCAGAATACCCACGGCCAGGGGAAGTGGAAGGTGTTTGGGCTTGAACTCAGCATGTCCATCAGATAAAATGATTGTTCCCACCAGCTCTTGCCCCATTCCTTCCCCTCGTTGGTTACTTACACGGAGCTTCACATGCTTTCACCTTCCCTCATGCCAAACCTCCCTTGTCACGCAACACCCTCCACACTTAAACCTCCTCCTTCAGCTGATACAGTCTCTTGAAAAACTCTAGATTCTACTTTCTCACCTTCTGATCCAACATATTACAGGCTTGTATCAGGTGAGCAAAGCTACTTTCTGTCATTTCACTGATGGCAGCTCCCTTGAACCACTTACATTCCTTGACCCACCAACAAATGTCTGGACTGCAGTGTCTCCCCTGCGCTAGCCCACTCTTCTCCTGACCTAATTCCAGCCTTTCCCCTTTGTGCTTTGGCCATGAACCATGCAGAGAATCTTTCCTGCGTCACTCCTTCAGTGACCAACTATTTTCAGCTGCACTGTTACTCCAAATCTCAATCCTAATGATGGCTTTTATGCTGATCACACTCATTTCAGCTGTACACAAGTGTACCTAACCCTCTGAACTGTGGCACTGAGAAAATGTAAAGTCGAGCATGTTCCTTGTCATAGATCATTCATATCATTATTTATCAATTTCCAATTGACAACTGCAAAACCCGATCAAAGCACTGCATCAGCTGCAGGATGTCTTTATTACTTGCAGTGTACAAAAAGGAAATGCACTAGCCTGTTTTTTATGTACCTGGCTAGCTGGGGAGATTTGCAGATGGAAAAACATGAGTTTACTGTAAACTAAGAGGGAGTAATCAAAGGAACAATTGAAATAACCATAGAATTACAAACTGTCATTCAGTAAGTCCTTTTCAGATAAACACTTAAAATTCCAGTTACCACTTTGTGGACTCCCTCAGTACCTGACTCTGACACATCAGCACTTGACCCTCTCAAAATTTCCTTCCATTTGATGCTACCAAGACTGAAATCATCCATCTTGACAGGCAAACTTCAGTGGGACGCTCACATCTGTGGTAATCCCACTCCTCTCTGCCTTCCCCTTTCCCTTCACCTCATGATCCATCTCTGCCATCACAGTCTCCTGTGTGCTGCCGATTATTTCCCCTCTGTCTGTCTACCCACAACCTTACTGAAACAGTTTGCTCTGACCACTGCTACAGCATCTGCTGTGCTAAATCACTCATAGATTTTTACACTCCCTCTCTCCAGAGCTCCAATTCCCTTCTGATGTCCGTCTCCTTCAATTTTCAATCTATCCGGAATATTTGAAACTTCTCTTTCAAATATCAACACAAACATGCCCCAGTCTTCGATCTGCGCTGTTTATAAAAACCTGCTTCAGAAACACTTGATGTTCAGACACGAACTTCCCTTGTGACAGAATTTATCAGTCTACTTCCCTACTTATCTGAAGGGAATGGATCTTTTCCTTCCACTTCAGGAACTATCCAAAATACACCACCCACTTCTTTCACTCCACTGATTCTCTACCGATTATCAAGAAAAAAAAAGGGAGGAGGGGAAAAAAGGCAGCTAAACCACAGCAAACACAGCTTCCTAAAATCCAGTTAGCTGCTGGCCAATTCCTAAATTGGTGGTGATTCCAGCTCTTCCCACCTCTTCTCCCAGCCCTACATATGGGACCTTCCATCACCACCACCGGGACTGCTTAAGAAAGAAAGAATCATCATAGAGTCACACAATGGTGTCTAAAAGTCACTAGCAGAAAATTCCCACCAGGTAAATTAATTTTGGGCTTTTTCTCAACTGCCTTAAAACCGTGAAGAGAAACTTCAGGTGAAGGTGTGAAGAGAAACGCTCGATGCTTCAGGCAGCACAGCGAATGGGGTGGGTTTCTATTTGCATATAAATAAATATTTACGATGCCTATGCAAACAGCTCAGTGCCTGTATTAGTGAAAAAGAGAGGGGTTTATTCTCATCGCCACCATTTGTCCGCGTTACGGCGGCTCCACGCCGGGTGCCCCCTCAGGGCCGGCCCCGCCTGAGGCGCCATGGCCGGGGAGAGGGCGCCCCCTGCAGGCCCTGGCCGTGAGGCGGGAGCGCTGAGGGAGCCGGCGCGGCCGGGCCGAAATCTGCGCTAAGAAACGGAGCTGCAAAAAGAATTATTTGAAATGACGCTTAAATTAAAAAAGAACCGAGTGTGACGCTGTGGAGAAACACGACAATTATATAAATAGGAATGTTAAAAGGACGATAAAACAATGCGGGCCGATGCTGCAGCTCGCTCTGCTGTTTTCACGCAAACTGCTACAAAGAAAAATTAAACTTAATAGAGAGTTTTTCAAGAACCGTTGTCAGCTCGTGTTCTCAGCGTTTCGTGAAGGAACTGCCCTCCAGTGCTTTAAGTTATTATACAGTTAATTTTCTTTGAAACTATTTTTGTCTGCCTCTCTCTAAATAGGTGGTTTCTTAAGTGAGTGTTACTTAAAGGAAACCAATCTGTTTTTCAGGAAGGGCTGATGATGTCAGTCCTTTCAACTCTGCTTTCCCATAAGAATTCTTCTAGTAAAAGGAGTTTCACTCTGGGAAATAGTGAAAAGTAACATGAAAATATGTAAAGCATCTCAGGCTGCATGTTTATCAAACTTCCAGTTTTACGCTTGGATTTTAATCATGTTGTGATTGTGAAAAATGAAGGAAAAGCAAGAGAAAACCTTTTGATTTTTAAACTTAGAAAAGATTTTGCAATGAAAAACGTGCCATGCTAAAATATTTATAAAGAGATAAATACAAGCCTGAATACACTGTAGAGAGAACAACATGGTTTTTTAATAATTCTAAATTTATATACTCCCTCTCAGCGTCGGTATTAAATCTGAAACAGAACCACGGCGTACTATGAACAGTTTTTTGGCAAATAAATAAATACTTCAATCCCCAATGAAATGCAAGGCAAATTCAGAGAGTATCATATTATTATGGAATATTTTTAGTAGGTGTGGATGTGTAGCTGTAGATCCAATGTTAACTTACTGGATTATTATTTGTTCTGGTGCTGGAAATTCCTGCAGCCAACAGCAGAGAAAACCGAATGAGCAGAGCTGCAGACTTTATTTCACTTACTGGTGGTGCAAGAACCAATAACATTCTGTAAGTTTTAATTTGTAGGATTAAAATAATTGGAGTTATGTGTAGTTTTCAACTGTCCAAGTAAAGCATTGCATTTTTACAGCTAAAATGAATGCTCCTTGCTATTCATGAGTGTCCTGAAGAGAACACGGAGAAGTTTGCAACACCAAGGGCATTGCTCTGCTTTAACAACTCATCCCTTAATCCTCACAGCCTACCTGTGAGACAGGTAAGGACCCTAAACCCAATTTTATACAAGTGAAATGGTCACATAAGGCCATACTTTACCCTAATGTTCACCCCAACAACCAACTGATGTTGTAATAGTCTTATAATAGTAAAAGACCATAAAAGGATCCCGACATAACTCAGATATTCCTGACAACACGCTCTGGCAATCCAAGGGAATGACAAAAATACAACCTCGCTGCATTAACAGACAGAACAGCCCAAACAAAATCTCTGTCGGTTATAAAAGGTGCAAAGGAAATATCTCTTTATCATCCTCTATTTAACAGTTTACTTCATTCTGCTGGAAAGAACAAAGCCAAACAATGATTCATTTGGAAATGAAATCATCCCTACCCCCAGCAAAGGCTGACATTGTGTGGGTAAACAGTCCTAGGGTGCTCCAACACAATGTAAATAGATTGCCTGCTACTATATACACAAACAGTTGCAAACAGTTTCATTTTGAGACTAGGAGGAAAAAAACAAGTGAGAAAAACACGACAGAGCCCGAGCACTGAAAATATTTACAAGAACAAAAGCTACTATCAATAAGTTACAATTGCTAAGCAAAAGGGAAGATAAGACAGATATCAGCATAAAGACTGAAAGCAGTTTTTTAATGTAGGGTTTACTGAAAATTGGAAAAGATGTACGAGGAAAATCGTGATGACGTGACTCCACAAAGAAAAATCCTCCAGTTTGCCGCAATCTCCTCTGAATCAGTCACTTAATCAACACCTTGTCCCAGAGCAGTGGTGCTCTCCAGGACATGGTCTCTGGTTTTATTTCCATTCTAATCATCTGCACTTAGAGGGGTGATTAAGGAACATAACAGTTATTCTTCTTGAAGAAAGCTGCAAAATTAAAGTCATTCCACACGCAGGGAACACAGAGATTATTGCTGTTGTCACACAGCAGAGAGCTGACAGACAAAATCAGCTGAATAAAATTCACCAAGGGTTGCAGAGCTTAGAAGTAAAGCAAAGAATGAAACCCAGAACTGCTCTTTTCAGTTTCGAGTACTCGTTTACACTTCTGTCACCAGACTGCCGGGACTCCTCCAAACAACAATAATTTAACATTATAATATGGTAAGGAGCTGTTACAATCTGAGTAAACACATCTTAGCTCACAAATTAAAATAATCATCGGTCTCTGCCTAATCCTGCTGCCACACACACACACACACAATCCCTCTGCTGAAAGTCGCCCCGAACTTCAGGGGTCTTTTACAAGTTGATGATAAATGGCTTTTTATAAAAAGCTTAGAATAGGGTTCAATATCCTGCCTGCCTTCAGCCAGGGGAACTGAAAGATTACTGAAATGAAAAAGCAGCAATAAAATTACTGAAAATATTACAGTATTTTACCAAATGGACTCTTTCAAACACAACTATTTCTTTCCTTGATTTTTTTAAGGCATCTGTGCTAACTCCTCTACAAATCCCCACAAATTTTCTCATGGAAAACGTTGGTATGAAGCTTTGCAAGTTCCCAACACACAATCATAGCACGTGTCCAACTTCTGCCCTGCAGAAGTGATGAGCACAATCTGAGTGAAGTCCTCCAGGAATCAAAGGCACCTTCCTGCCTTAATTCTCAGCACCCATGTGCAGACTTCCAGTGGAGCTGTTTGTTTAAACAGATCTCATTTTCAAGCACTGATGGCTGCACAGAGATCTTGAAAGAAATCTGATTTATTATCTTTCAAGACAGACATCTGCAAACTGAAGGCCCAGAACTCTTGAACACTCCCCTGAAAGCTGCTGCCTTTCTCTGTGACTCCTGTCCCCCACCTCCACCACTGAGCATCCTGAAACTGCTGATTCTTCTTTTGAAAAAGTGTCAAATCTATTCAAAACTTCAAATGTACCTCGGAGGATTGTAAAGGCAACAACTCACTGCAATTTCCCTGGACAGAAAATAGAATTGGCTGGGTGATAGCCACAAATTGACAGTTCCTTCCTCTCCTCGCCATGATGCTCACAGTTACAAGAAGCTGGATGTGCCATAGCAAACTTTGGAGCACTCCCCAGCCTGCTTCAGGCTGAGCTGCTGTACAGAGATGAGAGGAAGTGAAATGGTGGATACACAACTGGCTGCAAAGAGGAAGAAAGTTCAGAGCACGTTTTGGGTGCCTTCCAGTGGCTCCAGGCAGAAGAGGATGGCTCCAGAACAGCCACGCACAAACCTTTGTTCAGAGGAGTCCAAAGAGAGGCAAAAATAGAGAGGGTTGTTCTGAGACAAGTCTGGTTCCCTTAATAATCACCAAGTCATAAAGCAGTTCCTTTGATTCAGAAATCCCACAAAGGTTCTCTCTATAGCAGAAAGCCCAGCACATAGTTGGGCTTTCACAAGAGCTCCTAATCCTACTCATAATTAGGGCAGAGGGACTGTTCCTGGCCATTTTTAATACTCTCAGACTGGAAAAGGGTGGCTACCCCAAACAAACTGCTATTCAAACTTCCACTTCCATGGAACTTGTGACTTACTCTCAACAGAAAGGAGGCATAAGGATGCAGCAAATCCTGAATGCAAGCAAAACAGCTTCTAGCACAGACCCCATGAAAGAGGAAGGCTGAAAGCAAAGATAAACTGGAAAAGCTGTGACATTGATAATTTTTGAACATTTTTGAAGCTCCTCTTCACACCCTTCAAGTTCCTCCAAGGCACATCCACCACAGGAACAGGATGGACAGATCAGTTCTTACAGATTGTTTTACCTTTATATATTATTTGTCACATAGTTCCCCCACACACACAAAAAGTAGACACAAATCTGTGCCATCAGCTCCCCACTGCCTTGTTCCCACATTTCTCCTCAAGCAGCATTATTGTAGATATCCAGATGTGCTTTGTGATCATCAAGGCCAATGAGCAACAAGAATTTTAGGCAATAAAATTCTTTGAATACAGACCAGTTTACTGCCTGTGTGCTACATGGAAACAAAACTTGAATCCTGAAGACCTCCAACCTTTCAGTTTTGAGTAGAAATTATTAACACATCTGTGATAGGACTGTTTACTTAAAGCAAAGTGCAAAACTAGAACTGATTTTTCCGCAGCGTTTCCACCTTGGCTCGTTCCTGCAGTATCTGTATATACAACATATTTTTGCACAATATCTACAGCATTTTATTGTGGTAGTGTGTTGTTAAGTTTCTTGTGTTATTCCCCCAATTTATGTATTGTTCTCCCCTATTATGTGTAAAATGGTTTCGTTCCCCCAGTTTTTCCCGCCACTGCTAGCCTGTCAGCTAAGTTGCTATAGCAACTGCTATTCATAGTTGCCGATATGTAATTGCTCCTCCCCTTGGTTTCCCTTATAAGTGAAAGTTGTTTCCTCCCTGTCCAGTCAATCACCCCCTTTCTCCTCCCAGGTTTCGAGAACCTTCTCCTCTCTGGAGATGGTGGCTGGCTGGGGTCCCAGGACACCTCCTTTACCTTTTGATTATTGGTCTCCATGGAGTGTCAGTTCTGTGAAGTTCATCCCCTCACCTTTCCTGATTGGCTCTGTCTGTACCTACCCCCTTGCTTTATAATCCTGTTTTCACCCCCTATGAAAAAACTTTTTCCTGGATGGTTTCCCGGTGTTTGGATGCGGCATCACCGTCAATAAACCGATGTTTAACCCCCGGGAAATGGTCAGCTCCGTTCCTCCCCAATACCAGCGGTGTGAGGCACAGCCCGAGGCCCTCAGACGCTGAGGGGCGCTGGCCAGGAATTGCAGAGGGGCGTCGGCCTTTCGCCCTCAGCTAGTCGGATTCTAAACTTCGGGCCACATACGTTCCCCTCCGCATTTTATGAAATGCATACCATGCTCATGACAGAAAGGAAGGAAGGAAGAGGCTTTACCATGGAGAGGTGAGCCAGAGGGGCTGCTGGACAGGCCGGGCACGGGGCTGCAGCGCCCGCCCTGCTTCGACGTCAGCTCCTGCTCGATCTCCTCCAGCCCCGCGCTCTTCTGGAAGCGGCTCATGCGATTGACCACCCGTGGGGACATGTGGGTCCTGACACAGGGCTGGCCCCCGTAGGGATTGATGGGGAACACGTGGGAGGTGCCCCGGAGCGTGCTGACCACCACCCAGCGGCAGTCGTGGCTGAAGGAGATGTCCTGTACCTGCAAAAAAAGGGTGACAGGGGAATGAAGCCACCAACGTGCACGCCTCCGACACAGGGGTCGTGTCTCAAACACAAATCTGAACTGGAAATGGCAAAAAAAAAACCCCTTCACATTTAGGCAATAACTTGAATTTTGGTGCATTTATCAATGGACTTAGTATTCAGTATATACACTGTAATTCACAGTTCCAAATTGTGTATACTTTTCAAAATATTCTGAGATTATGACAACAAACCATGCTGCAAAGTGCTGCAGAAAGCCACAAGATCTTGATGTAGTTTTCAAACAGAATTTTGTTCTAAAAAGAGCTGGGAAATTGTTTCAATTGCATGTTTTGTATTTGCTTGTTTAATCTTCAGAGATTGCCCAAAAACGGGAAAAGGGAGGGATGAGAACAAAAGAGAGAGATCTCACCACTGGGCCTGATTTTGACAAATACTGGCACAAGTCTTATTTTAGCTTAAAATGGTCAGTTTTGAAGCAAATATAAAAATACAGTTAAACATTTTCCACTAGGGTTACTCCTTGCATAGATCTCAGATACGAAGTCCAGAAGGATTTAATTCTCTTTCAAGTGTGCTTTACACAACGCTTTGATGGAAAGCAAATTCTTGTTCCTGAAGGAATGCTTTAAAAGAGAGATTAAAGTTTGTTTCCAAGCCCGTCCTGGCAGACAACTCAAGAAAACAAGTAGTCAAAGTTAAAATGATTTATCATAGAGCAAAAAAGTCCTGAAACAATTCTTCCAAAAATGTTTTCAAAGGTAAAAGCTGACTAAAAGGAACCGTGGACACAAGTGGGATTTACCACGGCAAACAAATATATAGAGGAAGGATTAGTTTTCATTATATTATTAAACAGCATAAGCTAAATAAAATTCTTGAAGATTTCACTGAAGCCAGTTTTACAATGCACTAGGTACTCAAATTGGAGTAAACACTGATAAAATCTTGACAAATATTCCAGAAATGCACTCCAGCTATTCCAGACAAAAGCAGCAAAGTATTCATCCAAGTGCAAGTTTCCAACTGAGCCTGAAGCCTCGGAGATAAAAAAAGGATTTAAGTCTGGTGGCTTGTGACAAGATCTTTGATTGGCAGACTGTCACTACACAAAATGCTTCATCAACATTACCGAGATCAACGAAAACCAGCGCTGCACACCTGCTCCTTTCAGTCCTGTGGCACCCCCAAGGAGGCAGCTCAGAGCTCCCAAACCCGACAGCTTTGGCACTTCAGGATTCAGCTCTGAGCACCAACAGCGCAGCACTCGGAGCTCTGAGCTGGCTGACAAAGTGTTTCACCTTAACAGGTCGCTCAGAAGGGATTAGAGACCCCACAGGGATTAATAAGGGCTCCAAAAAAACCCCAAAGGCCGTGCAGTCAGGGAAAACGACGGCTCCAAGAGTATTTCAGTACTTGCTGTTAAAGTGGCAAATTCTCCTGGTCAAAACCAAACATATGAACTGTGTAAAAACTGCCACTCTCAGTTACAACAGAACTATGAGATGACAGAAAAAAAATTCCATCTCACTGTAGCATGCAACAAAATGTGTGTTTCTACTTTAGTACTCAGTTTCCAGTTGGCACCCTGAGGGTTATGTTCTTTCAAAAACTACACACAACAGCCCTGGCAAATGACAACCCCAGCCAAGAAATGGGAAACAATCACTACAGGATGTTTTCTTTTCCTCAGTGTAAACATTACACAGAAAAAAGTATTCCTGATCTACAGGAAGAAAGTGTGGAACTCCGTAATCCCAAACGCTCTCTTTAAAAAAGTGCTCAAACAATGGCTGCAGTCAGAGCGGGCATCGTGGCCATGGCTGCCTGAAACATGGCTGAAACCTCAAAGGCAGAAGGGTTCTAATGCTCAGGAATAACATGGAAAAAGTGCTGACAGGAGAGTGTGCAATGAATAAAGATTTACAGGAACAGAGCTATGAAACCCTGCTCAGCAGTGCAGAGTATTTTGGAAGCTGCAGTTCCTCGTGATTCGCCTATTGCTCACTGGTCTCATTTGTCTTTCACAGACCCAGGAGGAGCAGCAGAACCACAGGCAGTCCAAGGAGCTGATTCAGAGAATATTTCCAATTGCAAGGGCATGAATTAAACACACTCACACCAAACCAGCACAAACCCATCTGTGCAACACGAAGGAGCCCAGGATTCCCCAGGAGAACTGGAAGAAGGCTTGGACCAGGCTGAAAGGACAATGCTCATCATGGCAGTCTCAGAAACAACTGCAAAAATCAGCTGTGTCCATGAATAAAGCTCTATAAATTATGCCTGGGCTGTGCTGTTCCCCACCACGTTCCTGTACATTACGCCGAGTTCTCGACTGCTCAGAGTATAAACAAACTGCACAGTGGCCCATTAGTGGTTTTCAAGTTTATGCTAAGCGTTGCAGTTTATTGCTGTTCTTTAGGTTAATGTACTATTATTTCACGTATTTATAATATATTTCTGGATTTGTTGTTAATTATGATGTAATGTTTAGATACCAAAGATCAATCAAGACCCCATAGTGTTTACAGATATATGTTAATAAAGTACAAAGTACAGCAGATCTCTCATGATGCAAAGTTTATTCCATAGCCCAAGGTCAATGTCACATTTAATACTCATGTCTGTATTTTAAAATTTTATCTATCCTCTTCTGTCTGGACCAGTAAAGGGAATTACAGACCTGAGATTTTGTTTAATTTGGGAACCTATAAGATGTTTTCAAATCCTTTTCAGTCTAGACTCTCCATCTTTCTTGCAGGCTCCCTTCAGGTACTGCAAGGCCACAAATGCACCACTCCAAAGCCTCTTTTGCAGGCTGAACAATCCCAATTCTCTCAGCCTTTCCTCATATGAGAGGGGCTCCAGCCCTCTAAACATTTTGGTGGCCTCTGGACATCCTCCAAAAGGCCAATGTGCTTCCTGCCTTCTCCTGTTTCCCTCCAATTACTCTTCTGTGCTTTATAACTTCCACTTCTCTATTTCCCTGTGCTTTGAACATTATGATGTAAAATCCTCCAGAAAACTGAATTAAAATGTAGCTACCACTCAGAGCCTGCCCTGAGTGACACAGTCAGGTAATTTAATATACAGAGTCCTGCAAGGACACAGCACATGTGAGCAGCTCCCCTGAGGATCAGCTTTCAATACTGCACAGATCAAAAAATAATTTCTGAATCACAGAATCACAGGATGGGTTGGTTTGGAAGGGCCACAGAAGCTCATCTGGCCCAAGCTCCCTGCTCAAACAGGGTCAGCCCAGAGCACCTGGCACAGGTCTGTGTCCAGGTAAATCACATAACACAAAACCAACCTCACAGTGCTGAACCCTGGATTTCAACAATCATGATCAGAAATAAACCACATTTTGATCTTCCTAGCACTCTTTTTCCTTCTTACCACCCCTCTGTCAGTTGTGTGGAGCTACACCAGGTGCAATCTGTATATTCTGCATTTTACTGCATTTAATTAAACCTGGAGAGCAGGAGCAGCAGTGCTGCAACAGGAACGTGACCTGTTCATGATCACTGTGCTGTGTCACAGAGAAAAAACACCCAGATTTGAAGCACAGGACTCAAGTATTGAATTATGCTGTACAGGGAGATGGCAGAAAGAAAAAACCAGTATCATTAAGCAATGAGAAAGAGCAGCAGTCCCGAGGAGGTAAGGGTCAAAATAAATTAGAAAACTGGTCTGTATGTGAATTTTTTTGGCTGAGAAAATTAAGGAAATGATGTAGCAACAAACATAAATGAAAAAATAATAAAATCATGGTCTACACAATATGATTTATCAGACCCACACAGACCCAACTGTGTCTCCCCAAGTCCTCAACAGCGATTTCAGCTCTGTGTAAAGCAAGGGCAGAATGTGGGCACAGGAGAGATCCAGAGCTGAGCTCTCTGTCCATGTCTGAGCCTGCAGATGCTGCTCTGGGCTCAGCTCCCCAGGGCAGCCAAGCTGCAGTCAGAAGCAGCAGCTTCTTCTTGGCAGCTCTCATCTGACACTGATCAACTTCCCAAACCAATCTTGATTATTTCAAGCCCATCCCCAGCTTCTTTCCTAGAAACAAGGAAGCCTTCCCAGTTTTACAGAGTCTATTTCAATAACTGCAACTATGAGCACGTCACAGACAGGAAGGGATTTCTCAAGGCCATGAAGGTTCACATCCAATACCTGGAAGTTGTTCCAGTGTTTCACTACCTGGGCACAGGGTGTGACACAACCTTGAGCAGTCTCTGTGGAATCACTTCACTGAAACATTCCTGCATTCCCTGGAAAAGCCTCACACCAGCAGCCAGGCTGGAATGTTTTTATCATTCCCCGTTCACCTTCTCCAGCTGAAGGCAGTTCTAGCTGCAGTTTGGGAGTGGGAATAACAAGAGTCTGACAGAGTACAGGATTACAGAGGGGCTGGCCAGCAGCCAGCTGATGCTATCGTTACGTTTATTTGTCCTAGGCTGAGATAATGCTGTTTTCAGGGATTTTGTTTTTGCTGTTTACAATTTCAGATCAAAGAGAAAGGATCATCAGGTGACAGGCTAACTTTCATCTGCAAGTAAATGAGCTTCCTCAGTTCAGAACATGCTATGCCTTCATTAAAAACCTTCCAGAATGCTCTTGGGTAAAAATATGAGTGCAGTAAGTGTTGCCTCACAATGCAGGAGCTGGAGGACAAGCAGATGTATCCTTAACCAAAATGTGCGGCACATACACGTGCACATTTCTCCTCTTTCCAGCTGAACTGTGCAAGCACAGATCCTCTGAGAGGTTCAGCTCTGACTCAGTAAAATACAGCCAGCCCTTGCAATGGACCCTCCTGGTGCTCTTTCTCCTCTTAAGGGAAAAAAAATAAAATAAAATCTAGAGCACAAGTGGCACTCAAAGGCTAAAAGATCTTAATCTGGTACAACCAAACAGGGGTTCTGTCTGTGCTTGCAGAACAGTGACCTTGGGACTCAGTGAATTATCTGAGCACTCCACATTCTGCCATGGAAATTGTCTTCACAACTCCCTCCTGAGGCAGAGGCCCACCTTCCATCCCAGCCCATCTCCATCTGAGTCACAAAAAGGAGATTTTGGGAAAAGTGGGTGAAGCTCTGTCAGCCAAAATCTCACATACAAAAGCAGAGCTGATTTCAGCAGGGACATTAAAATCCCACATATAACATGGCCATAATGATGATGTTTAAACAATTTATAATGGGTACTAGCTAAACAAATTCTGACACTGATAATCACTCATGTCCATCAACACAAATTAGAACTTTTTATAGCTCCAGTACAGAAGGTGACCTTTAAGACCATTGGCCTTGATTCACAGTTAGTTTTAAACCAGAGGGGAAAAAAAGAAAAAAGGAAAAAGGTCTGGTAGCAAATGTATAAATACTGTTCTAACCAGACAGGAGGTACAGAGGCTCCCAGTGTGGGCTGCACTGAGAGTTTTATATTGAACAGCCTCCAAAATTCCTGTCTAATGCTCCTCATACATGAAATTCACACAACAAAAGAGCAGCACCAGCAAACTCTCCTCTCATTGAACAGCTACAAGTGCTGTTATTCCAAAAGAAAAAAAAGTGAAACAATCCCTCATATTATATAAATATTTCAAACTATGTGTGTTGAGAATCACAGGTACCAATGCAATATTGTTTAATTATCCAGGGAGCTGTGAAATCCACCAACACACCTCAGACTGGTAAGAATTTTCTCCATTTTATGCCATTCCAAAAGCTATACTGTTCACATCCCAAAAGAAAACTGTGTGGCAAACTAGGAAAAAATTTTACTATGTTGATTCTGAGAATTTTAATGCAATGCTTTCACAGAGATGCTAATACTATATCCCAAAAAAACATGTATCAATAAGGGTTTCTTCTCTAAAACATGTTCTGTTTGGTTTCCAATGTGTGCCTTGAAAACAAATTTATCAGCTGTAAAAACCAGAAGAACATCTTTGTTCCTCATGACTGAAGTCCTGTGCTTTGGGTTTCAGTATTGAGTCTTTGTATGAAGGGAGAACAAAAATAACTCTAACACATTAAACACCTTATAGAACGTGCCCAAGTAGATGGCAGAGTATGTGCATACACACAGATCTCACTGCTCTTTGTAATATTTATAAAAACTACTTGTTAGAACTATATATATTATCCCAAATGAACAGTTTTTCCTCATTTCCTCTCACTTTCCAGATTGGTTATTCCTTCTTATAGTAAATCATTGCCTGTAACAGCAATTTCACTTTTCCAGAATGGCAGCAGGAAAGCTTTAGAGTATTTAAACTACCAGAAATGTAAATTCACCCAGATCAAAACTTGATCAACCACTGCTAAGCTCAATAAAGCTTTCACATTCCACTTGTTACAAAGGTATGGTGAGAAACTTGAGGCAAACTGCTCAACTCACTGTAAAAAAAAGGTTTGAAGGAGCTGTAATCAGGTACCAGAACCAGCCAAAGCTCCCAGTGCCAGGGTGACAATCCCAGAGCCCCAGGCTGTCCCTGTCACTGTGCTTTACATCTGTGCTGCCCGTGTGTAATTGCATCAGCAAGTGCAACACTCATTCCTTACCCTGTGGTGACGTTTTTATTCCTGTGTTTAAAGCAGGTTCCTCAGCAGTTCCTCATGCTCCAAAGGTGAGGCTCTGCCATGAGGACTCGAGCAGAACTCGCTGCTGCCACAGGCACAGCTCTGCCAGTGAGAGCAGATCCCTTTTCCCCACCTCACAGCAAATCACTTCACTGAGCATTGCTTAAAATACAATTCCAGACTTCCCCACCCTTGGACAATATCCTGACTTAGCCCTCCATCTCTGACAGGGGGATTTTTCAACGGGGAAGTTAAACTGGGGAGTCTCTGCAGGTTCCCCCACAGTGCCAAGAAAAGTTAATCACAGCCTTTTGATTAACTCTTCCTTTCAACTCTTTAATTGTCTGTCTGTGGCTTTTACCACCAGAGTCAGGCAAACGCTGACAGTTCCCTCACGGGCACGAGACAAATGTTGAACATGTTACATGAGAAAAGGTTAAGTGCAAACACAGCCAATAATCAGGGCTCTTTGGAGGCAGTGCCAGATCTGAATAAATCTGACAGCACCTCATTGCAAAGGGCAAGAATTTATTATTGTCCAGGTTAAACGCTCTGCTCTTATCCCTTCTGTGGCTGGAGCACAAGAAAGGCTCTTTGTGTGCTGAAACAAACATTAAAGTGCCAACATACACAGAATGTATAAGGTGCCTGGGGATTATTCCTCAGCAAAGAGTTTCACTTACTTTGGCTTCGGTCTCTCCCCTGTGAAGTGTGTACAAGTGATGGACGGCACTTTGTGATGATGACCAAGGATGTGTCAGGATTTGGAAAACATGGAAATCATGGCCTAGTGTGTCAGTGGTGACCAGCAACATCCCTGGGGGAAAAAAGAGAAACACAAAAGCACAAAAGATTAATCACTGCAAAAGAAGAGGCTTAAAGTGCCTGTCTAAAAAACACTGAGTGTGGCTTACATTTGGGGTTTGGAAACAGAAGAAAACACAGAAAATTACTGAATTGAAAGGGATTCACCTCATAAAAATGAATCAAGACTTCAACTGAAATCATATTCACAGTACTACTACTTAAGTATTAATATATTAAGATAGTATTACAACACAAATCTATAAAAACATCTGAAAAATCTGAATATTCCAACTAAATCTGAGAACTGTGTGACCAATATGAGGCATTGAAGTGATGAATGTTACAGCAAAACCCCAAAATGCTCTTCCCTGGGCAAGAGCCAGTCTGAAAAAGATTGATGTCTCCACAATAACAATTTTTGGAAGAAGAGATTATCGAAATCCAGCCAAAACAGCCCATACCAAAACAATCCTGAAGAAGCATCTTCCTTATAAATGAAAAGAACTGTCTGATTTATTGGTGAAAAGCAGAGTTGAGAGCTTCAAATTAAACACTAAATGAGGTACCAGGTTCATTGGAAACAGGTCACTGGTGGAGGCACTGAAATGATTCAATCAGAGCAACAGAACCACAGTAACTTACATTTGCTATTTACCTTTTTTATCCCACAATGTCTCAGCCCACACCACAACCCAGTTTTTTACAATGATACTTGAAGTCAATTTGCCATAAATTTATAGCAATTTATACAAAAAATTAAGTATTTTTGTACACACAAGGACAATACAGCATCATGGCAGAACTTAGGATTACAGTAACAAACTACAGATTTATTTTGCTGTTATTAATGAAATTTAATAGGTTATCACCCAAAGTAACCCTCTGACATTCAGTTAACAAGTACAAAGTGATTTTAGCAGTTTAATAGTGACATTCTAAATAATTTTCAAGGTACTCATCTATTAAAGAAAAACCAGGAATTCCTACTTGGGTCTGTTGCAACATTTCTCCACATAAAGCACCACTGAAATCTTTTATCCTGCAGGAAGAGATCTTAGTCCCCATGTTTTACATGACATTTATTCAGAGGATACATGGTTATCTTATTTCTGCCATAAACGAGTGTCCATTGCCTTCATTTATTTACAGGGGATACCAGAAATTGCTTTTCCCTCTGCTGCCCCAGATACCAACAGCACACATTTGAAACCTCTCACACATTACCACTGATTTCCTACCTTATGACAATTGTAAAATTCTAGTATTAAACAGTAAAATTCTAGTATTAAACGGTAAAATTCTAGTATTAAACTGTAAAAAGCATGCCAAGCAGCAGAGTAAAAATTAAGTGTGATCAGCTTTTCTAGGGACACCATTTCATCACTAGCTTGGTATCCTGAGTGCTCTCCCTTCGTGGCAATGCTGGAATCCAAGAGATTGGGTCCTTTAGGCCCAGAAAGAAAAATTTCTGTCTTTTCTTCCTGGTTTTTAGGCCCAGAAAGAAAAATTCCTTTGGCCTCAGAGGCTGAAGGCTTGGCCCTGTGGGTCCCATGTCCTGAAACCTCACCCAGAGTAACACAGCACCCTCAGAGCCTGCGTGGCACCAACAGGGCACACTCAGCTTCTCCAAAACCTCTGAAAGAAGGATCCTGTGAAGGCAAACACTCCATTCCAAGGTGCTGAGACCCACCAGCAGCAAGGTACAAAATCCAAATTACTCTCAGAGACACAACTGCCTCCAAGCTTCCCCTGAGCTTGACCACTGGGGCTGGCAGGGCCGGGCCCGGCGCGGCCACCCACGCTGCACCCAGGCATTTCCTGCAGCTCGCACAAACGCAGCAGCTCACATCTGAGCTCAGCAAGATTCCCTCCAGCAGACACACTTTTACTGTTCCCGGCTGTTCCTCCGGCCCCGAGTGTTAGAAATGAAAGGGAGTTTGTTATGGAGCTGAGAAATCCGGGAGAGCGCTGGGGTATTATGTTTGGGCGGTAAGGCATGTGAGCTGAGGTTGGTCTGGATGTTAATGTTGGCTTAACTGGCAATTTCCTTGATTTGTAGTGACTGTGTTGATAGGAAATACAGCTCAAGTTGCTCCGGTGCGAGGCAGCCAAGCCTTTCGTGTGGGATTATGCACACAATTTGCATTAATTCTGTTCTGCAACATCACAAACTACACTTCCCCTCCAGTGAAGTGTGCGGTCCTCAATAATATATAGCATTTCCAGCAGAGAAAGCTGGAAGCAAAGAGGGGTTTGTGTGCTGGAATCAGGCTGCTGCTGTTACTGGAGTGAGGATATTCCAAAAGATCTAATTCAACCCAGTAAGAATTTATCTTCTCTATTCCCATGTTTGTCTCTCCTCATGCTTTAGACAGCTTTATATAGACATGGAGGTGCTTTGGGTCCTTTTGTGCTCTCTCTTATTCCTGATGGAAAGGACCTTTGGAGAAGGAGAAGCTGGAGGAGATGGGTCCATGAGACTTCTCTGAATACTGAGCAGACAAGCTCTGCAAACAGATGCTTTTTCCTCCCCCAAGGCTTGAGATATCTTTCATAAACACAGACCCAAGGCTGAGTGCACCCAGAGCTCCCAGCAGAGCGTTCTTCCTGTGGATCCCAGCGCACGGCACGATGCACTCAAGATGGTAAAAAACCCCTAAATCTGCCAAAAATCTGTCTGGAACTGGAGACAAAACGCTGTGTAATGATCCCAAGCCAGTGAAAACACAGGATCACCATCCTTGCTGTCCATGCAATCCAGGGGTGTTCAGCTCAGCAGGATCTGGTTTCCAGCGCTGGCGAGAGCCGCAGGTGTCTGTGGGCAGCACGGGCAGGGCATCACCCCCTGCTCCTCACAGGCTCCTTCCCAACCCTCAGTGCTGTCACCAGGCACAGCAGGGCTCACTCTGGGCACAAACACCAAAACTGTGGCACAGGAGCCCCCAGAACCCGTGGTGGTCCCTGTTTATTCCTACAGTGACACCCTGGATCCCAGAGGCACAGCTGTGACATTCACCCGAGTACCTGCAGCTCTGAGCAGCTCCAGATGATGCTCCCAGCTCTTGGTTCCATGTGTGCTTTGCCTTTGGGATTTCTGGGTTTGGTTTGGGGTTTCTCTTCTCTGTTTTTGCTAACTTGAAGGAGTACAGAGGTGAAAGATAATACATTTGTGGCTGGAAAGGAATTGACTTAAAAATAGAAAGATGAGTGGTATCTGATTTGGCAGTTTGTGTCTAATCTAAACTCCTGCTGCCTGTCTCATTTGGAATAAATGCATTTATTAGATGAAAGCCCAGGGAAAACAGGCCCTTCACTTGTATTAGAGACTCTTTTTCAGTAAGTTAAAGGAGGCCCTTTCACACCCACATTTTCATTTGAAATACAAATATATTCTGGCAGCACTTGTATCAACACGGAGGTCCCAAGCACAACACCACAGATGGGAAAGAACGTGTATTTATAAAACAGCATTCTGAAATCTCTTCCTCGCCCCTGTTATTCAAACAATAAATCACCCATGTTTCAGAACACTGGGCTGGGGTTTGTGGTGGGATTTTCCAGCTCTCATTACTTCACACTGAAGAATCCCAGTTTTCCATTATCACAGCTCAGCCATTTTGTTTCTCTCTCCATCTCCCTGCAGCATCCCAGCAGGAATTCCTAATCCCAGTGGAGAAACACGAACCAGAATCCTGGTCCTACCTCACTTTCACTTTCAAGTGCAGGAAACTTCAACTCAAGCTTCTGAAGAGGCCTTGTGACAGTTTTCCAAAAGTCGTTTAGAAGGAAATACAGGTTAAAGCCATGCTAAGTTCAGTCTGAATGTTTTCTCCTATGAGGGACTTTATGGGTGAATAATCAGAGATGAAAAGTGAATAATTCTTGAGGATTTCCTGCTTATTTTTCCAACTGGCATTAATCCCTGTTTAACAGATAACAGCTGAAATCCATTGGAAGTCCTGCATACACAGGACCCAGTGGAAATTTATGTGTAAACCAGACTTCATTTAGTATATATCTCATTGCAAAAATTCTGATTTTGCTTATCCACAGTACGAGGGTGCAGCCAGATTAAATTAATGACTGTTTTACTGTGTGGTTGTTTTAAGTCCACAGAGATGATTAAAATCCAGTTTCAAAGGAAGAGATATCCTAGACAGGGAAAAAAAATTAGCAAAGCTTTGTTTTACCTGCCCTAATTTACAGCTTCCTACTTTTCCTGCATTCTGTTTGGGGAAACAATCAGCTTCTTTCAGGATAGAAATAAAAACACGAGGAATATATGCATAAAAGGAAAAACCAGTACAGATGTAGACTGTGGCTTAAGAGCTATTTCTGCAGTATCAGAAGACTAAACCAGACTCTGGCCTGGCCATAAACTAAGCCCACGCCCTAAATGAGGTGCCAAGCCACAAAAAGCATTTGCGTCAACTGGGAATACAAGGAAAAGAAAAGGCTGCTAATTATAGGGGCTGGAAGCGGAAGGGGAGCGCTGGGAGCCGAGGCTGCGCCGTGTTTATCTGGGAGCTTCCTCCGCCGTGAGCCTGGGCCCAGGCTGGCACTGCAGCTCTGAGGGGACACCAGGCCCAGGCTGGCACTGCAGCTCTGAGGGGACACCGGGCCCAGGCTGGCACTGCAGCTCTGACGGGACACCGGGCCCAGGCTGGCACTGCAGCCCTGATGGGACACCGGGCCCAGGCTGGCACTGCAGCTCCAATGGGACACCGGGCCCAGGCTGGCACTGCAGCCCTGATGGGACACTGGGCCCAGGCTGGCACTGCAGCTCTGAGGGACCCGGGCCCAGGCTGGCACTGCAGCCCTGATGGGACACCGGGCCCAGGCTGGCACTGCAGCTCTGACAGCACACCAGGCCCAGGCTGGCACTGCAGCTCTGCTGTGAGCCCGGGCCCAGGCTGGCACTGCAGCTCTGAGGGGGCACCGGGCCCAGGCTGGCACTGCAGCTCTGATGGGACACCGGGCCCAGGCTGGCACTGCAGCTCTGACGGGACACCAGGCCCAGGCTGGCACTGCAGCTCTGAGGGGACACCGGGCCCAGGCTGGCACTGCAGCCCTGATGGGACACCGGGCCCAGGCTGGCACTGCAGCTCTGAGGGGACACCGGGCCCAGGCTGGCACTGCAGCTCTGATGGGAGCCCGGGCCCAGGCTGGCACTGCAGCTCTGAGGGGACACCGGGCCCAGGCTGGCACTGCAGCCCTGACGGGACACCGGGCCCAGGCTGGCACTGCAGCTCTGAGGGGACACCGGGCCCAGGCTGGCACTGCAGCTCTGAGGGGACACCGGGCCCAGGCTGGCACTGCAGCTCTGACGGGACACCGGGCCCAGGCTGGCACTGCAGCTCTGCCGTGAGCCCGGGCCCAGGCTGGCACTGCAGCTCTGAGGGGACACCGGCCCAGGAGGCACTGCAGCTCTGACGGGACACCGGGCCCAGGCTGGCACTGCAGCTCTGAGGGGACACCGGGCCCAGGCTGGCACTGCAGCCCTGACGGGACACCGGGCCCAGGCTGGCACTGCAGCTCTGAGGGGACACCCGGCCCTCAACTCCCCAGGGCAAATTCGAGAGCGCTGGGAGAGCCGGGCAGCCCCACCACATCCCATCTGCAACACCTCCCTAATTGCAGAGCTGCTGATTGCTTGCATATAAATGAGGCCCCCACGGCTTGGAGCTTCAGGAGCTTCCCTTCAGTTTTCAGAGGGTTTTCCACCTCCCTAAACTGTGTCACTCTGCCAGCACTCACTGAAGGATCCAACTCCTTCAAGCTGTGTTGGATTTCTGTTCAAAACACCAAGGGCACAAGTGCTGGGGATCAGGCACACATCTGTGGGGAGGAAATGTGGATCCATGGACAGACTGGATTTAGGAATGCAACCCTCAGATTTCCATGCCCAGCCACGGAGAGACCAGTCAGCCACTGCACCAACTCACTGCTTGTCCAAAAAGTGATTAAAAATATGAACTCTCACACTTCAGTTTGGAAATCTGCACTGGGACCCCACACAAGGCTGGTCCTGAGCTTTGGAGAGTCCCAAATCACAGGCTCACAGTGCTCAGTGGCTTAGAGCAGCTCCTGGTTCTGTCCATACGGATTCCTCCTGGCACTGCCACCTTCCACAGGCTCCCTGGGACAGGATTCCTGTCCCACTGAGCTCCCTGGGCTGAGCAATTGCATTCATGGGACAAAGTTGACATGGCCCATGGTTTTCTGAGGCACCTGGACCCAGAACAGCAGCTTCATTTACACCCATTCAACCCCGCTCCCAGGCAAGTGAAAATAAAGCCAAACATCAGAGCTGCTCAAGCCCTGGGTACTCCCAAGTGGACCATGTGCTGCAGTTACAAAATTTGGCCTCAAAAAAACCTTAACTAAATAATGAAATTCTGATTTTAGCAAAATTCACCGCAAAATAAACGCAAGCACGTAAAGATTTAATGTAAATATTTTAAAAAATCCCAAGAAGTCAAAAGAAAGACAAGCAAAATAAAATATTATTTTGTGAATAAATAACTCCCTATGACTCCTTTAACTCCTAAAATAATCCATGGCTACAGCTCTTCCTTCCCAACCAGCCCAAAATGCAATTCCTGATCAATCATGAAAGATTCCTCCTTTTGGTGACATGGGACAGAGGGACACAACATTTGTAACTGCAGCTCACCAAACTGCCTTAATTTGAACATATTTGTCTTCCAAGGCAATAATTCAAGCTGAAAACCAGAAGAAAATGAACAGAAAAACTGAAGAATTATTCTGTCATTAAATAATTACAGCTTGATTGACTCTCCAGAAGTGTTTTCCTGCCCACTTTCTCTGATCAATGGGAAAAAACTTGAGCAGAGATGTTCCAATTTCACCCTCTTTAACGATTAACTCAAGGCCACTGTCACATTTCAATATAGAACATTAAAATAATCAGAGCAATTTCAGGTCTGTTAAAGGTGCAGTCAGGCATCCCAAGGGGGACACAGTTTAATCTGTTTTACTGCTGGCCCAACATTAATTTTCTTGTTATTAATGGGTGGAAAATCTCTTTTGTAGCCAAGGAAGCGTAATTATTTTAAATTTTCAATGTCTTGCACTTCACAGCTCTCAGCTGCCAAGCTGGCAGGAGCAACACTTCTGGAAAGCAGATCATTTATTTACCACACTTAAAAGAAAAAAAACCCAGATATTTATAAACCAGCACCATTTTTTAGCTGTTTACTAATTGAGAATCTTATTTGAAAACTTTCCTCTTTGACAGTAAAATTGGAATGTACCTGACCTATTTCACTGATTTAAAAGCTGGTCCTACATCCAAATTGGGTGAGGATTTAGCTACAGCTACAGAAATGTTTTAATCATTGTATTTTCAGTTTAAGGGCTTTTATTGAAAAATGCTGTGTCTTTTGCTCCTTCTAGAAGGGTGAGAAGCCAGGATCCATTCCTGCAGCTGGAAAATCCCTCTATGCTGCATTTGAGGGTAGAGAAAAGCTTTTATTGGGAAAAGCTGTCCCGGGAGAAGACCACCAGGAAGCTTAGGTAACAAAATGTCCTTTTCAGAGGCTCTAAGGCTACTTACTTGCCTTAACAAATGGGAAGTTGAAGCAGAAGCCCTAAAAGATCCAAGGGGATAATTCTCATCTTTCCTGGCTGCCCACAGGGTTTGTTGTACATATAGTTCTTGGCAGTGCAGCCTGACAGGGAAACCAGGCCCAAACCTTCCAAAAACAGGAGTGAGTGATTGAAACAACCTTTGAACAGACATGAAAACTCCTACACTTCACTTGCCTCCCAAAGCAGATCCAGGGGATGGAGATGTTTGTATGGATGCTTCTGGAAATCCCACCTGGAGCCCACGAAGCTCTGCACTGACCACAGCAGGAATTCCCACAGGAACTGGGATCCCACACAATCCCCTGCTCTGGTGGGCTCAGAAGCTCAGCCCAGCTTCCAAAATTAAGTCATTACTGGTCTGCATCCCTCGAGGCTCCCATGGAAAGTGGAACTCCAGAGGAAGAGCAGGAAATGTCCTGGCATCCTCCAGGACTCAACACCAAGGCTCCAGAATTATTGATCATATCTAAAATTTAGGGCTGATTTCTCTACACTGTATTTCATCTATAAATTGTGAAAATAACATCTCTACAGGTTTTCATGCTCCACTTATTCCCACATTGCATCCTTGAGGCCTTGTGCCCAAAACACCTTCCCTGGGGAGCCCAGGGGATCTGGCCCTTCCTCCCCTCTGCAGGGGCAGCAGGAAGAAACTTCATGGGCTGAAAGAACAGATTGTCCACTGGATGTGGAGAACTTGCCCGAGTGCAGACAACAATGTATTTAGCAACTCAGCTTTAACACAAATAAAACATCCATGCTTTGATTTTAAATGTGGTGAAGTAAAGACAATTGACTGAAACAAAGCTGCAGTCAGTGGACTTTAAAACTACTCTCAAAATCACAAAAACAATTCCTGTAGTGTGGAGAGATGTGGATCATTTACACACAAGTTGGTTTTCATTATCACAGTTCATAAAGGCCTTTATACCTCTGATCTGCCCAAATGAAGGGAGGATTCTGCTCGTTTTTAACACAATAAAAACCTATAAAGGGATCCTCCCAAAACCCAGGCCTGAGCACCTGTGCAGCTCCTGTGCTGAGGACGATGGCATTAAGGGGTTTATCAGCCCCAGCAAGTAAAATTCTCAGTGAATCAGCCCTGCAGGCACCGTGTGCTGGTCACTGCCTGAAATTAGGGGTAAAAGTGGGGTTTCAGAGCAAGCAGCCAAGGACAGAATCAAAAGGCACCTCTTGTTTTGTTCTCTGTAATGAGCCCAGCCTGATTGCCAACGACCACTGCAGAATGAGCTGGGATGATGCTTCAGCCCTGGCTTCAAACAAAATCCTGCCTTGATGTTAAATAAAGAGCTCACAATGCTGGCTAAGTGCTGCTCTCACTGAGGAAGAGTTCTCTGCTGGTTTGTCCCCATCCCTCCTGCTCATCTCACACAGCAAAGAATAACACCACTTAAACAAGTGTTCTGCCATTAAACACCATTTGATCTAAGTGTCACTCTCTAAGTTATTGTCATCCCAGTACCTGAGCAACCCAAAGAATTTGATCACAAAAGAAGAATCCAGCAATTTGCAAAAATATCCTTCCTTCTGAAAAATAATCAGTTAATTTGGTTTTACATAAACATTCTGCTGCCCTTTAAATTACACAATCCCAGAAACTCTCTTAAGGAGGCATTTAATTAATATCTATTTACTATTCCAATTTAAGCAGCTGTGTTTATTTCACTTATTTATCTCATTTAATTAGCATTGCTCCACTTTAGGTATCATCCTTCTTCCAGAGCACAAAGCAAAACGACTGTTCTGGAACTGAGGATTCTCAGTTCACTGCACAGAGCTCCATGAAAAATCCCCTTCCAAGAAAATGCAGGCAGATGAGAATGCAGCTTTCCTGTCACAAAATCCCAGTGAACTGCACTGCACTGTTAAAGAGTTCTGACACAACAGATGGGGTGTCAGAATGACACCAACTGGTCAGCAAAAGTGAAAACATAAATGACAGACATTTAGTTTTATTCTCTGAAATGTGACTTCACCCTCCTGATCTTCATGGCGTTTGCTACATCTTAGAAATTGTTAATTTAGGCACTGGAAGCTGCTGATTCCCTGACCATTTCCCTGAGTCCTGCTGCAATCAGCCAGAACATTATTTATCTGCAGATAATGAAATGTTAATTGTCAGATTAATAAGACAAATTAATACACAAGGTTTGCAGCTGCACCTGCTGCACACAGTGACGGTTCATTTCTAAAGAGGAAGGAGACAAACAGGTACTTTTGAGAAGTTTCTTACAAGTATTTTCAGATTTTACTTGATTTCACTCAGGAGAGAAGGTAAGATCACAAACTCTTCATTAGCAAACAAATAATAAGTTACTTTAAAAACCAGTGAAACGATTTTATTTCTGTATTCATGGACTACAATTTACTCCATGTGCCAATCCCCTGGATCCCTGAGGATCACAACCATGTGTGCACCTGGCTGACAGAAATTCCTCAGCAGTGGAAGAGGGACTGAATGTCCTCTCTCTTAGTAAAAAGAATGTCCTCTCTCTTAGTAAAAGAATTGCTAGAGTTTGAAATTTCCAGCAAGGACAAATTTGAAAATTCCAGAAAAGACAAATTCCACATCCAGCACTCCACAGAGCAGGTCAGCTGCAGTGTCCCAGTGGGACCAGCCAGGGGACACATTCCCATGGGATTTCCTGCCTTGTTTACATCCACCCCAAACCCAGAAGGGTCTCTTACCACTGGGGTTGAAGGCCATGCAGCAAATGGGCTTCTCATGGGCAGGGAAATGGGCCACGATGCCGTCGCTGTCCGAGTCCTCGCTCACCAGCACCTGGGGACAGAGCACAGCCAGTCAGGGCACGGACACTGCACAGGGAAAATCCATTTACTGACCCTGGAAACCCCATTTCCTGCCCCAGGGATTGCTGAGTAAGGGGTCACATCCACAGAGTCCCTGCCTGCCCCCTCAGCACCAACAACCCTGGGAGTTCTCTCACATACAGAGACATGAGACTGCTCTAATAACCAGAAAGGATTATCCACTCTGTGCCTTCATTTATCCTATTTATTTCCTATTCATTTATTTCCTATTTCATTTATTTCCCATTTATTTATCCTATTCAAATTAGGGAAAATAGAAAAATAATCCTGTTTTGCTCCATAAGTTATTGCTGACTGCAAAAGAGCTCACCACACCGTGCTGTGCAGGAATGAAAAAGAATAAGAAGAATAAGAAAATTAAATAAGAATAAATAAGAATATTCAATCCGAAATGTGTAGGTATCCCAGGAGCTAAAGCATTGCTAGAAAGAGTTATATAGGATACTTCATATGCAGCCTCTCCTACAGGATTAATTCAACATGGCTTTATTTGAGAAAAAATAAAAATGATAAATGCACTGCTGTTATCACTCCTGCAACATAAACCCCTGTGCAGCAGGCAGGAGCAATGGATGGCAACCTGATCCTTAAATATTTTTCCTCTGGAAACATGATACAAAGCAAAAAGTCACAACATCAAAAACTGCAAAACACCTAAGACTTAGAAACAGACTTAGATAACTTGAGAACTCAAAAAAGGCCAAATCTCTATTTGTATATTATGTTAACTGATCCCATGCTTTCAATTCTTTTGTCATTTACTGCTTAAAAATATCTTATTGAAAAAAAGAAATACTCCAAAAGGAATTTTTAAAGATCTCTCCCTTTCCCTATAAAAGCTGATTTTCTGGTATAGCAAACTGGCCTTTGCAGATTCAAATTCAAGCATGTTCATCCCCTGTACTAACCAAGTAAAGCAGAATAAAAGGCAAAAATACCAACCATAAAAGCACCTTCATCACTCAAAAACTGAATGTGACACTCAGGGCTCCTTTCTATGGACAGAACTGGCTTTGGGAACACACAAGGAAACAACACTTCCTTGTGCATGGAAAGATGAAAAGATATTCTTCCTCTTCTTAAAATCAGCAGGAAAAACTAGATCCTTTAGGAACAGAGAAAAGTGCTTTTTTAAAATACCAATCTATTGAAATTATCAGGATTTGTCAGGTCCTCCCCCTGCTCTTCTGCACTGCGCTTGGGGATAGCAAATATCACTTTTTACAATTCCAACACTACAAGGAAAGGAGGAAAAAAAATCCAAGGAATTGGACTTAACTCCATCATCAACCAAATGTCCCTCACAAAGATGCCACCACAGCAAGGCCTGGTTCCCATCCCAGTTCAGAGCTTGCACAGCTTTAAATCCCAGCACGATTTCCCTTTTTTACAGAACTTCAGGAAATCAAAACGACGCTGATACAACACCCGGTGCTTTGGGAACATCAAACCAGCCAGGGGAGGATTCCGTGCCCCTGCAAACAGCAGAGCTGGGGATTTTTCCTGGAAATCCAACCAGAGGGACAATTTCCCTAATAACACCCACAGGGCTGTCAGGGAGCTCGAGGGAAGCAGCTCATTCTCCCTCCCAGAGCCCACAGGAATCCCAAGGCTGCTGGATTTTCCTCCCTTCTCCAAGGTAGTGGGCTCTAACAGCTCTGCCAAAAAACCTCCCAAAGTCTCTCACTGAGAAGGGTTCAGAGATCCCAGCATGGCTCTGTGATCACAGAGCTGCAGCAGGATCCTCCTTGCAGAGCTCCCAGCGAGAGACCAACACTGAGAATTTTCCTGAAGGAGCCCTCGGCTGCTCCTGATGCCCAAAAATATTTTATCAGGAGTTCAACAGGATTTTCCCCAAACCTGCCCAGCCCGTGGCTGGCTGTGCTGAGCCAAACCAGCTCCCAAAGCAGCTCTGTCACAGCAGAACTCTGTATTTATCAAAGATTCATCAAATCATTTATCAAATAAATTTATCAAAGATTCATCAAATCATCTTTATGTCACCCTAAAAGAGACAAAGCACCCAGGGCAGTGTTGTATTTACTATCCCAGCAGTGTTTGCTGCCAGGGCAGGGGAGAACTGCAGCCAGAGCTTTTTCCTCCCATGCCATATTTTCCTTCCTCTGTGGTATTTTCTGTACTGCTGAGCAGAAGCCACTCGTAATTATGACTTTAATTATTTTAATCTTTAAAGGCAAATTACACCACTTATCCCAGTGGAGACATGTTTTTAAATAAAACATGAAAGTAACACAAATAAAAATGGACCCAAATCTAATCAAGCAGGTCCTACTCTTAATACAATTAAGAAAAGAGTAATCCCATCATCATAAAAACAAATAGGTTTGGCAAGAATTATAAATATGAATATTGTATAACAAATATTTGCTGTACACTTGAGATCCCCGATGCTTTAAAGAGCTGGAGTTTGATTCACAAAGAGCCTCCCCCAAGTTACAGCCAAGGTCAAACTTCAGTGGAAAGGGGCTAAAAGTGATAGATCTGTGGCATTAACTACTGCTCTCCTTTTAATAGAATCCAGCATAAACTCAAACCAGCCTCACGCTCAGCCTGAACCATTTATCTGAGACAAAAATGTCTTCTTGACAAAAACCAGATCTCCTTTAATAAAAGTGAGGCAGACAGTATTATGCTCTGAGGGAATCCTGTTGCTCTTTTTATATTTATATATAAAAAGAATTCTTCTGTAATACACGGAGATATAAAAAGTGAAGAAAATTGAGGCCAAATCTCTGAGCATCAGAACATCACATCAGCCTTGGCCAGAGCTGCCCCTAAAATAAAAGCCCTGGTGTTAATGACCAGTGGAATTATGGCTGTACTTAAAGTTTTATTATTGAATATGCTTCACTCTCTGAGCTTCTTTTTGCTTCAGACCAAAACTTCCCAACAATTCCTGCTCCTGATAAGCATCTTGATTTGGTTCAATTGCTATCAGCTCCTCACCAAATCAAAATGAACTCTGAAAACTGTGGCTGCTTTTTCCCTGAAAATTCCTCTTTAATGCAATAAAAACTTAATAGGGAACAGGAAAAAAAAAAAAAAAGCCCTGATCACATTTTCAAACAGGAATAGATCAACATGTTATCTTATTTTGCTGAGCTGTTTTGCAAATATTCCCTGCAATATTGCTGAGCTGTGGATGAGCTGCACAGGGAGATTGCACCAAGCACAAGCCCAAAGTTCTGGGCTTTGAACTGGCCACATCTTTCTCTGTCAGCCAACTGCTGGATGCTGAACAGATTCACATTCTGCCCCAAAACTGGTGACTTTTGAGCAAGGTCATTATTGCAGCCTGCACGTGGGTGGCCCAGTGGATGAATTAATTAAGAATACAGAAACAAAGGTCGAAAGAAAATAATTTTTCTTTCAAACCCAAGCCAATAAAGTCTTACACGTTTAATTCCAATTACTGAAAAAGAGGACATCTGTACAGCTTTAGGTTTATCCATTTCAACTAATTAAGGGATTCAAATAAATAGTCCTTCCATCTAACTGAAAAGTTTGCTAACACTTCATTAGAAGGAAATTTAAACAAGCACACAACCTTGTTAACATATTTTGGTTTACCACAAAGTTACTTGGGCATCTCGATAATTATTTTTATTCCTTTTACAAATATCTCCTGACAGCCAATGTCAATAATTCTGCATTCCTCTGCATTTATTTAATTACCTCATAATTCAAATTTTCTTAAAGTAGCACCAATTCTGAAAGTAGGAGCTATCACATAAACAACTGCTGGGGATGAGAGCTTTACATTCATAAGGTTTATTAAAAATACTTTTCCTGCAGATTTAATCCTGCAAGATTACATTAGGAGAGTTCTTTGGTCCTAAATTGTGGATTTTTCTGTGGTGAGTTTGCATTTCAGCCTCTGCCATGGCAGCACAGGGCAGTGAATGAGACACATCGAGCTCCCTCTCTCATCCCTCATATTTAATGCCTTTGAAATGGGAGAAATTATTAAAAATTATTGTTAATCCTCCTGGTTTGTGTCCGAAACATTTCCCTTCATCATCCTCCTGGCACAGAAATTGTTCTATTTGTACACATGCACAGAGCAGCTCAATCCACCTTTAGAACCTGTGTCTGTGCTTGAAATAACCGAAAAAGTAATGGGATCATTAATTTGCAAAACTTTAGTCATATTTATTCTAAAAAAATATGCTTCCCCAGTCAAAAGAAAGTTCCTATTTCTCCTTCAAAATTATGTATTTGTCTGCCTTAGATTTATTGTTGTCTTCCATTTTCTTTCTCTTTTTAAAACAGATTTTTTTTTTTTACTGTATCTTATCTGCCAGGCATATTTTATTACTTGGAAAATGTGTCTTTCACTGCAACACCCAAATTCTCAGTCAGGCTGTGCAGGTGATTGAAATCTTTACTGACCTGAAGGAGCTGAGGTATTTATTTTACAGGAGGATGGCACTGATGACAGGAAAAGAATTCCTCCCTGCTTCTGGAATTGCCCTCAGCAGTGACAGGGCTGGAGCCGTGTGAGCTCACACCAACCCTGCTGAACGGGACTCAGGCATTTCCAAGTGCTCATTTAGCCCAAAAAATATTTAGTTGCAATTTTAAATTCAGGGTTTGTCAGTGAGAGGAGGAAGAGCCTGATGGGCACAGGACATCCCAAACCAGGCACCTCAAACAGAAGGAGGGGTTGGTGATTCCACTCAGAACTCTTCTTTTCATGAATCTGGAAACTGGGGAGATAAAACAAGGTAAAATCCTCTCACTGAGAGCTTCAGCACTGGAACAGGAGATCCCCCACAGCAAAGTGGAGTCCCCATCCCTGGGAGGATTCAAAAAATGAGCAAATTTGGCAATTTGGTTTCATGGGAATGGCAGAATTCAAAGGCTGGACTTGAAGATCCTGCAGGACTTTTCCAAATGTCTGATTATGAAATCTGTGATTCATAATAAGAAACTGATTATGAATCTGTGATTCTATAAAGCAGTAACTTTATAAAAACCACTGAAACAGACAGTGACCCTAAAACTCAGGATTTTACAGGACCTGGCATCACCAGCCTGCCCCTTCACTCTCCATCTCAGCCAGAGTGGGGATGGAGCTCAGGGCATGAGCCACGTACAAAGTGCATTTATTTATTTCTAATCAGCTTTCTTTTTGCCAGAGGGACATTTCAGTAAGACAAAATTGTTTTAAAAACCTCCTGCACCATGAAAATCTAACAATGCAGAAGAAAGGTTATTTTCTTTTTTCCTGGAAATAAATATAATTCTGGAAATAAATATAATTCTGAGAGCAAATTGCAGCTGTAAATAAATTATATCATTTACCAGCATTTAAAAACTTCAGATCACAAAAATATGAATGCAGTACAAACAATTAGAATATCCAACTTCCTAGAGGTTCAAGACAAAACTTGTTTTCCTAGAGCTGATGGCTTATTTATGTTAGAGCAGCAGGGTTTGGACAAGACAAACGTTATCATTTTTACAGCTCCTCTCCTGGAGTGCCCTTTAGGCTCTGATAGCTCCCTACCATTGTTAGGGTCAGAGGACAAGTTCATAAAACCTCTAAATCATATATAACAAGCCTTAAAAACCTAAGATCTATCATTTTTTTCCCCCTAGGCCAATGCAGAAGAATCAAAGCACAGACAGGGACCAGCAGAAATAATGACCACATTAAACAGCTTCATCAGAAATTTATGAAGTCAAATTTGTCTTTTTTTTTCTTTCCTTATAGCATATGAAGAGCCAAGAAATTATTTTTTTCCTGGAAACAAAAACAAATCCCAGAATTATTTTAAAACCTGACTATAAGATCCTATTTTTTTTTCCATTATGTTTTTTCTTTAATTTCAATTTTGGAAGAAAATGTCTATAGTGCTTTATGAACAATTCCCTTTCAATTCAACATTGCTTGGCTAAATACTGCCAAAATTAATTCTCAGGGAACAACCATAACAAAGTTTTTCTTTGTTTTGTGTTGCTTTTTTCAAGTAAAAGATTTTATTTTCCTGTCAAGAAAAAAAATAAAATAACTTGGCTAAATATTTGACTTCTGATGTGTCCTTAATACCTCACAAACTTACCTGCAATGAGCTTCATAAAGATAGGGGAAAACAAGAAAAAACAGAAGTTTTTTTTGCTTTAAATTCAATAAATGTGACCATGAGAAAAAAGATCTCACAGACTAGTTACAGAATAATGAAGTGTGTGGGAGTTCTGTGTAAACACTGAATCCAGGACCAGCCACTTTAAAATTAAATGAGTGGTAGAAACAAACAAAAAAGACATGGATATCTTCCCTGGCATAAAGACAGGAAAATCCAGCAATTTAAAAATTGTCTGATAATGGTGTGGAGTTTGTAACAAATGATTCTTCCTGATGCACTGCACTGTGTATTGTTATATACAATAAATTTATTCTATTATTATAAAACAGTGCAAATGCCTCACAAACAGCATTGTGCTCCACTGCATTTGGGATTTACATAAAATTCTAACTTGTACACTTCACACCCAACTTCCCCCATCATTTTTTTTAGCCTGGAATTCAGCAATTCCCCCATTCCAGTTCTGTATTAATAAAGATCATCAGACTCCATCTCCACTTCCACTGATCAGCATCAATCAATGTCAATTAGGAACAAGTGTCGGGGAGACAAAATGTGACACTTCACACTTGATCTTGTCAAAGTGTCACATAAATATGCTGCAAGGACAATATAGATATATTTTGGCTGCATTTCAGCCCCAAACAGGATTTTATCCCAGCTCTGTGCGCCTGTAAATCCTGCGGTTGATTTTCCAGTGCCACCCGCGCACAGAGGATTTCCCTGGGGCTGGGGGGGCCGGGCAGGCTCTGGCTGTGGGCACACACTGGTACCTGTCCCTCTGCCACCGTCTCGGTGTCGATGATGGTGACGATGCCGGGCACCAGGGGACTCCGGCGCAGGTTGCTGTGGGCCAGGATCTCCTCCTCGCTGGCTCCCGACGGCAGCGTCCCCGTCAGCTGCGTCACCACCTTCCCCACCATGGTCAGCCCAGTCTTTATTGTCTGCAAAAAAAAAAGGGAAAAAACTCCTTCAAATGATGTTTGGGGCTGTGCTGTGGGATCAGCTCGGATTCCTTCTGGAAGTGTTTTTTTTAGGAGTGGTGTATCAGCTGCAACAAAACAGCTTGGAAAAATCTGGTGTGCTTGCAAATGGAAGAATTCACCTTTCTTTTGGAAGTCAATTATGCCAAAGCATTATTGAAAAAATAAGTATTTTAATGTTCAAATAATTAATGTGTTTGTATTTTAAATATTCCAGTATTGGGGTTTTTTAAACTTTGATTTGAGTTACTCCCATAGCATGCGGGGTCAGAAGGATCAAAGACAAGACCACGATGGGTGTGAGGAGGGTACTGCTCACACAAAATACAAACAGCCCCCAAAGCTCACACTTCTGTCTTCTGCACAGTGCAAGAGACCAAGAATTTGTCTTTGGCTACATCTGACACACTCATTTTTTACTCATTAATTAAGCATTAAAACTAAATATGAGACTCAAATCTAGAAAAATTAAAAATGCCACCCTTGAAGTCCTGGAACTCCCAGGCACGTCCCAGCACAAGGGATGGGACTTTCCAGGCTCTGCATGTTTCCCAGACAGGGGTTTGAAAACACATTCACTGCACCAGTTTTTAGCAGCTAAAGATGCTGAAGATTATTTTTATTTTGCTTTATTTTATTTGGAGAAAGAGGCAGAGTAGACACAGTAGGAGAGATGCAGACCGAAAGAAAAACAAGCCCAACTACAACTTTAAATATTTTCTCCTTGAACCAAGGACTGTGCCTTATTTGCCTGTAAAGAATTGAGCAGATTTATTATGCAATATAAATAAGAAATAGCAAAAGAGATCAGAATGGAATGACACTGTAACAAGCCAATTCTTAACTAAAAAGACAAGCTAAGCTGCCTGCTAAATTGAAAAGGAAAAAATTGTCCAGATCCCAGGCTGAAACCAAGAAGCAGCCACAAATCAATTGCAACTGCTTTGTTTAGTGCTAAAATCTCAAACTGCAGTGATTAGAAAACACATTAGTGTTCATCAATTAGCAGCCAAACGTTTGTTTTAATAATTGATGGGAAATGACTTACACAAAGTCTGTTAGTGTGCTGTCAGGAAAGCCTCTGAAGGGCCAACAGCAGCAGGCGCCACACGGTATCGATGGCCATGGCCAGCCAGGAAGGCTGATTAACCTCTGAGATGCCTCTGCTGATGGACTCACCCCATTACTGCTAATGGAGATACTTCCACTTAAAATCGAGCCAGGCCTTTAGCACAGCAATGGCTTTGGGGGTTTAAAGTCTTTAGTAATATCCTGCCATTTGTTTCTTGTTATTTCTTTTTATACCCGGCTACGGCAGAGGAGAATAAAACGGGTTTTAACAGTGGCCAACTCAGGAGGCTGGGAGAGGTAACATAAAGCAGATATTGACAGCGCAGGAATAAACCTAAAATAGCCCCAGTGCCATCCCAGGGATGCATTCCAGCTCTCCTGGCAAAAACTGACAAGGCAGTTTTTTGGCCAATAGCTAAAATCCTAGAAAATGATTCGTTCTCAGTTTATAAGGCAGGGAGGAGAAAGCAGTAAATGTTACATGGCAAAATACCTGAGCAAGGGAGAAGGCTAAAAACTGCAACTGACCTGTTTTAGAAAATATCTTTAATATTTATAATGAGAGCAATGGGATGGCAAAGCAGCAAGCATAAAGTGACAGCTCTGCAGAAGGAATGAGCAGTGTGGGAGCGCGTGGGGCTGCAGCAGGCAGAGGTGTGCAGAGACGTGGCCAAGGCCATTAGCTCAGAAATATCAGTGCACAACCATTACAGCACTTACTGCCCTGTGCTGTTGTGTATATTTGCAAAAACTTCTGGGGTAATCTTTAACCTTTCCCATGCCATATCAGCTGTCCCCTCCATCCATTAGGGCTAATGACCTTGCTCTCACATAAGCTGTTAGTCCTCATTAAGAAGTTATCAGGTAACAAGAGAAAACAGATGCAGCCTTTGCTAAATCACTTCACCAGTACAGGATTAAAAGATACGGAGAAGGAATCAAGCAAAGGAGTTATGAGGTGAGAAGGACTTGGTTTATAATTTGATGTGAGACATGTGACAGAGCAAATACATTTTAAATGAAATGGGTTCAAGTTTGCACTGTCCCAGTCCCTTTGTCACTGATGGGAACCCGCCAGTGAAGTCTGCTGATAAATACAATTAAAATACTTGATCCAGTTCCTTTTGTTACCAATGATCCACAGTGTGCAGAAACACACATTATTTATATGCTCATGTGCACCCTATCTACTTCAAAATATGACTGTTCACATCTATTTGAATATAAAAAAATACATATATTTAATTAAAATAGATGTATGCCCTCATACCTCATTTAATTGAAAAGTAAGTACAACTTTAATTAGATGAAAAGAATTAAAATGCACCATTCAATGCCTGTTAGGATGCTTTGTTCCAACAAAGGCCTTGCATCCTTTTAGTGATGACACAATATATTGTTCCTGTTTCTCATAATAAATACATTTTATATGATCTATTTGACTGCAAATGAAAAACCTATAGAAAGCAGAAAGAGACATCAAAAAGATCTGCCTTGGTGTCAACACAGTGAGGCTGAGCCTCACACTTGGTTTGAACCAAGGGATAACAGGGTTTATTCTGAAAGAAATTCCGTGTCCATGCCACCGTTTGTTCAACTGAAAAGAATCTTTATCCCATGGAAGGGACTTCCCTGTCTGCATGCCCTGAGTGCATTCTACAACACCTCTAAGGAATGATACTTTCGTGTTTCCAAACACATCCATTTTTATCTGCACCCATCATTAATCCAAATGCGAATCTTGACACATTTTTCTGCTTGGTCAAGTCACAGAAACTACCAGAGCTTTTAGAACATGGACACTCAGAAAGGCACCAACACAATCACAACCTTGAACTCAGTGATTTTGGTGAACAGGGACCTTCCCAAATAACTCCCAAGGTATTTGATTAAGGAGGAAATTTATTCGCTGCACCAAGAGCAGCAGCTCCCACAGAGGACAAACCCCTGGCCCCACCAGGACATGGGTCAGCAAAGGGAAAACCATTACAGAAAATATTCTGTGCTGCCACCAAGACTTTCCAGAGAGGATCTGAAAGGCAATTCTCCAAAGTGACCCTGCTGAAAGCTCTCAGCTCTGCTTCTCTTTCATACAAAGGTTCTTTCCCTTCAGTAGAAAATTGGAAGCCAAGCAGAGAAAAGACTGTAACCCAAGGTAACCTGGCAAAACAAGAACTTTAATGGAACCACTTCTGAACCAAACAGCAGCACTGCAGGGGAAAGGAAAGGACATCCACTGCCCAAAAAGCTGCTCCTGCACTAATCAAAGCAAAGAATTACAAACCCCTGCAGCTGATAGGACACAACAGCACAAATAGAGGCTCATAAATGAAGAGTTAAATAAGGAAAGAGTGAATGGATGATGAGGCAATGAAATGGACAAAGAGCAACAGATACATGGAGCATCTACTTGCCAGCAAGAAAGTCAGCCCTGCAGTTATCAGAGATGAAAACCTGCTAGACAGCAAGCCAAGCCTCAATGAAATCACTAATAAATTAAACATTGCAAATTTACTGTGGCATGCTCGTGGATAACAAATTAATACACTAAGGCTGAGACACTCCTCAAGAGCCAAATCATGCAAATATTTAAAACTATATTAGTATTAATCTTGTCTATTACAGTAACATCCAAGAGGCAGGAGCATGAGCAATGTGCTGTGCAAACACAGAGCAGCAGCAGCCCGTGCCCTGGGGATTATCCCTTTTCCTAACTCTCACTGGGAGTTTATCTCTGTACAGAGGCTAACAATCTTTTCTTTCCTATGATTATAAACACATTTTATCTTCAGTATCTACTCACATGATGCAATAGCACGACTTCAGTGTGATAAACTCAGCTTAACAGCAGAATTTGTGGATTATGATCCCTTGCTAGTACTACTCAGCAGGGAAGGCCATCAGCTACAGTGATCTGCTTGCAGGATTTTGCCACATCTGATCCAAACTGTGGCTGATCACACTAAGCCACTCAGTTTTTCAAACTTATCTGTGCTATAAAAAAGATGTTCACGATGCTGGGATTGAAGGAATTTGGGGAGATTTCCCCACACACCTCTTTAACTGTGCTGATGGTGAAAGCACACAGAGATCCAGCAAATCACCTCAGAGAGGAGCAATTCCAGCTCCCCTCAAAAATGTAAAAAGCTGTGATTTTTCTCCTTCTCCGGCCACACAGTGATTGTGATGGACTGTGTTTGTTTTTCTGTTTTGTTTTCACATGAGCTGGCCTGCCCTGTCTCTCTCTGTGGCTTCTCCTAACTGTTGTTTGCCTCGGTGCCACCGAGCCCTCTGTCCCACGCTGTCATTTCATTCCTATTATTAGGTTTGTTTTGTTGCACATATCACAAATGAAAAGGCTGGTGGTTACAAGGGAAGCTTGTAATCAGCACCGAGTTCACCCCACGGTGCCAAAACTCACTCTGTGTGTGTGTGTGAGAAAAAGAAATTGTTGTTGCAGCAAGGAAAGGAGCTGGGAGGGAGACAGTGAAACAAAAGTTGTGCTCGGTCTTGTTTAAGATTTTTCCAAGCCATGAGCTTCTTTTGATGCTACAAAAGCCCAGACATTTCTCTGAAAACAGAGGGATTTTATAACATCATCTGAAGTACAAAAACGAGGCAATGGAACCTATATGTAAACAGTCATTAATAAGCTGTAACCTTCAAAGAAGGTAATTAATTAGCTCCAGTACTGTGCTGTCACCCTTCAGAGAGAGCAAAACGTATAATGGGGGTGTGATGGAGTCCAAAGAGCACCAGGCACTTGTAAAGTCACTTTTCATGATGCTAAAAGACTAATAATTCACAATGTTGATTTCTAACCATATAAACTTGTGCCACTACGAACAGCCATTGTACAAATCCATCCCACTGTCACTTCCCTCTAATGTAAATAGCTGTTTGTAATAAATGAAATTTTAAAAAATCAGTTCAGAACCAGAAACAGTTTGTGGAAAGCTACAGTTTAGTCAGGGATCTGCAGGATGGGGAGGGCAGGCACGGTGCTGCTGCTGCTGCTGCAGGGCCCTCAGTGTGCTCTGCTCTCTGGGAAGGGAGGGGGTGATGACACACAGCCCAATTCAGCAGGGAAACCTCATCATTATGTTGCAGGAGCAGCTCTCCCAGGGCAGATGATGGACTCACTTTGGCAGCACTAATGACTGTGGCAGTGTAAGACTGAATGTTGTCTCCACAGGCTCCACCACGGGACTGATGGCATCGGATCAGCTACGAGAAGAAAGACAGCAACCAAGTCACTACTATTAAACTCCACAAACCCAGAACCCATTACCAGAGCTCTTATTTATCATGTACAGTGGTGTGTTTTTTCCTACAAACAGCAAAAAGCCCTGCTGAGACACTTAACCCCTTTTTATAATCTTCTGGGTGCCACCCAGACTGTCGCGTCCCCCGCTCCAGTTTTCAATTACCAGATGAGTACTCACTAAGAATTCATAAACTTTGAAATGGTGGGATTTTTGGTCTGGCAGCAATACCACAAATAAATTTAAATAAATATAATCAAAAGCTTTAGCCATGTATATGTAACATTAAATATCAGCCATTCTAAGAATCCGAGTGTGGCTTTCCCCTCCTTTTTATGACGAGCAAGCAAAGAAATGACAAAGGAAAAGAGTTGTTTGAAACTTTGCATTTAATAGATTAAAGGAATGTACATGGGGTTTGCTTTTTATTGCCTGCCTTCAAAATCAATAAATCAAAACAAGACTCTTGTACCTGCCATCACCCTACAAAAGTAGGTTTTGCCTTTGAACCCCAAGTAACAATAGAATCTGTGCTTCTATGCAAAATTAGGAAAAAATATAGATATTTATTGCTTGCACACAGAACATGTTGCTTGTGTAACTATTTGAGCTAAAGAAAATTAAAAATTACTGTAAAATGTATTTCTTTCTAAAGGCTTTTCTGTCCTGCTTATATTTAAATATCCAAATAAAAATACCTAAACTAGGGAAAGCCCACAGTGAATTTACCTGGGGACACACAAGCCATTTAAACTCCCTTTGTGATACAATTCTTTTGCTGGTATTTTGGCAGCAATACTTTTCAAATCCCATGCTGAGCAGGGTTAGGTTTTCCAGCATCAGCAAGGTGTGGCACTAAAGGAAAGGCAGGCCTGAATTTGGGAAGAAATCTGTGCTGGAGGAGGCGTAACAGCAAATAGATTTCTAAAATCTGCCTCTGATAATTTCTGGCTCAGCTCTAGAAACAGCTTCTCCACTCACAGGTGGAAGGGAGAGAAAACATCTGCTTTGAAATAAAAATAAAAATAAGGCATTAGGAGCCGAATTCAGGCTTCACTTCAAGCTTTAAATACACAACCACTCCTCTGGGTAAAAGCAATGATCATTTCTTTGCTTGGGAATCTATTTTCTTTGTCTCTAGAAAGATGAAAAAAAGTCTGAAATTTTTCATATTTTTTCTTGAAGCTTAACTTTTTCAAAGCTGTTCAAAAGTGGCCAATTTAATGCTGTTTTCTAAGCTGCAGAGTGCATTGCTGTGTTGGCTCAGACAAACCCAGGCTCTGTCCAGACTCAGTTTCCCCAAAGAGAATTTAGAAGTGTTTTTTTGCCCACCTTCAGAAGTGGCTGTAATTAAATGCTTTAAACTTTTAAAGCACAAAATGGGTTGATTATTGTGTTACCTCACTGCAAACACATCTTGATGGCTGTCTTCTCTGCCTTCCAAGTTTCTTAAACTGAGATTTAATCAAATGTGCAAAGTAAAGATTTAAAATTTTAAAATACTTAGGACTGTCATTTTAAAGCAACTCCTCTTACAGACTTTCTTTTGCACATAGCTTTGTCCTGAGACCTTTTCTTGTCTTTTTGCCCCATATATACAAAATTTAGAAGTGTTTTTTGACATCAAACCCCTCCTTACCTTGTTTTCTGCATAAGCAAGCCAACGGCTCCCAAGAGCAATGGGATTCATGTTGGGCCCTGGACAAGGATAGCAGCCTGCAAAGTTGAAAAAGGCAACGTTAAGAAATATCTTAATGACTTCTCCCAAAGAATTTTATTTATTGCCAAGAAAACAAAAAGTCTAAACAAAAGCCTTGCAGTTGCTAATATCACTCAGTGGATGCTTGCATTTTTGTTTCTAGAGATAAGGCTGTGGTTAGATGAGCTATTTTGAACATTTAATTATGTGTAAATATTCATTTCTCCTTTTGTTTGCATTTTTAAAGCCATTTTGATACAAAAATGACATTCTGGGGTGAGGGAATATTGATGTTTGACTCGATTGGTTTTGCATCTTCACAATTTAATTAATTTTATTTGATTGACACCGTTCTGTTGGTGAACAGCTCACTCACTTCAACCTCTTCTGGATTTTTACTGCATGAAAGGATGCATTGTGCTCTTGGTTTCAGTTTTAGTAATTCTATATACAAACCCTCAGTCTTTCAAAATGCTTTTGCTTTTGATTTTACCAATTCTCTATACAAGCCCTCAGTCTCTCCATATACTTTTGCACAAACTTTACCCAGTGGGAAAATTTGTAATTTCTTTTAAATTGGTGGCAATGTTTCCACTGTTCACCTGCTTTCCATTATCTTTATATTATCATTCAAAATAGATTTATACATATGGATAAAAATGAGCATAGAAAAGAGAATTATTCCTGAGGATTTAAACATGAAAATAGCTGTTAGACAAAATAGCTGTGAATGAAAACATGGAAAGGCTTAAAATGAATCATATTAAATGGCATTTCATATGTAAAACTTTTAAATAGGTATTTTTATAAAATGTTGTAAGTAAAATAAATTTTTTATAAAGAAAATAATTTGTATTTGTACAAATTATTTTATTTTAAAATAAGCATTTTTACATGAAAAAATGAGGAGTAAAGAACAGGGGAAGGAGGAGGCTATCAAGCAAATGGTTAATCTCACTTTTCATCAGATCTTAGGCTAATTCAGTCAATTTAGCAATTTAAATCCTCTCACTGATTGGCCAAGAAACAAAATATTGAAGACCTTGCAGACGTGTGTGTCTGATTTAAAGGAGCCCTGGGCAGCTGCTCCTGTACCCAGGGAGGGAGCCCAGGCAAACTGCATTTCAGAACACATCCAACACAACTTTTATTCAGTGTATTGCTTAAAATCCTAATAAAAAATAAACCCCAAACCCAGTCAAGTGAAGTTTTCTATTTTCTGAATCTCTGATGTGAGACTCTGACCCTGCAGGGAAAAGAACCCAATACCCACAAACGTCCAGTTCTGCTCGAGAAGAGCCCAGAACATTTCCTGAGCACAGCAGAACTTCCAGAAGGGAACAGGTTTTATTTGCCACACCTGCAAAGCAGTGAGAAGCAGTGTGGGAGGTGTCAGCACCTTTCTGGAAGGTTCCATGGAAATTTGACAATGCTTTGGATGCGGGTTTGGCCCCGCCGAGATAAACAAGCCTGGATTTCATTTTCCAGAGCAGAGCACGGAGGGAATTGCAAAATTCCAAAGATCACAGCGAGCTGCTGGAAAGGTCAGAAAGGAAGGGAAGGAGAGAATGAATTCACCCAGTTAAACCCAGAATGAATTCATGAATTCAGCCAGTTAAACCCAGTATGAATTCACCCAGTTAAACCCAGAATGAATTCATGAATTCACCCAGTTAAAGCCAGAATGAATTCACCAGTTAAACCCAGAATGAATTCACCCAGTTAAACCCAGAATGAATTCACCCAGTTAAACCCAGAATGAATTCATGAATTCACCCAGTTAAAGCCAGAATGAATTCACCCAGAATGAATTCACCCAGTTAAACCCAGAATGAATTCATGAATTCACCCAGTTAAAGCCAGAATGAATTCACCCAGTTAAATTCAGAATGAATTCACTCAGTCAAACCCAGAATGAATTCATGAATTCACCCAGTTAAACCCAGAATGAATTCATGAATTCACCCAGTTAAAGCCAGAATGAATTCACTCAGTCAAACCCAGAATGAATTCATGAATTCACCCAGTTAAACCCAGAATGAATTCACCCAGTTAAACCCAGAATGAATTCATGAATTCACCCAGTCAAACCCAGAATGAATTCATGAATTCACCCAGTCAAACCCATCCCAGGCAGGGTTTGTGAGCCCTTATCGCCAGCCCGATCTCAGGAAGGAAAACGAATTCTGAAGAGATGATGCCACAATTGTTATTGCATTCCAGGAGTGCATAAAATGTGGGTAGCCAGAGCCTTTTAAGGAACAAAGCAAGCAAAAAAAAAAGGTTGTAAATACAGTCCTGGGTTGTAAATACAAACGTGTTCTTCCGATGACATTATAGATCAGGAGCGCTGAGGTTTTAATGCCGACTTCTGCCTCGGCAGCTCTTATCTGGGTCAGGAAAGGAATTCAGGTCCCCAAACCTTTCTTTTACCTTCCCTTTTATGTATAAAATGCAGCACTAAAAGTTGCCAGATGATAACGCTCGTCATGTAAATCTCTACAGTGACTACAGAACCAGTGACTTGCGTTTCCCAAATTCAGAACATCCCTGCAGGAGAAAACTAAAGGAGTCTGAGCAATTCATAGCAAAAAACCAAGTCCTGCTTGGAAAAGGGAGCTGTTCTCAATTACTTCAGTGAACTGAAGCCATTGAAGAACTGCAAGAAGAATTCTTCCAATCCAAAACTGATCACTGAACAGAAGAGTTACTTGGAAAAGCTGGGACTGCCCTCCCCAAACGCACTGGCCGTGGTTTGTCCCATGAACTGGGCTCAGTCAATCAGACTCCACTCACAAATCAACCAATTCTAAGAATAAACTCCACAAAGGTCAACAATTCAGCTCGGTCCTAAACTCTACTCTCCGATACGAAAAACAGCGTTAAAAAAAAAAAGGAGCCATTTCCTCCCTTTCTTTTCTTTGCAAGTCTTTGCATTTTGGAAACTTGCAGCAGCACAAGGATAAACAAAGGGTTATACTTTATGGGAAGGAAAAGCAAATTGTTTTTCTGCTTTCCAAAAAAACAGCTGGAGTCAGCAGAACATCATCTATGAGGCAAATGAAGAGACAGACACGGCGTGACCCATCCAATCCTCAGCAGCCCCACTCTCTTAAAGATTAACTTCTATTTCTACCAGACTTCAAAACAACAGAGGAAAAAGCCATTCTAAGCAATAACAGCAGCAACTTTAGCGTGTTTACAATAGCAATGAACATAATGAGAATGCAGAACTAACTGTCAAGAAGACCAAAGTTTCCAAGTTTTAATGACAGCATGGAGAGGTCATCCAAGAAAGGATCACTCAGGGAAAGTCCTTCCAAAAGTGCAGCAAACCAAGCAAGTACTAAAAAATATCTGATCATAGAACCAGCTTAACTGGGCCTGTAACTCACAAAAATATAGGTGAAAACCTACTGGAAACTACTTCATAACTTTTGAGTACACACTGTTATCTTCTGCCTCTGTGCAGACGAAATGAGAACTTCAAAGCTGGGAAAAAAGGAAGAAAAACTGCATATTGAAAATCAGAATCAAAGTCCAAGTTTTTCTGCTAATTTTCTCAAGTTCCTACACCCAAAAATTCCAACTGGTGCTGCCCTAAGGAACAGTGAGGAGTAAAAAATGGGGCTTGGCTAAGAACACCCTGGACTCACATCCTGTGTTTCTGTTTTCCCACTTCCAAGATGTAAATGTTACCTACAGCCCCATAAGTAAATTTTTCAGTGTTAAATTTCTACATTTCTTCCCTTTTTTTAAAAAATAACTGGGTTATAAAATTATAACTGCAATAAGGATATAGTTTGTGATTACTGGCATTCAAAAAAGCATTAAACTTACTTGTTGCTGTGATGATTTTATATATTTCGTTTTACTGAGAATACAGGAATCCCATGTTACCTGAAGCTCTCCAGAGAGCTACACTTTGGAGAGCTTTACTTTGTGAGTGAGCAAAGAGAAGGTTTATTTATTTTCCATTAATTTTCCATTTATTTCCATTAATTTTAATTATTACCCTTATGGTAGTGATGAAAATCTCTACCACCCTCTGGAGATTCAAAGCCATAAGCTCATAATAAACCAAATCATCTCCTCAACTCATCTTTGAAAATTCACACACATAAATATCCCTGACTCTGACTCTGGATCTTTGCATCAGTCTTGAGCTCCTCCAAGAAAGCCAAGGCTCCAGAATTGTTTTCCAAAAGCTGATCCTGGATCTTCAGTGATGGCAATGTGAACACAGAGAGAGCAGCCAAGAGGAGAAAAGCAACACATTGCTGTGCTCTCCCTTGTCCTTTAAACAAACAGCTCACAGGGAAAGCTCTGCTCAGAGGGACGCACTCACTCCAGGCTGTGTCAGCTCCAGCACAGCTTGGGCCAATAAATCACAATAAACCTGATCCACTTCCACTGGGGCAGCTCCTCAGCAGCTCCACAGCTTCTCCAGAAAATAGAGATTTAAAGGAGATACAGGAATACAATATTCTCTCCAGAAAAATGGGATGTTAACAGTCAGAACCTGTCTGAGCTAAGTCAGGGCTTATTTCCAGTTTGCAGAACGATGCACTCAGAACTCCCCACCCACAGTTTTATTTCTTTCTCAAACCTCACTAAAACACACTGGAAAATGACATCTGAGAAACTATTGCAAATTAATACGTGAATTAATAAAGCTGAGGGAATGAAAGAGCCAAATCAGAATCACCTAACATTGCTTTCCTTCGAGCACATCCCATCATGTTCATCTTAAGACACTACTGGTTGATTTTTAATTTCACAGCACATTATAAGAACTTCATTCCCTACAACAATATTTATAGTACAGAAAAAAAAAAATCTGGTTTTGGTATTTCCCAGACTTTCATCCCCTCTATCTTGACTTTGTTCTTACTTTTTAATGAAAAACATTTTAAGTTCTTTTCTGTCTTGTTTCAGTCTTTTTCCCTATCAGTTTAATAGGAAAACTTTATTTTTCCAGCATTTTCACTGATTTCTTTTCCCCAATTCTCTCCAGTTTCCTTTGCAGTGGTCCATGCTCATCCTTTTTTATAACTAATTTTGATTTATCATTTAATAGGGGGGAATTTTACTGGATATGTCACACCTTGTATGTGTGAGGAATCCATACCAGAGGTTTTATTTCAAGCTGAGGGGATGGGCAGTTATTGATACAAAAGCCTTTTAGGATTTTGTCTCTAATCCCAAACTAAGGCAGAAATGGCATCTTTTGGGTCCCAGGGAATGCCATGAAGGCAGAGATTCCCAGGCTCACCTCCATCCTAAGGAAACCTCTGGAAAAACAAGGATTTTTCTGTTCAGTGCCTGGCAAGGTTCATTAAAGATGACACATGTCAGCTGAAGTGTCCAGTGGTTCTAAACACAGTTTTCTAAACAAATTCCAAAAGAAGTAACTCATTTCAACAGAAATTCTTTGCCTTTAATCATTCAAAGGACTTGCTGGATTATCACTTCCAAAATCACTGAAGCAGGGCCATTGTGTATTTTTAAATAAATAGCTCCAAGAACCCACTGAAGTGATGCTACTTCCCTAATAATCAATCTGCAATTCTTTTCTGGGTCTTACAGAACACAGAGCTCTCCATAGGAATGGAATGACAAAACTCCATCCTTAATTCAGAAAGCAGATCCATGGCAGAGAGCACAGAGAGGGAAAATGCAATAAATAATGGGTAGAGCGATACTGTTGTAGCAAAAAACCTTGTTTATTACAAGGAAAACAAATCATTTAAGTTGTTTTATCTAATTTTTTTTTGGTTGGTTGTTTTGTTTTTTTGGTTTTTTTAGCAAACCAATTTTTTTGTTGTTTATAAACTGTATAAAGCAATATTGTTTATAAATTCCTCTGGGTTCCTTCTAGATGAAAGGCCCTGTGTAAATGTTATTACTCTCACACTGTCACATACTTTCCAAAACTCTTCTATTGTTCTTGTACTTCCTTCTGTTTAAGTATCACTCATAAAATGGAGTAAAAGAGCAAAGGAGCAGGATGGACCCACTGAGAAATCAGGTTTGCCACCCAGGGCCTTTTTTTCTTACTTATTTATTATTATTATTAAATTATTATCATTATTATTACTACAGAGATCTCCTTCCCTGTCCACTCTACCATGGCAGTTTGAAGCATCTGCACTTTGATGCTCCCAGTGGGTCCCTTCCAAGTCATGGATTCCATCATTTTATGATTTTACTGTCCAAGCCCAATCCCAGAGCTTTCACTAAAAATATCAGCGGCCTTTCATATTCATTAGGTCTTGCTGTTTAATTTAGCACCAATTTGATTGATTTCAGGGCAATGTTTAATCTCAGGTTTACTTTCTTATTTTGTTCAGACTTGGACAGTGACAAATAATAAAAGTTGCCACTGAGGTTGTTGTTTCTGCACAGGACAATGTCAGATGGCTTTGCTTGCCCTTTAACATTAAGGATTTGGGTGCTTTCGATAAAAATAACTTATAGAGAAACAAAGAGCACTTCCTGTTTTACATCTCATTTGTAAAACTGTCAGAGTCTGGAGATATGACAGACAGACATCTCGGGGACTGAGGCCTCTGTTGTGGCTTTTTGCAGCTTTTCTGTTGTATTTACATTTTCCTGCACTGGAGCAAAACCTCCTGCAAGCACCAAAGCTGTTTGTTCCCATAAATCCACCACTGTGCCCTAAAGACTTCTCCAAAAAGTGTTCCAGCATTGTCCTGGAATGGTGAGACACTGGTTCCCACAGCCAGGAATAAAAAAAAAAAAAAAATCTTATAAATAATGCTGTTAGAAAAAAAAAGAAAAATTAAATCAACATTTCCCAGGGAAAAACACCATGAAAGGGCAGGTGCTCATAGAAATGTGGGTGTATAAAAATTAGAAGTGCTTATAGCAATCCACAGGGACGTACTTGGCTCTTCTTCACTGATCAAGAAAATGCTGTGAGTCAGGAGCTCCCTTCCCAGCTGCCCTGAGGACTTTCGATCAGGGCTGACCCCCACAGACAAAGGAATCCTGTCAATGATTACCCCGTGTGGGACAGCAGCAGGAATGCCCACAGCTCAGGAGGGAAACACAGAACCTCTGCAGGAATGTGACTCTTCAGGCATTAAACCTCCTCATAAGACACCCAGAGCTTTCACTTTGAAGTCAAGAGCTCAAACTGCTTCCTGTGAGCCCGACAGGGAAAGGAATTCCAACAGAAATGTCCAAAAAAGCCTTGAAGATTTCCAGACCAGCCCTGGGACAAACTGAAACCACCAAATTATTCCTTGTGTGTGAATGTGAGAGCACACAGCAATCCCAAATCCAAAGTGCAGATCAGAGCATCCAACACCATTTGCTTTGGGGTTTTACTCACTTGGAGAGGTGCAGGACATTCAACATCCACAGACTGATTTTGGCTTGTGGGGAGGAGCCTTTCCAGAATTTCTATACAATAAACCTACTCTGACTAAAATCTGCAAAATTACCTCTCAGGGCTCTCCAGAACAGCATCAACAGAAACGTGGTGCCAGCTAATGGCTGCAGTAAGTGTCTCCATCCCTGGGGAACCCTGGATGGAGAATTTATCAATATGAGGAGTGAAGGGCCAGGGAGGCTGAGCAGGAGCTCCTTATCAGACACAGGGATGATGCCACGTGCATGATGTTATCTGGGAGCATCTTTGCTCAGCCCAGGGGGTGGGCAGGATGTTCTTTATGGACAAGGAAAGGATCCATCAGGCCATATTCATAATCAGCAGTGCTGCACTAAGTAAGCAGTTTTGGGGTGAGGAGCACTGATGGAATAGAAATCAATGGAATTCAGCTTTTCTGCAGCTTTTCTTTAGAGCAAAGTAGGGGCAAAAAAAGCCTGAGCATCACTTTGGTTTCTGTGCATCACTTTGGTTTCTGATCCTTCAGCCACTGAAGGAAACCTGAAGTGAACCACAATAAAACTCTGAGCTATTTAAGAATCTATTTAAAATCCACACCTTGACACTCACTACTAGTAAAGAAAACACATTCTTAACATCAGCATCAAATGAATTTATTTTTAGTCTGGCCAGATGAGCACCTAAAGCAGTGCAGGATGTGAAATTCCTCCCCTTGGTGTCTTTCCTTAGGGAAAGGAGCTGGCTCCAAGCACCAGGAGAGCAGTGATGGATGGAAGGGACTGCCTGGAGACTGATGTTCTGCCTTCTCCTAGCAGACATTTGAAAATCAGAACACCCCACAGGGCAGATTATGGGATATCCTGGTGATTTTTCTACAATAGTTACAGCATGTTTTCTCTCCACGTTTAAGCACCTGTCTTAAATTCCCTCTCCCAGTCTGGAGCACCTGTACACTGAGGTTTTGTTACAAAAGGCACAAATAAAACATTCTGGCTCCCTGCCATCCAAGTCAAATCAGCACAATTCCATGTAATCCCAAGCAGGGGAAAACAAAGGTTGGTTCCATGTCAAACTTGCTCAGGAAAAATCAGGAAATGCAGGAGTTAAAACGTTCCAACAGCAGCACGAACTTGTCCATCTACATCCTGAATATTTTATGGCATATTTATTGTAACAATATATTAAGCTACACATCCAACCACAAAAACAAAAACAGAAAGACAAACACTCCTCATGTGCACAGCAGCTGCATTAGCATTTCTGAGGAACTTCAGAATTCCTGACACTGCTTTTAATTGGACATTCTGCATTTCATTTCTATGTATAATCAACAAAACAGAGCAGAGCTTCTGCTTCACATTTGTGCTGTCTCAGTGAGGCTCTAAGGCTCCCACACCACTTAGGCATGGAAGATGTGATTTCCACACCAAATCTTCTCGAAAATAAAGATTTTCTTTTCTCTAAAAGCAACACAAAACCCTTCAAAGAGTCAGTGATCCTCAGCAATATTCCTGCCCTTTGTGCCCTCCCTCCTGACCAAAACCAGCCAGAGAATCTTTTCCATGCTGTCACATTCTCTGGGCAGGCAGTGACACCCTCATGTCCGGTTTTCGGCTGTTTGGAGGGCCTGGAAAGGCCCGGGGTGGCCTTGGGGCAGCCCGCGTATCAAAGGACGAGAAGAGGCTTCAGTTCTTCTTTCGGTCTCTGTGTTTATTAATTGTTTATCTAAAAGATTTTCTCTCGGCCCGACAGAGCTCTGCTCAGCAGCCAGCCATGAGCACACTGTGCTGCCCTCCGGGCGGTCACCTATCTTTATACCCATGGTTACGTGTACAATATTTATCATTTTTCCCCAATACCTTTTATTCTTATTGTCCGGTGCACTTTCAGTAATAACCAATCCCAAAGTGCCACCATCACCACAGAAGATGGAGGAGAAGAAGAAGAAGAAGAAGGACAGGACACGCCCCAATTCCTCCATCTTACTTCTCTAAACCCCCCTGTACAGAAATCCTAAACCCTGTGTCTCACTCTCTAATTAACCAATCCCTTCACCATTCACCCCGGTGAAACCCTCCTGTCCTCATACAGGTGTCGTCTCCTGTGGAGGATCAAAGTCCAGCCACCAGACACTTCTGGAACATTCCAGGACTCCCAAGCCCCCCAAGGGTGCTCTCGGTGACACCTCAGTCCTGAGGTGCTGAGATCCCACACCCTCACAGCTGAGGTGCACCAGTCTGGGCAGGACACAGGCTGCCTCAACAATGCAAACAAAAAAGAATCCAAGACCTTTCCCTCAGCTTCCTTCTCAAGGATTGCTATTTTTTAATTGATACTGGCACTGTCCTTAAATAATTTTTTCCAAGGCACAGCCAAGGAAGGCAGTGGTGGCCTGTTGGCTGCCTGCCAGCTCATTTCCATCCCCCTGCAAGCACAGCAGAGCAGTTGAAGCCTTTAAAGATGCGCTCTCAGCTCCAGGAGATTTCAGCACATGAAATGGGGCAGCTCAGACAAAAGCCCTGCTGTGCCCCAACGTGCCAGGGCACAGCACCTGCCTGGCAGCAGGAGCCAGGGAATGGCTGAGCTTGGCATCCTCAGCACAGAACCCCCAAATCCAGGGGAAACCACAGCTCTGCCCACTCCCAGCGTGGCACTGCCACAGGGAAGGGCTGGGCTGGCTCCAAAATGCCCCAAAAATGAGCTTGTCCTTAATTAAACCAGAGGAAAGTTTCAGGAAATCTTGAATTTCTCATATTAAAAAGCAGCACAGCTGGAGAAATACACTGGCATTAGTGACATTTTAGGAAGTTTTGGACTTCCTAAAAAATAATTCTTTCATTCCTCCAAAAGTTTTAATTTATCCTCTTTAAATTCCACAGCTGTTCCACAAAAGGCAAATCAAAGTTATGTTTAAAACAGAGCATCCCTGCTTCTCAAAATTAACTTCAGGACTTAAATATTTAAAAATAAATTGCAGTACCTTAAAAATACCCAATAAAATAAGTCCAGAAATTCTCAGAATACACATTTAACTGAGGGGTTTTCTTAACTTTTGGTCTAAAATAAAGCAAGGCTTGTACTCTAATTCTTTTTGATGAAATAAAAGGGAGGGAGTGATGAATAGGACAGAAATAAGTCCTTCCCCATTTGGATCCTGTCACTGAATCCCAGCAGATTCCCAGTGTCTCACATCCATGGATAGGAAGAAACTGACACCTATTGGCAACTTTAATATTACTGCATGTGGCTGCTTCCCTCAAACTATGACAGACACAGCTTCTCCTAAGGAGATTTTTCTATAAATACAGAGAAAATATTAAAAAATAATTTCAACTTTTCTAATTGTGATTGAAAATACATCCACAAAAATGGAGACTCTTTTAAATAATAAAACTCTGACCTTTCCAAAGTCAATTATGAACTGTAAAGTCACATAAAAAACCCAATGTGCCTAAGGAACAAAAATATGAACAGTGGGTAGATCACTGTTGATGTGGGTTTAACTGCTGCTGATGTGATAACCTGGAACTCCCACCTGAGGCTTTTACACATATTTGTGCAAAATGAACAAAAGAATTGCTCAGCTACTGATGGATTGCAGTGTGGCTGCCCATTACAATCAGTTACAGCAATAATAAATACAGAAAAGAGTTAAATATTCACAGAAAAGCATTTGGGTTTGGGGTTTTTTTTCTAAGCAAGTTTTCCTGAAGCTCCAAATTATTAATTGAGACCTGCTTTGAGGATTTAGAAATAAAGAAACAAACAAAAAGATCTTTTCTGTCCACCTCTGAGCCCAAAACTGTACGTACTGGTGACGAAGAATTTTTTGGTGAAAGTGCAGCTGTCAAAGGCGGCGATTTTCTCCTGCAGGACCACAACGAGGATCCTGAAAACACAGAAATGGAAGGGCCACTTTAGCCATTAAATGCATTGGTTTAAAGATTCAATATCTAAATGTAATTATTCCAAAAGCATCAATAGAAGCTGTGCAGTGATGAAGTGCCAGGTTACCAATCCCTGGCAGTGATCGAGGGCTCTCTCTGCTCCCAACCACACCAACTCCAGCGCAGGAAGCGCAGGGGGCTGAGCCACAGCAGCACAGCACTTCTGTGCTAAAGCTCCTGCACTCAAAGCTCCATTAAAAAGCAAGAATGGAGCAGCAAAGACCCTGAATTACTGTCACTGACTCAAACAAATCGGCAGAACATGAGCTAAATGTCAAATAATCCCACTGCCCACCTCAGTGCAAATCTATTAAAACATTTTATTTGCTAAAAGCAGGGGGGAGTGCAATACCAAGAACATCAGCACACAGGCAGAGCTGAGAGAGGCAGAATTTGGGTCAATTAGCATATTGAAGATGTATGTTTATGTGTCTGCTTGTACATTACACTTTTATTGTAAAGGCCAAAAACCACAGGGTAACAGGAAACATGGTGCTGCCTCAAAACACTGAGCCCAGAGATGCAAATGTGGAAGCAGAGCAGCACCTTGGAAATTTCAGAACCAGGGAACTCTTTCTCCCACACTGATGACTCCCAAAATCAAGTTTTTAAAAGCCTGGCATGAAAGAAGCACCTGGGAAACCAACACATAAAACCTACATTTAGCAATATGACATAATTAACAATCTGTTATTCTCTCATTAGGCAGGCTGTGAGAAAGCATTTTTTAATTAGCTGTCAATATAGAGCATTATTAAATATTGTTTTAATGGTTTTAATTGTAAAGATACAACATGGAAAAAAATTAATCACATCTCTCAGTGACTAAAACACACCTAATGCTTCATGTGAACATTATGACTGTGTGTTACAGCCCAGAACAGTCACCTTTAAAAAGGGGATGAATCACCTCAGCCTCAACTCACATCCTTGGGGAAAGGGTGATGATTATTTCCCACAAGTGTGAAATCAGCCTTAACCCCTTTTTCCCTATTTTTATCTGTTTTGCCATAAGAACACTTCCTCTTATCCCATGAGAGCTCAATACCTGTGAAGAACTACACTGAAATCAAAATATACACCACCCCCTCATGCTTGCTGATATTTTCAGATAAATAAATAACATTAATTAGTTTTGGACATATTAGTAGTTTTAATTAAATGACATCTTCCAATTGTTGAAACTGCAGGAGAGAAAACCAAAGAAAATGTACCAATTCTAACTTTTCCTACATTGCCTAAAATAAAGGAAACCAATGAATAATGGGAAGGCTTTGACTGCAGGTGGAAGTGTAATGTGTATATATTGCAAACCTATGGATATTTAATGGGAATATTTCCCAGTCCTGGAGATTTTTGTTTTCTCCTCCTTGAAGCCACTCTGTCTTTCTGCAGAAATGAACCCCCCAGATGGATGATTCCAGAGCATTTATTGATCTATTTATTTTTAGTAGCAAGTTACACTTAGTTGCACAAGTTTGATGCAGAGCCCCCATCTGCATCAAAACCAGGCACAAAAACCGAATCATTTGCAATTTTCCAAAGATTTGTGTTGTTATTGACTGAAGGGCCATCCATTCTGGCACGGCAATATGGATTCCCAAAGAACTGCAGGAATTTCTCCATCCAGGGCTCTCCCTTTACCCCAGGAGCTGGATTGCACCATTCCCCAGGGCACCTGAGGCCACGGTGACTCATGGCAGCCACGGGAGGGTGAAGGGAGCAGAGCTCAGCAGGGCTTGGACCAAAGTCACCGCTCCAAACTCTCCCACCAGCAGTGCCAAGTGCAGGATCCTCACACAGGGATCCTGGCATTTCTCTTCTGCCTTAAAAAAGATGCGGCAAAGTACAAAGCAAACCACAAAATTCCAGTTTGGTGTGTCTGGGAGAGATGGGGATTTCACATTCACTCAGCAAAACTTCATTCCACGGACACAACAGATGCTGTTCTCTTGGAGCTCTGGGATCCTCAGCCTCCAGAGCCATTTTCTGCCTATCCCAACCCAGAGATGCTGCTTTGTTATCTGACTCACTGGAACATTATTCCCTGCAAACCACAGACTGCACACCAGGAATGTTTTGGATGTGCAGGGAGGCAAAATCTGACAGACCAACACAAAGAAGAGACATAAACTCCTTAGTGCTCTGTGCTGTTTAAACTCTCTGTGATCCCATTTCCCCAGCTGTAGGTGGATCATCGAGGATTTCAGCAATTCCTGCTCACCCTTTAGCACAACTGAAAGAAGCTTAAATGATTTTTTTGGTTTGAGCTTCTTAAACCAAAGCCATGGGGGAAGCACATTGATGTATTCCAACTGAAACACTCCTTGAGAAACAGAGAACCAGGAGAGTGAAAAAAAGAAAATCAGGGAGGTGATACACCAGAAATTGTATTTATTACCAAACTCTGGCATGCCCTAACACACAAGGAATGCAGAGAGAGCACCCTTACCTTTTATTGCAATGCAGGTCATAAATAGGAGTTTTGAACTGGATGGACTTGACCATCTCTCCTGTTCTCAGGGAATACAGATCCACACAGCAGTAGGGTGGGCTGGTGCTGAAAGGAATTTAAAGAAGATTTTAGTGGAAATCAGGGCATTTTAAAAACTGGGGTTTAATTCTTTCTGCCTCCTTATGTTGCTTAGCACACTGAAGGAAAAGTCACAGAACCACAGAATTATTAAGATTGGAAAAGACCTCCAAGAACATCAAGTCCTGGACCCAGAACTCCAACAATCCCAGCAGAACCCTGGAGAACAAAGGGTCAATATAAACCTCCTACATTAGGGAGGAAAACTGAATAATGATCTCCACGATGGCCATCAACCTGTATTGTGCAATTGATTATCAAACACTTGGTTTCTTTTACCCCCAGGAAGACTTGGGAAGTTTTAAACCACATCCTAGTACAAAACTACTCCTCGGAGTAACTCTCTCCTACAGGGAGGACTCTCCCAGAGCAGCAGCTGAGCTGCCTGGGGCTGCTGCAGACACCTCACCCACAATTTACATTACATCCCTGATGGACTTTTGTTTGAACCATACACATCTTTTCAACTCTTTGTGTCACTTTTATCATTTTTTTTATATAAATAAAAGCTTTGAGGCCATTTCTTAATAAAAAAAGGCTGAGTGGGAAAAGTGCTGAGTGTTGGATAGGGCCGAGGAGGCAGTGGTGGAAACCCTTTTAGGGGCTGAGCAGAGGCTTTGATGTGGCAGCTCTGCTCCACAACACCTTTCTCCCCCTCCAGGAACGCATTAAAACCTTGGCTATTTCTAGGTCAAGGAATAAGAAGGAGCACAAATTGCCAGCTGTACAAACACATCCTGAGCATTGGTAAAAGAGGGTGTTCCCCCCTGCCCAGATCTGTTTTATTTTACAGAGTTTCACACAATTCCTGCCCCAGCACTCACTTGTCTCTTGGATCTGCTCAAGCTGCTCGAGAATTTTCTGGAAAGTTGGAGGACAAATGCCAAGTGTTTACCCTCAGTGCTTCAAGAGCATAAAATGGTTTACACAGTAATGTATAATATGGTTATACAGTAATGTATGATATACAGTAATGCATAATACACAGTAAATGCATAGCAAGACAACTGTCTGAAAAAAAAACTGAAAAAATAACTTTTGACATTTTGCCCACTGAAATTTTTCCCAAAATATACATTTTTCTAGGCTAATAACTAGAGGGTGCAATTTATTACTTCAAGCACTTCAAAGGCCCTTCAAAAACACCTTTAAACCAGTGAAACTCGAGTCAGTTCCCTCACATTAAAGTTCACTCCTGCTCAAAAACACAGAAAGCCACTGCAAGATCTATGTACAAACTTTTTTAAATTAAGTGATTTATTACCTCTAGCAAATTGTAATATTGATAGAAGGGGAATTTCAAAACAGGAATCTCCAAAGTAGATATAGCTAAAACTATATCAACACACTTAAGTGTGATTACTATTTCCACATCAGCCTGTTTTGAACAGTTTTTCCAATTTATGGGTAATAATTCTGTCACTCAAATGCATAATTATTATCATGATATCTTGGTTGATCATGGTAAGACAATTCTACCAATGCTTTTGTCAACTACGCTGGGTAAAACCTTGAGTTCAAGTGCCAATAACCAAGGAATATCATGGAATCACAGAATTCCAGACTGGGTTGGGTGGTAAAGGACTTTTAAAGAAAGCTCATTTGCAGGGACACCCTCCACTATCCCTGTCCCCTAGCCTGGAATATTTTATATAGATAGGCCAGAAAGACTCTGAAATTCTGTCAGAAATAAAATTCTTGTTAATAAGCCCCATAGATTATCAACAAATATTCACTATGTATCCTGATTGTTCAAACAGCTGCAGAGATCAACAACTTCTTTAAAGGTAATAGACACAAATCCACCAACAACTTTAAAATGTGGCAATAATAAATGAATAAATACTCTCAGGCCTTTGTGTCCTCCTCTGTGTGAGTGCTGCAGTGCAGGGAGGGAAGGACAGAGCAGATGCCTCATCCAGCTGGCACTTGGGGACATCTGTGCCCGTGCCCCACGCCAGCATCAGCTCCCCCCATGTCCGGTTTTCGGCTGTTTGAGGGGCCTGGAAAGGCCCGGGGTGGCCTTGGGGCAGCCGCGTATCAAAGGACGAGAAGAGGCTTCAGTTCTTCTTTCGGTTTTTATGTTTATTAATTGTTTATCTAAAAGATTTTCTCTCGGCCCGACAGAGCTCTGCTCAGCAGCCAGCCATGAGCACACTGTGCTGCCCTCCGGACAGTCACCTATCTTTATACCCATGGTTACGTGTACAATATTTATCATTTTTTCCCAATCCTTTTTATTTTTATTGTCTGGTGCACTTTCAGTAACGACCAATCCCAAAGTGCCACCATCACCACAGAAGATGGAGGAGAAGAAGAAGAAGAAGAAGGACAGGACACGCCCCAATTCCTCCATCTTACTTCTCTAAACCCCCCTGTACAGAAATCCTAAACCCTGTGTTTCACTCTCTAACTAACTCATCCCTTCACCATTCACCCCGGTGAAATCCTCCTGTCCTCATACAGGTGTCGTCTCCTGTGTAGGATCAAAGTCCAGCCACCAGACACTTCTGGAACATTCCAGGACTCCCGAGCCCCCCAAGGGTGCTCTCGGTGACACCTCAGTCCTGAGCTGCTGAGATCCCACACCCCCAGACCTGCTGGGTGCCACCATGGCAGAAAAGCTCTGTGCAGAATGTTTGCACAGAGGCAAACACACCACCCAGAACACTCGTGCTTTTTAAACAGGAAAAAAAAAAAAAATTCAAAAGGAGAAGAGTGATGGAATCGACACGAGGGCTGATTTTTCCGTGCCTTGAAGGCTTTGGTTTATCAAGGGTGGATTTTCCTCCTCTCTGCCACACAATGAACATCCCACTCAAAGAGAGATGGACCCAGTGACAGGCTGGTCTCATGAGTCTAGAGAGGAAAAAAAAGAGCTTGGAGGTGTAAAACTGAAATAAAACTTTTGCTGGGAAAGCTGCCCTGTATACGAAATACTCTTTATGTGAGGATTTTCCAGTCAATTGAGGCCTTTAATAAAATCTCTGGCCAATATCACTGCACTTTATACCACCTTCACAAAGTTTCTTTAAAGCCCAGCCTAAAGCACAGACTTGTTTTTATTAATTACTTTTGGTGCCTTTAAGAGGAGACAAAAATATTAAAATTTACACTGAAATCCTATTTAAAGTAACTAATAGTTCAACATAATCTCTTACTAGGCCCAGCTTTAACAACCTGCAGGAGTAAAAAAAAAAAAAAAAAAAAAAAAAAATAGAATTTGCTGTAAATATTAGGTTGCTAAGAGCCTGAACTGGAATATAATTTCCAAACTTGTAGAGACAACAGGTGAGAGAAAAGTGACAGCAATTGCAAGGAACTGGCTGCTCAAGGTATACCCAAAGGATTGGCACAGTAAATTATTACCACAAAGTTGGGTTTGCTTTTTTAAATTATACTCTATAAAGCATCAAATCTACCAATAAATTGCTGCTAAAAAAGGCTATTTCCATGTGGGCATGAGGAGGATGCTGACAGTGACCCAAGTTTTTAATCAGCAGGAGTGGTTACAATCCTCCTGCTCCACCTCTCTGGTGCTTCACAGAAAGGGAAGAGAAGCAAAACAAAACAGAGCACAGAGTTAATTAATTGAATATTGGAAAAATTCCTGCCCTGAACCTTTACACTGGAAAGTTGAAGCATGAGATTTGATTATGATCTTTGTAGCAATATTAGGAACGTGGGGAGACCACAAAGGCAATTCTGTTCTCCTCAAGGGCCCTGAAGAAGGTTTGCTCAGATTAACAGATTTCAATTCTGGAAGGATCATCTTCTCTTTCCAGGCCATGCACAAAATGTCCCAGAAGCTCAAAGAAATTATTTTTTACCAAGCAACCTAATCTTGTCTTAAAAGACTTTGACCAACAATGAGTCCTTTATTTTTATGGTGAGTGGTTCCAACATTTTGATCCTTTTATTTTTATGAAATGACTTCTTAGTGCCTGACAGAATTGGTGCATATTCTGCTTTTTGGCTTCTGTGTCTCTGTCAAGGACACGAAAAGGCTCAATGCCCTCAGTTACCTTTTGTCAGTGATCATCCAGAGCAGTCCAGGCACCAAGAAAGTGAAAAAAACTTTTAAGCTTTAAGTTGTAAGGTTTGTTTTCCAGGCCTAAACTCCTCTAAGCCCTCCTCAGCAGGGCAATTCTCCCCTTCTTTCTTTCTGAGGGATGCACACCAGAATGAAAACTTTAAAAAAATAATAAATTCAGTTATTTCTTTCTAAACACCACTGCAGAAAGAGCTTTCATTAGGACTTTCATCATCTACAGGCTCTCCGCATCCCATCTTTTCACAATAAAAAACTCCACTCTGTAAGTAATTTTCTAATTTATGGTACTTAATAGATTCATTCAAAATCAGTAAAAGCAGCACAGAATTTCTCAGAAAGTGACACTTCCCCCAAAATGTGTGTGCAGCACTGAATCACAAAGCAGCAGAGACATTTTAAGTGCACCACAAATTGCAAAAAGCACGGAAACACTTATTTCTAAATAAGAAAAACCTGTACCAACCTTAGACACATGTTACTAAATCTAATCCTGGAAATACAAGGGAGTTATTTGATACAGCACTAAAATAGTTGTGTTAAACACCAGGAGATACAAACTTCACCTTTGCATCTTCCTCAAATGGTTTGATCAAGTCTATCAGCCCAGGAAAAAAATTCACCTTATCTGTGTACTTCACCAAAAATATTTTTATTGCTTGCCCATGACACAAGAAATCACCAAGCCTGCAGAAATCATTTTGTAACAGGTAAAATGAGTCAGGGTTCAGGCTTAGGAATCTACTGTTTTCTCATCATAAGGAATAATTTTATTTCTGTTAGCTCATCACTGAGGCATTCCTTCACAGGGCAGGGTCTAAGTGCACCTGGAATGACCCAGGAAGGTCTGGCTGAAGGATTGATTGAGGGATTGGCTGAAGGATTGGTTTCTGCCTCCTGGATAACTCTGGCCATGGTCTGTGAGAGAACCTGAGGCTCCTCAGTGACTTTTCCATTTCTGAGTACTTTCAACAACCATTAATCCATGAAACCAACAGCTCCTTCACTTCCCATCTATAGCTGAGGTGTCAGACATCAATTGGGGGGGAAAATTTAAAACTGGGTTTTTGCAAATATTGATTATTTGCAACAGATTCTATGAGAGAAAATAAGAGGGGAATCCTTAAAAATATCAAATAGCAACCTCCAAATTCCTTATTTTGGCAGCTCCTCCACATCCAGCAGCACATAACATGCTCTGACTGTTGGGCTCTCTCTGCTATCCCTTGCTCTCATCATCAGAAGATTCTTTCTGGGTTTGAGGGGGTTTTATTTGGTTTGATTTTACATTTCAGAGCTGACGAGAGCCCAGAGCCACCTCAGCATCCCCAGCATGTGGCACTCCCATCATGGAGTGTAAAACCCAGCACAAGCTGCCTCCTCAGCTGTGCCTGTGCAGGGAGAGCCGGGTGTGACACACTTTGCACTCGGGTGACACGTGCCACATGCTCCAGAGCAGAGCTGTCCCATCCCATTGCCACTGGGTAATGCAGGCAGATCTGCGGCAGCTCCCGAGATCTGGCTGTCTTGGCCATCACTGAGGGGAAAGTACAGCTGGAGCTCCACTTCAGGAGCAGGATCATTTTTTCTGATATATTCTGGACTAGATTTTGCTTGTTTGTAGTTAAACAAGCTTTTTATACACAATTTATGAACCTGCACTGGCTGGTTGATCATCCTACGAACACGCACAAAAGCGAACACATTTCTGTAAATCTTTGCTTATGTTCATGAAGATTAAGTTCTGACAGAATACAACTGCATTTATCAAACCTCTATCATACCACTAATATTTCTGTGATCAGCTGATTAAGCCACAATCTGATGTGTTTTCCCCAAAAAATACAAATTTTAAGAGTTGTCTTGCCCTTCCTACTGTTAAAATAAATGCACATAATTTGTATTGCAGTAAGAGCCCCACAGATCTCCAAGATCATGCAAGATGGACCAAAATCAAAAATGTAGCAATTTTTGCATAATAAGAGACAACCACACATCACAGCTTAAGAGGAAAAGATCACATTTCTGGGAGCACAGCTCTGAGAACAAATTGATGCTGAAATACCTCAGCTCCAGCCAAATTCCACCAAGCACACGTAGAACCCAAAATGAGCATTTTGTGGAGCCACTTACAGCCTCAGCTAGACACAGATTTTTTAAAGTGCCAGTATTTCTAACACTCCAAAGCAATATCAGCTTTTTTCTTTGTTCTGAGGCATTTGTACTGACAGAATTTCCTGACTAATGGTGTATGAGAAGACAGCACAGTTAACACAGATTGCAGCTGATTATTTAAGCATATATACAATTATTGTATATATCTGAGGCACGTTCCTCCTCAACCTGTGAGCATCAGAATCCCCACCTTGTGTGGGACTGCACATTCAACAACCAGCACTGAAAAATTTTCCTGCTACCGCTAAAACCTTTATGAAGGACCAAATATTTCATCCTGTTGGCTCTTGTAACCCATTTCTTTCCATTTCAGGCTCATTTTTTCCCCCCTTTCTGCGCTCTCCCCTCATGATTCACGCACCTCACAGGCCCCTCAGCCTCTCCCCTCAGCACCAACAAAGGCCGCGCTAAGCCGGCGGCTCCAGGCCGCCCTCAGAACCACTCTGGGGCTTCACCACTAAGCACAAAACCTTGCCCTGACCTGTCTAAACTAAAATTCTTTTGCCCTCGGTGTCATTAACGGCGTAAGAAACCCGTGGGGTTGTGCAACACTTCATCACCTCGGCATTAGGCGGCCGCTGCCGGCAGTTGCGTGACGGAGATCATTAGAAGATGTCTGTCAGCTGCACAGGACTCTGCTAAATCTTCATTGTTTATATGCCAGTTTATGGCTCAAATGACAATTTCTGAGGAGCTTGAAAACAATACTGATTCCAAGAAATAATTAGAGGGTTTTAGAGTGCGTATGACTGAAGCTAAGCAGGAATGAGCTCAGATGTTCTGGTTAAAGCACTTGAAAAGTGCTCTGAACAGCAAAGCTGCTCTGAGGTTCTGGTCACATCAGGTAGGCCAGAATTTCCCCAAGTGCCCATTAATTATATGTTCTTGGGTATTTCTTACTCTGTTTTATGACTTGAATCACAGACCACGTTCTACAGATGTGCAGAGTTCTCACCGTAGCTGAACTCACCAAAAGTTGGGTTGAAATGATGAAATAATACCTGAAAACAATTACTTGTAGAGCCCCACAAGCAGCAAAAGGAATATTCTGTTTTTCCTTACGTTGGTCTTAAAGCTGAAACCCTCCACAAATTGTTTAACATCAAAAGCAAACTTCAGTTTATTTTATATCCTTTCTCTCAATGAAGACAACAATGCAGCCGCCTCCCCTACTGGAGCACTTTTCATTAAATCTGGAGGAATTTCCTAGTTAAAGGTGGTTGATATTCCCAGGAGGAATTACAATTGGTAAGGAAAGGCACATGGCAACACAGCATTCTCCCCAGAGAGTCACCTGATGCTGAAATGGGAGATGCAGCTCTTCCAGTTGTGCAGGCAAAATTGATTAAAATGCTGTGTTATTTTATTACTGCCTCACTGTAAAATATTATCATTAAAATGTTCTATTAATAATTTGAATCACCATTAATTTTAAAAATAAGTCTCTGAGCAGCCATCCAAAAATGCATTAGGGGTCTCCTCAGGTGATATTCTCATACATTACCTAGTCAGAATTAAAAGAAAGAAGGCATCAAGGAAGATCTTTTTTTAAGCACGACTTAATGCTTTTTTCACAAAGCAGGAGCCTTCTAAATCTCTAGTTTGAATTACTGAAGAAATATTCACTGAGTTATAAATTGAAATTTGCAAAATTGAAATTTAAACCTAAGATACATTCATTCTGCTTTAAAAAAAGCAAACTAAAGAAAAATAATAATGATATCAGATTTTTTTTAATTGTATTTTGTTTTTTCCTGTAATGTGGAGATTTAAAAGGAGCTCATCCATTTATGAATGGTTGAGCTCAGCTAACTCCCATGATATTTTGTCTGGATATTAAACATTTTTGAAGAAAGGAAAGGAAAAGCACAGGAAAGACTGGAGAGAGCCCATGCTAAGGGAGAAAATGGCACTCGGTAACAGATGCAAAGTTCAAATAATGCCAAGTTGTAGGGAATGACTCGAGTGGCAGCAGTTGTGTAACAGCACAGAAACAGGGGCTGGAAGTTGAAGCAGTTTGCAATCAGCTGCTCCAACTACGAGCAAGAAGTGACTGCACTTGTTTAGGAAAAAGCAGATTAAAGAGCATCCTCTGTGAACCCACTGGGATCTGACGGCTTTAAGAGTCCTCAAGAAAAGATAACTTCAATCATCCTAAAATTTCTGCTTTCCAATGTCCTTTAAATCCTTCCTACACTACAGAACACAGGAATAGCCCTAAAACATTTAAGAAAAGAAAATATAATCCTCAACTGCTCTCCAGCTCTGTCATGTTGATTTATAACAGTTATTTCTAAGACAGACAAAAACACACAGATGCAAACAATTACTCTATTTTTGTAGGCAACAAGTGAGGTGGGTGGTAACTGAGAAATTTTGAAAAATCCTGTCACAATATTCCGTTTTTTCTGAAGTAACCCTCAGCACACAACAAACGCTCGCCACATCAGAGACTTTCCAGGGCCTGAAGGGCCACTTTGATTCCAGCCCGCTGCAGGCATTAGTGGGGACGTAATTAGGGTAAAAAGTTCAACCACAGTTCCATGTCTAGAGTGCTGCCAGAAATAAATTTCCTCTCATTCACTGGTTTCTACTGTACCCTCCCTGAGAAACATATTGAAAACACATTTATCTTTGTAGAGTTTGTTCCTCTTCTAATTAACTTTATAGCGTTTACAGTATTTAATAATTTAAAGTGGAATTTAAAGTGGCCCTGGAAGTGGCAGCCCTGCCTGTAATGGTGCTGTGCATTATCTTTTCCCTGTGGTGCTTCTTTTGACAAGTTATGGGGGCAGCTTTGTGCTCCAGCTGGTTTTATCTGGACTTCCTTCCCTCCATCCTTCCCATCCCTGCATCACTACACACAAAGGGGTTGGAGCAGCAGTAAAACAAAACTCAGAAATCTGCTGTCCCAAACCTCCACTGCATCCCAAGGATGCCTTGGAAAAGGTTCATCTTTTCACAGCTTCATAAATCAAAGCTTTAGAAGGTCAAAACTACCCATGGTTCTCACCAGCTGGTCAAGGTTTGACCCCAAATACTCATTTTCTCCCAGTTTTGATCCAAGATTAACAGTTTATTATAGTTCAAAGGTTATTTCTTACTCTGGGTTCACTGAGACAAACATTTGGAGCATCAGAGGAACTCCAGAGCTTTCCTGCCCTTGGTATTTACACATGGAAACACCACCTTATTCCATTAAAGCTCCATCTCCTGGCATTGGAATCCATGAGAAAATTCACAGAATTACCAGCAAACATCACTTCAACATTACAAAAAAAAGCACATTTTTATAATCACAGAATAAACTTACAAGAAAATATGAAGAGCTCTTTTTAAGATGGAGATTCTATCTTTAGCACACCAAAAGGAATTTAAACTACTTTATTCCTGGCTCTCTCAGCATCTTAAAAGCCACCACACAACCTGCTAAGGCTAAACTGAATTCTCCCAAAAGAAATCAGAGAGGAAAATGTTTTTCATCTGCTGGAAGGGAAGGAAGTGTTTGCAAGGCAGCTGCCACCACACAGCTCTGCAGTTAATGAGGCTTTGCAGTTATGCAGCAGCACAAGAACCTCTGGGACTCAAATCCACAAAGGTAACAGAAATGAGAGAGTTTTGCCCAACTTTAGAGATCTTACTGTACTTTTCTGAACATAATAATTAAATAAAATCTGCTCTCTAGGCTTGAATGTCTTCACAAAATCTGAATTTTGCACAGTCTTCAATAAAAGGCCACAAGTACTTCACAAACTTAATGAAATCTATTTCACAGTGCCCAACACAATTGAAAATCACAACCATGTGGCCCAGACCATTTTTCTGTGTGATTTCAGAAAACAAAGTGCATTTTCTATCTGCAGTGAGCACACCCTTTGCACAGCCCAAGGCAGGGCTGAGCCAGGTGAGCCCTCACCATCACCATAAGGAAAAAACAGAGGAAATTTCTGGAATTTCAGGGCATCCCAGAAAGAGCTCCCCTGAGCAGTATCTGGGAACAAAACCTTCATTCACCAGAGCTCATTTCCTCCTCCTGGGTGATCCTTGCAGGATCTTTGCTGTTTGTGTCTGACAATTCATTTCCCAGCCAGCTCATCTGAAGCACTAAAAGCTACAGACACCTGGAGTGGACACTGGAATTTAGCACTACCCAGTGATCTGCCAGCCCCCTGACACGACTCTGCAATATTAATTGAGAAAATATTAATGCTTTAATTGTGCTGTTACTCATGGGAAGCTGCTTCCTAAACCTGAGCACTCCCACAAACACATTCCTGGGTTAGGGTTAGCAGGATTTCATCTACAGTAGCCCTGAGAATAAAGCACACGCTTCCTGAAAATCTGCTGTCAATTGATTTGCCTTGTAAACAGATCAGCAGGGGAAAAAAATGCTGGCTAGCCAAAGTTACACATTTTCTTTGCTCCAACTACTCCTCCTTCTTTAATTTACCCTAATTTCCTCTCTCCTCCCATGATTAATAAAGATTACCTCTTGCTTCTCATGCCCTTGAATGACCTCCATCCAATTCTTCAAGTCATCCAAAATTTTCCACCACTTGATAGCATCAAACTCATTCATCTTTCTAAAAATATAAACTGAAACACCAGCACAGGCTAGAGACTGCTGAAGGGGCCATTCCTGAGCTGCACCCTCCCCAAAAGCCTCAAACTCTTACATTTTAATAATCTCTTACTGATTGTTTAATTAGTTACACCTGCAGCATCATCTGATTATCATACAGCCTATGTGAGATTATGGCATAATCTGTTCATCTTTAGCAAAATGATTTGGCTGTTTGGACACAGGACAAGGGAACCAAAATATCAAATGTTTTTTGTAAGGATGGCTTAGAGATCCAGATCTGCAGAAAGGCTTTAGGAGCGTGTGGTGACAGCACAAGGGCTCTGCCTTCCCTGCCCCCTCATCCTTCCTGTGCTTTTATTTCCCTCCTAGATTGGTCCTTTTGATTCTTTTCAGCTTTCTTGTTACCTGTATTATCTACTGAAGGGAAATTTTACAATCTCTCCATTTATTCTCAACTGGTTTTTTTAATAATCTGAATTAAAACAGAATTATATTGGTTGGTTCCCCTTTCAACTTCTCCATTACCTAAACTGAAGTATTTATTTAACATTTACATTTGAACAGAACAAAGGTAATGTATTTTGGACCTCTCTGGTGTATTTGATCCAGTCTGTTCCAAAGTATGGCTTAAATAACCCATGTGGGGAAAATAGAGATATCTTAATGTTTTACCACCTAGGAAATGCATTCATGTGCACCAAACCCACCCATTAATTCTGTGTGTCTATACAGATTTGTTTGTCTTATCACCAGGAACAAGCAGGCATGTCTTTACAACCCTCCACAACCCCAACATTTAGTCAGATATTCTTTCTTTTTTGGTTTTCCTTTTAATTTGCAAATCTGTAATCTAAGACTGAAGCTGACTGAACCAACCTCTAAACCAGCAGAGAAATACCAGCCAAAAACCACAATCTGTTTCCCATTTCTGTGTCAGGACTGCATCTTTTGGGGGGCTATGAAAACAATTGTTTTGAAAAGATTATACAGTGAATCATAGACTGGTTTGGGTTGGAAAGGGACCCTTAAAAATCATCCAGGCCAACCCCCCTGTGAAACATTTCAGTCATTTTACTAGCTGGAAAAATGTGATTTTAAAATACAAAAATGTGTGTACCAGAAAATCAGATATGAGGCAGAAGTTCCATCTTGTTGATGAGTATGAAATGATCACATACAGGAATAGAAAACAAAATCTATTAGCAGGAAATTCATCTGGGAGTTAATTAATAATGGTAACAACAAAGAGTGATTTAGAAATTACAATATTATGGTGTTGGGGCTTTTTTCTGAGGAAAGCAGAAAGTGCCCAGAATCTTTGAATTATTTTCCATTAACAGGAATACAACAACACAGTGAAAATAATTATCTTCAGGGTTTGCTCATTCCTCAGGTACCTCAGCTTCTAAAACAAGACTGTAAGGAAGATTTTTACTAAACCAACACATCCTTTACATATATAAATACACTGACTGGATAAAGACAGAGCAGTATTGGCACCTCTAATTTATAAATAGTTAAACTTACAGGGCAGAGAAGAAAAGGAGAAAAATCACCATAAATTGGCTTTTGCAAGTTGTAAATACATAAAGAAAAAATTCACTTCTCTGCCTTATGTGGATTTTAATTCAAACATTTAAGGCAGGTAATATTAAAATTGCAATTTAACCCAGCAATACCAGAGAAAGGTAAAGATTTGACAGTTCTTCCTTCACACACACAGTGATTAATTCTTAATTGAAAAAGGTGTGGCACAGAATTAGTCTTACAACTGTAAGAAGATTTACTTCAGCTGCTCCGCCATTAAATGGCTGTGTAGAGGATTACCCCTGAAAAGCAAATATTTTCCTGTAGGTAGAGATATAAATCCTGTGCATTGTCTGAATCAACCATAAAATATCTCAAGGGCCTCTTTTATAAGAGCAGTGATACAACAGTTCTGGAGAGAGCACAAAACAAGAGTGTAAACTGATTTTTGTAACTCAAGGAAGGAGGTTTAACGTGTATTTTGCTAATACGTGTGCATTAATACAGTGTGTGGCTGCAACAATGAAATGTTTGGTATTTGTAATTCATTTGCTGCTTGAAAAATTACTTTTTAAGACACAGAGATTGCTTTAAACACGTCACAATAATTCTGACCTGGCTTAATATCAGAAAAGGTTAATCATAAAGTTGTGATACCACTGAGAATAAAATAAACTTTAAATACCTCTTTATTTATTTTATATCAAGAGTCTCTTTTTCATTCCTTTCCAAAAGCTTAAGTCATAGGAAAATATATGTTGACACACCAAAAAAATAGTTTAAAGCCACATCCCAGTGTTATCCCATGAAGAAAAAAGGAACAAAGTTTAAAGATGTCATCTGCTGGGCTTTTCAGATGTCAATACAATTTCTATATTCCTTTTATCCACAGAAAACATTCTTACCCAGAAGACCCAATGCTTTTGCACACACCAAGCAGAGGCCTCTTCTCAGCAAAATTATCACATTTCTGAGCACCTGGCAAGAGGGAAAACACAAGAAAAGAAAAAGCAAATCACCACGTGCTGTTTGTACAGGTTCCACGTTCAGGTTGGGGCCCAATATTCAGAATATTACACAGAACTCCAGGTTTGTGCAAGATAAGGGACAGAAATTCAAATTACAGGCAGAGCTGGGAGAGAGATAAAAATGAGAAACAACACTGCCATCCTGTCCCAGCCCAGTGCCACCAGCCTGGCACTGCCATCCTCTCCCACACCAGTGCCACCAGCCTGGCACTGCCACCCTGTCCCACCCCAGTGCCACCAGCCTGGCACTGGGACCCTCTCCCGCCCCAGTGCCACCAGCCTGGCACTGCCATCCTCTCCCACCCCAGAGCCACCAGCCTGGCACTGCCATCCTGTCCCACACCAGTGCCACCAGCCTGGCACTGCCATCCTGTCCCGCCCCAGTGCCACCAGCCTGGCACTGCCATCCTGTCCTCCCAGCCTGGCACTGGGACCCTGTCCCACCCCAGTGCCACCAGCCTGGCACTGCCATCCTCTCCCACACCAGTGCCACCAGCCTGGCACTGCCACCCTGTCCCACCCCAGTGCCACCAGCCTGGCACTGCCATCCTGTCCCACACCAGTGCCACCAGCCTGGCACTGGGATCCTGTCCCACCCCAGTGCCACCAGCCTGGCACTGCCATCCTGTCCCACCCCAGTGCCACCAGCCTGGCACTGGGACCCTGTCCTCCCAGCCTGGCACTGCCATCCTCTCCCACCCCAGTGCCACCAGCCTGGCACTGCCACCCTGTCCCGCCCCAGTGCCACCAGCCTGGCACTGCCATCCTGTCCCACCCCAGTGCCACCAGCCTGGCACTGGGATCCAGCCCTGGCACTGGGATCCAGCCCTGGCACTGGGATCCAGCCCTGGCAGCCCTGGCACCAGGAGCCAGCCCTGCTGTGCCCCCAGGCTCACTCACACCTCCAGCCCAGCACAACCAGACTGTTAAAGACGCCACACTTCTTCAAATGGGGTTTTAAGAGTTTGGAGAGCTTTGCTTTATTGCTGTGTAAACAGAAATAAAACTGAAATTGAGTTTTTAAAGAAAAAAAAAAAATCTCACTTCTGCTTGTGAACAATGTTTAACTGAATTCCAGGGTATGTTTCTACCCAACTTAAATAACACAGTAACAACCAATACCACCACTACTAACTTTCCTCCATTTTCTTTCAACCTTTGCCTTTTCTCATTATCTATCTATAAGTCTGCACATGTGTGGTGAATAATGGAAATTTTTTTCTCCATTATACACCAAACCCTTTGATCTCTAAAGAATATTAGTGATATAGTCTGCTCAAAATTTAAATCTTGAATAGTGCTGTACAGAACGAAATCATTTATTCAGAAAGGCACAACAATTAACAATATACATTTTGACATAGCAGACTGTTAATTATTAATGACTCAGGTACATGCATTTAATTTGTAACAAACACTGCTGAGTCCTCTCAACTGTACCAGGAAAAATCTTCCCTCCTACACCTTTGGGTATTTATAAAGTCAAATGGATCCCATCAATAACTCCACCATCAACAATAGCTTTACAAATAACCTAAACCAGCCAGATGGATTTTCCTTTTATTCCTATTATTCCAAGCTCTTTGGTGAGTCAAACCTGTACTGTATGTACTGACCTGGAAATTGATAAATGAAACATAAAAGTCTTCTTAAGAGTCTGGCAAGCCATTTGTTTCCCTCAGTGCAGGTAACAGATGAGTTCCATTTGTTCAGGGTGAAATGCTGACTACCAGCACTGTGCCACTGATTCAAGTGCAGCCAGGATTTCACCTGAAGGATTTAACTCTACTTCTTTCCTTCTTTTTTTCACTAGGATATATTAGAGACACAAATTCAGGTGTTTATTTATGGTCTAATTTAATGAAAAGGAAGGGGGGAAAAAAGGAGGAAAAATGTGGGGGGAGTGAGGGAATCAAGTGCCCAAAATCAAAAGCAATGCCAGATTTAATACCCACAGCACAGATTTGCAAAATTTCTGCAATAGGTGCTTAAACTTCTGATTTCTGTCCATAATGACTCGAGTCCCTCAATTTTAAAAAATCCATTTCCTACTCCAGTACTTTCAGAATGTAAATATTAATAGTGCAGGAAAGGATCATTACTGGAGGCCTCTGAGGGCATTAAATCAGGTTAATAGCTGTCCCATCCACGAGATTGCACAGTGACATGTGTTGGGCTCTAATGGAGGCAGGAGCCTCTCCCAGCTCTGGGGTGGCATTTAATCCCCCAAGTTCTGCTGGATTAATTTTCATTTGTAAAATTGTGTTTATTTGCATGTGCGAGGCGCTGACGTGGCACACACCTGCTGCACACACAGTGTTTAACAAAATTGAAATGAAAAACAGCTCTCTAAATCCCCCCAAATACAAAAAGTATTGAAATCCTGTTGCAAAGTCTCTTTCTTAAACTCCTTTTATTCTAAATCCTTTTAACTCTGTCATATAACACTACAGCATTTATAAAATGCTGGAAATCCTGACAAATCACACAATTAAAGTAATGAAAACTGCCCTTCCTGCCAACAAGGCACCACCTTATCTACAGCTCCATTTAGCTAAATGATAGGTTTGGTTTTTTAAAAACCTCACTTCAGTTAGTGTGCTTAAAATTGAAAAAAAAAAAAAAAAAGGGAGGGGAAAAAAATCTCTCTGTGGCTAAATGAAATTCCATACAAATCAACATTTAGAAGTTTATGAAGTCAAAAGGTTACCCACACTAAGCTCAGAGCAGCTTAGAGCCTGTCCTGCTGATGAAACTGTGAACTGGGAGCCCAGGGCCTGCTAAGGCCTCTCAATAATGCCAATAAAAGGAGTGACAGCAGCACCCAAAGCAGCACACCTTGGTGCACGATGGAAATGGAGCCCAGAGGGTGGCACAGCAACTCAAAGCTGCCCAAACTCTGGGAACGGCCCTGGTTTGCCACCAGGAGCTGGGTGAATTTCTGAATTTCACACTCTGACCTATTCAGCAGCGCTCAGAGGCACCATGTGTGGATTGCCCTGGTGTGTAATTCCACTGATCAGTCCCATTTTGTTGGGAATTTAGCTGCTAGAGAATAGAAAAGTACAAAACCATGGCTAATTCCAAGTCCTGCACCTGTGTTGATAGCGTGTCCTTGAGACCTAGCTGTAGTGTGATAACAAACAGTGAGACATGAGAAAAGAGAGATGGAACCCCTAAGGAATGAGGATGAGTTAATGCTATAGTTTAACCAATAGATTGCTTGGCTTACAGAATATTCATAAGCTTATTATTTGCTGTATAAGTGCCTGATGCTCTCTTCAATAAACTGGAATTTGCTTATCACTCATATTGAGTGTCTGAGTCTCCCCTCACCGACAAATGGCTCATCCCTGGCAAAGGCCTCATTTTCTGCGACACCATTTCATTATGAGTGCTGCTCCTGCTCCACTAAACCCCTCTCATTCCCATCCTTTCCTTGGAAATCTTGTGGCATTCATGGTCCTGGAGCAGCCCAGCAGTAGCTGGGAATGCCCCAGGCTGGAATTCCCTCTCAGCCCAGCTGGGTGAAGGTTTCAGGTGCACTGGTCTAAAGCACCAGAAAACAATGAAATAATGGATTTGTTTCATTTATGATGTGATGAGGAAACACAGGTCAGGCCAGAGCTTCGAAGAAATTGGGGTTTTACAGTTGCACCCCAAAATTCTGCCCTGTGATCTCTCTAAAAGAGACTAACTTGGAGAATTCCAGTCTGTAATTTCTATAATCCACAGCCATTGCCATTCATTATCCCAAAACCCAGCAGAGCTCAGACACACACCTGCACAAGCAGCCCAAACCCTGCCTGTCCATCCAGCAGGGCCAGCCCCTCCACCACAGAACCTGGGATCATTTTGGCCTTTTTGGGGATTTCAAACCACTGAGCCACCCAAGAGGCTGAACATACCCAAACCTCACATCTGCCTTCCTTTAGAAAGCAACCCAAATATTAAAACTCTTTAAGTGTACCTGCACATAAAGCTGAGTCAGCTTTTGAGGTTCCAATCTGAATTTTACCAACATCAAAGATGGGAGCAGTGGAGAACAGGGATAAATCTGCTGCAATATTTCAACTCTCAATGGGTTTTAGTACCTCTAAATTCTTTCTATTTCCTTTTTTTATTTGCTTTTTCCCTCACTTATAAGTCAATTTGAGAGAACAGTCAAATTCACTGAGAGATGTAGGGCTATTATATCATCTTTCTGCAAGCAGCATAATCTAGAAAATGGCAATAAATTAATTCAGCTGGCTGGAGGAATTTATTTTCATAATGCTGAGACATGGAAATAGGTTTTACAGACAACCACTGATCTAAACTTCACCACAGCAGCCTGTCACCCCTGTGAGCAGGAACTGCCACACACAGAGCTGCTCCCTGCCTTTCTGAGTCTCTTGATTGATTTTTAAACTTGACAAATGGGACAGCACAAGGCAAAGCAGGTATTTGGCCAGGGGCTGGTAAAATGACCTGGGATAAGTAATAAAAAATGGGAGATTGTAGCACTGACTTCCTTCAGAAAGCATCGATATTCTGATTTTGTAGGGGAAAGAACCACAAAGGTGACTGAAATAAATGTATCACTGCCTCAGCACTGAGAGAAAATCCAGACCTGGACACACAGAAACAACCCCAACCCCAGCCCAGCCCCAGGGGTGGAAGTGGAGAAGAGCCACAGATGGCTCAGAGGGATTCCAGCTCAGAATTCCTGTCCCTCACACTGCAGACTGAGATGTTCTCATGGTCTAAACATGAGCTCTGCATGCCCAAAATCTGCTCACAGTGCAAAGCCTCAGTCTCCAAAAACACCACATATATTGTGAACTGCTCAGAACAATTAAAGCCCTGCCTAACGAAGGCCCTGGTCGGTGTGACCTGACCATGCAGAGGGGCTGATATCTGGAGGGTTTAGCATTATTTACAGAAATCCCTCCATTTCTCATGGCCATCTGCTCCAGGCTGCTGAGCAGGACATCAAAGTGATGCAGGAGAGCTGGGCCAGGCCAGGTTGGGTGGCTCAGAGCAGAGCAGAGCTGGGCCAGGCCAGGTTGGGTGGCTCAGAGCAGAGCAGAGCTGGGCCAGCTTCTCTGGGTGCCTCAGAGCAGAGCAGAGCAGAGCTGGGCCAGCTTCTCTGGGTGCCTCAGAGCAGAACAGAGCTGGGCCAGGCCAGCTTCTCTGGGTGCCTCAGAGCAGAGCAGAGCAGAGCTGGGCCAGCTTCTCTGAGTGCCTCAGAGCAGAGCAGAGCTGGGCCAGCTTCTCTGGTGCCTCAGAGCAGAACAGAGCAGAGCAGAGCAGAGCTGGGCCAGGCCAGGTTGGGTGGCTCAGAGCAGAACAGAGCAGAGCAGAGCTGGGCCAGCTTCTCTGGGTGCCTCAGAGCAGAGCAGAGCAGAGCTGGGCCAGCCTCTCTGGGTGCCTCAGAGCAGAGCAGAGCTGGGCCAGCTTCTCTGGGTGCCTCAGAGCAGAGCAGAGCAGAGCAGAGCAGAGCTGGGCCAGGCCAGGTTGGGTGCCTCAGAGCAGAGCAGAGCAGAGCTGGGCCAGCTTCTCTGAGTGCCTCAGAGCAGAGCAGAGCTGGGCCAGCTTCTCTGGGTGCCTCAGAGCAGAACAGAGCTGGGCCAGCTTCTCTGGGTGCCTCAGAGCAGAGCAGAGCTGGGCCAGGCCAGGTTGGGTGGCTCAGAGCAGAACAGAGCAGAGCAGAGCTGGGCCAGCTTCTCTGAGTGCCTCAGAGCAGAGCAGAGCTGGGCCAGCTTCTCTGGGTGCCTCAGAGCAGAACAGAACAGAGCAGAGCTGGGCCAGCTTCTCTGGGTGCCTCAGAGCAGAGCAGAGCAGAGCAGAGCTGGGCCAGGCCAGGTTGGGTGGCTCAGAGCAGAACAGAGCAGAGCAGAGCTGGGCCAGCTTCTCTGGGTGCCTCAGAGCAGAGCAGAGCTGGGCCAGCTTCTCTGGGTGCCTCAGAGCAGAGCAGAGCTGGGCCAGCCTCTCTGGGTGCCTCAGAGCAGAGCAGAGCTGGGCCAGCTCCTCAGAGCAGGGCACAGGTGCCACAGATGCCAATCCCAGCAGCTCCAGGCACTGCCCAGGTTCCTGGTGCCAGCAGCACCCAGGAGCTGCTGCAGGAGATGCCCTGCATGAAAGAACCCCTCTGAAACAAGGCTGCATTATGCCACGAGGCACACCACGAGGCAGAGGATCTAACATCAAAGGGCTGCAGGTTTTTAATGAAATAGTTGACAAACTATTAAGTTCTGCTGCTGTAAAGTCACCAAGTTAAAGCCATGAGCTTTCCTTTCACACCTGGGAATGAGCTGCTTATCACCAGCTCAGATCTGTTTCTAGGAACGTGCCAAATCCATCCACCAGGAGACTCCTATTTTCAATAATTCCCTTTTTACAGCTTTACAGTAAAACAGTGTTTGAGCCTGCTGATGGTAATCAGCTTCTCCTTTACAAATTCCTTTTATTTCGTTCAGAATCATTAAAGCTCATGAGTTAGTTATCTCAGGCCTCTTATTACAGCTTTACTTTTATCTGATTCCAGATACTGGTCAATGATACATTCATGTACTTTTAATCAAAGATTTATTTAAACCAAGCCATGTAAAAAGAGACCAAAACATGTTTTTAAAAGGTTTGGTTTAATTTAATATGACTTAATTTAAATAGTTTCCTAATGTAGCAACTATCATTGTCAGATGCTAAATATATGGAATTTAGGGGCAGAAGGACAATAACTGCTTGAAGGAGTCCATGAGGGTGATTTTCTTAATTAAAAAATCAAAACTTGCTTTAATACCAGAAAAAACAGAATTCCCAGGTTCTTCAATTAATTTACTTCATTTCCATTTCCACTTCTCTTTCTCCTTTTTTTTTCCCTTCTAAAGAGGAAGAGGCACAGACATCCATCACCCAATGACACAAATAACAGCAGCTCACTGGGAATTATGCAGGGTTCCAGTAAATGGAATAAAGGAACAACAGGTTTGGAAAGTATTTCACTGTAAGTTACTTGAACCTGTAACAGTTACACAGCCACACTTACTTTGTATATTCCTCTGCTTAGGAGATCACTAAAACAATATATAATATGTCCATCAAACATTCTTCATTTACTTTCTTTGAAACACAGAAAATCAGTACAATTCACTAGGAATAATTTAAATAATAAGATTTTAGGCTGTATTTTTTGAGTTCATTAATTAATTAACAAAATAATTACTAGAAATTCTAAACCAGCATAGTCCCCAAACTATGGGGTCATACTAGAAATACGTTCTTTTAATCCACAAAGTAAAACTACCAATTTAATTTAAACCCAAACACTTCTTTCAGAAGCCAACAATTAGATTGGGTTTGGATGGAACAGAGTAATTTTTTTAGAGGAATTTGCTTGTTTATGGACATTTGCTCAGATTTTGCAGCAAGTTCTTCTCAGGGTTAACTCAACTTCTGGAAGAGTCCTGTTAAATGAAGCAGCTTGGTTTAGAATTTGATAAAATTCTAAACAACAACAATTTGATAAAATTCTAAACAACAATTTGATAAAATTCTAAACAACAACAATTTGATAAAATTCTAAGCCACCATTTATTTAAGCAGAGGCAGAGAGGAGCTGCACTCAAGGGACGATAAAACGCAAACCACTGAAAGGGTCGGAGTGAGTAAAGTTAATGTAAAACAAGGAGAAATTGAACAAACCAGAAGCCAGTGGCACCCCAAAACACAAACCCTGTTTTGTTAGCTGAACTGGAGTGGGTGAGCAGAGTTTTTAGAGAGTTCTGTGAAGGGTTTGGGGCTGTACTCACTGATCTGAGGCGCTGGCAGGATCCGAGCGGCTCGAACCGGCCCGTGGCGCACCGAGAACAGCTCCTGGGCCTCCCCACTGATCTGCAAGGGCCAAAAAACAACTTACACCTGCAAAAATACATCCATCCAACGGCTAAAATACATCCATCCCATGGCTAAAAATATATCCATTCAATGGCTAAAAATACATCTCTTCAGTGGCTAAAAGGGTAGGTAGAAAGGCATTTTTGGGAGGTATATTGGTAACACTCTGCCTAAGCAACAGAACAGCTCCTGAGCCTCCCCACTGATCTGCAAAGGCCAGAAAACAACAAACACCTGCAAAAATACATCTGTTTAATGGCTAAAATTACATCTATTTAATGGCTAAAAAGACACCTATTTAATGGCTAAAAATACATCTATTTAATGGCTAATTGTAGAGAGGTATATTGGTAACACTCTGCCTAAACAACCACTGCCATTTCTCCAATTGAAAATATAAATATAAGAAGTCTTGAATTGACTGTTCATGACCACACAGGTTTTGGAAGAAGCAAGACTTGAAGCTGATTAAAATTCACCAAAGTTTATCCCACGTTTCACATGGTTCTAAAGGAAAATGCCAGCTCACCAGAAATCAGTCAAGAGTGGCAAACATGGCTGGAAAAAGTGGGAGAATTTCATATATTGGTTCACTTCATATTCACCAGGTGTGAAAACCATGTATAAAAAATGGTGGTCAGGCTACTTAAGCCTGTCACTGATGGCAATGTTGAAAAGATTAAACCAGAAGCAGCTCAGATGAATTTCCAGACTTCCTGCAATGGTCACTCAATGTATTTTCATAAGTGCCTGGAAATGGATCCGATATGGAACGTCAAACTGCAGGAAAATGGCAAACATTATGGAGCTCATTTCCAGCTACCCAACAACTTAAAACAGATGTAATGAGCCTCAGAACACGGCCAAGGCTGGCATCAAGTTTTGCCAAACAAGCAGCTTACAATATCAGAAGGGAACATGATTTGGAATAAGGTTCTTAGGAATCAATAAACTATAAATTCAAGTGAACTTTTGGAAATGTCATTTTATGGTTGTTTCCATTTCTTTCTGCACTTCAGCTCACACGTCCAAAAAAGTTAAAATACTCCTACTGTTTGAGCAGCAAATCCCAAGTACAGGACTCCAGGCTCTCAGCTTACATCCACTCTTGCCTGGTTATTTATTATCACTGCTCTAGGTCATGGGGGAGAATAAAACCCACCCCATGAAGCACAATTATAAATAAAATTACTTTGAAAATACCATTTACTACAGAGCTAAGCCACCTTTCTGCACACAATACAGAGAAGTGCTGCTTCTCCCTGTTAAGCCTGGAATTACACACAAGCTGCACAAATGTGGGGAAATAACATTTTAAGCCATTTTAGCCCAGCAGTTTATCAATTAAAATCACTGTTAATGACATCAACTCACTAAAGGTTTGCTGATGGCTTTTATCTGATCATGAGCTTGGAGTGCAGTGTGGGGATAAAATGGATGAAAACATCTGTATCCAGAAAAAACAGCTCAGGAAAATGTAGAGCACAGCTAAGCAGAAAATGAGGAAAATTAAAGAGGGGCAGAGTAACAAAGAGATTTCAGAAATTAAGACAGCAGCACGTTCTCTGTCCACTGGAACACAGCAGCTCCATGCAAAGGCAAAGGAGGAAATGGAAAAGAAGAAAAATAGAAGGTTTGGGAACTATTATTCTTGGCAATTAAAGATTTTCCCCCAAACCATGCAAATGCTGTTTCACACGTGTGCGCACATCTCTGTGGAATGAAAACACGAGGCACAGGAACCAGCACAACAAAGGTAAGGAAGGAGTGATTCCCATAAAATATCCAAACAGCTCAGACACCTCCCTCCCCTTCTGAACCCTGCCAGCAGGCAGCCCCAGCTCCAGCCTACTTCAAACAGAGCTGCAGCCCCCAAAGGAAGACACACTGAGAGGGCCAAACCCTCCTGACTCAGGTTCTGCTCTTAAATATCCTCAACTCCAGGAGAATGTTTATCCAGCCTGGGGTGCCAAGACCTGGTGGAGCTTAAACCTCAGACTTGCAAAGAAAAGCTAGAAATGTCCAAATGCAAATGAAGTTTGTTTGTGCTGAAGCATTTAACATGGAAATGCCAGCCCAGCTCTTCTCATGCATGTAATGCAGTAACTTTTGAATAATTAATATTCATTATTTAAAGATAATTTATTCTTTCATACTGGGGGGAGATTACAGAAAGTAAGGTTAAATGGAGTAACAAAAGGCACAGGATCCAACAGTGACAAAAATGAGATTACAGGTATTTAGCCCCTGTTTTGAGAGCACTGTAGGTTAACAGGTCCTCTGCTCAGTCCTTGCAGCACTCTAAACCATGGAATGGTTTGGGTTCTATACAGCCCAAGTGCTCAGCATTTCCTGACTCCTGGGAGCTAAAAAGGATCAAATCTGAAGATACAACCCCACTGGAGGCTTTGTAATGAAAATACAAGCTGCCACCCAACCACCAGCACCTCGCCTGTAAAGAAAATTCAAATTCTCTAACAGGCACAAAATAAAGTTTCCAACAAATCTGGATGTGACACTACACCACTGATCACATTAAAACACTAATATTTAATCTAGCAGAGTTTCACACAGTATCAGCTTTTTCAGGGGATTTAAGCTGTGTGTCCTTAACTGTCCTGCTGAGCCAGGGACTCGTGGAAGAACTGCATCCTGTGCCTGCCATGAATTAGTGACAGCTTGGCTGCTCCTTGGTTTGCTTGGCACTGAAAAATGCATCAGGGCTTCGAGTTCAAGATTTTCTTTGAATTCCAATTAACTTCTTTCAAACAGCAGCAGCTCGTGCTGCTTGCAGACTTACAAACCCCTGAATTAACTGGGGTTCATTTAATGCCCTTCATTTATCTGTGGATAAAACTTCATTGCTGAGGTCACGTTTGGTGGTGTTTGCAGGGTCTTAGGATGAGGGAAGGGATGAGAATGTGACTCCATGTTTCAGAAGGCTTGATTTATTATTTTAGTATATATATTATATTAAAACTGTACTAAAAGAATAGAAGAAGGGTTTTCATCAGAAGGCTGGCTAAGAATAGAAAAGGAATGATAACAAAGGTTTGTGACTGAGACTGTGATTGATTGGCCATTAATTAGAAACAACCACATGAGACCAATCACAGATGCACCTGTTGCAGATAATCATTGTTTGCATTTTGTTCCTGAGGCCTCTCAGCTTCTCAGGAGAAAAACCCTAAGGAAAGGATTTTTCATAAAATATCATGGCTACAGCCACACAGATCCAATCTGCCTGCAAACACCTCCCTGGGGCACAGAGATGGTGTGGCCTGATCTTCTGCCACTCCCTTATCTCAGTTTATCCCCTGGGAATGAATGGGACACTCACCCAGCAGGAACCCAGATGGCACCAGGAGCTGCCCACGGAGGGGACAGGGGTCACCTGTGGGCTGGGAACCCCCAGCCAAAGGCTCCACATCCCCTTACCAGCCCCTGGAGCTCCACAGTCTCACACGCACAGACAAAACACAAACAGAGCTCATGAATTGAAAACAGAGCTCTAAATTCTTCAAAAAGCACCTGTGAGCAGCGAGGCTGTGGCTGCCATTTTGGATTGCATCCAGCTAAGTAGCAAGTCCCCGTGGCAGCTCTCAGAGCTCTTAAAAGTTTTTCTTTCCCATTCCAAAAGCCAAGAATATTTCCAAACAGGTTTCAAGAATTGGATATTAAGCTGTAAAAGCAGCTTCAGGTACTGGTTGCAGGGAAGAGGGAATCCAAAATGAGGGCTCCGAGCTGCTCTGGTAGAACATCTCAGCTTTCCCAAAACCTGGCATCAACCACAACCCCCAGACCTACAGGGAAGGCTGGAAGTGAAGGATTCAAACCCCCAAAAAAGTCTTCATTAAAGGAGGAAGAAGAATCATCTTCTTCACTTAAGAGATCTTGAGTTACTGCTCAGAACATGACAGCCCGGGAGTCTGCAGCACTGGGTCATTTCTGATGGCACTGTTTGGAGAACACAAATTTGCACCCATAAAAAAACCTGAACAAAGGAAGTTTTGTTCACACCAAGGACAAATAATAGTTTCCAACCAGAGAAAATGGTTTTCACGTGGTGAAAAAAAAATTTAAAGCAAAAAATAATGCCAAACATACACCAAAGCAAAATGAAATGGAGTTTGGAACTCAAGGCTTGAACTACTGTGCAAACCTAGAAATGGAAACTGGGGAATGCATAACAGGAAAAGGGAATCTAACAAGAAAAGGGATCTGGAGGTTGTTTTAAATAATCTCATGTATGTTTTATACATGAAGATATCATGATATGATGTTATAATATGATAATAAGCAATTAATAGATACCACCACCCAATATTGCTGCATGTGGGTTAAAGGCAACTTCCAGTCATGCTGCTGCTGGGAAAGCAAAGGACTGGAAGCAAATGAACAAATTTTATCACTTTAGTTTAGAAATTCTCTCAGCTTTTCTATTCAAACCAGATTTCTGTAATTATCTAGAGATTGTGAGAGTTCAGATGCCCAAGGAATTTTACTCTAGGAACATGAGGATGAAGTTGCACCTAGTGCTTTACATTATGGCAGTGCTGATGCAATCAGAACTTTTATAAAACCACACTTCTGGCACACTGGTGCCTCTTCAGTGTAAAATCCCAAAGCCTCAGCAAATGATTTGCATAGAAGTTCTGCATAGTCCTCAGACATTTTCCAGGGTCACTAGGCCAGGTCCTTACTCTGTTTTTCTGAGTGCACATGCAAGTGGTTCCCTATGGGAAGAGGCCTGGACAGAGGAAGGATTGCACCTTGGGATGTGATGAGTTTCTAATTGTCACTTTAAGATGATTTTTCTACTTCTGAAACTCCCAGCCTACCATGAAAAACAAAACCAACGTGCATTCCCTGGACAGGAACACCCAGAACAGACACTTGGAAACCACATCAGGCAGGAAGCAGCTCCAGTTGTCTGTGAAACACCAAACTGGGAGCAAGGCACAAAACAAACTCCAAACCAACCACACAACTCCAGTGCACCCCCAGATCCCTCCCCGCTCAGCCAGGAGCATTTCAAGGCCACTTTTAACCTTCCCACCCCGTTGGAGAGCAGAGATCAAAGCCCAGCCCTGTGGGGGACACCTTGTGCTGCACTTCGCTCCCCCAAACACCACCCCGGCCCTTTGAAGCCTCCCTAATGGGATCTCCCATCCTGCAAATCACACTTTTGTACTCCAGATACGAGGAGATGGCAATGGGAAAGCTCTCTCAGCTCCAGAGAGGTGTGGGCAAGGCCGTGCAGCACCATTAGCAGGAGTGTGGGCTTAGGAGCTGTCATAAACACTTCATAATCACTCACACACAACCCCTGCTGCCTGCAACACGTTATTAAGTGCTGAATAGAGGGCCAATTGTAGGAATAAAAAAGCACAATGCTACAGATAATGACTTTCCTGAGGAGATTTGCACATAAATGTCAGATTGTTGCTTTTGCAGATTAAGCTGGAGAATGCAGAGTTGGTTATTTTTTTCCTTAGCTGGAATAACATTGCTTAATTACAAGCTAAATAATCAGTGGGGCCAAGAAGGAAGGTTTGTGTAATAGCAAAGGGCACAAAAAAGTGTTGCCAAATAAGCTCTTAAATATTAAGTCAATCACAGAGCTGCCAGGTTTTATTGTGCTCAGGCTAAGCAAGGGGGGGAAAACACAAAGGAGAAGCAACAATGTGGAAAACCCCTTCCAGTTTATGAAAAACCCCTCCAGTTTATGAAAAACCTTCTCCAGTTTATGAAAAATCCTCCAGTTTATGAAAAACCCTCTCCAGTTTATAAAAAATCCCTTCCAGTTTATGAAAACCCTCTCCAGTTTACGTTCCCTCTAAATTTGTTGGATACACAAATCCTGCTCTGCAATGATATTTAAAGCTGATGTTAAAGATGATTTTTCTGTGAAAATCTGCACTGACAGAGGAGCCATTCCAACGCTGCCACAGTGTCCAGGTCCAGGCTGCACCTCCCTGGCTGAGCTCTCAGAATTTCACAGAATATCCAAATAAAGAGCTGCTAAAATGATGCAATATCCCCACAGCTGACATCCTGAAGGTGCACGGTAAAATATTTCCACATTTGGCATTTTCTCCATTTCACTGCACTTCCTCCCTGCTCATACTTCTGCAAAGGTTGAACAACACTAAGAGAAGCTGTCCTGCAACTTAATTTTTGTTATTTTTCCTGATATAGCAAATACCATCAAAAGCTAGCAATGATGAAGAAGTGAAATACATTGGGAAAAAAAAATACAGCCTGGCTGCATGGTCCTACTAAAAAGAAGGTAAAATCAGGTATTCCATGGCCTAACTTGTGGCTCATTTGGACACAAGGAAGGAGAAAAAAGGAAATAAAAAGATATAAAGAAAAATGAAAACATCTATCCATGGCAGAAAAAACATCTATCCTCTTTTAGCAGAAAACACAGGTTCATCTGGATAAAAACATTTCAGCTGGGTAAAATGGGGTGTTTTGGTAGGATAATTGAGCTCCAGCCGCTGTGATGCTCAGGGTATGGTAATTAATTCATTAATTAATGAATGATTGATGAGGCGGCGCTGCCGCTCTTAGCCCGGTGTCACAGCGCCCCTGTGTGGGCGCTTCGTGGAACGCACCGCGACAGAAAATCCCATTTTTGGCTGAAATGTTCCCAAGTTTCAGTTAAAGTTCCTAAATTTTAATAAACAGTGACAAAATACTGAAATTTAGCGAGGTATATTCGGTCTCACTCCATTTATGTTAAACATTCCTCCAAGCACAAAACCTCATCAGCTCATTTCCTCATTTGTGCTAACGAGATGCAATCACGAGGATAACAAGATGCAATAAAGAAGGGAAAAGCCCTACCACACCCATAAAACACAATTAAACTGAATTTTTGCTTTAGAAATTAACATTATTTTCTAAGCTGCTGGTATATAAACACATGTCCTACACAGCTAACCAGAAAGTTGTAAAATGTACAAATTTCTTTAAAAAACAAAGTATTTTACAAAGGGAAAGAACTCCATCCTCTCTGCTTCATCCTGGAGGATAAGGTGTTGTGAGCAATTTTGCTTGTTTAAGTTCAGAATTTTATGACCTACTGGATTCCACTTTATTCTCTCATTTTGAGCAGTTTGGGGGGAATTCTCCAAATGAAGACCTCGTGCCCATAAACCACTGTGCAACACAAGCCAGGGCGTGGGGACGACAGCATGAAATCAAAGCCACGTGCACACAGAGGCCTTCAGCAAATTAAAATTGCAAATCATGGCCATGACAAGCATGTGATTGTAAAATACTATAAATACTGTCATACTGGAGTTCCTGGGACAAACAAATCCTGTTGCTTTTTTTAAATTCTTGTCCTTTTCTGTTAAAAAAAATCCTGTTTTGTTTTGGGGCTAGAAACAATTCCAGAATGGCAAACAAGGGGTTTTTTAAACCCTTATTCTTTTCTGTTAAAAAACAAAATCCAGTTTTGTTTTGGGGTTGTAAACTACTCCAGAATGGCAAACACTGCTCCCAGTTTGAGTCAGGAAATGGACTTAGCAGAAATAATGTGTAAAAAGCCCTCAAAAATCTGCAGGTACATGAACTGAAGTGTTTGAGCTGTGCTCAGGATTATCTGAAGATAAGAACATTACACACAAACCATGAGACACTGATGGGAAGTGTTGGCTCTTTCCCTTCAGTGGGAGAAATTCAAGGTAAAATATTAAAGTTGGAACACAAAACTGAGTAAGAAAAGGGGAAGGAAGGAGGGTGAGCTCTGCACTCACAGGAATGCTCCAATAGGAGAAATTCAATGTAAAATATTAAAGTTGGAACACAAAACTGAGAGAGAAAAGGGGAAGGAAGGAGGGTGAGCTCTGCACTCACAGGAATGCTCCAATAGGAGAAATTCAATGTAAAATATTAAAGTTGGAACACAAAACTGAGAGAGAAAAGGGGAAGGAAGGAAGGAGGGGAGAACTCTGCACTCACAGGTATTTCTCCAATGGGAGAAATTCAAGGTAAAATATTAAAGTTGGAACACAAAACTGAGAGAGAAAAGGAGAAGGAAGGAGGGTGAGCTCTGCACTCACAGGTATTTCTCCAATGGGAGAAATTCAATGTAAAATATGAAAGTTGGAACACAAAACTGAGAGAGAAAAGGGGAAGGAAGGAGGGTGAGCTCTGCACTCACAGGTATTTCTCCAATAGGAGAAATTCAATGTAAAATATTAAAGTTGGAACACAAAACTGACAGAGAGAAGGAGAAGGAAGGAGGGTGAGCTCTGCACTCACAGGTATTTCTCCAATGGGAGAAATTCAATGTAAAATATTAAAGTTGGAACACAAAACTGAGAGAGAAAAGGAGAAGGAAGGAGGGTGAGCTCTGCACTCACAGGTATTTCTCCAATGGGAGAAATTCAATGTAAAATATGAAAGTTGGAACACAAAACTGAGAGAGAAAAGGGGAAGGAAGGAGGGTGAGCTCTGCACTCACAGGTATTTCTCCAATGGGAGAAATTCAATGTAAAATATGAAAGTTGGAACACAAAACTGAGAGAGAAAAGGGGAAGGAAGGAGGGTGAGCTCTGCACTCACAGGAATGCTCCAGACTTGCATCCCATCACTGTAGCCAATCATCAGCAGCAGCGGGGGCTCATTCCCAGTGCTGTGGATCTCATGGAATTCCATATTCCTGGAGGTATCTGAAGGACATTTCAACAACAAAACCACATTAGAAGTCAGGATCCAGCTCTCAGCAACATTAGATTGTGTTCCCTCAGTTGTTAGAACTAAAAGTAACCAAACTGCTTTACATTTTCATGCTGGAGCAATACTGAAATATATTCTTTTATATTTGCACCTGCAAACATCACTGTTAAAGTTTCACAAAGAGAAAGCTTCAAAATTTAAAATATTGGAGAAAAATTTTCCGGATACCAACATGGTCTAGGAGAAAATGGTGATTGATTCCCCTTTCAGACCTGTGCTCCTCTCCCTGTTCCTTTTTATCTAAGGAAGGTTAGGGATGGAGTGAGAGAGAACCTAAATCAGGGTTGTTAGAACTAGAAATTATCTATAATATCTATGTGGCCATATATATATATATATCTTTATGGCCAGTTAAAATTTGTTTGCTTGTGAGTTTGTTTTCCCTTTATTTTTTATAAAATCTCAGGCATTCCCTTTATAGGTTCATATAACAAAACTCCTTAGAATATTTTTCATGTTGTGTTTAAATTTATTTTATGCAGCCTGTTCTGACTGGGCCTGGACACATTCTCTTTTACCACCCAAATAAATCTTCTGTATCTGATGCCTCCATGCTGTCAGTAAGCTTTGCTCATTCTCTCATGGTTGAAAATGTCATTTAAGAGGGGGTTTACTCAAGAAAATCATCATACTTATGATTATTCTATTACAGAGAAAGCTGACTGGAATTATTGCACATGGACCCAAAACTCACAAGTACAAGTGGGAGAAAATGAAGCCATACCATTTAAATCTGCATTTTCAAATCTGACCCAGACAATTTTCTCTTTTTCTTCTGGTGGGGTTCCACTGTAGGCCTGGACAAAAAGCAAAAGGGTTGAAACAGGGAAGATTAACAGGGATTTTTCATCCCCTGTAAGAAGGAATTCTATTAAAAACCAAACATGATCCATGGAATTTATTGTCACCAGCACTCACACAACATAACCAGGCTGAACATCCCTCACTGAGGGAGGAATGACAAAATATTTGTGGCAATAAATCTGGGGCAGGTAAGAAATGACTTAGAAATGACTTAGAGGGAGTTAATAAAGTTAAACACAGTGGCTTCTACAGTCTTTAATTTCAGCAGTGTTGGAGGTTCTCACATGAGGTGTTTCATCATTAAAATTCTCTTTAATTCACCTAAAAGCTTTGCAAGGCAGACTGAGGAAAGAAAGAGACCTTTACTCCACAGTTTATATTACTGACACCTCTCAGCTCTGTTTGTGACAACTTTAATGCAGCCATTTAAAAGAGAACAAACTGCAACTCCAGGAGAACAGGTCCATGTTTCAGCCCTGTGTTCTACAGATCCCCATAAAAAGATGAGATACAAAAAGGAATTGTGGAGTGAGACCTGCAGTGTTTCCAGGCTGGAGGTTTTACAGTCCTCAGGAGAAGCTGAAACACCATCCCTGCCAAGTGAATTCACCAAAACACTGAGCACCATTTGGGATTAAACATGAACACATCTTGTATAATCACCTCATACATGCCAGAAAAGCAACAACATGGACTAAAAACACAAATGTGAAAAATAAGTGTGGGGTTTACTTTTCAAAACAAATCACATTCCACGCTTCCAAGGCAGGCTGATGTGGAAAATAAAACACAGACTGTGTCCTTTACCCAGCCAGGGGCAATGGGGGGCTGTGGAATGCAGCAATCTCCTCACTGAAACTTTCATTATGTTTAATTTTAACCCTGAGTCCAAAAATACATTTCACAAATTGATATTACTGAGGGCATTGTTTTTGTATCATTACAGAACAAATGCACTGGGAATTCCTAAGAGGAAACTCATGAGGAAACAAGACACTAAATCATTCCTTGGAATCAGAATCAGGATCATTTCCTGAAGCTGCAATCAGCTGCAGGGCTCCTCCACCAGGAACTACAGCTTTCCTAAAGAGTAAAACAAAATTAATTCCCTTCTGCTACTGGGAGGCAACCAGGAAGGGACAATTCCAGTGCCATATTTATTACATATAAATATATTAAAATATATAAATATATATACTAAAAGTATTTATTTGTTTGTTTGTTTATTTGGTGACATAATAAATGTACAAAGCACAGTGAGGATTCCTGACAAGTGTGCACTGAAGAAAAGTGAAGTTTTAAAGACCCACACCCTACCTGTGGCACAACATCTTGGAGGAAGGTAACAACACTTTCCATGTAGGATTGTTCCCTGGAAAACAGAAGGAGAATTTCAGCCAAAGGAGCTCAGAAATGGTGATGAATTATTAAATTAGATCAGCAAAAGGAAGCATGGGCAACCTTTAGCACATAGCAGAATGCTAAACATGCAATGCAGGCATTTAATTTTACTGCCAAATTCTGATAATGTAAATTGTGGCCTGTAAGTTATGCCAGGACTGAGTAAGAGCCATAAAAGTCTGTAAAAAACCTGCTGATGGAATAACTGCTTGGGGGGAAAGAATAAACTCTAAATTCAAGGAATAAGCCATGTTCTCCACATCAGAGGGGCCTGAAGTGGCGCAGGGATTTGGAAATCACTCCTCAGGATTTTTCTACTTGAATGAAACATCCAAATGAGATTTAAACAATGGCTGGGGCTCTCCTGGCAGCACAAACAAACTCCCAGAGCTCCTGTGCAGGATGGACAGTGCTGGCAGGGGCAGGGATGGAACAAAACCCTCCCTAACAGCAAACAGAGGCATTTCCAGAGGAGAATTTACAGCTTGGGAAGGTTATTCCCTGCTGGAATCAGCAGCAGCATCAGCTGGGGAGGGTTTAAAGTGCAAGGCACGTTTATTGGGGCAGAGTTAAGGCAGTGCTCTGAGCAGTCCCTGTGTAAGTGCTGAGTAACCACAGCGGGGGCTGAGAGCAGCACACAGATGGTGCTGAAGCCCTGCAGAAACTGCTGCTGTGAGCCACGAGCAACACTTGGGCTGCCTTCAGAAACTCTGAGATTACTTCAGAAAAGCCTTCAGGTTGTCTTTAGGCAACAGCTCTGAAATCAACTTTTGTGCTGTTGCAATTTTTCCTGTGCCAGCTCAAGGTTTCTCATAGCAACAAAGGAGAACTGTAAATTAGGAACTCTGGATGGCCAAAGGTGCTGGTTTGTTTTTTTTCTGAAGATTGTTTTAATAAAACCAGGAGTGTTCAGCACTGAAAATGCAGCACTCTGGAGAATTTAGGTCTACACACAACCCCACAGAAGATACATGAACCCAAATGCTGCAACACCTCTTTGAAAAGAGAGCTAAATCTAAAATATGAAGTTTCACATTCCAGAAAGCCTATTCCAAACCAAACCAGCCACCCCAGGATTTCTGCATCCCACACTGTCCCACTCAGCTTTAGGCTCAGCCCTTACAAATGAGCTGTGCTTCCTCCTGTGCTGATTCCTCTCTGATTTATGTAGGTCAGCCCGGCTGCCCCTGCACACCTTTATTAAAATGCCAGGCCACAGGTGAGAATTAAACACAGTGTCTGAGGCTGCCCTGGGAATGCCAAGCAGCCACAGTCATGCTGCCTTCGTGGCTCAGCTCATGCAATGCACATTTTCCCCTCTCCCCAAGCACATCTTGAACCCAAGCTGATGTTTGGGAGGTGTTTTATTCACAGTGTGTGCTCTAAATCTCCTCCAAAGTTGAAAAAATTCCAGGGAGGTGTCTTGAAAGTGGTTAAAAACAACATAGTCCACAAAAAAAGCCCAATCTTCCTTTAATAATGATGTAGAAAATGAACATGAGCAGCAGAATGCTGCTGAGTGCTCAGCACACACAGATTCATCAAAAAAAAGACATTTTTGAGGCACAAACAGGTACCTCCAGAACAAAACACGATGCTTAAAAAAAAGAACAAATAATCATCTTCAGAACAATCAACTTCTTACAGTATTTTTTCTATTATAATACTCTTAAAGCACATTTTGAAGAAAATGTTGTTACAGAGAGGAAATGCATTTGTGGAGGAATTTTGCCACATTAAAAAAATGGCTGCAGGACAAAGTTCAAACACAATTTTTTGTGCTACAACAATCTGTTTCTTGTGATCTTTAATAAAAATGAAGTGAAACTTGCTTCTGGAAATACAGAGTTATCTCCAAGGGCACAGTAACACCCCCTGAAGTGGACATTTTCATATGATACCATTTTGTAGCAGCATAAACATCCCAAGGAAGGAAGAAAAATTGCTACAAAACTCCTTTAACAGACAAAGACCATCAATCTTCCAGGCTGTTTTACAGCCAAAAAGCTCTTTTGCCATGAAAGCATTCCCATGTGCACACAGGGAAAATCAGGATGCCCAGGCACAAAAGGGTTTGGCAGATGCTCTGACCAGAAGGATGGAGCTTCTTCCTTTTTTCTTGGTTTTGTTCTTTTAATAAAATAAAATTTAAAAAATCCACAATTCTTCTTCCTGGAGGACTTTAATGACAAGTTTTGTGTGCTTTAATACATCCACTCCTGGGGCAAGGTGTTGTTAAAAGAAGAGCCAGACAGGATCACATGTGGCACATCCCTCTGGCCTAAGGAAGAAGTTGGCATCACTCTTCTACACTGCAATGTTTGTGCAGCAAAAAGGTGCAAACAACAACAAAACTTGGCAGTAATTAGCTTTTAAATATTCAGCTTTGGTGTGTAAAGGATGGGATCCCACTCAGGGAGACAGAAATGCCACGGGCTGATTTTACTGGACAACGCTCAGCGCAGCCAAACTGCAGCGTCAACACAAGCTGGATTTGGGGGGGAAAAACCCAAAGCAGCTCAGGCTGGGCTCTTCCACAAGAAAATCAACCCCTTTTCAGAAAGGGCTGCTCTTCTAGAAGGTTCTTACGTGGCAGCTTGAGGGCGAACCACCACTCCTCCAGTGCAGCGGCTGGGGCGGCGCGGGGACTCGGTCGCCATCGTTGCGGGCACACACCTGCAGCAAACACAGCACTTTCAACAAAATTGCCACAAAATTGGTTATTCCACAAGCTCTTCGTGTGTCCTTCAGGGTGGTGAGAGAGAAATTTCACTTACACACACCTGCAGGACTCTTTACAGCACTTTTTTAATGAGAGAAAGAAAATCGCGCACCAAGCGGGAAACTGCTTCAATCACTGCAGCTCCTGGAATGTTTGTGAAAATATAAAACCAAACCCCACACACCTGCATGATAAAGGGGAAAATTATCTCAAACTGTACTGGATGATCTTGAAGGAGCTCTCCAACCCAAACCACTCCATGATTCCATGAGTAAAGATAGTGGTACAGGTACACAGTTGTCATCACCATTACACAAACCCACTATTTCCTAATGGGCTGCTGGCTCAGAAAACAATTATGTAAAAATAACGTGCAGTCACAATTGCAGTGTACTGTACTCATGAAAACATGGGTTACATTGCAGCTCACACATTCTGCTGCTTTATGTCAGCTTTTTGTGCCATCCTCAAGCTTTCCTTCACACTTCTGTTCTCCAGGGGAAATTCTGTGTGACATTCCTACAGGCAGAAAGCACCTGAGGAGCACCCCAGATCCCAGCCAGCTCCTCAGGGAACCCCTCAGTTGCTCTGTGCTGTCCTCCCACCCCAAACTTGTTCACAAAGTAAAAGAAAAAGCCAAATCCCCAAGGAGGTATCAGCTATCAGCATCATTTCACGTCAGGCCAGACTCTGCAAGGACCAGCCCATTACGGGAGGGAGGATAACCACTCGGAAATTGACAGCAAAACAATGATTAGTAACAAAACGTTCAGCAACACAACAGCAGCCTGACACACGCGCCGAGGAACCTCGAAAGGCGAAATGTCATGGAAAGAATGAAATCACCTCGTGGAAAGGATGAAATCACCCCAGGGACACCCGCCCGTGCCGTGCCCCGAGTGCCAGCACCTTGTGGCACCCCGGCCCGAGGGAAGCGAGCCCCGGGACCGTCCCAGCCCCGGCTCTGGGCCTCGGCACGGCCGCGCCTCAGCGCGGGGCACCCGCGGGGCCGCCCGACCCAGCGGAGCCCCGGCAGAGGCCGGTCCGGCCTGGGCACCTCCGCCGCCGCTATTGAGCAACTCCGCACAAACACCGCGACCTGCCCGGCCTCTCTCCCGCCGCCGCCCGGAGAGCGGGGCCGCGGCCTCCCGGAGCGCGCCCACCCCGCCGGCCGCCCCTCGCTCCGCACCCCGCGCCCTCCGCCCGCAGCTGCCGGGGGTCCCCCAGGCCTCACGGGCGGGCCTGCCCTGCCCGCCGCCCCCCGCTCCGGCCGCTGCCCGGCCCGGCCTCCCTGCGGGGCCGCTCCGAGCCGCCGCAGCGCTGCCCCGAGCGCGGCCCCGCCACACATCCCCGGCCCGGGCCGCCCTCACCTGCCGGGCTCCCGGCGCCACTGACACTGTTTGGGACCCCCCGGGCAATGACACCCAGCGCACCGCGCCCGCAGCCAATCGGAGCGCGCCGGGGGCGGGCCGCGTCCCGCTTTCAACCAATCGGTAGCCGCGCTGCTTGGCAGTGGGCGGGGCGCGGCGGGACGCGGCCGGGGCGGCGAAAGGCGGGCGGCGCTGCCCCCCCCGCCGCGCGCCCCGCGGCTTTGTTTACATCGGGGATCTCGCGAGAGCCGCCGCGCGCCGGGGCCCGCCCCGAGCACGTGGGGCGGGGAGGGGCGGGAGGCAGAGGCGGGGCCGGATTGGCGGGGAGGGGTGGGCGGATCCGAGCGCAGTGACGTCACTTGGAGGGCGGGGTTTGATGGGCGGGGCTGTGAAGGACCCTGAGGGTCCCTGAGGGACCGTGAGGGGCCGTGAGGGCGGGACCTGCTCGGAGGGGTCTGGGGAAGGTGCGGAACGAGCGGAACGCCGTGGGCAGACAGTCCTGGCAAAGGGGAAAGGCCGCGGGGCCGAGGCGTCCCCCAGCTGGAGGTCTCCAGGCTGCAGAGTTAAGGGACAGCGCAGGATCCTGAGGGACAGGAGCTGCTGCTCCTCAGAGCTGGGGTGCTGCGGCAGCGCTGGAGACACGGCTGAGGAGCGGCCTAAAAAGCCCCAAAGGGGCTCCGAGAACCATGGAGAGAGACTTTGGACAAGGGCCTGGAGTGACAGGACACAGGGTATGGCTTCACACTGCCACAGGGTGGGTTTTGATTACACAAATAAATCGTTCCCTGTGAGGGAATTGAGGTCCTGGCACAGGGTGCCCAGAGCAGCTGTGGCTGCCCCATCCCTGGAGTGTCCAAGGCCAGCTCGGAGCAGCCTGGGACAGTGGGAGATGTCCCTGCCCGTGATGTTTAAGTTCCAGCCCAGCCCAGTGTGTGATTTATGTTTGCAGGTGTCCAGCACTGCCCAGCTGCCTCAGGGTGACACACGGGGCCCTGGTTCAGGTTTCCAGACAGTGGCACCGGGTCAGGAGGGGGTGACCTGCTCTGGGAATGCACCTGACTCCTGTGACAGCACCATCATCCACATACCAGAAGAATGAAACAGTGACTGAAAACATCCTCCAAGTGCCTGTGAGCAGTTTGCACAATCACAGCTTTATTTTGCAAGAAAAAGTTGGAACTCAGGTTTGATCTTACCAAAGGAGCCTCTGTGAACATACCAGGTGTAAATTTCCTTGTCTTATATTTGATTATTCATTTCAGAGAAGTCAAATTATAAAAGAGGTGGGCAAAGCATACCCAGGAGTAAAATACTGCCAGTTTCTGTCATCAGGGCACTTTCTGTCCAGTGCAGTAAATCCTCACCATCATCCAGGAGATTCCCCAGGAAAATTGTAGGGTTGGGTTCATTTATTAAGAGTAAAAAAGAAAAACCAAAAGGTGGAGAAGCCCAAGTTTATAATGGCTTGATGAAACTTCAATGAGGCTCACATTTCTGAGTGCAGCAGAACTCTATGGAAACTTAAATTTTGCTTCTGTGTAGAGCAAAAACCCCGGGAAATTCACTATAAATCTTTTTCCTTTTGCATATTTCCCTTATTAGCAGTAACACAGTCATCTAACCGAGGTGTTAGAGTCACTCTTTGGAAGGTTCAATGCAGGCTAATTGAAAACAGGTAATTATTGTTGTTGCTAAGGTTGTTGCCAGGCAGTTGCCCCACACAGTTGTGGCCTCTGCAGCCTTTCCTGCCCATCTGGGGCAGAATTTCAACATCACAGCAAAACTTTATGAAGTGAAGTTTCACAGAAATAAATCCTTGCAGGATCCAATTTGGACAGGCTGCTTCTTTCATCTCCTGAGGCAGCGCTGTGTTCCCAGCATGGATGAAAGGGAATATTTTCAGGAATAAAATCCCCTGGGATTTCTGTCACCATGGTAACACATATAGATAGCAGGCCTGCTTCCAAGCCAGGTTTTATTGTTCCAGCAGTAAAGAACTGGCTCCTACAAATAACCAGCCTGGAATAAAGTACTGCCCTTCTGCTTTCCCATCAAAATAAAATTTTTAAAATTTAATATATTGCTACAGTTAAACATTCAGGATAAAGTGCCAAGATCAGCTCTGCCATAAATCTAACTAGGATGTCTTGTTTCCTAAGCCACAGTGAGAAAGGGGAGAGTATTCACATATTTAATTAATACCAGATAAATATGAATATTTTTGTAATAATAAATTCATATTTCACTGCTGAATAAATACCAGAACTTAAGCCTGAAATAAAAATTAAAAAATAAAAAGCATCCCCATCAAATTTTCATGTGTTTTATTGAGGTGAACATACACATGGTCCACATAGTCAATGAAAATAATCATAAAATAATTTAAGAACTTGTGTGGAGAGGTATTAGCAGCACCATTGGTATTGGAATAGCAGAAAACACATCTCAGGAGGGCAGTGATGCCTGGAGAAAATGCCATCATTTGGAACAGGGATGGGAATGGCTCTGTGGGATGCTCTGGGGAGGTGGAGTTTTTAAAACACACTTTTGCTAAATACTTTTGACGATTATTGTTACAAAAAATACAACTAAATAAGATACTGCATAGTATTTTAATTAACATAAAATCGACATTGAGGTGTGTAAAGCAAGACTCAAATCTCTGCTTCCACATACATTTCATTTCTGAGTAGAGAAATCTAAAATTTAAAACCAAAATATAGACCTAGTGTATTCTCTAAAAGACACACTTTAGGTGGAACATATCAGACTACGAAAATACATATCTTCCATTCTGTTTAATAATTTACTTTAGTTAAAAAGTTGTGAAATTCTCCTCACAAGAAGCGTATACAAATTGATGACTTTAGTAAATTAACAAAAAGGATTATTTTACTTTTTGTTTTGTTTTTGTGGCTTTTTTTTTAAAACAAGGCTTAGCCCCGCAGTAACAATTATACAAGGAAGAAAAGAGACTACATTTATATGAAGGAATACAAATTTACACACATTTTACAGTGACTTATACCCTACACATCTACAAAATTCACAGTTATAATACAAGCAAGTACAAGGCTGGGATAGAGCTGTCGGATACCAAAAAAAGTTCCTACTTGAAAAAGAACCAAACCAATCGAGGGGGGGAAGCGCAGGCGCGGCAGGGGAGGCTCAGCAGACGCACAGCGCTTTGCGGGGCGGGTGGAACAGGGAGCTGCTGAGCTTCTTCTGCCCGCGGAGGCTGCGCCTCATGGCCAACCGGGCAGGGCTCCCGCGGGCCGGGGACGCCGCCGTGCCCTCCCCCGGGCCCCGCGCTGGGCCCCGCCGCGGCTTCTTCAGCGCCGGGCCCGAGTTGGATTCCTCCAGAGTCCGCTTAAAGCTGCCCGGGGGCGGCCTCTCCGCCTCCTGCGCCTTGCCGTGCCCGCCAGGGGACACCTTGAAGCCTTTTTGGTCCGAGTTGGAAGGGGAGAGGCTGACAGACAAACCATTGCTGTAGGATTCCTGGAGCCTCAGCGCCAGGGCTTTGCTGCACTTCTCCTCCTGCGGGGCTGAATCCTTGGGGGTTCCTCCTGAGGAAGGTAAACTGCTTTTGGCAATCTCGTTTGGCAGCTCCAGGTATTTCTCTGAGAGCATGTTGCTGTGCAGGAGGGGAGGAATGGGCTCAGCAGAGTTCAGCCGTGGCCAGGGGTCATCTTCTGTGAGCTGAGGGAAAAGGAAACAAAATACTTAGGAATAAATATAACAATAGAATCACAAAATTATTTGGGAAGGATCTGCAGGATCACTTATTCCAAACTGCCATGGGCACAGACACCTCCCACCATCCCAGCTTGCTCCCTGTCCCACCTGGCCTTGGACACTGCCAGGGGCTGACTTTGTCCCATGAGGGTGCACACAGTGTGTGGCACTTTCAGAATTGCCCTAAACCTTATCAAAAGCAGGAAAATCCTGCTCCACAGCAGGCTCAGCTTCTCTCCCTGCTGAGAGGGGGAAACAATTCCAGCTGGGGCTGGGAAGTGCAGCTGCACAACACAGAGGGATCTGCAGGCAGCTGCCGGGAACTCAGAGGAAAGCAGAGCCTGAAACCTCCGAGATCCTCAGCAGCATCTGCACACCCAGCCAGGATTTCCAGCAGAGCCTGGCAGAGGCACTGCCCTCTGACCTGTGTGTGGTCAGTGGCCAAAGGGCAGCAAGAGCCTCCTGACCTTGCTCATGTCCAGCACTCTCAGTGACTGCACAACCAGGCCAGCAGGGCTGGCCAAGCTCCTGCTCAGCTGCCAACAGAGGGGCAGGGGCAGACACAAAAATATCCCTGATTGCTGAGCAAAGTGACACTTTCATTGCCCATGGATCCCTCACAGCACATCCCCTGGGAAGCACCGAGGTGCCAGGAACCCTGACCCTCATCTCTTCTGGGCTTTTTTCTCATTCTCAGTTCTACCAACAGGAAAATGGGGACAAGACTTGCTCTCACTATCCACAGGGGGATTATGGGAATTAGTGTTTATGCAGCACCCTGAAGATAGGAATTCTGACCTTATTAAAGATTTAATTGTAATTGTCCCTGGTTACTCGGTGAGCCCTTCAGAAGTGAATTTCAAGGCCACACTCCACTCCCCCAGTGGAAGGCAAATAGCAGTTATTATTTTAAGAAAATCATGTGCTGCAGACTGAAATGCACCCAGCTGAATCAGTCAGGGAAACATCTCAGGTGAAAAAACAGATGCTTCTGAACCCACAACCCAGACCAACTCCAGGTTTAATAAAATGCACTCCAAAAGAAAAGATAATCAGGATTGTTCCCAGCATCCACACTGGTTTTCCACTCCTCTGTGGCTGCCCATGTGTGGACAAAACCATTTAGATACCATTCCTTTACCACATTTAGCAACAAGAGGGAAGACCCTTATGAATGGAATTCTAAAGGTTATTCTCCATCACAGCTGCTGCAGAACCCAGGAGGAACCAGATCACACACAGAGAGCAGCTCTGGCAACGCTCCTTCAGCTGCTCCATTTAATTCCTGACATTGTGTCACATAAAACTTCATTTTATGGTTTTTATTGTGCAAGACCTTTCATGTTGTGGCTCTTTTCCCCAGCATCTCCTGCTGGTGCAAACAGCTGAGACTGCAGCAGCTCTGGGGAGCCAAGGAGAGGCACAGGATGGAGTGCTGGGGAGTGATGGAACAACACAGGAAAAACAAACCACCAATCACCAACTGAATTTCTCAACAGTCCCATCAATCTTCCTCACTGGCCTCAGGAACACTGAAATTAATTTGGTATTAGGAATTGCTGCCAGAAGGACAAGCAATTAAGAAATATTTTTAATTAAGAAACTTTGGTTTCCATCTATTTCTGAATTAATTGTTTTGGCAGGTAGCAGCTGTCAGGCATCAAGGCCACCCCTGCTTCTCTCACAGAAACTGTGATTGAAAATTTTAGGAGCACTTACAATTTAATTTTTTTTCCTCAAGATTTTGCTAGGTTTAAAACCCTTTCCATGGATTTTGCTCCACTAGATGAAAGGGGAGGAGACAAAGTTGAAGCTTGCCATTTTATTAGCAGCTTGTTTCTCCCAAGGGAATGTTTAAAACTCCCTTTCTAATTTCTGCTTTCTTTTCCTTTGCCCAAAGGACAATTATCTGAAGATTCTGCAGAACATCAAAGGACAGTGACTTAAATCAGGAGCAGCTGGTAATTACTGAAACAAACAGCCACTCATAACTACACTCCAGTTCTTAGAGGGGGGGAAGAAAAGCCACAAAACAACAAAACAAAAACCCTCTGAAGAGCTCTGCTTTATGTTAACAGCTCAAACTTGCAGCCTCCAGAAAGACCTTATGTTATGATGTCACTGCTTCAACAAAGAACATCAAATCAACCAAAGGAAGATAATGAGATCTCCCAGTACAGAAAGAAAATGTTCTTTACAGCAACATGTGTTGGAACCAATTTACCTTAAAAAAAAATAAAAGTCCAACACCAGCACAACCAAACCAACCCAAATGAAAGCACACCCTGTCAGGAACAGGTTCACAATCTGCAGTCCCTGGGCTGGGCAAGCTACACAAGCACCTGGCAAGGCAGGAAGGGAAACTGCAGCCCAGCCTTGTTTTCTAAGGGGGTGTGTTGGATGGGTTTTTAATACCTCTGAGCCCCACTCTGCTTCCTGTCTGTCTCAAAAGGCTGCCTTGAATCTTGGGGAGGACCTCAGGAAACTTTAAGAAACAATGCATTTCAAGGTTTGTAAAGCAACTGTACTAATTTCTTCCACATTAGGGAGGAAGCACAGATCAACAGCCACCAATAAACAACCAGCAGCAATTCTGGCATTCATACATTGGAACACCAAAGGCAGAGTGCTAAAGTTCTTTAATAAACATGGTTAAAAGTTGGTCCAGCCCTCAAACCTTTGCAGGTGGAAGTATTGAAGATATAACTGTAGCTTTCACAGTATCCAGAGCTGGAAGAGACCCACAAAGGCAACACCATGTTTTAACTGACTGAGCCAATCTCAGTGATAGATTACCTACACATATACAGTAAAAATTCCAAACAGCAACATTCAACAGCGATGCCAATGGACAGCTCAGGAGTTCCTGTGAGTATTTCTGCATCTCTGGCAGAGTTCCAGTCACCCCAGGCAGGCAGAGGGGGGCCTGGAGAGCCCTTACCTTGAGGGGGGGCGTGCAGCAGCGGGAGGGGGGCAGGCTGCTGCAGTCGGGGCTGCTGTAGCTGGGCCCCTCGGCCAGGTTGAGCACCAGCTCCTCGTCGCCGTCCCAGCGGCCGCGCTCGCGCAGGGGCGCGATGCAGATGACGATGGCGCTCGTGTTGTCCGCCCGCAGCATCCGCTGCCTCCAGCGGCCCAGGGCCCGGCCCACCAGCATCCGGGCACAGGACTGCCGGGCCTCGCCCTGGGGACAGAGGGGACAGTGTCACACAGAGCCACCAAACACACAGAGCCACCTGGGCACAGGACTGCCGGGCCTCGTCCTGGGGACACAGGGACACAGGGACAGTGTCACACAGAGCCACCACACAGAGCCACCAAACACACAGAGCCACCAGCATCCGGGCACAGGACTGCCGGGCCTCGCCCTGGGGACAGAGGGGACAGTGTCACACAGAGTGTCACACACACACAGAGCCACCAGCATCCGGGCACAGGACTGCCGGGCCTCGCCCTGGGGACAGAGGGGACAGTGTCACACAGGGTGTCACACACACACAGAGCCACCAAACACACAGAGCCACCAGCATCTGGGCACAGGACTGCCGGGCCTCGCCCTGGGGACAGAGGGGACAGTGTCACACAGAGCTACCAAACACACAGAGCCACCTGGGCACAGGACTGCTGGGCCTCGTCCTGGGGACATGGGGACAGAGGGGACAGTGTCACACAGGGTGTCACACACACACAGAGCCACCAGCATCCGGGCACAGGACTGCCGGGCCTCGCCCTGGGGACAGAGGGACACTGTCACACAGAGCCACCAAACACACAGAGCCACCAGCATCCGGGCACAGGACTGCCGGGCCTCGCCCTGGGGACACGGGGACAGAGGGACAGCGTCACACAGAGCCACCACACACACACAGAGCCACCTGGGCACAGGACTGCTGGGCCTCGTCCTGGGGACAGAGGGGACAGTGTCACACAGGGTGTCACACACACACAGAGCCACCAAACACACAGAGCTACCAGCATCCGGGCACAGGACTGCCATGCCTCACCCTGGGGACACAGGGACAGTGTCACACAGGGGGTCACACAGAGCCACCCGGGCACAGGACTGCTGTGCCTTGCTCTGGGGACACACGACACTGTCACACAGGGACACCCGGGCACAGGACTGCCACATCTCGCCCTGGGGACACAGAGGACACTGTCACACAGGGTGTCACACAGAGCTACCCCCAAGGCACCTTGGGCCACACACACTCCTACAAACCATGCCCACAGCACCCCCAGAAATGCCAATTAAAACACATCTTCCTTCTCAAATCCACCTTTAAGTCAGTCTGTGGCACGTTCCACATACACAGAGCTTTAAACAGCATAAGGAGCTCGTAACACAGCAGTAGCTTGTCAGAGGTTGGAACACGACCTACAGGCTTTGCAGAGTGTTTACTCTCTGATACTCCAATATAAATTCTCAACTGTTTTGTAAAATAAATCAGAGAGTAATTTAATTCAGTCTAAACAGTCTGCATTATAGCATGCACCTTAATGTGAAATAAATTTAATGTTCAGACAGCATTTTATATAACTTCCTTAGAGAAGAAACTAATCTCCCTTATTACTCACAGACAGCACCCTGCCAGTCAAATTTCCCCAAAACATAAGAGAAATAATTTAAACATGTTAGTACCCATGGTATTTACTATCAGTCACATTGTAACAACTTTTATGTCGTGGCAAAACCATCAATCTGCCCCAACCCCACCAACGCCATCGGGTGCTCTTCATCCCCACCAGGCTGAACAGTTTTTAGAGATAACAAGGATGAGATTTCCACCCTGACTTCTGGCCACTGCTCTCACCATGAAATATTTCTTCTCCTCGTGATCCTGGCACATGGAGATGGCATCCTGAGGGGGGATCATGTTCCAGAGCCCGTCACTGCCAAGGATGATGTACTTGTGCTTCTGGGGGTCAATGGTGTGCACGCTGGTGTCGGGCTCAGGGGACACCACAAACTCCCCACTGTAGAAGTCGTAGCTCCAGAGATCACCTGGCAAAGCACAAAATTGGGTTGGAATTGTTACACAGCACGTGAGGAATCCCACTCTTGGAAAACAGAGGAAAATGTTCCTTCCCAGGAAATCCATCAAAATCAGCCTTGAGTCACCAGCAGGTTCAGGCGTGCTGGCGGCGACGGAGAAAACCCTCCCAAACACCATCAGTTTCCTCAGATGTTCACTTCCTCCCCAATGCTGAGACTGCTGCTCCTACCCCTCTCGTCACTGAACTACCTCTGGTTTATTAATCCCAACCTCCCTCCCCCATTTCTTCTCCTTCTCCTCCCGAACTAGATTTATTATTTAAGGCAGAACCACCTGTTTAAGTATTTTGCGTTTAACTGTTCCCTTTTTGTCTTTCAGTACATTTCCCCAACTCACTTTTGATTTTCATCCTCCTAATCTGCAAGCTAGTCCGGAGAAAACTGACAGCGCCGAGTGCCACTGTCCCTTGCAATGTTCAGAAAACAAAGACACTTGTCATGACCAGCCGCGAGTTCCTGCATTCTAAGCTTAATTTAGACTTTTCTCTTCATTTTAATTTTTATTTGGTAAAAAACGGGGACAGGAACATAACGAAATTCCAGCCCAGTCACTGCTCAGCTGCTGCCACCTTCTAATCCTCTTTAGACTAAACCAAGCTGTAATCAGAGGTGTTCTACTCTCTTAAATATTTGTGGAAAAAGGAGAAATGAAACAGATTAATATCTAGAAAATGGTGAAACCTTAACCACTCTCCAAACTGAAATCTATCTGAATTGAGCTCTCCTTAAACAGAAATAAAACCCGGTTTTGTGGATCCCACACCAAACGTGCCAACATTTGTGTGTGCAGGTGCCACAGGGAAGGCACAAAGCAAAAAGCAAAGGAGGAGCCTGAAGCCTTTTCCCTGTTCAATTCCCTGTGCCATCCCTTTTCCTCCCGCAGCTCCAGCATCCCTGCAGGGCACAGGGGGCAGGCACAGCCGTGCCAGGGCTGGGCAGCAGCCACAGGAACAGGGCCCTGCAGGGAGGCAGCACAGAGCAGCTCCAGCCTCTCCCCAGCACGGCCCCGTGCAGGGAACTTTGCTATTTTTAAATCCCTCTCACTGTGTGAATGAGTTTGGGGTCACCTCAGCAGAAACAAAGCTGAACAATGCAGCAAATCATGCCCTGGCTCAAGAGCTCCCTCCAAACCATCCTCGAGTAAAAACCACTCCAGCAGAAAAATGCATTGCCACAGCAATTTATTTCAATTCTATTTATCAAGTACACTTGAAAAATTAAAAGCCTTTTCTAAGGCTAGGCCTTCAAATCAAGAATAATAATAATTTGTTCTAACACCTCTTTTAAAAATTTATTTCCATGTTCACAAACAGCTTCCTGTGGTGATAAGCAGCAAAAAGTAACATTATTATTACTTGCAAGCACTGGTTACATTTTTCCGCGCAGAACACACAGCTTTAAAAGCAGAAATTAATTGAACTGTCAGAGCTGAGCAGCAAACAGAAGCTCCACAACTCAAGAGCCAGGTTTTGTCAGGCTCTTCCTTTGCTTTCTGCTGGACAAAGCCCGGAGCTTCTTCCACATCCATCAGCACTCTTTTAAAGACAATAAATAAGCTTTTTGTCTTCCTCCTCGCCTCCATTAGCTTTGCCCTAAGCTATCAACCAGTTGAAAAGACTTTTCCAGAAGCAGGAAAGGGAATACTCCAAGTCAATTACCCCACTCCACGGCAGCCCGTGCTCATTAGAGCCCCGATTGTCCCTGCGCAGCCCCACAAGCACCCGCTGCTAATGAGCGCTAATTAAAAGCCAAGCCCGCTCCTACAGAGGTGCACTCGGGCTCCCGACAAAGCCAGCTGGCAGCGAGATCAAAAATACTGGAACAGGAGAGCCGAGCTAAGGAGTGCAGGTGAATTGCCATGGAAAGCGCTCCTGCTCCCCTCACACCCTGTCAGCCGCAGCAGGTAAAACCAACAAACAGCAATACATGCAACATTCCCACACCTCCAGTTTGTTCATGCTCGTGTAGGAGAAATGACAAAATGTTATTAGCTGAATCGGGTTTTTAATTAAAAACACTGTGCTGGGTGATAAAAATAACCTGATGTTCATTAATTTGGGTTCTTTAGCCCGTGTGTGTCATCCTGTCCATCTGCTCCCTGCCCGAGGAAACAGCCAAGGCAGCCCCACACTGACTGCAGGGATCTGCTCCAAAATCCTCACAGGGCAACTGGGAATATCACCGTGGGCAGCTCCAAGGATTCCAAACTCCTGAGGGGCACAGAGACCCCACAGACCCTCCTGGGGGCACACAGAGACCCCACAGACCCTCCTGGGGGCACAGAGAGACCCCACAGACCCTCCTGGGGGCACAGAGACCCCACAGAGCCTCCTGGGGGCACACAGAGACCCCACAGACCCTCCTGGGGGCACAGAGACCCCACAGACCCTCCTGGGGGCACACAGAGACCCCACAGACCCTCCTGGGGGCACACAGAGACCCCACAGAGCCTCCTGAGGGGCACAGAGACCCCACAGAGCCTCCTGAGGGGCACAGAGACCCCACAGAGCCTCCTGAGGGCACACAGAGACCCCACAGAGCCTCCTGGGGGCACACAGAGACCCCACAGACCCTCCTGAGGGCACACAGAGACCCCACAGAGCCTCCTGGGGGCACACAGAGACCCCACAGAGCCTCCTGGGGGCACACAGAGACCCCACAGACCCTCCTGGGGGCACACAGAGACCCCACAGACCCTCCTGGGGGCACACAGAGACCCCACAGACCCTCCTGGGGGCACAGAGACCCCACAGACCCTCCTGAGGGGCACAGAGAGACCCCACAGACCCTCCTGGGGGCACAGCGACCCCACAGAGCCTCCTGAGGGCACAGAGACCCCACAGACCTTCCTGGGGGCACAGAGAGACCCCACAGAGCCTCCTGGGGGCACAGAGACCCCACAGAGCCCCCTGGGGGCACACAGAGACCCCACAGACCTTCCTGGGGGCACAGAGAGACCCCACAGAGCCTCCTGAGGGCACACAGAGACCCCACAGACCCTCCTGAGGGCACACAGAGACCCCACAGACCCTCCTGAGGGCACACAGAGACCCCACAGACCCTCCTGAGGGCACACAGAGACCCCACAGAGCCTCCTGGGGGCACACAGAGACCCCACAGACCCTCCTGGGGCACACAGAGACCCCACAGACCCTCCTGGGGGGCACACAGAGACCCACAGACCCTCCTGGGGGCACACAGAGACCCCACAGACCCTCCTGGGGGGCACACAGAGACCCCACAGACCCTCCTGGGGGCACACAGAGACCCCACAGAGCCTCCTGAGGGCACACAGAGACCCCACAGAGCCTCCTGGGGGCACACAGAGACCCCACAGAGCCTCCTGAGGGGCACAGAGACCCCACAGAGCCTCCTGAGGGCGCACAGAGACCCCACAGAGCCTACTGGGGGCACACAGAGAGACCCCACAGACCCTCCTGAGGGCACAGAGACCCCACAGACCCTCCTGAAGGGGCACAGAGAGACCCCACAGACCCTCCTGAAGGGGCACAGAGAGACCCCACAGATCCTCCTGAGGGCACAGAGACACCACAGAGCCTCCTGAGGGGCACAGAGAGACCCCACAGACCTTCCTGGGGGCACACAGAGACCCCACAGACCCTCCTGGGGGCACAGCGACCCCACAGAGCCTCCTGAGGGCACAGAGACCCCACAGACCTTCCTGGGGGCACAGAGAGACCCCACAGACCCTCCTGGGGGCACAGAGAGACCCCACAGACCCTCCTGGGGGCACAGAGAGACCCCACAGACCCTCCTGAAGGGGCACAGAGAGACCCCACAGACCCTCCTGAGGGCACACAGAGACCCCACAGAGCCTCCTGGGGGCACACAGAGACCCCACAGACCCTCCTGAGGGCACACAGAGACCCCACAGACCCTCCTGGGGGCACACAGAGACCCCACAGAGCCTCCAACCCTGAGCCCACCGAGGCCAGCCCATGGGGAGAAGGACATTTATGGTTTTATTTTGTGTTTTCCCCTGAAGGGCAGAGCTCCCCAGCCTGAGGCAAAGCTTTTTGGAGCTGCTGCCCAGCTGTGCCCCCTTTCCCTGCCCAGCTGTGCCCCCTTTCCCTGCCCAGCTGGGCAGTTTTACACCCCAGCAATACCAGCCTGCAGAGGAATTTTCTATGGCAGCCTCTGTCCAACTCTGGGAAGGGCAAAGGGAGAGGAGAGCAGCCAGAGAGCACAGAACACGTTTCCCTGAGCACTCCAGAGCTCTCTGAAGTCTTTAATTGTGTTCCAAAGCAAGCAGACAGAGCAGTGACCCTCTGGGATGTGCCAGAGGCTGCAGTGCCAGGCTCTCAGGATCCCATTTCAGAGCCAGACTATTTTTGTTCTGAATTAAAACCCAAACATTTACAAAACTCTTGACAATCTTGTTCTTTAAAAACTTACACACTGGGAGTATTCCTTTGCATATTTCTTTTCCAAACCAAAGGGAGAAAAAAGTTATTAATGCAGTTCCTTCCATATCTTCCAGAAAAACCTGTTCTTAGAATAATATACAGAGATCTACACTGCATCTCACAAAGTGAAATAGATGTTTGAAATCAGATACTAAAGGAGCAGGAAACTAATTTAGCTGCCTGTGAGAATATATCAAACTAAGCAGTCTCTCCTACTGTTACCTTATAAAATCCAACAACAAAGCCACTCCTAAGTCAAGTGCTGCCAGGGAATAATGGCAGCTACAAACAAAAACACCCTCATGTAAGTGGGCTGGATTGGATTAAACCCAAAGCCTTCTTAGAGCTAAAGCATGTCCAGAAATTACATAAATCAAGTCTTTCATTTCAGTTGCTGGAGATGCTGTTTTGCATATAAAAAGGGCTTTTGATTTTAATAGAGGAAAGAAAACTTTACTTTCATAACTCAGTCCAAAATAAAACCTGAGTTTGATTAATCCCAGAGCTTTTTAAACCAAAGTTTTTCTCCACAGGTGCCCTCACAGGATGTGTTACACACAGGTCCCAGAGCAAAGCACACACTGCATTTGGCACTGCACATTTATTCTTTTGTCTCAGGGCTGAAGAAAATTGTTCAAGCTACAGCAAGATATCCTGAGGACAAGAGAAGAATCCTAAATGCACCCCAAGTTTGTCTGGTTTTATAGAGATAAAACAGAAAAGCAATTATCAATAGGAGCTGGAAATTGCTGTAAATACAACTTCTACAATTCCATGTGATTCAGGTTCATGGCCTGCAATGGAGCAGGAAGGAAAAACTGAGTGGCAGCTGTGCCCACTCTGTTTGGTAATTTAATGTGAAAAACAGTTAAATGCATGTAAACAACCCTAAAACCTTACACAGCAATTTCCTCAGGTCATTTGAGGTCAGCCACAGCCTCTTCCCCAGGATTCCATGGAATGTGCATTCAGAGAGTTTCACAAAGCAGCTCTGGCACCCAGTCAGAAGTTCTGGAACAGCTTCCCCGGCCCTGTCAAAGACCCAGCAGCAGCTCCACGTGGATTCCCTGCTCTGGTTCACAACTGCTCCTAGAGGGCAGCAGGAAATTCCTGCATGCTGGAGGCTGCTCCACTGACATAGGGCTGAGTCTGTTCTATTCCTACATAAAAACCCAGGGAGAGCAGAGCTCATGTTCCCACAGGAGGGAGTGGTTGAACCAACGGGCTCCTGGCTCAGCTTTCATCCTTCATTCACTGAAACACCTCCCAAGCAGCTCCAGCAGTGCCAGGCAATCCCTCAGCACAGATTCAAAACTATCTATTGCAGGGCAAACCAGTATTTAAAAAAAAATGTTCTCACTGCCCAGGAAAGGTCAGCAGAAGTAGCTGTGAAAACACAAAACCACAGCTTAAAATGGTTTGTTAGGAGACACAGAAAGCTGCTGGGTGCATCAAACATCTCACAGATGCTCTACAGGGACAGCACAAAGCCCAAATATTTCTGACTTGTTCTGGGGCTATAAATAAATCAAGCATTATTTAAATACTTAAACACAGCCACTGTGCATACCAGAAATTATTATTTTAGGGCAGAAGGGCACTTCTGACAATCAGAATGGGAGAGGGTATGTCAGCAGAACTCATCTGGCCACAAGGATTTCTTCTGCACCAGGAATTTCTGCTGCTTGAGTGCAGCTTTTCCACAGTGCTTTATTCCTATATTCCTATTTTATTTCCAAAACCTTTCCTCAACTCCTTAACAGTGCACTAAACCTAAAGACTGGGGGATGAGACTACTTCAAAGTATTTTCAAGTGTTGTAAGAGAGAGACACTTAAAACACCATTTATGATCTAAATTTTAGGGGTTTTAATCAGATAATCTCCCCCATTCTAAATATAATAAATTCCCAACTCTAAGTTTCTCTTGTTGTCCTGCTAAAATTTTTTACCCAGGTTGGGACCAGGCAGGAGGGGAGGCAGTCCCAGCATGGGGTTTGAGCTTTCAAATCCCAGAACTGATAAGAGATAGGTGCTGAAAACTCTCATTAATCCTCTCCTCATGCACTTGCTGGCCAAGAATGCACTGGGGGCTAACAAATGCATGGTTCCCTGAATTCCCATCTGCACACAAAGCCCAGGCAAACCCTTCTGTTCAGCTTCTGGGAGCAATCAGACCAAAGGCCAGCCAGCTCTTTAGACAGGCAACAATCCCAGGAAGAAAAGATGAATCCAAATTAAATGTTCACATTTTGCAATCCAGGAACACCTCCCTGTCCTGCAGGAGGGAACAGGGTTGTGCTGCTCAGGGGATGAAGGTTTTTTGTTACTCATCTATTAGCTCTAAAGGATTCACTCCAACTCTCAAGTCAGGTCTCCTAACCACAAAATAAATTCTATCCTACCTGAAATATGACACATAAAGACTTTCAGATGCTGAGAAAAAGTCCTTAAAATTAAAATTTTGAATTTTCAGGCACCTGTGACTCCCTGCTTGACACACAGCTGACTCTTCCATGTTCATTGTCACTGCAAAATTCTCCTTATCTCTGGACAAATCCCTGTGGCACAGCTATTCCTGCCTGTGGAATCAGACACAGGCAGGCTCTGGAATGCTCCCAGAACAGCCCATCCCCATGGGCACTGCCAAGCTGCCAGCCAGGAATTCCAGCACAGCTCCCACAGGGAAACCACAATCCCATCAAACAAACCTATCCCGGGTGTACCTGCACAGAAAACTCCTCACTGCACAAAGGAGAGAACATCACCAGCCAGAGATTGGCATTCTGCAGTGGAATTTAAGGAGAAAAATGACCAGAAACACTAACACTCATGGATAAGAGACACCCAATAATTCAGTTAAGAAATACTTCCCAAAAAAAAAAATCATCACAGGATATTGCAGGACAATTTCTGGTCCTGCAAGATCCCTTCTGTCCTTGGAATGAGGGGCTCCTCAAAGACAGCTCCTCTCATTTCTAGTGCTCCCATAAAGGCAAATTAAAGTTAAACAGATTTAACTTTCACTTCATTCTGTGCCAAGTCTTAACAAAAAAATATTCTCCACAAAAGAAACACTGAAGCAATTCATACACCACCCAGCAAAACTTCATTTCTGGTGCAAATGGAAACGTGCAAGCCCTGTGTGTCTCCAGGAGGGAGAGCACATTTGTCTCCTTCTCACTGAGATAATGGGACTGTAATTTTTGACTAGCTGGTGGTAAAATTAAATCCCATCCTTGTAGGGCTGACACTGAAAACCCTGAAAGTTAGAAGTCACGTTCTTCTCTCCCCAATTTTAATCTCTTTTCAATCTCTCCGCAATCACAGCATTATTCAAAAAACGCAGTATAATTGTATAAAAACACACTTTCAAGGCCCAGACTGTGAGAAAGCAGGTGAGGAGGGCCCTGTGCATTGTGTGCTGGGCAAAGGCAGGGCTGAGCAGAGCTCAGGGACTCACCCAGGGCTCTGGCCACGGCCAGGAAGGGGATCTGGTCGATGACGGTGCTGCGGCGCACGGGGCCGTTGTGGCTCAGCCGGGGCCTCTTCCACACCACACGGTTCACCCCAGACTTGTTGATCACACTGCAAGAACACACACAGGGACAGGGGTTAGCAACAGCAGTGGTGTCAGTGAGGAAAAGCAGGTAAATATGCAAATGTGGAGGTAATAATGATGGCCAGTTCCTAATGCAAAACACATGACAGCACTTTGTTCGATATCGTTCCACATCCAAGGAGAAAACTGAGAGATGAAGGCAGAAGAAAATAAAAAGCAAGGTAATGAAGACCTGGAAGAAATTCTGGCTGGTTACAAAATATGCAAGAGTGTCTTTTTAATCTGTCAGAGTCAGAGCAGAGCTGGATTTGCCTCCCTCAGATGAGGACCATCAACACCAGCTCACTCAGGTGTCAATTCCTCTGGACCATCAACACCAGCTCACTCAGGTGTCAATTCCTCCTTCACTCTTCTCCAGCTCCCAAACTTTGGCTGCACAGACCAGCATGGCACCCTTGAAACAACAGCAAAGAAAGGAGCAGCCTCCTGAAAGGATTTGCTTGATGGAAGGAACACCAACAGGAGGCAGACACAAAAGAGGAATTGTCCCGGGCTGGTGTGTGCAGGAAGCAGGAGATGGGAGAACAGCTCTGCATTTGCATGTGAACACCTGCTCTGAGCACTGAGCACTGCTTGGGCTCTCCCAGGTGGCACTGCAGGGTCAAAGGAGCTGCAGAGCAAATAACTGGGGCAGCTGTGTCAGGCAGGGAAGGGAGAACAACAAATATGAGCCATCAAGGAAAAAGAGCTAATGAAACCAGGAACCAGCAAAGCTCAGTCCCAACCAAGTTAGGAGCTGGATACTTGAAAGTTCCTTTCATCCAGGGAACAGCCATTGGTAATTAGAAACTGAGCAGCTCTGGAACAGCCTCAGGATTCCTCATGCTGAAGCCATTCACGATGCACTTCCTGACACTTCAAAGGCCTTAACAACAAGGGCATGTTCAGCTCCATCCAGAGCACGGCACAGTCACAAACACCACATCCTAAAACCTGATCTCATCCACTTGTACAGCTGATGACCACACAGAGCTCACCACTGGAAAAAAACCCTCATCCCACACTGAGACTGTTACTGGGAAATGGCATTTTAATGGAAGACTCCCTCATGCTCTCTCATTAAGTGCTCCCAGTTTGCTCTGATGAAAGACAAGGCATTCCCAAGCACAGCTGCACTTCCACCTCACTCCCACCACATGCCTCACAGCCAGCCTGGGAAAAACAGGAGGAGCACCAGCAAAAATTTTTGAAAAATTAAAAATTAACTATTCCTGTGTTGCCTTCTGATACAAGGCAGGCGGCCTGGTTTCAGGAAACAGCACGGCGGCCCATTTCTCCAGGGCCGCTCGGGCCTAAGAAACACGCGGACACCAATATGGTGGAGGATCAAAGGCCTTTATTCTCTCTTCTCGTGGGGTTTTATAGTCTAGGGGGCTTCTACGTCAGGTGAGGGTCTGTCTTTACCATCTATGGTTAGTAGGGATGGAAAGTTACCTGGGCAAGTGGAAAATTACCGGAATCTGGTTCAGGGGGCTACATTCCTATGTTAATTTTCTTATCTAAGGGGGCAGGGGCCCTGTCTTCCCGTAACATCACGAGATCTTCCGAACGCCAGGCCCTATCTGCTACATTCCTGTCAATACTAAGGTTCAGGGAACAGTTTTCTGCACCTTCAGACTTCCAAACTCTGAGAAACCTACAGCAAAAGTGCCCCTGATTAACTCCCACAAATATCTGCAGGTTAATGGCTGACAGGGCTCCCACATGAATGATGTCAGCAGGAGAACCTTCAGTGATCCCTGCTGGAGGAGCAGGCCGTGCCCATCATCTGGTGAGCACCAGGAGCACACAGAGCCCCCAGCCCTGGGGCTGTCCCCAGACATTGGTGCCACCTGAGAGAGCCCTGCCTGCTCCCCCGAGTGCCAGGGAGCACACCCAGCCCAGCTCTGCCAGGGCAGGAATGGCTCCTGCAAGGACAGCTGCTAAACTGTGCTGTCAGAACAGCAAAGGGGGGATTTTGTTTCAAATCCAGGATTTTTCTCAGGTTCCCTAAGCAGAGGCTTTGAGGAGTCCATTCAAGAGCTGCCATTGTCATCTCAGGGACAATGCAGGATGCCTGAGAAATCAGAGTGCTGGGACAAACTGGATATTCCAGAGCTCCTATCATTTTACCTACGTGAAAAGGCAATTTGCACAACCTGAAGGTTCCTCAGAATTTAAAGGGAAATAGGCCAAAAATTAACATCTCTGCTTGCAAAAAGTTGTTGGTAAACATTTAGAACTGTAAGCACCCCTCAGCTGTGTGATCCAGCAGGAAATTAAAGTTCTGGATACACCATAAACCACTAGCAAAAAACACAACCATGTAACAATGGATCCCTGTAATTTATTTCCCAGTAAGCTGTAAGAAAAATTAAGAGGACAAAAGAGAAATAGCTGAGATTCAGCTCCTTGTGTGCCCTCCCACAACAAGCTCAGGCTTAGCTCAGTGAGAGCAGACAAACCTACCTGTGGTATTTTCTGAGGTCCCCTGTGGCAGGAAGGAATGAATCTGACTCCATGTTCTAATTTATTAATTTTTGATAAGACTAATTTATTAATTATATTATTGAATTTATTAATTACTTTATGATAAGACTAATTTATTATTTTATGATATTATTTAAAAGAATGCTATACTAAAGCTATATTAGAGAAAGGATACAGACAGAAGGCTAAAAGATAATAACGAAAATCTTGTGGCACTCTCCAGAGCTGGGCCATAATTGGCTAACAAGTAAAAACAATTCACATTAAACCAATGAACAATCACCTGTTGGTAAACAACGTCCAAACCACATTCCAAAGCAGCAAAACACAGGAGAAGCAATGAGATAATATTGTTTTCCTTTTTCTCTGAGGCTTCTCAGCTTCCCAGGAGAAGAATCCTGGGCAAGGGGATTTTCCAGAAAATACAAGCGCCACCTACCTGCCCCCAAGGCCTTCAATCCTCTCCCTCTCCTTGGGAAGCTCTGGTTTGTGGTCCTGTGTCACCTCCACAGCTCTCACAAAGTCGTCCTTGGGGTCGTCCTGCACGCCCAGCACCACCCCAGAGTCCCCCACGTGTGCCACGTACATCTTGGAGCCGCGGATGATCACCACGCTGGCCGTGGTGCCCGACGTGCTGGGCAGCCCTGTCATGGTCTTGGGCCACTCTGCTGCAGGGAGAAACCAGGAACAAACACACAGAAAGCACAGGGTTAGCTCTGGGGAGCTGGGGATGGGGTCTCAGGGGTCTGTGGGGTGTTAGAACAACAGCAGTGTCCCCACACTCCTTTAAGATCCTTCCCCAGCCTCAGGATCAAAGCACCACAACAGGGTTCTAAAAACTGTCCCCTCTGGTTTGACATGCCAAGCATCACTAGAAGAACACAGGGAAGATGTTGTGCTCCTTGGGGCTGAACAGGATCAATCCAGTGTTTCATTGAGATTTACTCTTCACTTCCCTGTCTGAAGTAGTAGAAATGTCCTAAATTCAGTTATTTTGTCTGGGTATTTGATTGGCAATCAGGATTTGTGGACATTCCTGGAAGGGGGAAAAACTACTTTCATAGGCTGAACAGCAACATTTTCTGCTGAATGACATCTCCAATGTTTTACTCATTTCCCTTTGGAGGGCTGAATAATTCAGATTACCTCAGTGTGCTCTCAAATTCTACAGGAGATACCCCTGGAATTCAGAGCAATAACACAGCTACACCTGGTGAGGGAAATCTCCTTCCTCAACTGCTCTGCCCTCAAAGCACTTCTATGAATTTGCTGTTACACTACTCTCTCCAATTACATCCCATCTCAATTCTTCTTTTACTCCTTTCCTATTTTTATACACACACAACTTGATTTTTCCCCCAAAAAGTGCACAAGCTGACAGAGACAACACCCCCATGGAGCCACAACCCAGCCACAGCACCCACAAAGGCAGGCTCAGCTCCCAGTTATCAGCTGGTTCCCAGTGCCAGCAGCAGCCTCATGTTTCTCCTTGGCTGCACCCACTCAGACAAGCTCCAAAGGGAGCCTCATCTCCCTGTCACATTCTATCTCCTGCTCTTCACAAGTCAGGCTCACACAGCCCCACACAAAATCTCCACTGTGACACAAGCTGTCTGCAGGAAATACCCAGCTCAGGCTGCCAAAGCGCTGCATCCTTGGTTCCTGCCTGTGGCACAACAAACACGCGGCAAATAAACGCACCAGGAGAGAAAAGGAAAGCACAGTTACACCTTACCCTCTGTGAAAACTGATATTTTAACCTTCTAAAGCTTTAAACAGAATCAAAACAAAATGAGGACCTTAAGTTCTAGTAGCACTGATTGATGCTCAGGTGCCTGAGGGAAGAAGACATGGAAGAGAGCTGATGGAAAAGGAGAATTTGGAGATGTAGAATTCACAGGCAGTATGAAGATAAAAGTTGCATTTCAAGCTACCAAGACATCCAGCACAATTTAAACATTTAAGTTCCAACAGTTCTAGCTTTGTGCTCTAAATACTAAAATGCACTTTCTCCCTAGGAGCAGCTTTATTTCAAGAACACAAACATTCAATCAGCTTATTGGAAGTACTTTGTCTGGCAGTTTTAACTGAGGATATTAAATCTAACACATTCCAAAAGGAAAGCAAACAAGGGAGGGAGCCAAGTGGTAATGAGGACTTCAACCATGCACTTAACAGAAAACAAGCTGCAACTAATGAGTTTCTGTCAGTGTAACAACCCCTGAACAGCAATAAAATGTATTAGAGAGTCAAATCAGTCTTTATGGGGATGGGGAGCAGAGAGAAGGAAATCACCCACTTGTGGGAGAAGGAATGATGCAGCAGCCTCAGATTTTAGGCTCAATAAAACCAGGAATTATCTGCCTGTCATCCAGAGACTGCAGTTCATGCCTTGCTCCCAGTTCCCTCCAGAGATTGTCTCACTAGGAACCAGCAAAGTGCCAGAACTGCTGGGTTTTCTTCTGAGCTCAAGCTTTAAAACCAAATCCATGGACCCAACTCCTCCAGGGATCAGGAGCACCAACAGCACATCTTTCTAAAACATACCCCTCCCTGTACTTGAAAACCACTGCCCTTCACACTCAGCTTTGTCACTTTGACCTCATAAACTCAACTCATTCTGAACCTTCCAAAATGAACTCTCACTCCAGAAGACCTTTGGCATTCATAGAATTTTATTACTACAGAATAAACACCAAAAATGATCACCAGTGACAAATGGGCATTTTTCTGGTACTGTCATGATCAGTGTGGTTTGTGTCTATCAGGGGACACCCACAGAACTCCCAACAACCAAGAGGGCAGCTGAGTCCAAGCTCCCTTCTAACAGCCCACTGAAAGCTCCATCCTCCACCCCAAAATTCCAAACCATTCTCCCACACACCTCAAGGCACCAACACAGCCAAGTCTCCATTTCGTGCCCACAGTGTCACCACCACACAGATAAAAGCTGCTTTCCACGTGGTAATGTGGAAAATGATTGCCTGTCAGTAGAATTCCCACTGGGCCTCCAGAACAGGATGAAGTAATAAAGCAGAGATAATGATGGGCTTGTCCCACAGAGCTCGGGCTGCTCAGCACGTGCAGCAGGAACCAGGAGGAGCAAACACGCTCTGGAGTTTCCCAAACAGCCCACCTCGGATGCCACCAAAGGCTCCCGGCCAGAGCTGGGCTGTTTCTCACAACAACTCCAATTGTTTCCACAGCCCCGGTGCTGTTTGCTAAACACCATCGCTGAACAGAGCTCCCTGCACTCTTCTCCTCCTGCCTCGGTGCTCACACAGAGTTCCAGGCACAAATTACACACCAGGGACTCGAGAGCCACAAAACTGAGCTCCTTATCTGCCCCCACCCCGTGCCATGTGCCCTGCTCACACATTTTGCTCCTTATCACCCAGCCCTGCAGCCCAGGAGGCTGCACACCCCATTGCCAAGGATGTGGTCAAGTTCTGGTGCTTCTAAAACTCACACCCTTCCCTCTGTACCCTCAAACTTACTGTTCCTTCCCCCAACATCTCCTCAAGTATCTGATATTTGCACAACTTCTCTATTTTGCTATTCAAGAAAAAGGAAAATGAAACTGTTTTGAAACTATAATTACCCCACACCCCTCCTGAATCACCCACTGAAAGCTCAAGGTGCACTGAGTGCAATTCTTGCTTTTCAGGTTTCCCTCCCAAGCCCAGCTGTCACTGTCACTATTCTGGATCCAGTTTTGCCGTGTTCCACACCTCCCTTCACACGCTGAACCCTGCTCTTGCTTCTTCTCTGAGGCTTTTGCATGCCTAAATGCACAAATAATACACTCACATTCTACACATTCTATATAAACAACCAGGCTCTAAGTCAGAACCTTCACCTCAGGAAGAAAAAAAAACCTTTCAGAAACTCCAACTGTGGCCTCAGAAGACCTCAGGGAGAGGGATGAGTACAGGAATGGTGACTGTCACTTGTCTGGGCATGCTCCTGTCCTTAACACGGACTTATTTACAGCGTCCATGCTACTGCACTCAATCAACTAATACACACACAAATACAAAATAATGATATATATAGTTATATCTATCAAAACCATCCTTAGGATACTAAGTGAGTTTTCTATTTGTCAGGGACACTGAGTATTCCCCCATGCTCACACATGAACGAGTTATAAACCAGACACAATTTCAATCCTTCCATCAGGACTCACAAAAACAGTCAGAAGCACTGTTATGGAAAAAACCACCGTTCCCAGCCCATTTCAGTTTGTTAAAATTACTTTTTTTTCCCTTTTCATGACGCAAGGAAAATCTAAGGGGGAGCTCAGTGCGATTACCCAAGGCAACAAGATTAAGACCTTCCTAATGAATCGAATTTGGAAATTAACGCCTAACACCCCGAAAACAAACTGCAGCCCTACCATCGCCCCATCCCCGGCTACGTAACACAGCAGCGTATGCTCGCCCCGTGTTTACATCTCTGCTCTCCCAGCGTGCCCTCCAGCGCTCCTCGTTCTCCCGAATTATCGGCCGGGCTGCCCTCCCGCCTCCGCCGCGATTCCCGGCGCGGGGACGGCAGCAGGGATTTCGGGAGGGAGGGAGGCGCTCACAATAGTGCGGGAGAGGGGGAGGAAAGGCGGCGGGGGCAGCGGAGGCTCCGCGGGCACTTACGCAGCTTTTTCCACATGGCGCGGTGGCAGGCGATGAAGCCCTTGCGCAGGGCCGCGCACACCTCGGCGGGCTCGGCCGAGCAGAATCCCTTCTGCTTCTTGATGAAGCCCCACAGGTTCTCGCGGGCGAACTGGGCCGCCTCCCGCCCGCCGTGCCCGTCGCACACGGCGAAGAAGGCGACGGAGCGGCGCGGCCGCCGCCCGGGGCCGGTGCCGGGGGGCTGCGCTCCGTCCTCGGCCGCCCGCGGGGTCCCTCCCCGCCGCCGCCCGCTCTCGGCCGGGGGCTCGGCGGCGCCGGGGCCTGCGGGCGCCGCTCCGCCTTTGTGCGCCCCGGCCGGCGGCGGCTCGGGCTCCACCACGATGTGGGTCACGTCCTCCATGTATTTCCTGCCGCCCTGGTCGGAGAACACGCTCACCCCGAGCGCGTACGGCCCCTCCATGGGGAGAAGGGGGGGCGGCTCCGCGCGGCGCTCCCGCCGCTGCCCGCCCGCCGACGACTATTGCCGGAGACGGCGGCGCTCGGGCATGTCCGCGGCGGCCCGGGCCGCTCCCGCTGCCGCTCGCTGCGCCCGCCGGAACGGGAACGGGCCCGGCCCGCCCAGCGCCCCCTGCCGGCCCCGCCGCGGCGGAAGGGGCGGCGGGCGCGGCCCGGGCTCCGCGGCGCCCCCTGCGGCCGGCGGGTGGGAGCGCGGCGGCGGCGGAGATCGCGAAACTGCGACCGAGCCCGGGCGGGACGGGACGGGACCCACCGGGAGCCTCCTGCTGACACCACAAGAACCCTCACTGGGCAGCCCTGGCAGCGCTGTGCGAACGCTCCGGGAGCTCCGGCAGCCTCGGGGCCGTGCCCGTTCCCTGGGGAGCCCGGGCAGTGCCAGCGCTGCGGGGGAAGAGCCTTTCCCCGATCTCCCGCCCGACACAAGTTCGGGCCGGTCCCCACGGTGCTGTCGCTGCTCAGCACAGAAATCGGGGTCTGCCCCTGCTCTCGCCCTCACAAGGAAGGTGTAGAGAGCCATGAGTGTCCCCCGGGTCCCTTCCACCACACGAGCTCCATAAAGGCTTCACAGAGCTCAGCATCGCAAGTGGGATGCAGAACGGGAAGCAAAGATTGCTCTCCTTGCTCCAGGAACCCCCTGGCTGCTACTCAGCCCTCCTGTCCCTCCCTGCTCCAGGAACCCCACTGTCACTCAGACCCCCATCTTTCCCTGCTCCAGGAACCCCACTGTCACTCAGACCCCCATCTTTCCCTGCTCCATGCTTTCACCCCTATTTTCCCACTCATGACCCCTCTGGAATTACACATCCCAGCACCGTATTATGCTGGTGACCATTTCAGACGTTTCCTTCACTCTGGAGGGGTTTGTGCATTTTGTTTTTATAGCTGAAATTCCAGACATTGTTTTGCTGCCAGCTCCCAGAGCCCCTTCTCACTACAGCAAAAACCACCACGGAATTTTGCAAAAATACTTGCCTGGAGATAATTGTTTGGCTTAAGGACTGCAAGCCCTTTGGATTTCCTTCCATCAACCACATTAAAGTCAGCAGTATTTAAAAAATAAAAAGGATACAACAAAGCTTTGGGTTCCTGGAGAGCTGAGGGATTTGCAAACCTGTTACAACCATTAATGAATTAATCCACAGTAATCCTATCAGGTAGGGATCCCTTCCTACTTTACAGGTGTTTATACCCTCAGATCAATCACCAGATCATCAACCCCAATATAGAATTGCTTTAAAAATCTGACCATGAAGTTTCATAACAGTATTTTATATAAGTATATTGGGCGTTTCAGCAGTGTGTAAAGGGGACAAAGACCAAATTGAGCTTTATGCAATCCCAAACATCACAATGTATCACTATTTCCCTCTTAATTAACATAAAAACCATGGACATGACACATCAATTGTCAGGCCTGCATTGCCACACACATTGCAGGATATTTTTAATTACAAAGTAGCCAGAAACCAAACCGACTTACTACTGTAACCAAAAAAAAAATAAAATAACATTGTCACAGAGACAGCTAAAGCCCATTGCTCCCCAAAAAGTGCAATATCCCTATTTCATAGCTGGATAAATGCAGCCAGAGATGTTGTCATGTGAGGAGTAGCCCCACTCAATAAAGGCAATGCTTTCCTAAATAATTCTGAGTGGAAAATCACAATCTACTCCAGGAACAGAACCACACAGACTGGCCCCTACCCCTTACAGAAACATACTTTAGGTAGTCTGTTAAAAAGAAGGAAACAAAGGAAAAAAACAATTATTATGGAAGAAATTCCTTTTCAAACCTTAAGGTATTTCTGTCTTTTTATATCCAAGTGTTGCTTTTGCCTTCCCAAGTGGAAAAGTGCCTCATTTCTGTCAATACTCCTACAATCGAGACAACAGCCATAAAAATCCTACCTACGCTCACAAATTCAATCAAATTACAAAACATTAAAGATGGTTTTGCCTGCAACAACTGCACTCCCCAAACTGCTGTTGGAAAAGCAAAGTGCTTCAAGATTTACAGGGCACACAACCAGCAGATCCTGCAGCAACTCAAACCATATTTCCTCATTTTCTTCTGAAGTCCTTCAGCTCACAAAAAAACCCCTTCAACTAAACCAGACCCTCACAGAAATAGGAACACATAAAAGTTGAAGATGTAAGGAGAAAAATTTCTAATAAAGATGAAGTTTGATGCATGGAGAAAAACTTTGAATAAAGATGCAGCTTGACAGAAAGTGCCACTGCCATTTCCAAACCCCAGGACCTAAGAACAAGCAATAACTGAAGGGCAATTTGGAATTTTTATGCACCTCTGATGCTTTTATAAAAATGGGGAGTGCTTTTCTTGGTTTATGCATAAAGGAAGCAAATGCTAAGCAGAAACTGCCCTTAGTTCCTCAGCTCTGTACTTCTGTTGCAGAAGTCAGGTTAAACCACTCACAGTTAAAAGCTTTTTTTACGTAAAAATTAAATTCATTTTACATAAAATGTTTCTAACCCAAACACAATCAGATATTTACTTTACTGTAGTGATAGCTTATCTTCATTTTGTCTAAGTTGCTGAAACAAACCCACCTCAGAATGCTCTGGTTCAACTGACTTAAATAATTTCTCAAAATTAAAGGCAGTGTTTCCTTTTGTGATGAACAGTTCAGTTTTTCTTCCAACTGGGGCTTAAAAAAACCCCTCAAATAGGCTTAAACTAAATTAGTTACATTTTTTTACAGCAGAATTCTATCCCCTCAGCTGCATCAGACAATCACAAGAAACAAGCCAGGTACATTTAAATTGTTCCTAATTCCCCACCCCAGAGTGCTGCTGGGTGAGCAGCATCCTGCCCTTTCTCTCCCCAACCTCCTGCCCTCTCCTCCCTGCCAGCTTTAAGAAACTCCAAGTTATATTTTGCAAAAGCCATGACTCATTTTGTCTGACAGATGAAATATATGTAATTATCAACACATGAAAAATCACATCAGCTTAAAGGCAGACACAGAAAACTTCATCATTTAGGTACAAATTATTAATTATGGGACAGCAGAAAGCAGCAGTGCCCACCTGGCTTTGGCAAACCCACATTCTTAAAGCCCTTTGCACCTGAAAATCTCTCTGCATTTGGGGACTCACCTTCATATCTCACTGCTTCCAGATACCTCAGAATGCTCCTCCTTCCCCCAGCCCCTAATTAAGCACCTAATTAAGCTCCATCAGCCCAGCTGACAGTGCCCAAAGGTTGTTCCACCTCTTGCATAGCCCATGTGAAACGTGCCAATCACCTCAGCAAGGGGCTCAGATAAAGCATGGAGATCTCATGTAAAAGAGGAAACTAAAAGTGAACAACAGGCACATTTTTAAAGGTTTTTCCCAGTCAGTGAAGGAAGGTGGGACCTGACCCCACAAGGAATTAACACCCCTGGGTCAATGGAAAATGTGAATTTCTCCATTTACTGCGAGGTCTAACAGTAAGGGCACTGGTTTCACATCTCATTCAGAATGGGACCCTCAATTGATGTATATGAAAAACAGAAATGAAAATGTATTTATCTGTGTTGCAGTAAACATGAAAGGAAAGGAAACAAAAATTTAAAAAGATCTGACAAGTTCATGTGGATGCTCTGCATTTAGCTCTTGTTTTAGAGCAACAGTCTGTTATGTTGGCTCCTCTACAGTTTAATGATTTCCTGTTAAGAATTTAAAATTAGAAGCCTCCAACAACTTCCCCATAAACTATTTTCAAGGTTCCTTTAATATCCACATCAAGGAGATATGGTAGGTTCATATGTTATCCATGTCAGCTCACTTCCTTCCCACTTCAAAATAAGCATATTGGAAGGAAATTCAGCAGGTTTTTATTGTTTTCTTGGAACCTCTTTTTCCACTAACTATGCCCAGCTAAAGTAATTTAAAAAATAAAGCTGTCCACAAACAAGCTCACATTTAACCCATAACAAAACAAAACCTGCTGGTCCAATCTGAAAATCCTAAACTGTGCCAGATAATGATCCAAATCTTAATTTCCCATTGATGAGTTAGCTCAAATTTTCAACTCCATCCAACCTGAACTTCCTCTTTGTTACCACATGAATTTTACAGTTTTTTACTCTCTGACAAGTACCTTACCTTTGAGGAAAGCCTGCAAACAGCATTTTTTCACTGGCAGCGCATTAAATAGATTCCATATTTTTCACCCAGGCTTTCTAGAACCATATTCCTGGAAAAGAAAAACATATAGTACTTATTTATTTACTAAATCATTTGAGACAGGCATTAAAGGCAGAGCCCCTCTCAGTTCCTCGCTGGGTCAGTGAGAGGGCTCCAAACACAAATCACCACTTCCCTGACAAAAACCACCTCCCACATCCACCCACCAGAAACGCTCCTGATGTGAGCACTCCCCAACTGGGTTCAGGTACAAATGAGTCAGGTGAAGCTGCAGGTGACTTCACCTGACCTGAGGCCACAGCAGTGACAAAAAAGCAGCAGCAGGAGAGACAATTCTGTTGCTTGGGTTTTAATGAACATACAGCTCCTAATTTGGCTGAATTAGAAATTTATGAGTACAACACGGGAAAAAAAAAACCACCACCAAAAACCCCTATTTTCAGTTTGAAGCTCAGTGTGAGATAAAGGCAACACTGCTGCTTTCTGCAGTCATTTTCAGACCAAATTGACTTGTTAGTGACCCATCCATATCTGGGAAGGAGTCATGGAGTGGTTTGGGTTGGAAGGGATCTTAAAGCTCATCTCATTCTCACCCCTGCCATGGCAGGGACACCTTCCACTGTCCCAGGCTGCTCCAGTCCCTTCCAGCCTGGCCTTGGGCACTGCCAGGGATCCAGGGGCAGCCCGTGTCACCCTCCCAAAACAGGAATTTCTTCCTAAAATCTAATCTAAACCCATCCTGTCAGGGTGACACCATTCCCTGTGCCCTGTGGAAGAGTTCCTCTCCCTTGCAGGCACCTCCAGGTGCTGGAAGCTGAAGTTGGGTCACCTGGAGCTTCCCTTTCCCTGAGCAATCCCAACTCTCAGCCTTTTGTGGGCACAGCCTCTTCCAGCAGAGGGGAGCTTCAGCAACTCACTGGTGTCCAGAAATAGTAACTCAATGCCAGTATCTGGTTTGGATTTGGGATTTTTAAGAGTTTTGAGCTTTTTGGGGGGGCAGAACATCATCAGGCTGCACTCCCACTCTCCTGAAATCCCACACCCACGTCTGCAGATGGAAAATCTCTTCCATACGAGCTCCTTCCTCACAGGGAGCTCTGACAGCCCCAGAGGCTGTTTGATCTCTGAGGGCAGTTCAGTTTTTCTTTTTTACAGCAACCACCATTAGATTTTCTTCCTACATTTACCCCTTGTGATCCCAGCCTGCAGTGACACCCAGATGTGCCCCACTCCGGATTCTGTGCATGTGAGGGGCTCAGGCACCCAGCTGCATCTTCAAACAGCTCAGATTGCAGCAGCCAGGCCGACTGAAGCTTTTCCCCAAACAACATCCATCCCCTCTCTGCTCTCAGGCATTGGCAGCTTGTGGAAAAGTCCTTTTTAATTTTCCTATTTCTCCATATAAAAAAAAAAAAAAAAAAAAAAAGACAAAAGGAAAGAGAAAGATACCAACAAAGATAAGGATATTCATCAGAAGTTCTGCCAGCAAGCACTGGAAGGATTTTCCAACATCTGCAATGATTAATGAGTGATTGCATTAAAATAACTTATGGATGTGAAAAACACATTATTGAATGGAGTTCTTTTGTTAATAAGCTCCCAATATGATTAAAGGAGAAAACAAAAAAAGAATTAAACAATTAAACAAACATTACAACTAAGGAGGAACCAATTATTCAATAAAACAATCTGCTCTAAGCTTTTCAGCTAAATATGTTATTTTGATGCTTACCTACTATCTCAACACAGTGACTGAGGACTCCACCAACTCTCTGTAACACCTTTAACAACAAAAAGCTGTTTATGATAAAAGAACATCAAATTGTTCAATATACAAATATATAAAACCATGCAGTATTAATAAAAAAAACAAGTGATTGTATATTTAAATGCTATCTCTATGTAGAGATTAAATTGTGTTTGCCATTAAGATTATTTTTCAGGCTCCACCAAAGTAAGTCACAGACTGCATATATAACACACTCTAGAGAGGTTTTATATAACATTCTTCCTTCATAGATACACTTATTTGTTTTTCTGAATGGGCACTCTAGATTTGTCTACAAAAAATTGCCAGGCAGTAAAAGGTGCAGCCTAATTCATTTTTCAAAACACAATAATTTATCAAGAAAATAAGGTCCTTTACCACAGAGCTGAAGAAGCACATTTACCTTCACTGATTTTTTTAAAGAAAACGTGCTACATACTTTATTTTAAAGTAAAATAAAGAGCATTATAAGCTAAAAAAACATCCTTTTTGATACATTATCAATACTACTTCTTTCATGCATAAAAAAAAATTTAAAAATTAAAAAAAAAGAAAAACCCCAAACAAAAACCAACAGCTCTTTCCTGCTTTTAACAGACACCCAACCTTCCCAAACCAGGCCTCTAAAAACAACTGAGCTAAATAGCCTCGACCCCTGTGGGGGCTAATTGCCAACAGGATTCCCTCAGGTGAAATAAATCCTCATCAATTCAGAAAATACAAGAAAAACCTGAAGCCACTTAAAGGAAAAAAAAAAAAAAAAAATGACAAAACAATCTTCCATGGTCTGTTTATCTGACATTCCTTTCTTCCCACCCCATAACACTTCTTTGTGCAAGTAAAGGACAAAGAATAATGTCCTCTCACAAAAACGGGAGGAATAGCAACAACTTGGGTTTTAAAAACAACGTGCCCAAAGCAAAACAGCAGGAGATCTGCCTCCTATCATTTTTTTTAAATTAAAAAGAACAGTAGTAGTCCTATATCAGCTAAGAAAACACCAGCAACAGAAATTTCATATAATAATAAAATTTCTTTCATACTTGTGATCATTATGCCCTGTAACAGCAAACTCCAGGTGCCCAAACAGTGCTCACATGAGCTGCCAGCACACCTGCAGGTCATGGAAAGCCCAATATTGGCTGGGTGTTAGCACAGGTGAGCTGTCAATGATATTTACGCTCTGTGAGAAGTTTGGGCTGGGTGGGGCTCATGGTGTGAAGGTGATGTTTGATCTTTGCTGCTCAGCCCCAAAAGATAAAGCCCCTCGGGCTGGTGTGGACTGTGAGGTCATGGTGGGCAATTCCACCTCACTCCTCACAGCTGCCTGTAGGGATTCACAGAATCCAAAGGTTTGGAAGGAGCTTTAAAGCCCATCCAGTCCAAGGCATGGTCACCTGCAGCAGGAATGTGTCCAGGTGGGTTTGGGTTGTCTCCAGAGAGGGAGATTCCATTTGCTCCCAGGGCTTTACCTCCTTCATACAAAGTTCTTCCTTGCTTTGGGGTGGAACTTGTGTTTTAGCTTATGGCCACTGTTCCTCGTCCTGGCTCTGGGCATCACCGGAGAGAGTCTGGCACCATCCTCTGACAGCTCTGAGAGCTTCATTAGGCGTTAACGAGATCCCCTCTGTGTCTCCTCCAGACTAACCAGGCCCAGCTGCCGCAGCTTCTTCTCATCAGGGAGCTGCTTCAGACCCTCCATAAAACCCCACCCCACAGGGCTGCCTTGCTTCCCCCTAAGTCAGTTCCCTTATGATGCCAGCACTGCTGCCACCACCTGGGCAGGGCTCTGGGGTGCGAGGGAGAGCAGGTAGGGAGCTGAGAGCCCTGGGGCGAGATGGTGGGCGGGCAGGGGGATAAGAGCCGCAGGGCGTGAGGCAGAGCTGGCAGGGGGATGAGAGCCGTAAGACAGAGCGGGCAGAGCTGCGGGAGCTACGGGGTGTGAGGCGGGCAGGGCTGCGGGAGCCCCGCGAGGCGGAGCGGGCAGGGCTGTGAGGCGGGCAGGGCTGCGGGAGCCCCGCGAGGCGGAGCGGGCAGAGCCGCGGGGCGCGAGGCGGAGCGGGCAGGCGGCGGGAGCCCCGTGAGGCGGAGCGGGCGGGAGGCGGCGGGGCGGGGGGAGGGAGGGAGGGGGGGGGGAAGGGGGAAGGCGGCTCCGCACAGCCAAGATGGCGGCGGTGGAGCTGGAGTGGGTGCCCGAGACGCTCTACAACACGGCCATCTCGGCCGTCGTGGACAGCTACGGGCGGGCGCGGCGCCGCGACATCCGCTCGCTGCCCGAGAACATCCAGTTCGACGTGTACTATAAGGTACGGCGGCGGCCGAGCGGGGCCGGGCCCGGCCGGGCCTGCGGGACGTGGAAGGAGAAGCGGCCCGGGGGGCGGCCCGGGCCTGGCCTGGCCGGGGGCGCGGGGCTGAGGTGTCTCGCCGGTGCCGGGCACGGGCCGGGGGCTCAGGGTCTGTGGGGCCACCCGAGGAGCGGCGGCTCCGGGCTCCGGCCGTGCCGGGGCCTTGTGGCGGCCCCCGGGAGCCGCCCCGAGGCCGCGGTGAGGGGCTGGGAGCCCCCGAGGGGGACGCGGAGCCGGGGCCTGGCCTGGGGGCCGTGTGGGGAAGGCGCTTCTCGCCATTGGAAAGCGGTGCGGGCAGGATGAAGCCAAGCTGGCTGTGCTGGAATATGTTTTTTCCTTTTCTCCTTTTTTTTTTTTTTTTTGCAATAATGAATTGGACACGGTGATGTCAGTGGTTGAGGGAGCAGTTTGCTGTGGTCGAGTATAAATGAGCTGGTAGGAACCAGATGGAAAGAACTGACAGTTGTTTAATGCTGTAGTTTTATTAGCATTAAATTATTCCTTGGTGAAAGGGCTGTTCTTCGTTTAGCTGCCCCTGGAATATACGGATTTGGTGTAAAAGGTGCACTGAGATGCTCCATTAATTTCTTATTGTCCACTAAACAGGCATTTCATTCATGTGCAGGAACAGCTGGAAATGAGCATTCATCAGGGGAGAAACAATCTATAAAAACCCCCAAAAGCCTATAATGAGGGATACCTTTCTTTCCTCTGCCAGCAAATTTCTGAAAATTTAGGAGTTTTTAAATAAAGTAAATCTTTAGTCTAGTCTTTATGAACCAGGGGTAATGACCCATCATATGCATGGAGAGCAGCAGTATTTACTGGAGACAGGGAAATTGCTTTTCAGGCACTGAAACAGACATGTGCATTTTCCGTGTCCTGGTTATTTCGTGTCTGCCTTAGGTGCTAAGAAGGATGGAAACCCATTTTTCTGACATATGAGCATGCTCACAGATAATGATGTGATTGACACATCAGCTAAAGGCTAGAGATATGAAACTCACAATGTGGAAGAGCATTTGGAGGGTGACTTTCAGCTGTTAATGACAAATAAACTTCTTTGGCATTGCCTGGTCTCATGTTCATTCAGGTGAGAGGATGGTGCTCTGTGGTTTTTAGAAGCATGAAACAAAACCTCCTTCTGATGATAGAAATGTGCAAGGATGGGTTATTCCCAGCTGTTTAAAAACTTATCTGTGGTGAGCTTAATAGATCACTGACTTTTTATGCTTTTATTGGTACTCTTCAGTGGTTGCTTTGAGCCAGGTTCACGTGGAGTTGTTCCATGCTGAGGAAGATCCAGCAGCACATCTGATTTCTGAGGAGACTCCAGCATGGTTCTTCTGCTGGGGTGCCTGGGTTTGTCACCTTGCTGGGCAGATGGTGATAGAGGTGACAAATGCCTGTCCCCAAGTCAGTGTTTGTGTTGTGGGGGCAGCACAGCTGCTGTTAATGGCAGAGGTTGCCTGGAGTCACAGCCTGGCTTGGGTTGGAGGGGACATTTGTGCCCATCTCATTCCATCCCAGCCATGGCAGGGACACCTTCCCCTGTCCCAGGTGCTCCCAGCCCATCCAGCCTGGCCTTGGGCACTGCCAGGGATCCAGGGGCAGCCACGGCTGCTCTGGGCACCTGTGCCAGGGCCTGCCCACCTCAGACATCTTTTTCTAATCTAAACCTGTTTTCTGACAATTTGAAGCTTTTCCCCCCTTGCTTTTCCTCTAATTTCTGTGTTTCACAACAGGAGTTTTTGAACTATGTCAGGTGCACTGATATTCCTCTTACCAACCCTCATCTATGGGGTGTCCTCACATGGAATGAACCAAACTGGGCCATGCCTGCAGTGAGTGTTCTGTGGCTGTGAGAGTGGGCTGGGCTCCCACGTGCTCAGTGTCACCTTTCTGTGGAGGACAGCCAGCCTGGATGGGGCCTGCAGTGCCCTGGTGTAGAGAGTGGCATCCCTGGAACTGCTCCCATGTCCCTTCCCTCCCAAAGCCTCCTGTGAGTCCCTGTGCACCTGCACAACACTGGTGACTCTTCTTGGTTCTCTGTTTGGATCACAGCAGCATCAGAAGTGTCATTTGGGGTGGCTGGATGATGTTAGGCTGGGGATAGCATCCCCTCCCAGTGTGTGTGGTGCTTGCTTTGCTGGTTTGGCTCTGGGTAGTTATTTTGAATATCAGGTGGATGTTAAACCCCAGTTCATCATGGTGAGCCATATTCTGTGTGTCCTGGTCACTGAGTTCTTTAAAACAGAATTTCCACAGCTGTTAACAGTCCTTGGAGTAAGACAGACTAGAAAACTTCTAAATATTTGTTTGACTGCATGGTGTTTGTTGCTGCTGTTCTGGAGGATGTCAATTGTTTGTTAGTATCCTGTATTACTTTCATTCTGTGATGAGTAAAAAGAATAAAAAATGTTTCCAATCTTTCATATAGCTTGTAAGTAATAGTTTTTAATCTGGGTATTAGTCATGGTTTGTGGTACTTGAGAAACTGCCACTGATTTTTGCAAAAAATAAAAGTCAGATTTTGTTTTGTTCTATAGATGTTAATTGTCTGTGGCTATACAAAAATGTTTTCATCATGTTCATTGGTATTAATGCTTAACACTTGCCAGGCTTGCCCAGGTTTGCCAGCATGTCCAGGTTGATTCAGAAGCAGGAGGTGAGATCCCCCAGCAGAGACAGTTGTGTGCTGCTATTTAAAAGGGGAAAATGCCAGCAGGGTCTTGGTGCTGTTCCCCAGGGCACCCTCAGGTCCAGGGTTTGGCTCTGTTCTCATAACTTACAGCCTTTATTTCCCACTCCTTAACAAATCCTATTTGGTTTACCTCTACATCTTCTAGAATTACTGACTCCTGGGACATCCCTTACAAACCTGGGTGGGGAGTGGGGCTGGGGCAGCTGCAGGATGTGCTTGTGGGTTCTGCTGCAAGGTGACAGAGCAGGCAGGTTCCTCATACTGAGCATATTTATCTTTCTGGAGCATTCTCAACCAGTGACTAAAGCTCCAAACAAGGCACTATCAAATAATCATGATTGTGGTAAAACAACAAACCTGCTCTGCTGCAGCAGGGTATCACTGCATATCTCCTTTTTCAAGCACTGTTTGACTTTTCCTTGCAACCATTAGGAAATTAAGAGCAGGATGCTTGTGAGGATATCCTGGAAATTTCCAAGCCTACATTTGAGCTACAAAATATTTAAAAGTTTTATTAATGGCAGCTGTATTTTGAGGAGACTAATAACCAGTATTGATACAAGTAACACCTGCCTCTGGGGGGGCAGAAAATAAAAATGTGCACACATATCATACTTTGTTTCCTTTGGTTGTTTGCCAGGTTTGTGTGTATCCTGGTTGGGTTTTTTCCTAGTTGAACTTGTTAGATTCTCTTGCTTAATTTTTTTGGGGGGGGAGGATGAGAGAGAGGGTGTGTAGGTTTTAGAGGCCAAAGAAAAATATGCTGGATCTCACATAACTCAGTCTCAGCATGTGAACAAAATGCCAAAGTTGTGTGTTAAAAAGTAGTGACAGCTGGAATAAACTGCAAGTCCAAAAAACCCCAACAAACCCAAAACAAAAGAACCCAATCAGCCAAAAAAAAAAAAAACCTCACACTGAAATCTCTGAAAAAATCAACTTCTTATATTCTGTAGTTTGTTGGGGTGAGGATAATGTTTTGAGAGAGGCTGTTCCTATAAAGAACCAAGATTGTTGGCAGAAGTCAGGTTTTGAACTCTCTAGTCAGTGTCTTGTACAGATTTCCTTTTTTCCCCTTGTGCCTCTGCCTTATACTCTATTTTGCATAACTACCTCATGGCTTTGGTTCTCAAGGTGCTTTGGTGCTTTAGTGTTCTCTGTCCCAGGTATTTGTTGCAGTTGCCCAGTGCCAGCCTTGGACTTGGATTGGTTAACAAGGAGTTTCATCCCATGCTCATTTTCCTTTTGGAATGGCTTTTCTGGATTGTGTGTTTCTCTTTCCTTCCAATTGATTTTTCTTGAAAATAGTTTGTTCTTGGAACATTTTCTGGTGAGATCATTAACCACAGGAGCAGTTGGAGATGGCATTAATTTGGTTTCTGTCACGTTTAGGTATTCCTTGAACCAAAGGAAAGGAACAAGCAGGAATTTGCTGACTGTTGACAACAGGCAGCAGAACGTTGGTTCTCTGCATTGCAGCAGAGGTTGAGTTCACTGATGGAGAATCATTGCAAGCACCATTCCTGTCCATTGGGATATAGCAGGCTTTGGTCTCCAGGGGTTTGGTGAGAGGGAGAAGGTGAACTCCCCCTGAAATGAAGAGTGGCTGTGCTGCTGCTTCAGTTCTGAGCTTCCCTGCCTGGGGAAGCACAGCCAAGGTCACAGCACAGGGTGTGCTTGGGGGGCAGAGCCCCCCCGGGGCTCCGTGTGCTTGGGGGGCAGGGCCCCCCCGGGGCTCGGTGTGCTTGGGGCAGAGCCCCCCCGGAGCTCCGTGTGAGGGGGGCAGAGCACCCCGGAGCTCCGTGTGAGGGGGGCAGAGCACCCCCGGAGCTCCGTGTGAGGGGGGCAGAGCACCCCCGGGGCTCTCCGTATGAGGGGGACAGAGCCCCCCCGGGGCTCGGTGTGAGGGGGGCAGAGCCCCCCGGGGCTCCGTGTGGGGGGGCAGAGCCCCCCGGGGCTCCGTGTGCTTGGGGGGCAGAGCACCCCCGGAGCTCTCTGTGTGAGGGGGGCAGAGCACCCCCGGGGCTCTCCGTGTGCTTGGGGGGCAGAGCACCCCCGGAGCTCTCCGTGTGCTTGGGGGCAGAGCACCCCCGGAGCTCTCCGTGTGCTTGGGGGGCAGAGCACCCCCGGAGCTCTCCGTGTGCTTGGGGGGCAGAGCACCCCCGGAGCTCTCCGTGTGCTTGGGGGGCAGAGCCCCCCCGGGGCTCGGTGTGCTTGGGGGGCAGAGCCCCCTGGGGCTCCGTGTGTGCGGGGGGCAGAGCCCCCCCGGGGCTCCGTGTGCTTGGGGGGCAGAGCCCCCCCGGGGCTCTCCGTGTGTGAGGGGGGCAGAGCCCCCCGGGGCTCGGTGTGCTTGGGGGGCAGAGCACCCCCGGGGCTCCGTGTGCTTGGGGCAGAGCCCCCTGGGGCTCCGTGTGTGCTTGGGGCAGAGCCCCCTGGGGCTCGGTGTGAGGGGGGGCAGAGCCCCCCGCAGCTCCGTGTGCTTGGGGCAGAGCCCCCCGGGGCTCCGTGTGAGGGGGGCAGAGCCCCCCCGGGGCTCCGTGTGAGGGGGGCAGAGCCCCCCGGGGCTCCGTGTGAGGGGGGCAGAGCCCCCCCGGGGCTCCGTGTGCTTGGGGGGCAGAGCACCCCCGGAGCTCTCTGTGCTTGGGGCAGAGCACCCAGCGCTCTCTGAGGGCTCCTGCTCTGACCCCAGGGTGAGCTCCCCTGGCTCTGCTGAGGGTTGGGGTTAGGAATTCAGTGTGTGTGTGGGAAGCAGGGATGGTTTCTCACACGAGTGTCCCTGGCAGGAGCACGGTGTGCAGCCAGGCTGCCATCAGATCCTTCCAGCACCTCTTCAATTAAAGCCTCACACTGAAGGAGAATCATTACCTCATGAGTTTTTGCCAGTTATTATTATTAACACATGCCTTATTTCTGCAATCTAAATTTAGATGTGAACTGAACTGTGCTTCCTTGTTATGTCTTTACTGGTTTGAAACTCCTTGCATTCTAACTTGTACTACTCAGACTTTTTTATTTTAACCTCTAACTATGGGGCACATTTCCTCATCCTGGTGTCTTCCTTACCTTCCCAGTGACCTTGTTGAGTCTGAGGCACCAGAACTCATCATGATTGAGATAATGAGGTCACATCACGAACAGAGGTGTTGAGCTCCTGCTGAACAATAATTCCTGTTTCCACTTCATTTCCTCTGGGCTGATTGAGCTCCAGGCAGGCTGGGATTTCCCAGTTCCTGAGGAGAATCACACATGTGTGAGGCTCAGACTTTGTCTCCCTTGTGGAGCACAAACTGCCCCAGAGAGCAGAGCAGTGGGAATGTTTGGGGTGTGCAAGCATTGGGCTCTAGAAACTGTCTCTGAATTTATGCTATTTCAGTGACATTGGGGTTTTTTTCTTGGTTATTTATTTGATTGGGATTTGTACAGATCAGCCTGGTAGTTGGCATTGTGCTTTCCAAGGAGAGCTGGAATTTTCTTTTTTTTTGATGCCTTGAACCATATCCAGTAGAAGCTTGTCCAGAGGGTTTATAGATGATTTTGAAATTGGTTTAAAAGCATGGAATGTACCTAAATTTTGAACTGATTGTGTTTTGGTAATGAGGCTTTGTCACCAGATTGAATTCAGTGAACTGTTGACTCAGGAGAACCTTTTCCTTCCTTGTGGAGTGGGGAGGGAAGATGTGGTTTCAGCCCAAAGCTTTCCCAAACTCTGCTGTCTGTTTAGCACACTGTCCTTCCCCAGTCTGGCCTGATACTCCATCACATTATTGGGCATTACAAAACATCCTGGCGAGCTTCTTGGATTTCCTCTGTAATTCTTACTGAAGCATCCATGTTTATCAATCCCTTTCCAAACTGGAGCATCAGGAACATATTTTTCTAGTTGCGTCTTCTTCATCCTTTTCTGGAGGATCCTTGTACAGCTGGCTGGAATTACCCACATCTGCTTTAAAAAAAATTTAAAAATAATTTTTATTATGTTTAGAGAAAGTGTGGTTGTTTGTTTGCTTTTTTAGCTTAATCTACCCAGAGGGAGAAAGACAAGAACTTTAATAGAAAGGTGATGTAATAATGAAGTTATGAGTCAATGTCATTAATATGTTCAGTTGGGGACACCACAGTGTGCAGCTTTTGTCACACACCCACCTGGACATGCAGTTCAGCATTCAGCCCTGGCTCCTTGGCTGTGGTGAGTTTCTCACAGCTGTGCACAACAGCTGGATTGGGCAGGGGAATAATCCAGCTGTATATTGAATTTATACCTCAGTGCCAGAACTCCTGTGTGAGCTGATGGAGCTGGGAGTCACCTTGCAGGCTTTGATTCATTTTTCCATAGTTAAAGGAAAATAAATCCCTGCTAGGTTCCAAATAGGTTAAGCTGGTGTCTAAAAGACATTTCTCTCCTCAGAACAGAGTAGTTCTGTAGAGGTCCAAAGCTCAGTGTTCATGTCAGGGCATGTTTTTCTTGAATCACTGTTTTGTTTTGTTTTCATGTGATGTAGCAAGGCTGTGGTCAGGAATTCTGTCTCTCTGGAGCTTTCACCAGAGAATCATTTCTTCAGTCCTCCCAAGCTTCTCAATGAGTGTTAGTGGATCTCCTGGAATTACTTCACACTTTGACGTACACTCACTATTTCCATGTCAAATTTTGTTTGAAAATATTGCTGTAACAGCCACAACAGTTCCAAGAGGCTTCCAGCTGAGTTAATTCCTCAAAATGTTTGCCAGTATGTCGAGGGAAGGGGTTACAGGGATAGGGCAAGTCCCAGAGATGTTGTATTTCAAGTTAGAGCAGTGAAAAATTGCAGCTTGAACTTTGGGGCCCGAGCCAAACCTGACGTGTGCCCGAAATTATTGATGTTCCAAAGCTGAGATCCTGTGGGACCTTCCCCTCCCTGCCACCCCACCAGGCCGTTTGCTCCTTGGCATCTCAGAGTCTCTTGTAAGAGGGATTCTCTCCTTACAAGTGTTTATGTAACCTCATAAATATATAAGTGTTTCAAAGTCTTACTGTGGTTAATTTTTGATAAAGCAGGAATCTCTGGGATTTTGGGTTGGTGCTGCAAGGTGATGGGAGGGAGTGATGATACTGTGCTCAGTTCTGTGAAAGCTGATACTGTTTTTGGTTCCCTTAAATCCTGCTCCAGTTCTTTGGGGATGTGTCTGAGCTTCCTCCAGAAACCATCTCATCAATTATTGATGGCATGCCCACCTTCCCTTTGAGCATGGAATACCAGGCAATTTAAACAGCTGCTTTTTGGGTTTTTTACTGCAGCATGCACATTTTAGGTTTTATAGAGCATTTGCTATGAGACAGCTGTGCTGAAGGAATGAGAACATTTAACCATGGCTGTGGCTGTTAAATACAGCAGCCTGGCTGTTCCTTCAGTGCCAGAGAGAATCCAGCAGGAGCTCTGATCCCTTTGAAGTGCAGGGACACGCTGCTTTATCTGAGCTGTAACTTTGCATGCAAACTTGCTCTGGTTTTTAAAAGACTTCTATTTTTTTTGTGTTCCCTCAGCAAAATAGATAACGAAGAGGAAAACATTCATTTCTGGCAATTGACATTATTAGGTCAAAGTATTTTTGAAGTTTTTTTTGTAGGTTGTGTTGTTAAAATAACAAATTTGCTGTGCTCTAGAGCCAGTGTTGTGTGCTTTTATAAGAGTTGACTAAAACTAAATTTCTGGCTGGAGATGTTCTCACGTGCTGTGTTTGGAATATGAATTCATCAGCTCCCAGTGTTTGTGGAGGAAAAGGTGAACCAGGCAGCAGATGCTGATCACTGGAAGCATTTGAAGGCATTATTAAAGCTGGGGGAATATGAATGTTTTCATTAAAGCACTGCTGGTGCCTGTGGCAGGTGGGGAGTGCTGCCTCCTCAGGTCATGTACCCTCCTGTGCTCATCTGTGGGGCAGGGCCTTTCACATAATGGCAATTCATAGTTCACAATGGATTTCTGACATTTATTTGCACAGTCCCTCTGTACCTGTGTAAATCCATGGCATTTATAGCCTGATGTGGGAGAACTTAACCATGCACTGCACAGACAACACTCTGGTTTATTGTGAGCAACTCAGCTGATAAATTCCTTTATCTGCAGGCACAAATCACTGTGGGCATTAAACGAGCAGTGCTTTGAATAAATGCATGAACAGGCTCCATTTTCCCATTTACTGCTGGGGGAGTCACCTGTGCAGCTCAGGTGTCCTGGGGAGGGGCTGGTGCCTTCGGTAGTGCTGCCATTGGTCAGTGGCCCCTTGCAGAACTTGTGGGTTTGGGTTTATTTTTATCTGACATATTTGCATTGCTGCATCCTGGCTTGTGTGTCATTTAAATGTGTTCTGAGAGCATTTGGTATCAAAACTGCCAATTGTATTTGTCTTGGATTTGTAGCTCTCATGTGGCAGAGTTTGGTGTTGCAGGGCACAAACACCTGGAAATACATCCATAGATGATAAAACCCCCTTGAAACCCTCTATGGACCTCTGATAGCTCAGCTTTTAATAATTAAATTCTGCTCCTGAGGTGAAATGTTCTGACACAGGAACTTACTTTTTAGCCTGCTGAATTTCAATGCTTTAAAGTCTAGATTTCATCATAACTTATCTCTGCTAGTAAGCTGAGTTTCCCAGAAGAACTCAGTCTTACGTATTAAGATAAATTTCCCTGGTTTTTTTCAGCTTTACCAACAGGGCCGCTTGTGCCAGCTGGGTAGTGAATTTTGTGAACTAGAAGTTTTTGCAAAGGTGCTACGGGCTTTAGATAAAAGGTGAGTACCTCAACAGATCAATAATTCTCATTTCAGCTCTCAGTCTCTCCATCTAGGAAGAGATGTTAAAGAAAGGCACAAAGAAGAAAAAGCAAACTATGCAAACCTCCCACAGGTTGTGCCCAGTCCCTGGGAGCAGCAGTCACAGCACCCATTTCCTGCTGATTTAGCAGATCCTGAGGGAAGCTGATAGGATTGCCCCAGTTTGAAGCGTTTTCCTGACATTAAATATTCCAATTAGTGGAGTTATGTCCGGTTTTCGGCTGTTTGGAGGGCCTGGAAAGGCCCGGGGTGGCCTTGGGGCAGCCGCGTATCGAAGGACGAGAAGAGGCTTCAGTTCTTCTTTCGGTCTCTGTGTTTATTAATTGTTTATCTAAAAGATTTTCTTTCAGCCCGACAGAGCTCTGCTCAGCAGCCAGCCATGAGCACACTGTGCTGCCCTCCGGGCGGTCACCTATCTTTATACCCATGGTTACGTGTACAATATTTATCATTTTTCCCCAATACCTTTCACCCTTATTGCCCGGTGCACTTTCAGTAATGACCAATCCCAAAGTGCCACCATCACCACAGAAGATGGAGGAGAAGAAGAAGAAGAAGAAGGACAGGACAGGCCCCAATTCCTCCATCTTACTTCTCTAAACCCCCCTGTACAGAAATCCTAAACCCTGTGTCTCACCCTCTAATTAACCAATCCCTTCACCATTCACCCCGGTGAAACCCTCCTATCCTCATACAGGTGTCGTCTCCTGTGTAGGATCAAAGTCCAGCCACCAGACACTTCTGGAACATTCCAGGACTCCCGAGCCCCCCAAGGGTGCTCTCGGTGACACCTCAGTCCTGAGGTGCTGAGATCCCACAGAGTTACAGAACCCCTGACTGTTTTAGATCAGGTTCTGCGGAGCCGGGCTGAGCTCTGAGGCTGCAGGCCCTGCTCCCGCCCATGGCTGTGTGATGGTAATGGAGCCATCGCTGGGGGAGGGACGGGCTTGGAGCCTCCCCCTGGTGACTCTGAGCTGGGAACTCTCCAGTTTGGGTCCTTGGGACAGCTCGTGTTTGGCTCCCACCGAGGGTGTCCCTGTACAGAGCCTGCTGGGCATCACCCAGCACCTGGGCTCCATCAGCTGCAGCCTCACAGGAGGGCTTGCACCCACCTGCTGTGGGTTTGGTTTCTGTCCTTGGGATTCATGAGAGCCAACTGACTGCTTTCAGACCTTCGTGAGTAACCAAACTCTGCTTGTCTTTGTTGCAGACATCTGCTCCACCACTGTTTCCAGGCTCTGATGGACCATGGAGTCAAGGTTGCTTCAGTCCTGGCCTATTCCTTCAGCAGACGGTGCTCCTACATTGCAGAGTCAGATGCTGCTGTGAAAGAAAAAGCAATCCAGATTGGCTTTGTCTTAGGTAACTGCTGCTCATGGGCTCTTTGCTTTCTCTCTTGCAAGCTTCAGTTAATGTAACATTAATTTTTTTCCTGTTAAAGGTAAGCCTTTTAAAGAGCTGTGTGTTTGGAATGGAATTTTTAGAAAGCTACTTGTGTCTTAAAAGAAATATATTGGATTTTAACATCTAAGAACGTATAGATTTTGTAGTTCAGACAGTTTAGGGTTAAAATTGGTTTGCAGATGTGATGAGGAATTTGCATGATTTTAGTGCAGGTGAGTTCTGGGGTTTTTGGACAGAAATGTAGGAAAACTCTGTAATACCAAGAAACCATCCTAAACCCAAGTATTATTTCCTTCAGCTGTAGGAGAATTCTCCTCTTAGATTTTGTCCTTTCCAGGTCAGGAGGGTTTGACCTTGACAGGATTTCTGTCTGTTGGAGCAGGTCCATGAAATAACTGATCATCTTGTAAGACCTGAACAAACCCTTTTTCTCTTGAAAACGAGTTTTGCTCTTCAAATTGGTGTTTGTTGCTGATTTTTGCAGGGGGGTTCCTGTCAGATGCAGGCTGGTACAGTGATGCTGAGAAGGTTTTCCTTTCCTGCCTTCAGCTGTGCACCCTCCACGATGAAATCCTTCACTGGTTCCGTGCTGTGGAGTGCTGTGTGAGGTGAGCTCACCTTGGATTCCCAGGAAACCTCGGAGCTCTCCAGCTCCAGGTGCTCCCTTGGTGTTCTGCTGCACCAAACACTGTCCTGGCTGGAGCTGGAGATCAGGAGGTGCTTGTTTTACACTAATCCCTGGATTTTCAGCTTCTAAGTTGGCAGCATAGTACAATGGATTAAAAACCCCAATGTTTTGCTATCCTGTGTAATCTCTCATGAGTAACACTGCTGGATAATAAGAGTGGCCCAGCAGTTCTTGTTTCCCAAGGATTTTTGCACGTGAAGGAATGTTCTGTGTTGGACTTTGCTGAAGTGCTATTTGCTACAGAGAGAATTTGCCAAATCCAAATGCAAACATCACAGATACAATTGAGCAGAGATAAAGGCAAAACTTCCCTTTCCTGATTCCAGATCCAGCAAGTTTTCTTGCTCCATGCTGAGTGCTTAGCTCTGGGCCTGGGAAAAGATCTGGGTGTCCAATTCCTGTGGGCACCTCTGGCCACAGCTGAAAGAAAGCATTTGGAAAAGTTGGGGTTTTTTTGCTGTTAGAGTTTTTGAAGCTGCCTTTTTCCTCAGGGCCTGCAGGGGTTCACTTGTCATTGCCAGAGCCTCTGTTGCTCTGCCCCTGTGTGTTGAGGTGTGATGAGCTGCAGGCAGGAGCTGGCTGGGTTTTGTTGCTCTCACCATGACCAGGCTGGTTTTGCCCACCCTGTGGGCACCTGGAGGCTGCTGGGCAGAGTTCAAGTAGGATTTTTATGTTTTTAGCTGCTCTAGCAAAGAACAAAGCATGTGCTGTATTTATCTGAATCTAGAGCAAAACTTGTTTGGAAAGCTGCTCCCAAAAAAGCCCTGCATCGTGTTTATGGTTGGGCAGACACGAAGAGTGGAGAGGCTTTGCCAAGAGCTGCTGATGCCCTGTGCCAGCCCAGGGCCATGGCAACGCTGCCCTGCCTGGTTCTGCTGGCTGCCATTCCAGAAATGATGCCAGGAGCCCGGGCACACAAATCCTAGAACTGGGGAGTGATGGACACGGAGCCACAGTCACTGCTTGGTCCTTTGCCTTCTAATTAATCTAAAAAAAGTTTTCTCGTTACATCAGGCTCTTTGGCAAGCTGGAGAAGTTGCTTAAAAATAACTGTCACCTTCTGCAAATAGAAATGAAAAGAGGGAACAGAAAGGGAGGGAAAAAGGAGAAGTGTCTCTGCTGGACAGTAGTGTGGAAAGGAGATCTCATTCTGTGCAGGAGAAAGCAGCCTGTGTTGGACTGACCCTCCTGACCTGGGGTGGTGTCAGAGACTTCCATTGTTCCCTGGGGAGCTCTGCTGGGCCATCCCCCCTCTGGGCAGCAGGAAATGTTCTGGCATCTCCCAAACCCTCAGCATGGCTGCTTTGGAGTTGTATCAACCTGAAAAATCTCAAACACTTTGGAAAGGGCTAAATGTGTAAAATCTGAACACCTCTGTGTGGCAGAGAGCAGTCATTAGACTGATTTTTCTGCCTTTCAGCTTGAGAGTAAATGGTGCTGTAAGCACCTGGTCCCTCTGCAGGAGGCTCTCACACTGGAGCTGGGGGGAGTTTTAAGGAAACAAAATTCAAGTCCAGCTTTTGACAGTATGACACTTTCTCTGGCAAGCCAAACCTCTGGGAGTTGAATTAATGCATTGCACTATTAATAGAACACAGTTTAAAAATGTGTGAAGTTTTGTGTTAAGCACAACTTGGTGTTTCCCTGTCCTGGCAGTGGTGAATTCTGTGGAGAAGCTGGGCAGGTGTGAGGTTTCTCTGGGCTTGTACCCTGCTTTTCTGGAGTGTGGTGCTCCTTTGGTTTGCCTTCTGTCATTATTCTGTGTTGAACAGAGAGGTACAAGTGCAGAACACAAATACGTGGTTCTCCCACTTCATTGTTGCACATTTGGCTGATTCCTGGATTGTTTTCTTGTGGTGGTTTTAGACTTGCTAAGCTGCCGTGTTGGCTCTGAGGCTGGGTTTGCTGGGGGAGGTTAGTCCCCAAAAGCTGTTATTGCAGACATCAAAGGAGCTGCAGAGCCATTAGCATAAACGTCCTGAGGCCTCTTCTCTTCCTCTTGGCTTTATCTCCTAAGATTCCTTTGGATTAATAAAGGATTTTTTGTTACTCAGAACTGGATCACATAAACTCTGCTTATCCTAGAGGATTGGCTTAGGTTTAGCTTGGGTTTTGGGGAGATTTCTTTGTTTCTAGACACTATCACTGAAGCATCCAGGCACTGGATATGATCTTTCCCAGGAGCTTATCTAAATTGCAGTGCTATCCCCACTGGCTTATTCCATTACATGGGATTTGGGCTCCGTGGTTTTGATGTTGCAGAGCAGCTCCCAAGTGAATGGTGTTGGCAAAATGGTTTTTTCTCTTTAGGAAAACTGTTTACTTAATTCTTCTCTCCTTTCTTTATAATTCCTGTCTCTTGTTGCTGGAATGTTCCTGTGACCAAGCACACAATGCACTTGTACATCGTGTTTGCTTCTGGGGCTTTATTTAAGGGAAAATGTGGGTGTTGCTTTTTGCTGTCTTGTTGTTGAGCCACGGTGCTGGTTCCCACTGGAGAGCTGGAATTTGTGTAGCTTTTGCAGGGTTTTGAAGGGCTTTTCTTTTGATGTTCTCTTTGTGCAGCAAATCCACATCTGTCATGTGCCTGCCTTCAGGCCCTGCTTAGGAAAATGGAAACTTTATTTCCTTTCTTGTTCCTGTTGGGGTTTGGTGATGCATTTGGGTGGGAAATGGAGGGACAGTGTTGGACAGGCAGTTCCTAGGATGAGCTGAGCTGTACCACTGGGGGAATGGCTGCATAGCTTACATCTCTATTTGGGGCAAGTGAAAACAGGTTTAGGAAAGAAATTGAGCAAAATTTTCATTGTTTGCTCCTTCCCCTTTAACAATTGATTGGAAGTTTTATCCCAATGTGTGATATCAGGACTAAAATGCAGTTCCTGTACATTTACCCACATAGTCAGAGTTTGGGCCTCTTTGCAGTGCAGCCTCACTTTGTGCTTCCCTTCCCTCTGTGCAGTTCTCCCTGTGCTGTGTTGCCCTGATTTCCCCAGCCTTGCCTGCTGTGTTCAGTCTGTTACTCACTGTCTAATGACACATTTCCAGCAGGGACAGTGGAGTGAATTCACCACAATTCCATGGCTGCTCACTGGCAGGTGTTTGCCATGGAGCAGGAGCAGCTGCCCTGGCTGGGAATCCAGCTCTGCCCTTGGGGCTTGGAATATCAACACACACCCATTGCAAATGCACCTGGTTACAGCCAGGGAGCACCAGCCTGCTCTCATGCACAGATGCTTTGGTTTTATCTGTAACAAGTGCCACAAGCTGGAACTGTCACTGCTCTGCAGAAACAGGAGGAGGTTTCACCAGTGCTGGGTGTTACTGGCTGTGTTTGGGTGTCCATCCTTCAGATGGAAAGGCAGCAGCAGAGCAGAGGGAAGAGCAGGGGATGTTTGAGTTGTTGTGATCAATGAAATGGTGGTGCTGGTTCTCATGTGGAATGGATGTGATGAAATCTCACATGAAAACCTCCCCCAAGCCCCAAAGCACAGAAATGCCCACTTGGAGCTACTCAGGGTTTGGGGGGGAAGTGCAGGCATGCAGGAGAATGAGCTGTGTTGTGCTTACTGTGGCTGCTTGGGGTTCCACCCTTTGGGAAGGAGTGGAAGGGATCTCAGGCTGTGCAGGGCAGGGCTTTGGGAATGGAATCTCATCACTATTGGGAAGAGTAGATTTTATGGAAAATAACACAGAAAGGCACCACACTAGAATGGTTCAATGCAAAACTGTATCAATAGGTAAAATGCTGTGGCATCTCCAGCAGGAGGAATTGCTGCCCTTGTTGCCCGAATGATAAAGGACACAAAACTCGGATAAGTTTTGTGCGGCGCTTTATTGAAGGGCCCGGGGGCCTGCGGACTAGCGTCCCCAAAAACAGAACCCCAAAATTCACACATGGGTGTTTTCCTTTTATATACATGCAATTCATAACAAAGTCTCCAAGAAACAGTGGCCCTTCGCCAAACTACGGACCCTTGTAATACATTCCCTAGTTCACGAGCAAAATCATAAATCTTCTACCTGTCCTATTGTATGCTATCCCCAAACCGGTTAGTCTTCTTACTCTCCTACCCTGGCTTAATGTTTATCAGGTTTCTAAAGCTACTTGCCAGGGTTACACAAAACTCAATCACATAATATCAACGGCTACAAAATTATTTTTACAAACCAATTCACACAAAACTCATAACTAAACTATAATAAAACATTTTGCTAAATTTCATTTCTTTTCCAACACCCTGTGCCCAGGCAGGGCAGCTGTGCTGGGCTGGCAGAGCTCCAGCCTGAGAGATCCCTGGTGCTGCTGCAGGCAGAGCCTCTGCAGCTCCCTCAGCAGCTCCCTCTGCATCCCCAAGGTTGCTGCACGTCCGGAACGGGAACTGCAAGTACCACCTGGGAGAGGAGACCTTCAAGCTGGCGCAGTCGTACATGGAGAAGCTGGCCAAGCACGGGCAGCAGGCCAACAAGGCGGCGCTGTACGGCGAGCTGTGCGCGCTGCTCTTCGCCAAGAGCCACTACGACGAGGTGAGGCCCCGGGCTCCCTGGCACTGCCCCCTCCTGCCTGTCGGATCTCAGGATCTCAGTCCTGAGATGCTGAGCCTCCGAGACCAGCTTGGGGGTCTCGGGAGTCCTGGAATGTTGCCAGAAGTGTCTGGTAGCTGGACTTTGATCCTACACAGGAGACGACAAGGATGAGGGCTTCACAGGGTGAATGGCGAAAAGATTAGCTAATTAGAGAGTGAGACACAAGGTTTAGGATTTATGTACAGGGGGGTTTAGAGGAGTAAGATGGAGGAATTGGGGTGTGTCCTGTCCTCCTTCTTCTTCCTCCTCTCCTCCATCTTCTTTGGCCACGGTGGCACTTTTGGATTGGTTATTATTGAGAGTACACCGAGTTATAAGAATAGATGGTATTGGGGAAAAATGATAAATATTGTATACGTCACAATGGGTATAAAGATACGTGGCTGCCCGGGAGGGCAGACAGAGTGTGCCCATGGCTGACTGCTGAGCGGATCTTTGTTTGGCTGAAAGAACATCTTTTAGATAAACAATTAATAAACATAAAAACCAGAAAGAAGAACTGAAGCCTCTTCTCGTCCTTCGATACGCGGCTGCCCCAAGGCCACCCCGGGCCTTTTCAGGCCCTTCAAACAGCTGAGATAAACCGGACTCCTGCCTGGGGCTGGCCAGCCCTGATTCTGCTCTGCTTGGCACCTGTGTGGCACTGCCAGAGCGATAATTCATTATCCACTCCCGTTTCCATGGGAAATTTGAGGCTCTTGCTATTTCTTTGTGGAAAATGTGTATAACTGTCTTACTAGTTATACTGTGTTACTTTCTTACTTTAGTTTAAACTGTCTAACTATCAGTATTTATCTTTAAAACTTGGAGTACTTAGCATACAGACACTGAAGTGCCTTTGTGGTTTTTACCATTAGACTCTTGGTTCTCCCAGTAAATAAGAACAGGCAACTTGCAATTGCTAAGTATATGTAAAAAATTCAAAGTAGGTCATGTGAAACTGTAAAATAAGTCAAAATTCAAATAATGAGATGAACACCATTTGCTGGTTCTTGATTCCAGTGTGTGTTGTGCAGGTACTTTGTTTCACTATGCCCTGGAGTAGGTCAAAGTCTTGCTTGGTTATGTCATCCAGAAAATCTGGGAATCTTGTTCTGTGTTAGGCTGTGAGCTCTTCACAGCACTTGGACCAACATGAACCTACAGGTGTTACCTTGCCTCTGTGTGTTGGTCACCTGTAAATATTATAAAAGCTTATTTTAATAATTGAAATTGAATAGCAGAACTTGGTTTATTAAACTCTGTGTGAAGTGTAACTACTCCATGGTTTTCCTTTAACCCCTAAGTTCACTGACAGAGTGTTGTCCTGCACAATGAGAATTGTGAGGATTTCTTAAAGATTATAAAATACCCTGTTCTGTCTGTAAAAGTCATTGTAATATTAACCTTAGATTAATATAAAATACTTAGTTATTCACTATTAACCTTAAAAGTGGTTTTTAAGCCTGTCTTTGAAGGCATAGCTGGACAATTAATTACATGTAAGCACTCAAACTGCATATTTTAAATTTTGGAATGTAAATGATCAGCTTTTCAGAGGCAGGTCATATTTGAATGCTGCCATGTTGTGAAGTCCCAGCCTCCATTGTGTTGGTGCCTCTCTGTCCCACAGGCCTATAAGTGGTGCATAGAAGCCATGAAGGAGATCACAGTTGGGCTGCCTGTGAAGGTGGTGGTGGATGTGCTACGACAAGCATCAAAGGTGAGTCTGAAATCTCCCCTTTGCTTTGGGTGCTAAATTAGTGCCAATGGCTGAGGAGAGGTTGTTACTCCAGAATTCTCCTCAGGAGCACTAAGGGTTGTTGTTTGTGTTTGTCCCAGAATGGGTGGGGGAGTTTTTCTGTTTGTGTCTCTCTGAAATGGAGTCAGAGCTGCACAAGGGACCCTTGGGACAATGTCAACCTGTGAACTTCCCTGGGAGGGCTCTGACCCCTCTTTGGTCTGGACTGGGTACAGCACAATCCCTTCAGTCAGGCAGCATAAAATCAGTTTATTAATGCTGCGCTCCTTTTCCTAAATAACCAAAAAGTCTTTTAATAACCACAAGGATATTTTGAAATGAAAACCAAGAGTAAGTGTGGCAGTGTGTGGGGCTGAGCTGTGAGTGCTCAGCTGCTCACGGCTTCCCTTCCCCTGGCCAGGCCTGCGTGGTGAAACGGGAGTTCAAGAAGGCAGAGCAGCTCATAAAGCACGCCGTGTACCTTGCCAGGTAAGGGCCATTCCAGAAAAACCCTTCTGAAATCGTGCTCAGCTGGCCTCAGGTTGTGATGCAGGTGTGTTTGTGCAGGGAGCATTTTGGAGCCAAGCACCCCAAGTACTCTGACACGCTACTAGACTACGGATTTTACCTGCTCAACGTAGACAACATCTGCCAATCTGTTGCCATCTATCAGGTAGGCAGCAGGACTTGTTTGTCTTGCTGGTTTTCATCTCTTAGATGTTGTAGTTAATTCATGGAGATAGAGAATAGTTGATTTCTACAATCATGATGTTTTAAAAAATCCCCAAACACTTCCAGCTATGGGGTTTTGCTTTCTTTGTCTTCCTGACTCCTGTCCTTTATATAACTAGTGTCTCAAATACGTAAAGACTTTCAGAGCCAGTAGATTCATCATAGAGATGAATTTGGGGTTTTTTTCTGTGTTAACTGATGAAATTGTGTTTTTGGACCCCTTGCAGACAGCGCTCGATATCCGGCAGTCGGTGTTTGGAGGTAAAAACATCCACGTAGCCACAGCTCATGAGGACTTGGCTTATTCTTCATATGTCCACCAGTACAGCTCTGGCAAATTTGACAATGCACTGTGAGTACAGCACACAGCAGCACAGTTAGTGCTGTAAATGAAGAAAAATATTCATTGCATTAATATTTCTAATTTTTTGTCAATCAACTGCTGGCATACATAAACAGATCCTGAATTTTTTATTTCATCTCTCCCAGATTCCATGCTGAACGTGCTATTGGCATTATCACTCACATTCTCCCTGAAGACCATCTCCTCTTGGCCTCTTCAAAGAGAGTTAAAGGTAGTTCCCTTTGTTGTTTGAACCATTTGGTTGTGCTCATCCTGGTCCTTTCCAGGCAATGCAGCTTGAGTTGTCTTTTTCAGTGGAGGTGTTTGTAGTCCTTGGTGTTTAAAGCACACTTGTAACAAAAAAAACCAAAAACTTGTGTAGATGAGTTGGAGCGGGGTGGGGGTGAAATTATAGAATATAAAAATGTGCAGTGTGACAGACACAGAGCTGGTGGGCTGAGCCCTGGTTCTGAGCTGGCTGTGGGCACAGTAACAGCTGCTGTCTCCTGCCCCCAGCACTTATCCTGGAGGAGATTGCCATAGACTGTCACAACAAGGAGACAGAGCAGAGGCTGCTCCAGGAGGCCCATGACCTGCACCTCTCCTCGCTGCAGCTGGCTAAAAAAGCCTTTGGGGAGTTCAACGTGCAAACAGCCAAACACTACGGCAACCTGGGCAGACTGTATCAGTCCATGAGGAAGTTCAAGGTAAGACTTTACTCCTGACCTAAAATCTGTCACTACAAATGAGGGGTTTCAGTGTCCATCATTCCCAGTTCAGTTGGTAGTTCTGTGCTTTATCATTCACCCCAAAAGCTTTATGCAATAGCAATCCATGGAGATGGATGATACCCTCAGAGGGTGACCGAGAAGAATTTGGAGAACTTGGTTTATGTTTGGCTTTGTTACTTTTTGCCTGTTACAAAATGCTACATAGTTAAGTTGATTTAAGCTAACTTTCCCCTCTTTCTGTGGGGTGGTGAGTGGTGTCTGACTGACCTGTGTGGCTCTGCCCTGACAGGAAGCAGAGGAAATGCACATCAAGGCCATCCAGATCAAGGAGCAGCTCCTAGGGCAGGAGGATTATGAAGTCGCCCTCTCCGTGGGCCATCTCGCCTCCCTCTACAACTATGACATGAACCAGTATGAAAATGCTGAAAAGCTTTATCTGAGATCCATAGCAATTGGTAAGTGGCTACAGGAAACTTCAAATTTTTAGAAAATAACTTGGCTGTTAATCTCTAGACAACATTCTGTGGCTAGAACATAAGTGGAGAGTGTAGGCAAATTTTATTGGTAAAAATAACGTGATAACTCAGATGCAGCCCATGGAGATCTTAGCGCTCAACTCGGCTTTTCTCTTGGGTTTCTCTAGGAAAGAAGCTTTTTGGTGAAGGATACAGTGGACTTGAATACGATTACAGAGGTCTCATTAAACTGTACAATTCCATTGGCAATTATGAGAAGGTGTTTGAGTACCACAACATTTTGGCCAACTGGAACCGGTTGCGGGACCGGCAGTTCTCGGTGACGGATGCGCTGGAGGACGTCAGCACCAGCCCCCAGTCCACGGAAGAAGTGGTCCAGTCTTTTCTGATGTCTCAGAACCTCGAGGGACAGAGCAGCTAAGAACTTGGTCAATTAACCAGTTAAGGTTTTTGCCCCCAGGTTACAGGGGGAAAAGTCATACTGTGAAATCTAAACCATGTAGTTCTCTGGGGGCTGGAATTTGCGTTGAAACACTGGTCCAGTCTACTGAAGAGTGCCCATACGGATGAATGTGTGTTAAATTCCTCTCAGCATGTGTATGGCATGTTTAGTTCGGCTCACGTTTTTAACTTGGTATTCCCAAAAAACCCCCTTCTCTCTCTCTTCTTTCAAAAGAAGCTACTTTGCAGAAAGTCTGCAAGAAAACATTAAATAAAACTGTTTGAGTTCAAAAGAGTTGCATTCTTATTACGGATGGAAGGTTTCATCGAGAGCTTTCTGCTGATTGACAGAGAGAACAAAAGCTGTACTCTGAGGAGCTGTAGGAGAAAGGTCTTGCTGCTGTATCATTGTAGCAAAGTTGATGGTAAATAGCCAGCAAAGGGAGATGTGCTGGCCTTGGCTGCTGCCTTACCAAGAGAAGTGGCAAAGACCCACTCTGGAGAGCACCCTCGCTCAGTGAGTGCCAGCTGTGCTGTTGTGGATGCCCTGAACTGGACCAGTACAGATCCCACAGACCAGCAAGCACAGTGGCCTCGGTGCCACCACCAGTGCTCCCCTGACACCACGGTGGACCAGCCTGCTAGAGACCCGTTTTGGACCAGTGGCTTTAATTTAATATTTCTGCCCCTGCATTCACTTTGACAGTAGAACTCTCTCATTTAGGTGTCTGATCAGTGCAAATGATATCCATGTGATAGATCCAGAGCTAGGAAGTGAATTGATGGTTTGTCTGTACCCAGTGAGCTTCTGCAGAGATTGCTGGCAGTGCCACAGCTCCCCCATCCCTCTGCTGCAGCCGCTCCTCCTTTCCTCTCCCATGGGCTCTCTCTGCTCCCAGAGGCCACACCGTGTTCATACCACTGAAGAGTTTTGTATTCCAGTCCAGTTCCATTTTCTGTTTCTGGAGAACACAACTTACTGTACAGGTCGCAGGGGTCAGTGAAAATGCCAAAAAGCACAACAGGTCTTTTTTTTTTGTGATGCTTCATTTCTACATTAAACAAGAGTACAACCAGAAACCGATTCCTTACGTTAATTTACGAAGCAGAGCTCAGCTGTACAGACCCTCTGAGAATGCCTCTCTCACTAGCTTGTCTTAATTCTTGTGTTGGGGGCTGTGTGCTTGTGTGGGTTTGGGTTCAGGTGTTGTTTTGGGGTTTGTTTTATTTCCTAATGTTGGGTAAGATTTGCAAGTCTGTGTGACACAAACTGGAACCGACTCGCTGCTGTTACCTCAGCTGTGCCCTGGATCTGGGATTCTGTGGCTTCTGTCACTTTGGGGGTCTCTCCCCCTCTTTTCAGGGTTTGTACCGTGGCCAGTCCTGCAGGGCTGGGACTGGATGTTCTGTTTGGGGTCTGGTTTCTGTTGGTTTGTGGGGTTTGTGGCAGGGAAAGCTGCTGGATGATCTTCAGGGAAGAAATAGAGGTTTTGGACATGACTTGGAGCTTAATGGCTCTTCTAAGTGAAATTTTACAGGCCAATAGTTCATATTCTGGTGCCTTCAAGTGTTTTTTTTTGGGGGGGGAAAGCTGGGTAATATCAACTTTAAAATGCAATGACATAATTAGTGAATGCAGATTAATGATTGCATATTTAGAATATCTTCACTGAGGTGAAAAGAAGTATTTGCATAAAACCCCCTGTGGTATTAGGACTTAACTGCAGTGTGTCTGCAACAGCTGCTCAGTGAAAATCCAACTTAGTTATGTGTGGATTTAAAATGTGATTTATTTATAGCAGTTTTTGTTTATGACTGTGTAGGAGCTACAGACAAATTCAGCTATACAAGGCAAAACCTTCTCCCTGAATGCCCGTGGCACTGACGAGTTAGAAAGTTCTTACGAGTTCTTAAATCCTTTTAAAAGGTATTTAAAGTTAAACAAAGTTTGTAGCAGTGTCAGGACTTGGGCAGGACAGTGGCTTAAAGCTGTGCTGAAGAACCTGAGTGATTCTGTGCTGCAGGAGTGTGGGGGCTCCCAGCTGGGTGCCTGGGTTTGCACTGACCTGGCTGGAGATCATTCACCCGCTCTGTTCCAGCCCTGGGCTCTGCAGCTTTTGGCCAAGGAGCCCCAGAGGTGTTTGGGGTGAGGAGCATTGACTGACACCCCTGCCTGCCTGAGCCCTGCTCCTGCTCCAGCCCTGGCTGTGTCCCTGTTTGTGCTTTCATTCAGCTCAGGGCAGCCGGGCAGGAGCTGTGCTGGACGTGCCTGCGTTGGTTTGTTGGTGCTCTGGTGGCTGCTCCTGTGTCCTTCCAGAGCTGCCTCAGTGCTGGAGGGAGGTCCCAAAGCTCCCTGGGAGCCCCTTTGGCAGAGCACGGGCCCAGGGGCTGTGGGGGTGACCCGAGAGGGCTCCAGGGTTCCTCCTGTGCCTGCAGGGAGCCCTGCCTGGGGCTGAGCTGCCCCTGCAGCTCCACCGGGCCTGGGCAGGTCCCTCGTGCAGCTGTGGCTGATTGCTGACACTGCTGGGCAGGGGTGGGCAGGATGATGCTGCAGCTGCAGGGACAGCACAGCAGTGACCCCGGCAGGGTTTGGTTGTGTCTCCCCGGTGGAGCTGTTGGAAGGTTTGTGTTGGTTTGTGTTGGCACCTGCAGCCTGGCTGGGATGCTGTGCTGCTGCTGCTGTTTGTTGCTCTCTCTGCTCCCACAGTTTGTTTGGTGCTGTTGAGCAGTGGGAGGCTGCTGGGATGGTGCCAGAGGCAGGTAAAGGACTCGTTGGGGTGGATCTTGCAGCATGAGCCCAGTGCTGCCCACTCTGCCCCTGCAGGGCCTGCAGTGCCTCTGGGGGGTTTTCCATGGGTCAGTACTGGGTGGGGGCCTGGCAGGTGGAACATCCATCCAGGAAGGAATGGTTGGCATTTCCAGACACACAAGGTGCCCACACAGGGGCTGTGTGGTGCTGGCAGTGAGAGGGCAGACCTGGGAGTGGCAATCCTGTGAAATGCATCTTCTCCTTGAAGGTGAGTAAAGGAATCACCCCAGAGTCACTGGGTGCAAGTGGTGAGCACGGGTGTCGCCTTAAGGTAAATTATTTTCACTCTTGATGGAGTTAAACCCTCAGTGTTTGACTTTGTGTGAGGTTGTTTGGGTCAGTGAGGGGGGAGCTTGCTGGAGGTGCCATTGCTGCTGCTCATGGTACAAAATGCACATTGAAGTTCATTCCCTTTCAGTCCTGAGTGCGGGAGGGCACAGGAGGAGGAACCGGCCGTGCCTCAAACGGGGGAAGGTGTTGGCAGAGCCTCCCTCGGGTGCTGTGCATGGGCTCGGGCAGGGCAGGTGCTGCTGGGACCAAGCTTTCAGCAGATCCTTCCTCCTGCTGCCTGTGCAGAGCCTGGCTTTACCTGGGACTCCTTGTTCCCTTATCAGATAATTCCTGGCCAGTGTCAGCCCAAAGCTGCCTCTGCATTGAGGGGGTGTTTGACACTCCTGGCCTGGGGCCCTTGAGCTGCTGGGCCCTGGGAGGGCTTTGGGGAGAAGTGGGGAAAATTTCCTTTAGAAATCAACTCCAGAACCTGCAGAGAGTTGGCAGCACTGGGAATGCTTTGTCCCTCAATCTCAGGAACGTTGTGGGCAGTGGCACAGGTGTCCCTGGCTGTGGGCAGTGTGTGCTCTGGGGTCTCGTATTCCACTACTCCTTGCAATCCTCGGTATCTATAGCATGAGTGGCCTTAGTGAGTTTGTTGAAGTGCACATTTTTTTTTTTCTTTTCAAAAGTAAATTTTAAGATGAAAAAGATATATACTATATAAATATATAGAGATATTTAGAAACTTGGTTTGTGGTGCACAAGTTCAGTGTTGGATCGCTAAATACTCGTCGCAGGTACCATATGTGTAACTTTTCTTTTCTGTATATTCCTTTCTGGGAAGCAATGTTGCCATGGTAACTACAACTTTACAATTTCTTTACTACTTAATGATGTGAATGAATTCTACATTTTATTGGATATTACCGGGTTCAGTACTATTTTTATACTTTATTGAACTACAGGGGATTTTAATTTAATAGCATTAAAAAAAAAAAAGAAAAAGATGTTGCTTGAACTGTATAACTGTATAAATTGAACTAATTACACAAAGCCACCTCTAAACCAGAATCTCCACCTGTAGTGCCACATTCATTTATATAAAAGTATCTTGCTCATTACCAGACCCTGCAGCCCCTCCCTGTTGTGTCAGGACAGTTTCCTACCCCCCCTCTCCTGCCACCCTTTGTGCCCACGGAGCCATCTCTGTTTGTAACCAGCATTGTGATATTCTGTAACTGTATTGCTCAAATGAAATATTGACCTAATAAATAGAGTGTTCCTGCAGCCTGGAGTACCTGCAGTGAATTGATACAGCCTCCCTCCCTCAGTGCCTGTCCTGGCCAGGAGAAGGTGAAATTCCTGCCTTTGGGGTCAATCCTTATGGATGGGGCTTGTGTGGGGTCAATCCTTATGGATGGGGCTGTGGGGTCAATCCTTATGGATGGGGCTGTGTGGGGTCAATCCTTAGGGATGGGGCTGTGTGGGGTCAATCCTTATGGATGGGGCTTGTGTGGGGTCAATCCTTATGGATGGGGCTTTGGGGTCAATCCTATGGACGGGGCTTTGTGGTCAATCCTTATGGATGGGGCTGTATGGGGTCAATCCTTATGGATGGAGCTTTGGGGTCAATCCTTATGGATGGGGCTTTGGGGTCAATCCTTATGGATGGGGCTTGTGGGGTCAATCCTTAGGATGGGGCTTGTGTGGGGTCAATCCTATGGATGGGGCTTTGGGGTCAATCCTTATGGATGGGGCTTTGGGGTCAATCCTTATGGATGGGGCTTGTGGGGTCAATCCTTATGGATGGGGCTGTTGGGGTCAATCCTTATGGATGGGGCTGTGTGGGGTCAATCCTTATGGATGGGGCTTGTGTGGGTCAATCCTTATGGATGGAGCTTTGGGGTCAATCCTTATGGATGGGGCTTTGGGGTCAATCCTTATGGATGGGGCTGTGTGGGGTCAATCCTTATGGATGGGGCTTTGGGGTCAATCCTTATGGATGGGGCTTTGGGGTCAATCCTTATGGATGGGGCTTGTGTGGGGTCAGTCCTTATGGATGGGGCTTGTGTGGGGTCAATCCTTAGGGATGGGGCTGTGTGGGGTCAATCCTTATGGATGGGGCTTTGGGGTCAATCCTTATGGATGGGGCTGTGTGGGGTCAATCCTTATGGATGGGGCTGTGTGGGGTCAATCCTTATGGATGGGGCTGTGTGGGGTCAGTCCTTATGGATGGGCTTGTGGGGTCATCCTTATGGATGGGGCTTGTGGGGTCATCCTTATGGATGGGTTGTGTCAATCCTTATGGATGGGCTTGTGTGGGGTCAATCCTTATGGATGGGCTTGTGTGGGTCAATCCTTATGGATGGGGCTGTGTGGGGTCATCCTATGGATGGGGCTTTGGGTCAATCCTTATGGATGGGCTTTGGGTCAATCCTTATGGATGGGCTGTGTGGGGTCAATCTTATGGATGGGCTGTGGGGTCAATCCTTATGGATGGGCTGTGTGGGTCAATCCTTATGGATGGGCTGTGTGGGTCAGTCCTTATGGATGGGGCTTGTGTGGGTCAGTCCTTATGGATGGGCTTGTGTGGGGTCAATCCTTATGGATGGGCTTTGGTCAATCCTTATGGATGGAGCTTGTGTGGGGTCAATCCTTATGGATGGGGCTGTGTGGGGTCAGTCCTTATGGATGGGGCTTTGGGGTCAATCCTCATGGATGGAGTTGTGTTGGTGCCTGTGCAATGTGCACAGGGGGAGGGGGGAGCCTGGGGTTCTTGCAAGATGTGGATCCTGCCCAGATCCTTCCCTGTTCTTGGCGTTTTCCCCCAAAGTAGCCATGGGAACACAAATTCTCTCCTGCAAGTGTGCACTGGCAGCACCAAACATCTCCTGTGGCTGCCTGAGCACAGAGTGGGTGAAAAGTCAGCATTTCTGGGGGTTTTTATTTTTAAACCATCAGGTTTGTGTGAGCTGCAGCTGCCCAGCTGTGCAGAGGCCTCCCCTGGTCTCACAGGGTGAGATTTCCATTTTTGAAGGCCCTGGAGCACTGCCCAGGCTCACGAGGGTGACCCCAGAGGCCCTGGGCTGAGGCAGGGCCAGCTCTGCTCCTGTGGCCTGAATTCCAGGATGGAAATGGATATCCCTGGGTGTCTGTCTGGCTCCTGCAGCTTTCTCAATTCTTCCCCAGGGAAAGGACAACTGGGGAGTGCTGGATCCAGGCTGCCAAGAAAAAGCCAACAACAGCAGACTGCAGATAATTCTGTTTGCTGGTGTAAAGGACGAATTAACAGCAGCAACCCTGAAACTTCTGCCCAGGTGAAGGGAAAACTGAGGTATGAATGAGGGCGTTCTGCTGATTTTTGGGGAGCTGCCTCTGCCATCTTCTAAAATCCAGCAGCAGGAAAGGCAATCCCTGTAACATTGCACCCTGGAGTTTATTCCAAAAATTTTCTGATCCTACTTGGAGCAGCAACCCCTGAAGGTGAAATCTTTCCTCTTTGTCACCTGGTCAGGAAGCTGAGGTTATTTCTGGCAGAGCTCAGTTTTCCTTGAGAGCTTTCCTGTCACTTCTAAGTCACTCAAGTCCTACTGGAAAAACTGTGGGATAATCCAAGTCCTGAGCAGCCTTGCTGAGTTCCCTCTTAAAGCAGTGTGACACTTTGAGGGCAGACAGCCTTTTGCTAAGGCAGCCACAGCCATTCCTGCATTGGGGTTACCTTTAGCTGCAGGCATTATTCTGTTATCCAGGGAAAATCCCTCAAGATCCAGGTCAGCACCACACCAGTGCCTGCCCTGCTGCCTGGGAGGGGGAGACACCACGGCCTCCCAAGGCAGGGCAGCACAGGCAGGAACCCCTGGCCAGCTGTGGGGATGGGATCCACATTTAGAAAGGAAATCTGTTGTCCTGATTCTCAGAATGGTCCCCCAAAGGAATCCAGGAGGGTTTTTCTTGCTTGGGTTCAGAGGTGAGGGCAGTAACTGAGCCCCCACCCAGCTGTCCCATTCCAGCACAGGGCAGTGAAGGATCTTTGGGGGATTTGCTGGTCAGACTGAAAGATTTATTGATGTTTCTGGTGTTTCCTTAAAGCCTGGATTGAACCATGAATCAAATGTGGCCAACCCCAAAGCCCAGCCAGAGTCATCCAGAATCCCAGAACCATTCAGGCTGGAAAAACCTTTGGGATCATCAAGCCCAATGGGGATCCAGCCCAGCCAAGTCCCTGCAAGAGGAGTCTCTGCCCCAGCAAGGAAAGGAGCAGCTGCTGCTTCCTCCAGAAGCTGCTCAGCCATGGTTGGGGTTTGTACAAGAGGGAAGGATGCACTGAAGGTAGGTCTGGTACTTTCAGAGCCTTAACCCAGTCTTGGTGCTGATGCACAAGTCTAAGGGATCTCCAGGATCATCATAAATAAGATCCCATGGTCTAAAAGGACAGAATTTTCATTTGGCTGGAGCTTGTTGCTATGACACTGCAAGTATTGCAGGACTTTGTGGTTCTGGGAAACCATGGAGACAGTCTGGATTCCCTGCTTTTGTTCGGGTGAGGATGCTGCACTGATTAATTCCCATTGACCTCTCTGAGGGTGTCTGCGAACCTGAAAAACCCCTTAAAGTAACTGGAAGGCAGAACAGCCCCTGGTGAGCCCAGTGTGTCCCCTGGATGGGTTCTGCATCCCGCGGCAGCCTTGGCTCCAGGAGCACGGGGAGCAGCGGAGCTGGGGCTGCTCTGCGGGCCCGGCCCCGCTCTGGGCACGGAGCAGTCCCAGTCCCAGGGGCGCTCTCGCATTTCAGTGGCGCTGGTTTGGGGCGTTTCAGGCGCTGCGTGTCTCTGGTGCCTCTCCCCGCAGGAATTGGCTGCCTGGTGTTTCCCTCCCCGGCCGGGCAGGATCGCCCGGAGCCGCCAGGGCACCGAGGGACTCCTGCTCAGCCTCAGGATCGCGTTGTCCGGCAGCTCCTGGGGTTTGACTTTGTTTCTCTATTTGTATTTAAAGGGCTCCCTCTGAGCGGTTACAGACCAGATTGGACATTTCAGAGGTAAAGAGAGAGAGACTGGGGAGAAAAGAGATGAGAAACGAGCTGGTTCTGGGTGCCTGAGAACTCCCACAGGACATGTGGCTGTGTTTCAGCAGCTTGAAAATGGGTTTGTGTGGGACAGAGCCTCCTTCCCGGGCTCCTGTTTGTGGCAGGGCCGGTGCTGTCAGCAGCTGCCTCTCCTCTCTCATTGCACCTTTGGGGTGTGCAGGGACTGGGAGGCACAAACACCCCTGCTACAGGTCGGGCTGCATTTTTGCTGGGGAAGACAAACGTGTGGCTGGGCTGGGTGGGCCCAGAGCAAACCACAAATATGCTGGAGCATCCAGACTGCAAGGCAGGGACACCCTAATTACCAGAGCTGCCAACAAAGCCATGGCTCATTGCTCACTGCCTCCCTCCCTGCTGGAGCAGCTCCTCCAGCTGCTGCTCTGGGACAGCAGCTCAGCCTGCCCAGCTCCTCCAGCACTGATCCCATCGGCACCTGCTCATCCTTCTGTGAAAATGCCAGGTGTAAAGGCACTGTGTGAGCAGGAAAATGTTCCCGCTGCTCAGTGGCAGTGGCTGTGAGTGCTCGCTGTCCCTGAGCAGGAAAATGTTCCCGCTGCTCAGTGGCTGTGAGTGCTCACTGTCCCTGAGCAGGAAAACGTTCCCGCTGCCTGGTGGCAGTGTGACAGTGGCTGTGTGAGTGCTCACCTGTCCCTGCTGGGCGGTGACCTTACAGGCGTTGCTGGTGACAGTCTCTCTTACCTGGCTGCTCCTCAAGGTACAACTGGTTTAAAGCTGCTTCAATCTTTCCTGTGAGTCCTGGAACCGACTCGGGTTCTGTTCTGAAGGACAGCAGGATTGCTTAAACGGAAAAGAAGGAACATAAAGGCACATTCAGAGGTGTTAACGTGACCGAGCAGCGCGGGCTGACTCACGCGTGGGGCGGCAGCAGCAGCAATCAGCTGGGGGGTGACGGTCCCGTCCCTGCGCTGGGTTTGTCCCTGCAGGGGCCCGTGCTGGCAGTGCCGGTGCCACCCGTGTGTCCGTGCTGTCCCTGCTCGCTCGGTGCCACCCTGCCCAAGCAGCTCCCTGAGCGTCCCCAGCCCGGCCCTTTCCCGGCCCAGGGAATTGGCGTTCCGGGGCTCTGCGGGAGCTGCTCGGGGGGTGCGGGTGGGTGCGCGCTGCCGCTGGATGGCGCTGTGGCCGTGCGGCACCGGGGGTGGCGCTGGGCAGGGTGGGCCGGGGAGCTGCGCATCCCTTGGGCAGTGCGGGGATGAAGAACCTTCCCGATGCCGGAGCTCACGCTGCTTGGAGTTTTATTCTTTAACCAAACGCTTTCAGGGTCTCCGAGAGCGCAGGAGCCCGATTCCTTCCCCAGAGCGGGATTTCTGCAGCTTTCAGCCGCCCACAGGAGCCAGGAGAGGGCAGAGGATTCTCGTTCCAGCTCGAAGCTGAGAATTGGAGCTGGGATTTCCACCGAGCGTAAAAACAGAGCTGGGACCAGAGCTTAAAGTCAGATGTGTGTGGCTTTTGGGTTTATTAGTTTTATTACGAAATTATATTAATACCAATTTAAAATTTTAATTAAAAGCCTCGAACTCCAAATGCTGAGCAAAGGGGATGTAGCTCCCTCATTTTAGATGGCTGGTGGATGGCTGCCCACTGGCCTCTCTCCTTAACAAAACCCCCAAAATCATCAAATGACCGTGCTGACAACCTCAATCCCTTCAAATTAAATATTGATTCTGCATTTTTCTGTTGACTCATGTGAATCAGGAGGCGTTTCCAAGGCATCTCTTTCTGCTGCTCGGTGCCGGTGTCCCCCGGAGCCGGAGCCTGTTGTTTGTGCTCGAGCAGGGAGCCGAAAATGCTGATTTTTCTCCCACTTGTCTTGCATAACAAAAGGCATTTGTCACCCGTTCCATAACGGCGGGTTTGTCACCGCTCCCGGCCGGCCCGGCCTCGCTGGAGGCTCCTCAGCACCCCCGGGTCCCACGGGCTGATCCTGCACCAGCTCTGGCCCGGCCTTTATTCCCTCCTGCATGGGAAGATGTGGAGCTGTAGGGTTTGCTGTGGCTTTTTAGGGAGCAAAAGGACGGAAGGGTGTTTGGAGGATTTTTTGCTGTTTAATATTTGAGGGGCAATGCTGTTTGTCCTTAGCTGAGGGTGCCCCAGGCCTGCAGGCAGGGCTGTGCTGCAATGGAGCTGCGGTTCCTCTGTCTGTCCCCGGCTGCTCCCTCAGGGCCTCTCCCCTCATCTCGGTGTCTCTGCCACCAGCAGGAATTTGGGGTTGGGTTTTTCTTTACAGTGGGTTTGATTCCCTCCTGGATGGAATGTCTTCTTGGAATTATTATTATTATTATTATTATTATTATTATTATTATTATTATTATTATTTCTTCCTTAGGAAGAAATAATTAGGAATTAATTATTATTATAAAATATTATTTATTATTATAAAAATATTTATATTTTATGTAATATATAATTTTTTTCTATTTTATATTAATATAAAATTTATTATTATTATTATTATAAAAAGGAATTAATTATTATTATTTCTTCCTTAGGAAGAAATAATTAGGAATTAATTATTATTATAAAATATTATTTATTATTATAAAAATATTTTATATTTTATATAAAATATATATATAAAATATTTTATATTTTATATTAATATAAAATTAATTATTATTATAAAAAGGAATTAATTATTATTATTTCTTCCTTAGGAAGAAATAAATGGTTTTGTTTCCCCAGAAACTAAAAGCAAAAGCTGGCTGCCTTCCCCTTTCTCTCTAGCTGGAGGAGAGAGCTGTTTACCTGTGGCCTCACACTTTTTTTGTGGTCTTATCAAATGACCACAGCTCCCTCCTAAACATGAAGCAGGCACATGTCCCAGTAGCCCAACAAAGTAGTCCTTGTTACTCTCTGTTTTCTGGTTTCCTCAAAACAGTTTCTTGGTTGACACTTTTTTCTTTTTTTTTCCCGTGTCTATCTGATTCTAATTATTTTTTAATGAACTCTCTCAAGTCCATGTTTCTTGTGGACATTTGAACTTCCTGGTGCACCCAGCCTGTGCTCAGGAGATGTTTATTGTCCGGTTTTCGGCTGTTTGAGGGGCCTGGAAAGGCCCGGGGTGGCCTTGGGGCAGCCTGCGTATCAAAGGACGAGAAGAGGCTTCAGTTCTTTTCTTGGTCTCGGTGTTTATTAATTGTTTATCTAAAAGATGTTCTTTCAGCCGAACAGAGCTCTGCTCAGCAGTCAGCCATGAGCACACTGTCTCTGCCCTCCCGGGCAGCCACGTATCTTTATACCCATTGTTACGTGTACAATATTTATCATTTTTCCCCAATACCATCTATTCTTATAACTCGGTGTACTCTCAGTAATAACCAATCCAAAGGTGCCACCGTGGCCAAAGAAGATGGAGGAGAAGAGGAAGAAGAAGGACAGGACACACCCCAATTCCTCCATCTTACTCCTCTAAACCCCCCTGTACATAAATCCTAAACCCTGTGTCTCACCCTCTAATTAACCAATCCCTTCACCATTCACCCTGGTGAAGCCCTCATCCTTGTCGTCTCCTGTGTAGGATCAAAGTCCAGCCACCAGACACTTCTGGAACATTCCAGGACTCCCGAGCCCCCCAAGGTGGTCTCGGAGGCTCAGCATCTCAGGGCTGAGATCTTGAGATCCGACAGTTTCTGGTTGGCTCTGAGTTAACCCTTTGGAGTCTGTGTTCTCAGGGAGCTGGATGTCCTTTCCTTCCCTTGTACAGGTGATGCTCAGGCACAGAGAGCACTGCTGGCAATCCAGGCTGTCCCTGACCTGGTGGCCTGTTCCAAAGTTGAATTCCTATAGAGTCAGAAAAAGCTGTGGATCAGATTGGGCCTGTAAAGCTTGACTGGAAGCATGGGATGAGCAAAGAGCTCTGAAGACTGTAAACATCTCTCAGCCACCCAGAGCAGCAGGGAAAGTACTGCTGATAAACAGATTTCTCAGTAACAGGCTTCTCCTTTGACATGGATCAAGCCACAGATGCTGCAGGTATGGTCATCCCCTTAAATCAGTACAGCAGGAGCACCTTTTGGGCTTTAAATTTCCCATTTTCTCATCCATTTGCTTGTTCTTGATGTACTTGTGCAGACTGTGCAGTTGCTTTATGTCCATCCTGAGAAGAGGGAGACAAATTCCCCCCAAGAGCAGAAGGCAGGATGTGGATTGTGGGTTCAAACTTCATCCTCCTCCTCCTCCTTCTGCTGCTCAGGTCTGGCTTGGGAGTGTAACCACTGACAGACCCTTTGCACAAAAATAAACTTTTATTCTGATGGGGAAAAAGCCCTTTTGTTTTGATGGGCAACAGGGACCTTGGGCTGCACCTTGGGTGTTCTTAGGGAGCTGGCTGGAGCTGAGACCTCAATTCCATCCCAGTGTAATGGGAATTCAGGGTTATCTCCTTCACAGGTGATGGTGAAAGCCACCAGCAGTGAGATTTCTTTCTCCTGCATGACCTCTCAGTAAACTGCCCTTGCCAGGGAGAAGCCTGGAAAGGCTTGGAGTTAAAGGGATTTTGTTTTGGAAGTTTACTTGCAGGCTTTCACAAAGAGAACTGCCCTGTGCTGCTGCCATGGGCTGACCAGTCAGACAAGTGCAATTGTTGTGTCCCTGGGACAATTGGTGCAATTGCTGCAGCTGTGACTCAGCTGTGCTCCTGTGCCAGGTCGCTTCTGGCACCCTCAGTCATCCCAGGCTGCACAAAGGCCTCTCTCTCTCTCTGTCTGAGGTCTCTCTGGCCTGCTGCTGCTCCTGGCAGAAGTTGGGATGATTTTGCTCAGGAATTCCTCGTGCAGCTCCAGCTGAGCCCAATGCCCACAGCAGGTGTCACCTTGGGAAGACACCTATGGGTGGGTTTGAAACAAAGGCAGGTTCTTGATCTCAGGCTGTCTTAGGGAAGTTGGCTTTTACCCATGGCTGGATTCAATAATGACAAAAATCCATGAAGACAAGCCCTCCCCCTTAAGACGTCTGTGGCATTTTGCCTCCTGTGTTTTCTTCCTCCCCCTTGTCTGGGTTTTGCTGTCAGCTCTGGATGCAGGAGCCTTTCACAGGCAGGTGCTGAGCAGATGCAAAGGGAATTTCTTGCTAACTTGGCAGTGAGGTTTGCTTGGCCCACCTGAGGTACATTACAATTGTTTAATTCAGATTAGGATTTTAGTGTTAGGTGTTGCTTTACACAAGATAAGCTCTGCAGAGGGAAGCAGAGGTGATAGCTGAGAGTGTGGCTGTGCTGCCTCAGCCTGGCTGTTGTGAGGACTCTGTTAGAAGTGGTTTGGGTGAAGGGGGTGCTGCAAATGCAGCTGGTTTCTCAATGCCTGTTCCCACCCACCCCCTTGCTGTGCCTGCTGCCTGCAGTTGTGTCACCTGTCCCCACTGTGACAATGACAGGCAGCTCCTCTCCTCCTCACCTGCAGAGACTGGAACAAGGAGCCAGCTGATGTCCTCACCCCTCCAGTCAAGGTGCCAAAGGGCAGCAGGCTCCTGGCTGGTCAGAGCCAGCAGAAATGCAGCCTCTCCAGCACAAGCTTTCTCCTGCATTAGCAGCCAGATTAACGCCGTTCAGGAGCTCCAGGGACAGGAGCTGGATGTTAGCACAGGCATAACCCATATTTGCATGGCCATATCTGTGTCCTTGTGAGATTATAGCCCACATGGCATGTGACTGCAGTGTGGAATGGCTCTCCTGCCTTATCATGTGTACACTTGGCTCTGCAGAGCACTGAGAGGGCCTTGAGTTCCCCTTGCAAAGCCAAGGCTTTGTTCTCCCTTTCAGGGCTGGCTGCACTCGGAGCTCAGCCAGAGCCAGGGATGTGCAAGTGGGAGGCACAGATGGACTTCTCTGGGCAGCCTTCATCTGAGGAGCTTGCTGGATTTAGAAGTTGTCCATCACCCTGGTTCACTCCTGAGAGATCAGGCATGAGAGAAGCCTGTGGCTGTGTCCTTCCCCCTCCTTGGGGAGACAACACTGCTTTCTCCTGGGAAGCCTCTCTGCTGGAAGGTGGTGTAAGAGAGACCACATCTCTGGAAGTCTATCACATTATCCTGCCTACCTACAACAGGAATGCTTTGAAAGGATGTTCTAATTGGATGGGGAAAATCAGAGTACAAACAGATTATGTCTCTCCTGTTTCTCCCCATGAAGGAAAGGAGCCCAAGTGCCAGTCAAACACACTGTACTGAAACAGAGCACCTCAGGGAAAACTCTTCCCCTGACAGCTCTCCTGTGAATATTAATTTCTATATTTGAGTGCCTTCATCTTCCAGGAGCTGTGCAAGTGCAAACATTAACCAACTCCTCTGGTGCAGCAGCTCTTGCAGTGCAGAGCAGGCATGGAGCCAAAAAGGAAGCAGTTGTGAAGATGTTGTGTGTCTGCTGCTGGTTGTTATTTGCTGCTTTGGGCAGATCTACCATGATTACCACGTGTGATGTGATGAATCTGGTGTGTATAATATATGCAGGCATTTGATATGGTATTTATGTACTGATAGGTCACAGGAAGGAGAGCTGATAACACAGATAAATGCACAGGTATTCTGCATTGTACTTAAACCAACTGCCTGTACATGTGGTTTAGTTAAACATCAACCCCAGACACTGCTGCCAGATGTGCTGCAGTGCAATGCTAAATAGGAATTGTAATAGGAATGTTTTCCAGCAACCTGTCCTTACCAGGAGGGTGGTGAATGCTCCATTTGATGGAATGATTAATGATACTCAGCCACTGCTCGGACTGTAGGGGTGGAGGCTTTGCTAATTCCATCTGGAAATTCCTTCCCTGGTGATGAAGGGTGATGAAGATGATGTTCTCCCTGCAGCTGGGTGCCTATTGGCTCCACTTACCAAATCTTGTGCCAGGGGAAGGGATCTGAAAGAGAATTTGGGCCAGTTTTTGTTTCTGTGTGGCAACATTAGAGGCATCTGAACTGCCAGAGCAGTTCCTTTCTGGTACCTGCAGGGAATTGCTTATTTAACCACTTGTTTGCAATTAATGTGGTCTAAACACAAGTGGGATTGGTGACCAGTGGTGTGTGGAAACCAGAGACACATCTGCATCTCTTTTATCCACCTCAGGTGTGTTCCAAGAGAGACAGACACAGGCAGCCAAACCCTCCAGAGTGCCCAAAGCGATAAGTGACCAACCTCTGGTGCTGGTGCTCCTTCTCAATAGTATTTTCAGGTATTCCTGCACTATTTTAGTCCTCCAGATGTTTGTCTTCAACTTCTCAGCCAGCTGTTTGTGAGCTGAGTGTTGGTGTTTGCCAATGTCCTATCACTTTTACAGCTGCCTGAAGTCCTCAGGAACTGAAAGAGCATTATCAGCTTCCTCCACACTTCTTCAACTTGCAGCCTGTGAGAAACAGGGTAGTTAAAGGCTTTTGTTTTTATCGTGCTTTGTGAGTTTTTAGGGGTTTATGCAAATTAAAATAGGCATTATTAATGAGATGTTAATGAGCCTATCCCTTAGGTGCTACTTATAAAATCAAATCTGTAAGAAGTTAGGTATCTCTTTGTACTGAAAATAATTTGACTTCTTTTGTTAATCTTTTGGTTGATGGAATATGAACTCTCTAGGTGATACCAGCCTTGGTCACTTCCTCTCCCCAATGACTCAGAGAAGGCTGGAAAATGATGAGCCTGGTACACATCTCCCAGTTGGTGCTGCCTGGGGATGGGGCAGGGGACAGCATCTCCCCTCTCTGAGCCATGGCACCCCCGATTTCACAGCCCCCTTGGTGGCAGAGGCTCTCAGTTCTGGATCTCCTTTGGAGGATTTTGGTGTCTGTCCCAGCCACGTTCTTTGTTTGGTTTTGGTTTTTGTGTCCTGGGGTTCCAAGGGCAGTTGTTGTGATATTGGAATATGTATCCCAATATAACCAGTTAGATGGTGCCTGGGCCAGTTCTGACCTTCGCTGCTGGGCCAGAGGCAGCACTGCGGTGTTTTACCCCAGAGATACCTTGGCTGGCGGCAGAGTGCAGCGGGGCACAAGACAGGACTCCGTTCTCCTCAGGAGAGAGCTTCTGGCGATGGTGAAGAGAAGAAAGGAGTGGATTCTGCTAGAAGGTTGCCAGATGTTTATTCCATGGGTACAGAGATGTCTGCACCGGGCCACTGCTGCTAACAGAATGCTGGCTGCATGGTCTCATTAACCTTATAAGCTCGGGGATAGGGGAAGGGGAGGGGACAGGTGAGTTACCAACCAGGTGAGAGGGGCAGGGTCTCAAGGGAGGATGACACTTAGACAGGCCAATGACCCCCAGGCCTGAGGAGCATCCTTTGAAATCGACGAATCACACGACGCCTTGCTGGTATGTTAGCCTGATTGACAGGGCACACTCAGCAAGGGGGCGAGGGGGCAGGGAGAGAGGCATACCTGGGAAGGGACTCGGAAGTTTAAAACAGGACATTGCAACACACCACAACAGGCAGTGAAGCTCAGGCTGGTGGCAGCATTCAGCTCTGTCCCTGTGCTGCCAGTGCTGCCCTTTGCGTGCTCACCCTGCCTCTCCTCTCACTGCTGTGCTCCCGCCCCAGTGCCCTGAGCCTGACCCTCGTGCACAGAGGGTGCCTCTGCTGGGAGTGCTGAACTCCCACCTAACGCTGACCTCAGTTCATGGATATTCCAGAGGAAGGCAAGTTTTGGTTTTCCTTGTATTTTGGCTTTATTCAAAGGAAAAAGCAAGGAAGTTCCCCTCCAGTCTGTCAGGAGAAGTGGCTTCGTTTCTCTTTCTTAAAGCTTTGAGCAGCCTGTTATTCCTAAAATAAACCCAAAAAAGGGCAGTCTATGTTATACTTTGGGTCTCTTGTATGGTGGTGCAGGGGAGTAGCTGTAGTGAAACAGGCTCTGCTGAGATTGGCAGGAGGAAAAAAAAGCAGAGCATGGTATTTATTTCTGTGATGTTCTGATGCCCTCCTACCAGGCTGGAAATGCTGAACGTGAGCCTTTGTCTGGCATATGGGGATTTGGAGAACTGTTGCTAATTACAGCACTTGTGCTATCTTGCTTAAATGGCTTAAATAATATATTAAGTGCCTTTATGATCTCCCACAACATGCTGGAATGCACAGAAGTGCATATTCTGCTGTTTATAGCTTATGGCAGGAGTAACTTAGAGAATATTAATCTGCCCCAAAAATGGGGTTGGAGATTTATTGCTTGTGTAACTCCCCACGGGGTCTCTAGATGCTCAGATCCCATTGTGCAGGGTGTTATCCATGAATTTCCATCTTGGGAGGTGAAGTTTAATCAAAAGGAAAGACACTTGGATGGCCGTAGGGAACACAGGGAAGGGTCATGGCACACTGCTGGCCAAGCATTGTGGAGTTAGTCTCAAACTGGCAAAGGTAAAAAATGTGGGACCTGGAGGAGACCACAGGAAGTCTCATTCTAACTTATTTAAGGAGTATTCCCATTATTTTCATTAAAATCTAAAATTCTAAATTAGAAACATGTTACTAAGCATCATATCTAGAAGTGGGAGTGTTCCAGGGCCTAGATTAGCACTTATCCAGAAAAAGAAAGGTATTATGTCTGCTCAGGAATCTTTTTTTTACCCCTTTTCATGTTTTTATTTAGCAAAAATTCTGTTAGTCATCTGTTTCCACCCAGATTCCGGTGTCTCTTGCTTCTAAATCTCCAATTTCTATTTCTGCTGTTGTACCTAATGTTTAGAGAAAATGTGAGAAGAGCGTGCTGTGAGTGTCTGGTGTGAGGAATAACTGTGGAGCAGCTGAGCAGTGCTAGCCAAGGGCTCCAAGAACCTGGGAGGGCACATATTGAGGGGGAACACAAATCACAAAGTGACAACAATGAAAAGATTGGCACATTCTGACCCCTAATCTGGTTTAGTTTGACATAGCTCTCTGTAAAATCACAAGTTCTGTTAGAATATGCTACTAATTAGCAATATTTCACCTATCTGAAATTATCAGGCTCTGCAGAGTAGGAATAAAGAAGTATTTTTGTCTGGTTTATCTTGCTAGTAGCTTGAAAACAGGGAGGTGAGAAACTTGTGTCAAATCTTGAAGTATAATTTTGCAATTAAAAGACTGAGGAGAAAGTGTGATCTGAAGACCTTTGGATTCCTTGCCGTGCCATAAAATTAACAGCTCTCTTCATTCTCATTCTGGTTTAATATTCCTGCAGAGAAGGAAGCAGAAAGAACTCCCTGGGCTGGCTGCAGGGGGATAGAGGAGCTGTTACTTAGGCAATAACAGGGCACAGGCTGGGAGGGGTTTGGGTTGGCATTAGCTGGGTATTGCCTGCACAATGCTCTGGATGTTAGAATGTGATTTATATCTAAAGCTAAAACCAGAGAGATGCTCTCTGGGAGATAGGAAACTGTTTGCAAGCACCTCCTGATTGGCTTCCCAGCAATTTTCAAGGTCATCCATGCACCAGCTTGCAGGGATGCACAGCTGGCACCTCAGCACTAAAGCCAGAAGAATCTCAACTCAAAGGCTGTTAGTGAAATGTGTGGGTAAAAATAGAAGGATAAATTGAAACTACCTGAAAGTGGAAGAAACAGCTGGGAAGTGATAAGAGAAAGCAAAATGAGTGAAGAAACTCTTGCCCATCATTGTGGTGTCCGAGTGCTTTATAAAAACTTCAAATTGCTCCTTCCTTGAATATACCAATTTTCTTTTTCAAACTGTGACAATCTGGCAACCTTCATCTACCCTGAACTTGTCTTCTATTGCTAAGAATCTGCTCTAGACTCCATACTCCAGGCCTAAATTTTATTACAATTGCTGGGTCAAAAGCTCTTCTGGGAGTACCTTGACTTTTACCCAGAGGCTGAGTGAGTACCAAAGGCTTTTATGGATCAATTAACCATATATTTTATAAATAAATATACATGCAAATACTTAATAAGGTAGGCAAAATTCTGATGAACCCCTAATGCTTTACCTTGCTGCATGTGCACAATCAATCCATAAGAGTGGCAAAGCAAAATGTTGTCAGAGCTGCATGTTCAGCAGTGATCTCTCATGTTTGGGTTTGGGAATCCTCTGGAACACAAGGACAGGCAGCGAGGGTTCAGCTGAAATGACAGGAAAACAACCTGGTTGTCAGTGTCCTGCAGGGGCTCTCTGCTGGATTCAGGGCTGGGGTGGCCTGAGCAGATGGCAACTCATCAGACTGTTTTAGTTGCCTTCTTGTCTTGATCAAACAGTTTTTCATTGGCTCTGATTACAGGCATGATGCCATCTTAGATAATGCCTCTTGATAAAGGACTGTAAGATCCTTAATTACTATTATTAGCCATTTGACACCATAAAATAGAGGTCTGCTGTTTTAATGCCTGTTTCCCCCCTGTCTGCAGGGTGTCTGGAGTCTTTAACAAAAACAGGGAGGTGGAACTTTTAGAACCTGATCAGAGGTAATGTGTGCATGCCAGCAGAAAAATGTGTGTGTGTGTGCACATTTGGATGTGCCATTGTCCAGAGCTCTTTCACTCTGTGTTGGGAGAGCACTGAACTGAGACATCAGCCTGTTGGCAGGGGCACCAAGGCTGGCAGGTTGCTCTGTTTGGGGATGTCCTTTGTTCAATGTTTGAATCGTGTGAAACCTTAATTAGCAAATAAGAAGCTTTGGCCTTCCCTTGCAAGTTCTGAAGCAGAATTAAGGCAAGTGCCAGGATGTGCCAAATGACACAACAGCTCTGGCTCTGTGGCTTTTGTTTTGCTCTGCTGCCCTGCTGTTTTGAGATGCGCTTCCCACTGGATCAGCTGCTGGCAAAATGTTCCCCAAGTTGGTCTGTGTTTGATGCTTTGGTGTTGCTTTCTCTGTACACAACAATCAAAGTGCTGCAGTGCTGGGGACGCTGTGAGCAGCAGCCTTTGAGCTGAGAAGAAAGCAGCCCTTTCTTTGCAGGGGAGAGGTGCCTGTGGTGCATCCCTGCCCGCTGTGTGCTGTGCTCTGAGGGCCACACAGACTCCTCCTTCCACCAGGCAATCTGGGCCTTCCCAGAGCACAGTCAACATGAGTCACTTCTTGCAAAGCCACTCCTTTCATTTGATCTGGTATTAATTATTTGCACTTCCTCCTGTCACAACGCTGGTGTTTTTTACTGCCCTGGATGGAACTGCAGAGAAATCCTTTACCTCCATTCCAACACCACAGTGGTTTCTGTCTACAAGGGAGCACAGAATTGCTTTTACCAAATACATTTCTTCTCCCATTGTTTCCTGATGACAGATACTACTCTTAATCTACACAGAGACAACACTTTGAAATGGGAGATCTCTATTTCCCTCAATTGTTGGTACGTTGATAAATCATAGCATGTCTCATTTTCTGAATGACACGTGTCTGGATTGCAGTCTGCCTCTTTTTTGTCACAGTTTTTCAGTGCTAACAACAGTCTTGCCAAAGCTCATCTGTTCCCTTAGTGTGCACTCCAGCAGGCTGATTAATTCTGTCACACTTTCCCTGTATAAGGCATAATCAAACAGGTTGATAGAAAAGCGGGAAGGACGTGATGTTTTTATGAATATCCAAGGCATTACACTTAACTCCTGACTGCCATTAGCTGTGGCACCCTGTTACTCCTGGGTTGGAGGAGCAGCAGCAAAGTCTGCCAGGAAGGAAGAGTTTGTCACTGTTCTTTGTGGGCCTCAAGTGTGATCGTGCCACCCTTCCACGCACAGGGAAGCCTTGCTTAGGAGAATATCAAGAGTGGAGGGTGCCTTATGGTGTTTTCTTCTCTGTCTCTCAAAGGCAACTGCAGGAAAAGTGGGGGACCACTTACCCACAAACCTTAAAATAGCTGTGAACGTGTGTGACGTGCCTCACTTTCCTGGGCTGTGGAGATCTACTATTAATAACAGGAGTGAAATTATGGATTGAGCAGTGATGTGAGCAGCGCTTCTGAGCAGCTTTAAACCTGTCACGGGCTCCCCGAACACAAACAGCCAGGGCTCAGAGGCTCAGCAGAAACATTCATTAATTCTCTCCTAAAGGGGTGGCAGAATTAAACAGAGGTAGCCCACGGGTCAGATGAGGTCTGAGGGATGCTCCCACTTCCCTTGCTGCCCTTTCCAGAGCCTGGGCAGTGCCATCCAAGCCCTGTTCCTGTACCTGCCACAACCTGATGTACAGGTCTGGCGTTTGGCAAGTGTGGGTGTGCAGAGCAGGGCTGTCACTCCTGCCTGTGCAGCAGTGCCTGTCACCCCCACACTGAGCTGTCACCGGAGCTCAGCCCTCTGGGACAGAGGGACGCTGTTCTCTCCCCGTCCCCGCCCCGCTTGGAGCTCACCAGGAAAAAGGAGGGGAGGAGGTGGCGGCTGCTGCTGCCGGGAACCAGCAGGGGATGATGCCAGGGCAAGGGCCTGGCTGCTGGGATAGGGGGGTGGGGATGGGCAGCTGCTCCAAAAAGTCATGGGAGTTCTGGGAAGAGGGGATCTCTAGGGCAGGTGTGAAAAGGGAAGTGCCCTCAAACTGGAAATGAGGGGAAAAATCCCAACCATCTCACTCTGAGAGTCCCCTGGCTACCCCACACTGCAGCCCTGGTGAGCACTGCCCTCATTAGCATGTCCCTTCAACAAGGGGGATGACTTTCATTTCATTTTGAAATACTTTTTTTAAATGACATTTTTCATTTTCCCCTGCAGTATTCCACTCCAAAGCTCATACTGGCAATAGTGTGGGAGTACAGCCTACATGACAACAGTAGGAGGGACCTGGTAAGAATCTGCTCCTTTTATTTCCCCCTGAGTTCATTTAAATCTGTCACCCTCTGCTACCACCCTAAGCCACTTGTTTCCTAGAAAATGTGGGATGTGATACAAGTTTCACTTTGAATATTGTTCTGTTGTTCTCTGAGGAAGCCTTTTGTATTTCCTCTCTCTCTGATAACATCAGAATCAGGCTGGCAGATGATGATTCGGGGTATTTTTCTCATTCACCAGTTCACTGTAATTAGATATGAAGCCATTTAGCCCTGACCACTGCAGACCTGATTGAATCCTCTTATTGCATCTTGATCTCTCTTCCACTTTCTACTCTTCTCAAATATTTGGGATGTGCTCTGCCACACTCCTGTCAGGGCTGTCTGAAGCAGGAAGGGGTAAAATTGTCCTGTGTTTGTCCAGTGCCAAGAAAAGTCCTTTAAAAAAATAACAATATCCCAGGGCAGGCAGACAGGTATTGGGGCAAGAGGCACCGATTTAGAGACCAGCAACCAAGCTGCATTTTTGGCTTCTGTTTTAGTGAACATGAATCAGGAAATCCTAAGGCCTTACAGTGCTGTTCTCAGAAGTGTTTTTGAGCCACTGCAGCAGTTCCTCTGCTGTTTGGCTCATCCCTTTTGAGTTCAGGCCTTTGCAGTGCAGCTCCAAGCCCCTCTCCTTGCAGTGCCTGCTGTGGGCAGAGCTGGAGCCCGGGCTGTGGATTTGCCCCGTTCCTGAGCCCTGGACTGCAGCAGCCTGGCAGAGCCCCACAGCTGCTGTGCTGCCAGGCTCCTGCTGCTCCTGTGCAGCTGGAAATACCTGCTCTGCCTCAGATCCTTGACAGCCATGCAGAGACACTTAAAGATATTTGCTAAGTGCTCGTGAATTAGTTTTTGATTAGCGAATAATTAAATAAATTCCAGCAATCCAAAGGACACGTGCCCAGTTCGATTTGCATACGTAGCACTTCTCTGTGACAAGAGAGGAGCTCAATTCATCCAATGCAAGTCTGAATTCACTGTATCTTAATTTGATTTACCTTTGACACAGCATTTAAATAGCAGCAACATTTAATCTTGTGCTCCCCAATAAGGCTTCAGTAAAAACTTACTGCCAGATCTAACCCAGGGTTAGCACACACTGCCTTATCTCTGGGTTCTTGCTTCAGTGCCTTTGAGAACATGCTTAATTTAATCTGAACAAAGACACTGCCATCGGGAGCTCCAGCCTGCCTTTCCAATCCAGGGGATCTTTGTGATTAAATTTGGTGCAGGCCACCGTGTGTACAATGGATCCAGTAAATGATTTTGAAGTGCTCTTCAAACAGAATTCTGCTGGTTCTTGGACACTGTCTGTACCTCTGGCACATGAGGGATGCTGCTGTAGTTGGGTTTTTCCTAAAGTGTCATACCTAAAGTGTCACACCTTTTCTTTGGAAAGGGCTCTGGGGTTTTTTGGTCAATAGGAAGTGTTAGCCATTATTAAGAACCATCACTCCATCCCTTTTCCTTCCCACAGTGGAAGGAACTCCTCCCAGAGGGTTCTGCTTCCTCATTGCACCAAATACCCAGTCGGCTGTTTGTGACTGTAACCTGGTGGCAGGGTCTGATTTGTAATTATAATTTCAGTCATTCATTTTTTTCATGATTTAGCTGTCATTAAACCCCCCATACTGCCTGATAATCTCTCCTGCCTGAGAGGGGGGTTTGTGTGAACTGTAAGCAGAGGTTCTGTCTTGACATCACAGAAAAAATGGAATAATTCTGCAAACTGTGGTGGCTGCAGAGGCATTGGGTCAGAGTTGTCCTGGCAGGGTCCCTCAGTGCTGGGTGTAGACAAAACAGGGCTGGCAGTGTCCTGTGATCTCTGGTGAGCCCTGGTGCTCAGGGGCTGGCTGTTGCTCTCTAGTAAGAGCCTGAGGATAAACAGTCATGGAGAAATTGGCCTGAAAAGCAGCAGGAATCGGTGTGGAGCTGCCCTACCCCAGCTTCCTGCTCTAATTGCTTTCTCTAACTGCTCTGCCAGCTCGGGGCTGGCTGGCTCCCAGTGCTGCTCCTTCCAGGCAAAATGGGACTTGGTCATTATCTTTGTAATTCAGAGGAGAAACCAAAACATTAAAATATTATTACTGGACCTAAGGTCACACAGAAACACGACAGAGAAGTCAGGAATTAAACCCCATCTCCTCAGCTGAGAGTTAATGCTTAAAGAAAGGGATCCATCACAACCAGAGCATGGCTCTAGGGATGCCATGGAATATTTCTCTTAAGCACAAGATAAAACAGATTTCTCCAGCTGTTTCTGGTATTGCCAACTTAGGCTTTTGATTGACATGTTGCCATGTTTGTTGAATTCACTCTCAGACGTTTTAAAGAGTGTATTTTGTATCTAAACTGAAAGCTGCTTGGTGAGGAACTGTGTTGAGTAGAGATATGTAAAAGTAGGGTAGGAATAAGAGGATATATATATATATCAAGGCAGCTTCTATCCTCTCATTCCTCTGCTGCCTTTACATTTACCTTTGCTCTTTAAATGATAAATACATAATCAGTGGCTGATGAGTGAAGCATATTTCCACCAATTAAATTTATATTTTTAAAAATCACTTAAGTTCTCTCCCTCATCCTCATAAGAGAGGTAAAAGGTCCCTTTGTGGCAGATTTTATGCTTGAAAATGATAAGGTTTTTTTGATATGCCACAAATCTAAGATAAAAAAGAATTCAGAAAAGATACAAGGAGGCTTTATGGAGGTTATTTCATTTGTAGTGTGTTTGCACTTGGATTACATGAGGAGAAATTTGGCCTTGGAGCCTGTGTCTCTGTAAGCAGCATTCCTGGCTTTGCATATCAGATATGAAATTTGTTTGGAATGTTTGCTATAAAAATACCTACGCATGAACTTACATCAGCGAGAAAGCAACTCCGGCTTGACCTTTCTGCAGCTCCATGTGGCAAGATCACTCCGTGCAGAAACAGTAACTGAGGGAATGACTCGCAACTGGTGTTTTCACAGGCTTTGTTTCAGGGCAGGAACAATCCTTGGAACAAGCTGCCCTTAGAAATCAGTGTTTTCTTTCAAACTCCTTATTTTCTGCTCGGGAGTGACCCAGGGTAGGTTACCAGGCTTAATGTTGTAACAAAGCCATTTGGGAAATCCTCCCATTCTGTGTCAGTCCTGGGCTGAATACTAAAAGCAAACATGCTGGAGAACAGCAAAGGGCAGGGGTGGTTTTGATCCTTTTACAATTCAGCCCGTGTTTCTGTTTCAGACAGTGAAAAGACATTTTAATGGAACAGGAACCTCCTACTGTCACCCCATGCCTGCAGCCCTGCGACTTAGATGACTTTTTGAGGAGAACCACCGTGCCCTGAGAGGTTTGAGGGGGCTGAGGGGCTGCTCCCCCTGAGAGCTTTGAGGGGCCGATCCCCTATTATTTTTGGGGGGTTGAGAAGCTGATTCCCTGTGTGGTTTGAGGGCAGCGAGGGGATGATTCCTGTGAGGTTTAGGGGGGCTGAGGGGCTGATCCCCTGTGAGGATCCGAGGGGACTGAGGGGCCGTTCCCTGGCGGTTTGAGGGGGCTGAGGGCTGATCCCCTGAGAAGATCGAGGGGATTGAGGGACTGTTCCCTGCGACGTTTGAGGGGGCTGAGGGCTGATCCCCTGTGAAGCTCCGAGGGGACTGAGGGGGCTGTTCCCTGTGCACTTTGAGGGTGCTGCGACTCTCACCCTCCCACTAGGGCTGTTCCGCCGAGGGCCCCATCGCACCGCAGCCTTTCTCCTCTCGCCGCTGCACGCTACGGGAAGCGCTGACAGCTTTCGCAAGCGACACCTTCCGAAGCGCCTGTGCCGGGGCAGAGCCAGGTCGTTCCTCGTCACACCTCCTTCCTCTGTGGCCGCGGAGCCAACCCGGAGCCGAGGGAGGCACCGGCGCGGCCGCGGTGCTGCAGAGCCCCGACCATCGCAGCCGCTGCTGCTGCGGCTCCCCCTCAGCCGCCCCTGAGGGCACGCGCGACGGCGCCGCCGGGCGGGCGGGCGGGAGCGGGGGGCTCGGCGTTGGCCAATCAGAGCCCCGCCCCGGCCTCCCCGCGCCCCACGTGACGCGGCGCGCGCGCCCCACGTGACCCGCGATGGAGGCTGCGGCGGCGGCGGCGGGGCGGGCGCGCGGCCGCCGCCTCCTCCTCCCCCCGCCCCCCCCGGGCGGCCCCGCCCCCCCTCCCCCGTCGGTAGCGGCTCCGGCGGGCGCCGCCGCGGCCATGGACTGAGCGGCACCATGGGCGCCAAGGAGTCCCGCATCGGCTTCCTCGGCTACGACGAGGCCCTGCGGAGGGGTGAGGGAGGCGGCGGCGGGGACGGGAGGCTGGGTGGAGGTTGGCGGGGAGGGGTGCGGGGGCCCTGCGCTGCCCCCCGCCAGCGGGCGGTGAGGCGGCACCTCCATGACGGACCCCGCGCGGAGGCACTCGCGCCGTTCGGGGGCTCCTTCCCCGCTGCCTTCGCCCCTCCGCCCCGCCGTTTATTTATTTATCTGATCTATTTATTTATTTATCTCTCTCCCCTTCTTTAAGGCGGCCCCGGCAGGGCCCGGTGCCGTGCCCTCCCCGCCGCCCCTCGGCCCGGCCTCCGCCTGTGGCCGGCCGGCATGAGGCGGGCAGCGCCGTGCTCCCGGTGTGGCGGGGCTGTCAGCCGGCTCCCGGCCCTCCCGCTCCTCGTGTTTACCTCCCCGTGCTCGGGGATCACGCAGCTGCGGCTCCGCATGGCAAGATGGATGTGGCGTGCGTGGCCCGGGCTCGGTGTCGCCGCTTTAGCCCGGTTTAGGGTCCTCCCGGAGGATTTAAAGAGCAACTAGCGAAGGGAAAACATAAACAAGCTGAACGGGGAGCGCTCGCAGCTGCGGGGCTCCAAGGCGACGGCAAGCTACACCCTGGGAGCTCCCTGGCTCTGGAAGCGATAGCCAAGTCCAAGGACAAAGAGGGACAGGAATTGTCAGCAGTAAATGCTGTGCAGGCAGGACAGGTGTCGGTAATTGTTGCCCTGTTGTGCGTTCCCGTGATGCAGCGCAGGTAAAGCAGCTCACCTGTTTGATATTTAAAGCCCTGATAAAATTCATAAGCTCGAGCCAGTCTATGGCTGCCCTTTTTATTGCTGCTCGCATGTGAGAGGCATGTCAGGAGTGATAAGGGAGAACTGGGAGGAACCGCTGGGTGTTAACTGAAAAAGAAACAAATTGACGTGAAATGGGGTTTTTGTTAAATATTTTTTTTTTTTTTTTTTTCTGGTGGAGCCTCTGAGGGATGCCATGTCAGATAGGAAATGGAGCAACGTAGTGTCAAGCAGGAGAAACAAACGTATGATTCAAAGTCACTTGTTACAGATTTTAAACATAACAGCCCTGAAGGATTTTCACTGCTAGTGAAAGTATGGGAAGTCTTTGAAAGCTCTGGTGCACGTATTTTTAGAAGAGCTGGAGTTATAAATGCAGCTTGGTAGAGGTGTGAAGTTAAATATATCAGGGAGCGTTTGAAATAAGCTGTTTGGTGGAGAATACAGTCATTTGGTCACAATGTATATTCCAGAGTTCCTCAATAAGAAAAAACAAGTGTTTTGAATTTTAAAGTTAGATTTAAACTCTTACATTGCTTCAAAATCAAGGCAGTTGTTCTTGATGCTTCATAATTAATAAGATTGATTTCTTCTTAATAAGAACTTATTTCTGTGCAGTGAATATAATGCTTTTCTTTGTTATTTTTTTGGATGTTTTTCTTCTCTATATGAGACCTTCAATACTGTTTTTCTGTAGGAGACCAGGAAGGTTGTTTTAGGCACTCTGTTATAAATTGATGTTTTGCTAAATAACTATGTTGTTTACTTAACCAGTGAATCACTGTATGTATAAAACAGGCCAGTTATCAAAACATTATTTGTTAGACCATTCCTGCTTCCACAGAACCTTGCTGGTACTTGTGGCATTTCTGTGGACACAAGCAGAGATAATGGATGAACGTAAATGTTAAAGAAAATCAAATATATTTATCTCCAGTTAGATCCACCTTCTCTAACACTGTTTCCTGGTTCTTAAATGGTGAGAAAGTTTTGGATTAGGTGGTATTTGTGCAGATTTTTCTGCTGGGAATTCTTTATGAGCAATCAGTGCTGGTTATCTGTACTTGTGGTAGTCATTCAGAGTGTTGTGATCGTATTTTTGAGTCACCAGTTTGAATTTCAGTTGTTCAGAATATCTGGAAAAAATGCTGCTTCTGTCAGCTTCAGAAAATAAGGCTGACTTTTCAGCAGCTTCATTTATTGCAATTCCATTTTGGTAGTAAGCAAAGGTTGTGAAGGTGAGGGGAGTTGTGGTTAAAGGCTCACAATATAAATAACAGTAGCTAAAATGTAACTTCTGCTGAAGGAGATGAAAGTGCCAGAGCGGCCTGGGCTGGTGGCCTGTTCCACCCTTGAACAGGAGGCAGTCCTGCTGTTTCATTTTCCCCTTTTTCCTTGGCACAGGCAGCTGACAGTGCCGTGGTGACGTGGCCCTGAGGATGGGCTGGAGCTGTGCTGTCCCCACCAGTGCAGGTCACAGGAGTGGCACAGCCTCCCTGAGCTCTGTCTGCCTGCAGTGGAAAGCAGGATGCTATTTTAGACATCTCTTTTTATGAATTTTGCCAATTGTGGTCATCTTATTTATAGTAGCCAGAGGCACAGAGTGGTGTTGCTGTGGAAAAGGTATGAGATGAGAAGTGAGGAGAGCTATTCCTGACCCCTCAGACCTCTTTCTGAGGATGGATTCTTTGTGAGGAGATGAAATCCTTGGGCAGGTCATTAGAGGTGAAGTCAGAAGTGCTTTGTTCCAAACTGAGCATAAAATTGTCAGTTATTTTATCAAACTGAATTTGTGGTGGCATGAACTGGTACTGTGGCTCTTGAGCTTGTTGCTTTTTTCTTAGCCAACAGCAATTTTCTGCTGAGGGCAGTGCTGTAAGTCAGCCAGTTCTTGTTTTGGTGGATTTTCCAATGTTTGTCCCTGATTTCCCACTCCTGTCCTATCACTGTGTCCATCAGGCTGGCTGAGTGCTCTGGCCTTGCCAGGGAGATGGTGCTCTAAAATCTGCCTTATCTTTTAGCTTTCCTGATGCCAGTCTTGATACCCAATTCCTCAAACAGCTGTCTTTATAAAAACTTAATAAAGAATTTTATCACTATTGTATTAACTCCTGTATCAGCACAGCAGCTCCTGCACTGTCCTGTGTTGTATATGCAATATTTTAATAAGAATTCTAGGAAAGAGTTTCCTGTGTGGTATTGGTGGCCAGTTTATCTCAGATCCCTGTGGACTGTATTTTTCAGTGGCTGTTAATGTGTTTTGCTTCAGTAACTTTGAGAGGATAATTGTAGTCTGAGCATAAATTTATGGAGGTACTTGTGAATTAGGAAACTGTAGAATCTGTAGTCCAAGTTTGTGTGAATGCTGCTTAGAGCAGGTGTAATTCAGGCCATTTCCAGCTAAATTATCTATGCTAAATATTGAGTCAGGAAACCACTTAAAAGAAATGTTGGTGCATAATCATGGATCTGTCAAATTTGGGCCAGAGAGGAAGGCAGAGTTTTCCTTCTGCTCAAAGCAAGGTAAAATTTTTGTTTCATGAATGCACCACATCAGCATGGTCAGTGAGCGTAGAATTTGGAGAAATGAGTGACTGCTGATAAATCCATTTAATTGTGTTTGGTCCTGTGCTCAGTGATCTCTGAGAAAAAGAGCAGAATGAAAGCACAGAAACAGTGCTGGTGTTAGAAAATGTACATGCAGCTGAAATGCCAGCTAACAGCGAGGCAGAGCTTGCAGGTGTAGGAATTGCACAGGTTTTGCCTCTGGAGAGTTCGTGGCATGGTGATTTTTAAGGCAGTTTTCTTCCTTGGTTTTGTGTCTCTGAGATGGCACCAGCTGGAGAGCACCAAAGTAACAAAAACCCCCATAACCCACGAGGAGCTTGGTGAGTGTGTGCAGTAATGAGTAATGTGTGATGGGCAGGGATAAATCTTGCTAATGACCTTTTGTGTCTTGATTGAATTTGAAAAATAGCTACATTTGTTTTATTTAAATCAAGGCAAATATATCTGGTGTCTGATCATTAACATCCTCCAGCGTTCAGATGTCATAAATGTGACAGGAGGATGATGGAAAACTTGTGCAAATATATCATCATCTAGTTGAGGGTGTCGATCTCAGCCTGGTGACAAATCCATGGACTCAGCCCTTCAGCCCATGGAAAACTGCTTTTTATTACTCCTGATGATGAAATTAACTTTTTAAATCCCAGCCATCTTTTAGGAAAAACACTCAGGGAACCATTTTGGTAGTTTATTCTCTTCTTTCTGCATTCCATGAAGGAGAGTGTTCTGCTTTATTTTCTCTCAAAAACCAGAGCTTGACCATGATAGAGAGGTGAAGGTTCTTTGGGATATGTTGTTTTTTAATGGTACAAACCTGTGCTTTTCTGAGCCTTGAGTTCCAGAGGCATGTGCTGAAAATGCCTAGAAGTCTCTCAGCCTTTTTTTTTGAGCTATCAGAATGAATAGAATCCACTGTGGAGACAGTCTGGATTCTACAGCGAGGCTTGTTCTGTCAGCCAGTATTTGATGGCTTCAGGGCTCTGTCATATGATGAAAGCAGGTATGAATGCAGAGCTTCACACTTCCTGTTTATAGAGCTGCAAGTGGCTGCTCAAATTCACAGAGCAGTAATTATTTCACAACTCTGGCATTCAGTTGTGGTGCTTGTTTTGGGAGGGCACCTCAGCAGGCTCTGCTGAACATGTATTTCAAAGGCAGGAGTGACTGGGGGAATTCTGCTGAAACTTCCATGAACTGGTGAGAAGATGCTCCTTAGAATCACAGACTGGTTTGGGTTGGAAGGGACCTCAGAGAGCATCTTATTCCACCCTCCTGCCATGGACACCTTCCATGAGACCAGGTTGCTCCAACTGGCCTTGGACACTTCTGTGAGCAGCCTGTGCCAGGGCCTCACCACTCACAGGGAGGAATTTTCCTCATATCCAATGTAACCCACTCTGTGTCAGCGTGCAGCCATTCCCCTTGTCCTGGCACTCCCTGTGTTTCCTGTCAGCTCCTTCAGGTACTGGGGGGCTGCAATGAGGTCACCCCAAAGCTTCTCTTCTCCAGGCTGAACCATCCCAGTTCCCTCACCCTTTCCTCCCAGCAGAGCTGCTCCATCCCTCTGATCACCTGGACTGGCTCCAGCAGCTCCTGCTGGGTTGTCCCTCAGGGCTGGGGGCAGCTGTGCAGGTGGGATCCCCCCTGAGGGATCAGAATCCCCCATTGCTGCTGCCCAGGGCACAGGGCATGTGCAGCCTCTCACCCACAGCACTCCCCAGTCGCTCTCCCTGCAGCTGATCTGTTGGAAGAGAGCTGGGTTTTCATCTGTAATTCTGCAGCTGCTGAGTTGCAGCCACCACTTTCTCCTTTAGCTCAGGTTCCAAGTTTGGGGAAGTGAGCTCAGGGGGTTTCAGCCTCTTGCTCAGGACTCCCCGCGTTATTTCCTATTGGAAATGAGGAACAGAGCTGGAGTGAACTTCAGTCAGCTAACGGCAAATTTCCTTTCCTGAGGTACCTTTGTGGTCTTTAGAGGCTCTTTGTGAAATACCAGTTGAAAACTTACAAATTAGGGGCAAATATTGCCTCCTGCTTAGGCTGCTGCAAGTGCTGTGGTGCTGTGGGAGCTGATTGCATCCTTTTAGGAGGTTTTTAGTAATTCTTAGAGGGTTCCCAAGCACGGTGGAAACTTGGTGATTGCACAAGTGTTGAGTGTGCAGGGAGTGATGCAAGTCTGAGAAAAGAGGATTTAAGAGCATAGGTGTTTCATAAATAAGAAAAGGTTGATCATCTTAGAGGAAAAAACCTTCAAAAAGTTGAATTATGATTCAGTAAATGTTGGGAATCCTCTGGTTTCTCACTTCTCAGGTGAATCATGTCCCTAAATAGGAGCAGGCTCACAGTGTTAGCTGCAGTTTTGTCCTGTCAGCGCGTTACTGCAGACTCCAATCAGGGCAGGCAGGAAAGCTGCCAGGGGAGTTTAAATAGATATCATTCCAGCCACGGGGCTGGAGGTCACAGGATAAGCTGGACAAATCCTCATTTTGAGTGTTAAATATCTTGATATAAGTGAAAAGACCACTATCAGGCTATTCTGTAAGTAATACATTTTCTTATCTTGATGTAGACTGAAACTGAGTCCTAAAAACATTTATTTGGATTATAGATTAAATGCCTGTGTATCTCCCAGGTCATAAACCTGAGCTTTATTTCTTGGATTTTAATCAATGACATCAGTGGTTTTATAGTTTCTAATCAGTTTCTAGTTTTCCCTCCTGTAACATCAGAGGTTTTTTTAAATATACATGCCCAGAGAAAGTTGTTGAACTTTCATCCTTAGAGACTTCCCAGCCCTGCCTGGACAAAACCCTCTGGAAGCTGGTTTGAGTTCAGCCTTGACCCAGTTTCAAGCACAGGGGTGAACCAAGTGACCTCCTGAGATACTTTCCAACCTGATAGATTCTATAAAATATTTCTGTTCAGCTTGAATTTTGTGAAGTCTTGTTTTGATGAAGTCCTAAATCTACCTGACAGTGTCCTACAGAGAAAAAAAAAAACCAGAAGGACAAAAATAGAAACTAGGAAGTTGTTCGGTGTGAGATGAAGCATCTCTAATGAAATGTGAAAGAAAAAAAAATAAGAGGGGACTACTTTGAATCCTGTTTACTTGACTTGTAACAGTTTCAGGCTTTCTGGCTGCTGGCACTGTGGCAGGAATGAGTGAAACAGCCCTCACCCCTTTGCTCTGCTCAAGGGAACTCAGCCCACTGTCTCCTTTCATAAAATAAGGAAGGCATTCAGTTCTTTAGTACTCAAGAAAATGAAATCAGATTCAAAAATGGGCCTCAGAAGGGATGACAAGGCTGAGAATGAAAAGGAACACAGTAATGTGATGAGGTGAGGCATGAAGTGTCTATTGAATTCTCTGAATTAGGATTATTGTACAACTCCTGCTTTGAGGTGGGACTGGGTAGGTTTTTCTGTATTTAAAAACCCGGGTGTTACTGATGTCTGTCATTCAAAAAGTGTCACTGTCTCCTGAAAATGCAGTGTGTCCTTGGTTAGCTTGTGAAGTCCTACATTGCTATAAATCATTTGCTCCATGGGAGGTCTGATGAGTGCAGAGCTCTCATGACATCCCATCGCTTAGTTATTAATTATTATTAACATAATCCTGCTCTGTTCTGGTCCAGGGAGAAGTTCTGAATGCTGTGAGCGCACAGAGAGCTGATGGAGCAGGGCTAGGACAGGTGGGGCATTTTCTGCCCACTGCCTTTGGTTATTTCCAAGCTGATGTCAGGCAGACCTGCCCAGCTGGGGTTTTTAGGGCCTCCTTCAGGTTCCTCTTTGCCTGATGCTTTCCTAGTTTGAGGTTCTGTATAGAAAAGAAAGTTCTGTGGGTTAATTCTAATTAAGACTTTCAATTCTTAGTCATTTAAAACCAAGTTATTTCTTAATTTGTTCCATTCCTTGAAGCAGGTGCTTTTTCTATAAGTTGTACTTAGTCTGAATTATTGTGAATGTCCATGTGATATTTGCAGTATTGAAGAACTACAAAAAGCATCTTTAACATTTAATTTTCATATGAAAAGGTCATTTACATAATGAGACAATGAAGCCTTTGGGCAAAGATGAATGTAGAAGAAAAATCCATTAAGGTAGATTCTGCCTAAGAGTTTGAAAGGGCCTAATTCACCAAACTTTGAATGCTGGATTATTGCTAGCACTTACTGGAATAAAATTCCCTGCTTGCCTAAAAAGAGTGGCAAAATCCTAATGCACATTTTCTTTTGTGATTTCTTCAGGGACACCTTACCTTTGTTAGTGATGACTCCATATCTCATAGGCTGTGTAGCTTTAATGTTTGCAGCAGAGCTGTCTAATAGTAATTTTCATTTCTTTTTTTATATAATGAATTTGAGCACCTCTGAGCAATGGGGATTTTTATGGGGTTGTATTTACAGCTGAGCAGGGCTGCCATGGTCCCTGCAGGTGGGGCTTGTGTGGCAAGTGCATCACTTTGAAATGCTGCTTTATTAAACTGATGGGGAATCTCTTCTGCATTTCTGATTTTCAGTGGCTGTAAACTGAATTCATGTCTTGGTTTGACACTAAATGTGCCTGCATGTGGGTTTTGTAGGGGCAGCTCTGCAGGTGGGATCCCTCCTGAGAGATCAGAATCCCCCTGATTCTGATGGGAGTTATAATCCATCAGAATTTTTCTATGTAGTCTATTAATTGATTCATCAGCATGAAAGGAAATTCCTTGGTTATTTTAGTGTATTACTGACACTCTAAGTCCTAGAGATGTGAGACTCTTGGTTTAATAATCTAAAAGTTTCACAAAGCCATTTTTCTTATAAAAATAAGGTAACATTTGCAACAGGGCCTTTATTTGGTGTTGAATAAAAGGAGCTGGCTGAGAAAGGTTGGGACAAGGGCTGGCCAGGCAGTTTGCAGTGCCCAGGGTTCATTTCCCATAGAAATAAATGTAATTTAGTGTGGGGCTGGTGCAGGCCCTGGGATGGTTCCTCACTGAGTCCCTGCCTCCCTGTGCTCAGCTCTGCCAGCTGGGGTGACCTGGCAGGGGCAGGGACAGCCCCGATGCCCAGGGTGCTCAAATCCTGCTGGAACCTGTGCCAGCCAGGGCAGGCCTCTGCCATCCCATGGAAATGTGGCTGTGAGGAGAAGCCAGGCATGAATGGTGGTGTTGGTGAGGTGCCCGGGTTCCTGTGCCCAGCACCAGCAGTTCTGTGCCCACAGTTGTGTGCCCGGCACCAGCAGCTCTGTGCCCAGCACCAGCATTGTGTGCCCACAGTTCTGTGCCTGGCACCAGCATTCTGTGCCCGGCACCAGCAGTTCTGTGCCCGGCACCAGCATTGTGTGCCCACAGTTCTGTGCCCGGCACCAGCATTGTGTGCCCGGCACCAGCAGTTCTGTGCCCGGCACCAGCAGTTCTGTGCCCACAGTTGTGTGCCCGGCACCAGCATTGTGTGCCCACAGTTCAGTGCCCGGCACCAGCAGTTGTGTGCCCAGCACCAGCATTGTGTGCCCACAGTTCAGTGCCCGGCACCAGCAGTTCAGTGCCCGGCACCAGCATTGTGTGCCCACAGTTCTGTGCCCAGCACCAGCAGTTCTGTGCCCACAGTTGTGTGCCCAGCACCAGCATTGTGTGCCCGGCACCAGCATTGTGTGCCCAGCTGCAGCAGTTCTGTGCCCGGCACCAGCATTGTGTGCCCGGCACCAGCATTGTGTGCCCAGCACCAGCATTGTGTGCCCGGCACCGGCATTCTGTGCCCAGCACCAGCATTGTGTGCCCAGCATTTTGTGCCCAGCACCAGCATTGTGTGCCCAGCACTCTGTGCCTGGCACCAGCATTCTGTGCCCAGCACCAGCACTGTGTGCCCGGCACCAGCAGTTCTGTGCCCAGCATTCTGTGCCCAGCTCCAGCAGTTCTGTGCCCACAGTTCTGTGCCCGGCACCAGCATTGTGTGCCCAGCACCAGCAGTTGTGTGCCCGGCACCAGCAGTTCTGTGCCCGGCACCAGCAGTTGTGTGCCCAGCACCAGCAGTTGTGTGCCCGGCACCAGCATTGTGTGCCCGGCACCAGCAGTTCTGTGCCCACAGTTCCGTGCCCGGCACCAGCATTCTGTGCCCGGCACCAGCAGTTCTGTGCCCAGCACCAGCATTGTGTGCCCGGCACCAGCAGTTCTGTGCCCGGCACCAGCATTGTGTGCCCACAGTTCTGTGCCCGGCACCGGCATTGTGTGCCCAGCATTCAATGCCCAGCACCAGCATTGTGTGCCCAGCATTCTGTGCCCAGCAGCAGCATTGTGTGCCCAGCATTGTGTGCCCAGCACCAGCATTGTGTGCCCAGCATTCTGTGCCCAGCAGCAGCATCCTTGGCAAACAGAACCTACTACAAGCCCTTTGGAATTCCTCCTCCAAACCATGATTTTATTCCCATGGTGTCTCTCTTTTTCTCAGCTGGTCTGTCAGTTGTCATCCACTCCCGGTTTAATTTCATGTTAAGTGTTTCATATAGAATGGATGCTTATGTTTCTTTTGTGTTTGAATGGATGTTCCTTATCTCAGATCTGGTGACAATGGCAGTGCTCAGGGTTTGTGACAGATTCCTGAGCTGAAATATTTTAACAGGAATTTCTATCTGATTTAAGCTTGCCCTCTTCCAGTTGGAACCCATTGCTACCACCACAGTTCCTGATGGAGAGTCCTTCCTTCTCCAGCTTCCCTGTGAGCTCCCTTCACATGCTGGAGTTGTTTCACATGATTAATTTTACTCCATTAGTTTGCAAAATTTGTTCTTTTAAAATTCTGAGACCTTGAATGAAATAAAAAAGTGGAAGAAACACAGAGAGCCCTAAACAGAACAGGAAGTACCAGATTGAATAAGTCTGTGGATGTGGGGGAAAAAGAACTGAAAGTATTGGGATAGTAATTATGAGAACTTGAGTTTGCAGATTGAATTTGTTCTAAAAATGAACTTGAATGTGGCATCATGAATGTATTTTGGGCTGAAGAAGCACTTCTTTTCAATCCCTGTTTCTGGCTGTTAGGTGTTATCCAGAAGCAAAATCTTACCCTGGAAATTTCCTAGTCTTGTCAAGATTTCTAGCACGTTTTCCCTCGTGATGTGGTACAGTTAAATCCCAGATCTCAGTTTAAAAATTGAAAAAGTGGATTTGCACTTTGTACAGCTGCAAGAGGAGTGCTTTGGGATGGATGAGCAGCAGTTGGTGCAGTCAGGGCAGCCTGGCCTGTGCTGTGCCAGGGTTTAGGCAGGGTTGTTATCACTGGAACAGTAATGGCAGAACTTTTTGGTCCCTGTTTTCTGACATGATTTGTCTTTGCCTAAAGAATTATAATTGATCTTTTTGCCATTAACCAATTCCCACTTTTTTGTTGCCTGCAATTCAGCGTTGTCTTCTGATGACTGTGGTGTAAATGTGTTGTGAGAACCAATGTTATTTTTAAAATAGTGAGTAGATTGCAACACTGATAGGGCAGAGCAGGAAGAAACCACACCATGCACTAATTCCAGTGCAGAACACAGGATAAATATCTGCAGAGGCCACAGTGTCACAGGGACGGAGGTTAAGGAGCAGAATAGAAAATCTTTGATAAATATAGAATCATAAAATGTTCATCATTTATTATGCAAATGTGCTGCTGCTAACAGAGCCTGTGATGTCCTTGAGGGTATCTTGAGTCTCTCTGGGATGCAGGGAGAGATCCCAGCTGCTGCCTCTCTTCAGGGCTCTTTGGTGGGAAGTCATTGTGCCATTTTCTGTTGGTGTGGGACAATGGGCAGGGTGCTGACAGCAATGCCTGCACCTGCAGCCATCCCAGCCATGCAGGTGCTCACAGGGTGCTCACAGCAATCCCTGCAGCTGCAGCCACCCCAGCCATGCAGGAGTTCACAGCAATCCCTGCAGCCACCCCAGCCATGCAGGAGCTCACAGCAATCCCTGCAGCTGCAGCCATCCCAGCCATGCAGGTGCTCACAGGGTGCTGACAGCAATCCCTGCAGCTGCAGCCACCCCAGCCATGCAGGAGTTCACAGGGTGTTCACAGCAATCCCTGCAGCTGCAGCCACCCCAGCCATGCAGGTGCTGACAGGGAGTTCACAGCAATCCCTGCAGCTGCAGCCATCCCAGCCATGCAGGTGCTCAGACAATCCCTGCAGCTGCAGCCACCCCAGCCATGCAGGTGCTCACAGCAATCCCTGCAGCTGCAGCCACCCCAGCCATGCAGGTGCTCAGGGGGTGTTCACCTCAATCTCCACAACTGCAGCCATCCCAGCCATGCAGGTGCTGACAGGGAGTTCACAGCAATCCCTGCAGCTGCAGCCATCCCAGCCATGCAGGTGCTCACAGGGTGCTGACAGCAATCCCTGCAGCTGCAGCCATCCCAGCCATGCAGGTGCTGACAGGGTGTCACGCAATCCCTGCAGCCACCTCCAGCCATGCAGGTGCTCACAGCAATCCCGCACTGCAGCCATCCCAGCCATGCAGGTATGACAGCAATCCCTGCAGCTGCAGCCATCCCAGCCATGCAGGAGTTCACAGCAATCCCTGCAGCTGCAGCCATCCCAGCCATGCAGGTGCTCACAGCAATCCCTGCAGCTGCTCCCATGCAGCCCCAGGGTGGCTCTGACTGTGCTGTTCCATCCTTGCCATGGGCAGCAGTGCCCAGTGATGCTGAGTGTCTGCACTGCAGAAAACACCAAGCACTTGGTTTGAAAATGTTAAAAGTTTAATAGTAATAAAATGGTTATACAAATAGTAATGCAATTAGAGTAATAATAATTTGGACAATTTGAATTAGGACAATATGAGACAATAGAGACAAAGAGTTACAGACAGTCCAGGTACCTTTTCTGGGCAAAATAAGCCTGGAAAAGGACACAGTTAACAGAGAATTAACCCTTAAAAACAACAGCCTGTTCATATTCATACAGCTCATCCATGATGCATAAATTCCATTCAAACACAGGATTCTGTCTGGTCATCCTCAGCTTCTTCCTCTCAATCCCAACAGTGCCTTTGAGGCAGGGAGAAGTTCATTTCTTCTGATAATGGGGCAATTAATTCTCTTTCTCTGAAAGATTTGGGTGTCCTGTGGCTGCTATCTCACTGCCAGTCCTTTCTTAAAAAAAAATATATCCTGCATAGCACAGTTTCTATTTTAACATTTTTATAACCTAAAACTATATTTACCACACTACTTAAGAGAATTAATCCAGCATTACTTTCTAACACAACACATAGAATATTCATTTGAATATTTGCAAAAAGCCAATCATAAAATACATGCATTTTTCACATGCACTGAGGAATTTTCTAATGTAAAACTAGCATGGCATCTTCCAGGATAATCCTAAATATGAATCCTGGGATGTTAATTGAGGATTCTCTTAACAGGAGATGCAGCAGTGGGGATGGAGTTTGGAAATAGTAATGCTAATTGTTTGCTATTGTCTGTTCAAAAATGAAGCTCTGATTCAGTTCTTGGTGTTCTACCAACCATGTAATGGGGTCCCAGAACTGAGCACGTGCTGGTTTTTATTTTATTTCTTCGCTGCCTGGTGCAGTGTTTGTGGTTGTGCTGGTGCTTTTCAGCCTTTCTCAGGTTGGATCTCAAGCTTGTCATTGTGTGTTTGTAACAGTGGGACAGGAGACAGAAATCTGGGACCTGACACTGAAATATTCCCTTTGCAGCTGAGTTTGGGGTGATATTTTGGGCAGATGTGTCCCCAGGAGCTGGGATAGGAAGGCTGGAGGCCTTTTCTGGCCCTATGACCCCACACGTGGGGAGGGTTTGTGCCACAGCACCTGACTTGCACGTGAGCCATGTTTTTCCTCTGACTTCAGAAATGAAGATGTAGCAATGTATAAATATTATCTGAATCTTTTATTCTCGGTGTCACAGTGTGTAAGTGCTGTGCTGTACCAGAGTTGGCTCTTTCAGCTGCCAGAGGCCAGCACTGAATATTTGTGAATATTTGATCAGACTTTGCCAGCAATCCCAAACTGGAGCTCCTGCCTTGCCTCTCATCCTCCTGAAGGTGCTGGGGAGCTCTGCCTTCCTGTGCAGGAGCTGTAGCTCCTGTTTAACTTTCAGGCTTAGACTGTAATTTTTTATTTAAAGAACAATTCATATTACAGCTGCATTTAGTATCTTTGGCACTGTTGGGAGACAGGATATGAAATATTTGTTATATTTCAATTTATTTTGTAGCACGGTCCTTATGTGGTGTTTGCATTTACATAGTTGGCACTTGCTTTTCATTTGAGCTGGGTGTTTATTTCTTGGAAATGAGTTTTATATTGTAATTTTGTGAATCTTAACCAGCATAAATGTCTCGATGATTTTCATGGTGGCAATAAAGCAGAAGCAGCTTTTTTGAATTGTGACAGAAGCTGCTCTGCTCACCTATAACAACACAAACTTCAGTGTGCTTGCCAGGAAAACTGATGAAGGGACAGCTGAGAAAAGCAGAGTTAAATTTCTAATCTAAACAGGACTAAACATTAATTCAAAATGCTGGAAAGATTGAGAGCTAAAACATTCACCTGGGAAATCATGGACAAACCACATCAGAGGAAAACAGCAGAGGAAAGGGAGAGCAAATATTGGGGACTCAGGGAAGATGGGCATCCCAGACTCCTGATTCATTTTTAGGCCGTGTTATCTCAGGGTTCTCAGTGCTCTGAGATGATGTGTGCTCTGTTCAAACCATTTCAAACCATTTTAAACCATTTCATACTTGTTCCCCTTTCCCAGGCAGCAGAGGGCAGGAGCTGTGGGTGGGGAGGGACATCCTGGGATGATCCAGGGCTGGGAATTGCTCCTGGAGAATGGGTATCAATTCCTTACCTGATAACCAGAATCCCTATTTGTCCCTAATATATAACATTGCAGTTGATTGTGCTTAAATTTGAGGTTATAAATGCAAAAGTTTTTGCTAGATGGCAATTTATGATTTTGTTGTTATCTAGAATTTTAATGTACAGATCACTCTTTCATTCCTGAGTCTTTCTTTCAATTTTCCATGCTCAGTATGGCCAGGATCTTTCACTTCTGATGTTGATCTATATATTATTATTTCTATTTATTATCTATATTTTATTTCTTATCGTTTTCTTTCTTTCTTTTATTTCTTTTCTTTCTTTCTTATCTATTTCTTTCTTTCTTTTTCTTTCTTCTTTCCTTCTTCCTTTCCTTTCTTTCTTTCTTTTCTTTCCTTTCTTCTTTCCTTTCCTTTCTCTTTCCTTTCTTTTCCTTTTCCTTTTCTTCCTTTCTTCCTTTCTTTCCTTTCCTTTTCCTTTTCTTTCCTTTCTTTCCTTTCCTTTCCTTTTCCTTTCCTTTCCTTTCCTTTCCTTTCCTTTCCTTTCCTTTCCTTTCCTTTCCTTTTTCCTTTCCTTTCCTTTCTCCTTTCCTTTCCTTTCCTTTCCTTTCCTTTCCTTTCCTTTCCTTTCCTTTCCTTTCCTTTCCTTTCCTTTCCTTTCCTTTCCTTTCTTTCCTTTCCTTTCCTTTCCTTTCTCTTCTTTCCTTTCCTTTCCTTTCCTCTTCCTTTCCTTTCCTTTCCTTTTCCTTTCTTTCCTTCTTTTCTCTCTTTCCTTCTCTTTCCTTCTCTTTTCCTTCCTTTTCCTGTCCTTTCCTCTCTTTTCTCTTTTTTCTTCCTTCCTTCCTTTCCCAGTTGCTCTCCACACTGGGCTTACTGGGAGAGTTAATCCAAGCAGCAACGTGCCCTGATGGAGATAGGGAGGGATAAACCAGGCTGGGAATTCTTTTGGGAATGGGAAGTGTGAGGAGGAAGCTCTTTGAAGATGAAAAGCATCACATAAATGCTCAGTATTCCTGTTACAGAGAATTGGCAAATCCCATTGTAATGACTGAATCTGCCTGCACAGGAGCTGTTAAACCTTTGATGTGCATCAGGGAAGGTCTGATGGAGCCAGGGAAAGCTTTATCCACAGGGTGAGCCACTGCTACCCAAAACACAGAACAGGTGGGAGGAAAAAATACAGCTGGATTGAATCATTCCATTTTTTAATATCCCCAAACTGTGGTGTTGTTTTCCTTAAATTCCCGTTCCTGGTGAAGCCTTTGTGGAGGTGCCCTGTGTGCACTGAGCGGTTCCATTTCTGATGTTCCACTCGTGAAAGATTCCTTAGGAGTGGGCTCATTTTGCCATTAGGGAAGGCAGGAGTTTTTAGTCTGTGTTTTCTCCCAAAATATTCCCAACTGGATTCCTTTTTAGCAAGAGTGTGTGGGTGTGGGGTTGACTTTTTTGTCATAGCTGGTTCATTTATCTCAATTGCATTTTGCAGTTGGTTCCTCCAATTTGGGGTTGTTCCCAAACACACTTTACTTTCACTTGCACATTTTACCTCTTTGAAGCTTTTTAGTAATTGCTTTGGTTCTTGACAACTTCATAACCACAGCCATTAAGTCACAATAAAGACTAATGAAAAAAGTAATAAAATTTCCATGTATAACTAGGATGAAGATTCCTAAGGGAAATATTGAGCGAGTGATTACAGGGAAGATAATTGTCTGGTTAGAGAATTATATGCCCTGTGAGTTTGATATTGAACCTCAAAAATTGTCACTTAAAAATCAAAATATTGGAATGATGAAAAAACCTGAGCTGGAAGTGAGGAAGAACTTGAGACAGGTGATTTTTTTCTTGCTTTCTGAAAGATGAGCAAGTTGTCAGTTTTATTAGAATTCAGGTTTGGTTATTTTTAGTGAAGAATAAATGCAATGTTATGCTGATGGTTGCAAATTATTGCTTGCTTTGTGTACTTGTGATGTGCGGGGCTGGTGGGATTTTGTTTTTTAAGGCACTGACTTATCAAGCTGCTTTTCATCAGTAGTGACATTGGAAATTCAGATTTTGGGGTGTGTTTGGAGAGTGTTTGGGGCATTTTGATGCTTCCATTTCTGGGGGAAATCAGCAGTGCTTCAGTCAGAAGAGCTGGAAGGGTTCTTGACCCTTCACCTTGCCTGACCTTCTCATCCTGTGTTTTCTCTTCCTGCTTCTGCAATGTTTTGTTTCCTGTTGTGACTTTCAGCACTGTCAATACTTTGTGGTTTTCTCCCTTGGCTGGGCTGGTTTGGGTTTGGTGCTGGCAGCCTGTGAGCCAGAATAAATCCTTTATTTTCCTGTAGCCCAATGAAGGATTTCAGGCTCCTGGGACAAAGATCAGCTTTTGCTGTGGTTGCTGCTGCTCCTCCTAATGGCACCGATGGTTTGCAGGGAGCTTTTGTCATTCTGGAGCTGTTTCTGTGTCCAATTAGTTCTACCTGATGTTAATTGGTCAGTTTATAGTAGCCAGGACAGATTAATTCCACTTTCCCCTCAGTTAAACACTTGGAGTTCTGCCCTTTTCACTGATTAAATCAGCTTTTTAGTAGTGGCTTGTGGTGCTTTTACACAATATTTTAGCTCATTTATCACAGGTGTCTGATGCAGGCTGGAATGTGGATCCCTGTCAGAGCTGAGACATGGACAGGTTCAGTGTCCCTTGCCTGCATGGGAGTTCAAATGCTTTTATTGTCACCTTTGCTCCACAGACAAGTGGCTGCTGTGCAAGCTGTGCTTTGCTCTCAGCCTCTGCTTCCCAGCATTTTAATTTTGCTTTCATTTTGAAAGATATGGGGAAAAGTCTTGTAAGGGAAGGTGTTTTTATGGCTGATCTGACTTTGCAAATAAATACTAAATAGGAATTTTAAATACATTTATTGTGCTTGCTCTTGATGCATGTATCACGGGTAAGGTGTATAATATTTTTTTCTAAGCTGTAATAACTCCACTAGGCCTGACCAACCACTCCTTTTAACATTTAAACAGAGACTGTGAAGTGTGGAAGTTTTTATATTCCTTAGGTTCAATAGTTACATCATCAAAAATATGTATAATTAAGGAAGATTCCAAGTTCCTTCTTACAGTATTTGAATAAAACACTTTATTGAGGTAATTTTTGCAACCTTAGCTCAGATTCAGAGGCCTCTGAGGAAATATCCCAGAATGTGCAGTGTAGGTGCTTTGAGTAGTGAGGAATTGGCTTTGATGGAACCATTTTCTCCTCTCTCTTTTTCCAAAACAGGACGTGAAAAAGCAAAAATATCAATATTACTTGTATTTAGCCATGCAGTTATATTTTTATGATGACTCTTAATAATTTTCACTAGCAGCCTGATAACAGCAGAGCAGTTTTGCTGAGTCAGGTATTTGCTGCCCAGTTTTTGTTGTTAAAAATTGTCCTTTCAGTGGGATTTTTGGAGGGGACAGAGGTGGTGCCATACCCCAAACCCCACAGTGCTCACAGGGTGTTTTAGAACCTTCCCAGAAGGTGGGGGTGGGATTAGAGAAATTAAAAAAAAAAAAAAAGTCTGAAGTGAATAGAGGTTCTAAAATGAATGGAGAATGTGGCAGCAGAACTTGCAGAGCTCCACTGGAAGGGTTGGTTTCCTCCAGCTTGGTTTGAGCAGTTTTATTGGGATGGCAAAACAAGGTTTAAATCTAGATTTGGATTTACATAATCTGAGCTTAGATACAGTTTTAGTCCAAAAGGAAAAGGCCAGGATGACTTGGTGACAAATATGTGAAAGCAGAGCAGAACGAGGTGGTTTCCAGCAGGGAAGGTTTGGAGGGCACTGCACATTTCATTACCTGGATAGATGGGAATTAAACCAAAAAATGTGGACTAGCACATCCATATAAACAGCCTGAAGTTTAAGTAACACTGGGAAACTAAAAATACCCTGAGCAGTTGGTGAGCTGAAGGTTTGTTACAATTACTGTGAGCAGGGTGACATTTTTAGCTGAGGTTGCGTGGTTTCATTTAAACTTTATTAAACAAACTGGAGCTGCAGCATTCCCTGGAGAGCTGGATGCAGCACTGATCTCCTGCTCAAGTGTCTGCAGCTGGGCTGGAAACCCTCCAGCTGAGGGGGCACAGAGCTGTGTGTGAGCAGGGTCACCACAGGCACCCTGGGACTTGCTGTCTCTGCTGGGTGTGGAAGTGGGCAGGTGGGTTTTTAAGGATTATCACACAGTATCCAAGTATTGAAACTTGGTTTTGTTACCTGGTCATTTCTGTAAGTGGGCAGGTGGATTTTTAAGGATTATCACACAGTATCTAAGTATTGGAACTTGGTTTTGTTACCTGGTGGCTTTTGGAAGCTGTCAGGTGGATTTTTAAGGATTATCACACAGTATCTAAGTATTGAAACTTGGTTTTGGTTTTGTTACCTGGTCATTTCTGTAAGTGGGCAGGTGGATTTTTAAGGATTATCACACAGTATCTAAGTACTGAAACTTGGTTTTGTTCCCTTGAATCAACCTCACAATCAAAAGGTCACTGGTGTGCTCTGGAGGTGTGAAGAATGAGATGTGCAGGTGGATTTTTAAGGATTATCACACAGTATCTAAGTATTGAAACTTGGTTTTGTTACCTGGTCATTTCTGTAAGTGGGCAGGTGGATTTTTAAGGATTATCACGCAGTATCTAGGTATTGGAACTTGCTTTTGTTACTGGAAGCTGTCAGGTGGATTTTTAAGGGTTATCACACAGTATCCAAGTATTGAAACTTGGTTTTGTTACCTGGTCATTTCTGTAAGTGGGCAGGTGGATTTTTAGGGATTATCACACAGTATCTAGGTATTGAAACTTGCTTTTGTTACCTGGTGGCTTTTGGAAGCTGTCAGGTGGATTTTTAAAGATTATCACACGGTATCTAAGTACTGAAACTTGGTTTTGTTCCCTTGAATCAACCTCACAGTCAAAAAGTCACTTGTGTGCTCTGAAGGTGTGAAGAATGAGATGTGCAGGTGGATTTTTAAGGATTATCACACAGTATCTAGGTATTGGAACTTGCTTTTGTTACTGGAAGTGGGCAGGTGGATTTTTAAGGATTATCACACAGTATCCAAGTATTGAAACTTGGTTTTGTTACCTGGTGGCTTTTGGAAGCTGTCAGGTGGATTTTTAAGGATTATCACACAGTATCCAAGTATTGAAACTTGGTTTTGTTACCTGGTGGCTTTTGGAAGCTGTCAGGTGGATTTTTAAGGATTATCACACAGTATCCAAGTATTGAAACTTGGTTTTGTTCCCTTGACTCAACCTCAGAGTCAGAAGGTCCCCTGTGTGCCCTGGAGGTGCAGAACGAGCCGTGCAGTTCCATTTGAGTCCCTGTGCCTGCAGTGGCTCCTGTTAGTGGCAGGTGGGATTGGAGATGCTTTTTGCTGTGCTCACCCCCTCAGACTCCTCCTGGGGAATTGTCAGGGTCTGTGTTCCCCCGTGTTCCCCCGTGTTCCCCGTGTTCCCCCGTGTTCCCCGTGTTCCCCGTGTTCCCCCGTGTTCCCCCGTGTTCCCCCGTGTTCCCCGTGTTCCCCGTGTTCCCCCGTGTTCCCCGTGTTCCCCCGTGTTCCCCTGTGAGTGCAGCACTCTCAGTGTGGTGGCTGCCTCCTGTGTCTGTGACAGCAGCCTGTCAATGCTCCTCTCAGAGGTGTTTGGAGACAACTGGCTCCTGCAAGTGTTTGGGGAATCTGTGCCTTTGGAAAAAGTGAATATTCCTCATGAAAGGACTTCAGTCAGTGGAGGAAACAGTGCAGGAGACAGGCTGGTGTCTAAGGCAGCATGAAAAACCCCTCTGTGTTCTCTGGCGCTTCCTGTGCGTTGGGCTCGTGGAACTGAGAGAAAAAAGGAGCTTCTGGGGATGGGAGTGTTGTAATTTCTGAAATTATTAGAGTTATTATAGTAATAGATGTATTGCTTCTAGAAATGTTCCTTTAATAATTGAAGACTTAGTTTTATTTCCTCTGAAAATGCCGTCGTGCTCTATCTCTCTTGAATAATTGGTGCTTTGGTGTTGGGATTTTGAATTCAAATATTTTGCCTTCCAGACTCATAGTAAACATTGATAATATCTTTGATTTATGCTCTGCTCATTTCAGTTGTACTTTCATGTGCATGGATCTAAATGTATAATGAACTTATCTTTACAAAGCTTTGCAGATGATTTGAAATGGGCAGCATCAGTCATTTGGATGGCTCCTGGGGAAGGGATGGCAGTAATTACCTTGCCTGTTATTCCATGACCTTTTTTGTAGTTTCTGTATGCAAACAATAATACTGAGTGGGCTCTGGCAATAATAATTTGCTTTTGAAATGTAACATGGGCTGGCAGTATCAACTTATCACCCCTATTAAATACCCTGATGGTGCAGTTCTTTCTGAAGGTCTTGGGAGTATTGCTGGACAAGTCTTGTTCCCAACCTTCTCCTCACCTTGGCTGGCACTGCAGTCACTCCCATGGATTATGGGAGGAGCATTTATATGGGATTTTCCTGCTCCTGAGCACTGGAGTGCACACTGGGCAGTCAGGGTGCTGAAAGCATCAGCTTAGCAAATGTTTGTGTAGAAACTTCTGCCAAATAACCCCAAACCAGACTGGATTCAATGGCGGGGAGATCGAAGAATTAAGAGAGAGAGAAGAAACCAGAGCACAGTTTATTTTTGTTAAAGATATGTGTGTATGAGCAGGCATATAAAAACTGCAAAAAATGAGAATAATTTAATCCCATAACTGTTGTTGGGTTTAGTTTAGGATCCAGGTTGTTGGCTTTGCTTTGCCCAAATTACAAAGGCAGGAGTTTCCCCTTTCCATGATCCTGAGCAATCCCAACACTCACTGAATTTGGGGAGTTTTCCCTGGTTGTGCTTACAGGTGATAGGAGGTGAAGCACCTCCCTTCATCCCCTCCTGGTTTGGGATGTTAATGTGAAATAAAGGAATTTAAACCCCTTGTAAGCCAGGTAACAGAATGAGACCAGCATTCCTCTGCCATGTAATTACAGCAGGCTCGTTTCAGTCAAACAAGAGATGTGCTAATGATAATCACCACTGTGCTAATTGATAGCTCTGGTGCTGTGTGGGTCACACTTGAGCTTTGTCTCTCAGATACTTTGATTTTTTTCTTTCTTTATGGTTAGAAGTACCCAGAATCTGTAATATAATTGTGAGGAAATATAACCCAATTTCTGTTTTTACACAATTGTTAAGTGGAGCTAACATCTGTTTCAGTGTTGACTCGGATTAAAATGAGGGAGGAATGTTTTAATGTGATTTACTTTTAAGGATTGATTTTTGCTTTTGATGAATGAATTAACTGACAAGGAGAAGTTTTACTGAGTGCTGGATGAAGCCCTCGAGTGCTCTGTTTTATTTTGGCTGACAAAAAGCTCCACAAGCCTTTGGCCATGGCAGTGTTTGTGTCTGGCTGCTGATAGCAGGGTAAGGAAAATGCCTTGCTATAAATGCAGTGACACAGCTCCCGTGTGCAGCATCACTTCCCTGGGCTCTGCATGGCAAATTCCTTTTTCTGCACCTCAGGAACTTGCACAGATCCTGTGCCATTCCCTGCAGCCTGGCTTGGGACACAGGGCTTGTTTTGTTCCACGAGATCCTCCCCTTCTATTGGAATATGAATCCCAATATAACCAGTTAGATGGTGCCTGGGCCAGTTCTGACCCTCGCTGCTGGGCCAAAGGCAGCACTGTGGTGCTTTACCCCAGAGATACCTTGGCTGGCAGAGAGTGCAGCAGGGCACTGGTGCAAGTCCAGGCTTGTCAGGGACTCCGTTTACCTCAGGAGAGAGAGCTTCTGGCCATGGTGAGGAGAAAAAGGAGAGGATTCTGCTGGAGGGTTATATCCAGATGTTTATTCCATGGGTACAGAGATGTCTGCACCGGGGCAACTGCTCCAACAGAATTAACCTTTTAAGCTCAGGGCAGGGGAAGGGGAGGGGGCAGGTGAGCCACCAAGCAGGTGAAGGGGCAGGGTCTCAAGGGACCAGGGACACCTATACGGGCCAGTGTCCCTCAGGCCTGAGGGACCAACCACACGATGCCTTGCTGGTATGTTAGCCTGATTGACAGGGTATTGGAATATGAATCCCAATATAACCAGTTAGATGGTGCTTGGGCCAGTTCTGACCCTCGCTGCTGGGCCAGAGGCAGCACTGTGGTGCTTTAACCCAGAGATACCTTGGCTGAGAGTGCAGCAGGCACAGACGCAAGTCCAGGCTTGTCAGGGACTCTGTTTACCTCAGGAGAGAGAGCTTCTGGCCATGGTGAAGAGAAGGAAGGAGTGGATTCTGCTAGAAGGTTATATCCAGATGTTTATTCCATGGTTACAGAGGTCTGCACCGGGGCAATTCTCAACAGAATCGAGGCCGCATGGTCTGAGTAACCTTTTATGCTCAGGGCAGGGGAAGGGGAGGGGACAGGTGAGCCACCAACCAGGTGAAGGGGCAGGGTCTCAAGGGACTGGGGACACCTATACGGGCCAATGTCCCCCAGGCCTGAGGGACCAATCACACGACGCCTTGCTGGTATGTTAGCCTGATTGACAGGGTATTGGAATATGAATCCCAATATAACCAGTTAGATGGTGCCTGGGCCAGTTCTGACCCTCGCTGCTGGGCCAAAGGCAGCACTGTGGTGTTTTACCCCAGAGATACCTTGGCTGCTGGATTGCAGCGGGGCACAGGCTCAAGTCCAGGCTTGTCAGGGACTCCGTTTACCTCAGGAGAGAGCTTCTGGCGATGGTGAAGAGAAGGAAGGAGTGGATTCTGCTGGAGGGTTATATCCAGATGTTTATTCCATGGGTACAGAGGTCTGAACCGGGGCAATTCCTCCAACAGAATGGAGGCCGCATGGTCTGATTAACCTTTTAAGCTCAGGGCAGGGGAAGGGGAGGGGACAGGTGAGCCACCAACCAGGTGAAGGGGCAGGGTCTCAAGGGACGAGGGACACCTATACGGGCCAATGACCCCCAGGCCTGAGGGACCAACCACACGACGCCTTGCTGGTATGTTAGCCTGATTGACAGGGCACACTCAGCGAGGGGGAAGGGAGAAGGGATAGGCACACCTGGGAAGGGACCGGAAGTTTAAACCAGGACATTGCAACACCCCACAACACCCTTTTAAACCCTTCCTTAGAAAGTTGCTTTGTGCTTGTGCAGTCTCAGCAGCGCTGCTTTCCAGGAGCTCCTGGAGTGGGATGGCATCACATTTACACCAGTGCAGGTGTGAACAGGTTTGAGCAGGTGTAGCTGGCAAGCAGATCTTGGCTGTGCAAGGGGATCTTGGGGCAAGAATTCCGTGTAGTCCAACATTTTATTCCTGCTAAATCACGCCTCACTGCACTGTCTCATGAACCTGTGGTGATGATAAAGTATTTTATTTGTTTTAATACAGAAAGGCAGACTGGTTAATAGATGGAACTGCTTGAAAGATGCTGCTCTTAATAATATTCACCACTGTTGGTTGCAGATAATTTCCCTGGCTTGCATGCAATGCAGAATTGATCATAAAGCTGCCTCATTTTCCTTTGTGTGACAAGAATGGTGCTGAATTTAGAACAAATTACAATCCACTATTGTAGTCAGAAAACTTAGCAGTGAGCTGTTGTTGCCATTGATGGTAACCACAGGTCTGCTTCCCTTCTCTCTTTTCAAGCAAGATTAGATGATTAGATCTCATTTTCCCACTCTTTAGGGGAAATCATGCATTTAATTTCTTGGTGTCTTTTTATTGTAAAGGTAAACGTAAGGAGTGGAGGATTTTGAGATTCCTTGAGCTGTTATCTTTCTGTAACATCTTTACTGACCAAATTTTTTTTTTTCTTTCCTTTGTTCTCAGTTACAGACATAGAACTGAAGAGGCTCAAAGATGCTTTCAAGAGAACTTGTGGCCTCTCCTATTATATGACCCAGCAGTGCTTCATCAGGGAAGTTCTGGGTGATGGGGTCCCTCCCAAAGTTGCTGAGGTGAGCTGGGAATTGCTGCTTTCCTGGGAGCCAAAGGCAGGGGATGGAGGGCACCTGGATCTGCTGTGCACACACAAATGCTGAGGAGTTGATTGAATTGTTTCCTGTTTTTATACAACATCACAAAGCACCTCTCTGCCTGGAAATGGTGTTCCAGTCCTGGATCCTGGCTCAGGGACGTGCTCCCAACCCTATTAATACCTGGTAGATGACTTGGAATAAACCTAAATATCCAGATGTAAATTTGGGCAATTAAAAGACTGGGAATTTCTAACAAGACCATAATAACAGATTTTATTTACTCCAGAGATGCACTTGCTGTTGGTTCCTTTGAGATTCCATTGGCTGTTACTTTGTTTTCTAAAGATGAATCTTTACAAGCTCTTAAAAATAAATTTGCTCATAACAGATGTATGAATGAGCTGAAAAATAACCAGAATCAAAATTTACAACATAGATATAAACATATATCTATCTAAAAAATAAAATAGTAATACCATCCTACGCATAGTCATGTTTAAAAAGTTATTTTGTTTTGGAGTTGTTTTGGAGTTGCCCCTTTCTTGAGAGAGATATCAAAATATTCTTGGTAGAGAGACAAAGATTAGGCAGACCTTTCAGCTGATCCCTTGCTCCATGTCATTCCCAGTCACAGCCTCTATTTTTGGCACCCTCAGAGCTGTTGACCTCAGAGGATGGTGCAAGTCCCCAGTTTTATTTAGATAACGTGAGTGCTGAAGTGTTGCATTGCTGAGGGTTTTACACTCTGGCAGAGTTCCTTTTCCTCAGCTTCATCTTTCCTCCATTCTTTTCCTCCCCTTTTTCCCTAAATTTTGGCAAAGAGGATGATACTACTTTACTTCTGTAAACAGTTGGCTTTTTGTGTGGGTGTTCAAAGCTTAGCAGGAGAATTTGCAGTGGAAAAGGAGGGGTCTGATTTGCCCAGAGCTTGAAGCCTGTCTTCAGCATGAATTTTTGAGTTTGAATGTTGGTAACCCCTAAGATTAAACAAAAAATGTATCTTGGTTTGAAATAGTATAAAATATTGAGAATTTTATGTTCTGTGTTACCTTATACCTTTATATCCCTTTCATGTATTAAGGATTAATTTACTGATTTGGTCACAAATAGAGATTCTGGGGGTTCAAATTCTGCTGCCTGGTTTTTATTTTATTTTTTTAGACACAATTTTGGTGATGATTCTCTCTTTTAACACTCAAGATGGTTACAGAGCAGTTCTTGGTTTCCAGGTGGTGAAATAAAATTAATGGAAGATTCCTAATTGGTTTTTGATGGCTTCTCATCAGAACTCCTCTCAAAATCCGAGTACAAATTATGATGTACTTGTAGCATTCATACTCAGTATCAAATCTGTGAGCCTGAAAACTGAAAATTGGGCCAAAATTGGGATTTGAGTCAAGGGATGCTTTGTAATTCCTGGCTTCAGGATGGGGAGAGGCAGGCAAAGCCATTAGGCAGCTAAAAACCCTGAGTTTTCAGCCCTTCAGTCACTAAAGCTGATATTTGGAGCCTTGGAGCTGGGCTGTGGGCTCTGCATGCTGAAATAATGGATTTCCATATCTGAGGAGAGAGAGGCCTTCAGGAAGTGGTTAAATTAAAAACACAGGAGTTTCAAACTGGACATGAAACAGAGAACTGAAACCAGTGGAACTTTAATCCAGCGATTTGGGTGATTGTCCTGCACACAAAACATTTTTTAAATGTTCAGGACAGCAATGTTCTGGGAGGATCCCTTGGGAGAATGGGGTTGAAGATATTAATAAAAGGGAATTTAGGGATGTGTCTGTGGTGTTAAACTGCAGGAAAGCTGCTCAGGTGGGGAAGCAGGAGCACAGCTTTGGCTTTTCAATCTTGTTATGCTCTTCAGTTGCCCATGAAACAGAACATGTCAGGCTTAAATTTTATTTTAAAAAGTACTCTGTGCCTTATAATGATAGTGAATTGTACATTCTGAAATGCAGATTGCTGTCATTCTGTCTGGGTGGGGCTGGTTTAAGTAAAGCTGCAACAGCATTAAGTCATTTTGGAAGACACAGAATTGCATCACATTTTGATGGTGCGTGTTATTAGAAGTTTTCCAAATGCCACACCAACATGAAAAAATGTGGAGAAATGATGTGTTACATGACTAAAACACTATTTTATAAGTGTTTATAAACTCTTTCCAAGGAATGATCGAGCAGCTAAACTCCAAGCAATTCCATATATTGAATACTGATACACTGGACATTGTCCATGGAATTCCTTTCCTCTGTTTGTCTCATGAGTAATCCTTGTGTTGTGTTGAAACAATGTATAAATGTAATGTTTGCTGCTCATCTGCTATCACAGCTGGGATGTACAAAGTTCAGCCCGAGTGAGTGGATATTTCAGCTGCATATTTAAAAAAAATAATGATTCCAGTGTAAAATGAAGGTAAATTGCTCACATGGGCAGTGTAGCCTTGAAGGCATTTGGTGAAGACAGAAGACATAAAAAGTGTGGAATTCAAATCCCTGCCTTGAAGCCTCTGCAATTGTTGTGTCCAAACAAAGCACAAACTCAGTTTCAATAATTCAGCCCTTCAAGCATTTGTGAGTGGATTAAAGGAGAGGAACAGAAGAGGCTGATGGGAGCCCCTGTGGCAATGGAAGTGTTTGGGTGGGATGGCAGTGGGGCCCAGAATGAGATCCTGCTGTGCATGCATTGCAGACAGGTTTCAGTAGTCCAGAGGGATGGATGGACAGACAGACAGACCAGGAGAGGGTTCCTGCAGGTGGCCCAGCCCTGCTGAGGTGTCTGAGGAGCAGCAGTAAATCTGTGCCAGGTGTTCCCTTCCTGCCCCCACAGCACTGGGAGGCTTGGCCAGCTCTGGACTGGTTTTGTTTGGGCACTCCCAGTCCTGGCTTAGCTCTGACTCTGCTGGAAATCACCCTGAGGTGGGGCAGGGACTCCCAGGGCTCTGGGGTTCCCCTCCCTCTGCCAGCCTGCCCTGGGCATTCCTGCTGCATCCCCTTGGTGCCCTGGGCATTGGCAGAGCTCAGCCCTGATGAACAAATCTGGGGAAACACCACGAGCAAGTGAGGAGTGCCTTCACTGGAGGTTCTAATGTGGAGTTTTTATATTGCTATTCATGACTTGTACCTGTGTTTCACTAAATAAAGGCTGTTCAGTACCAGAAGAGCTACAAAAGGGAAACACAATTAAGAATTGAAGTTCTTTAGCTGAATGTGAAGTGATTAGCCCAAAAACCACATAAGGTGGAGCCTCAGTGTAAGCTGCTGGTTTTACTTCTGACATCTCTGTTGGTTCTTGTTAACTTCTCTGTTTCATTCTTCCAGGTTATCTACTGTTCATTTGGAGGAATATCCAAAGGGCTGCACTTCAATAACTTGATAGTTGGATTAGTTCTACTCACAAGAGGCAAAGAGGAGGAAAAAACAAAATGTAAGTGGTGTAACTTAGTAACAATGAGACAGAGGATTGTGAGTATGAAGTGTGACCATTTTACAGTGAAGATGGGATTTTTGGAAGCATTTTTAGCTGTATTTTTGGAAATCAAGTGCACTTTTGTTTTCTATATTCATCAAAATGAAATATTTGCCAAGTCATCATGAATGTCAGTGTTGGGATGCTACAGAAAGCCTGATGGTCTCTGTGTGTGGGCAGAGGAAGGAGGGTGGCATTGATATTTTTCAAAAAAATAGAAAACATCTGCCTACTGACTTCTGTTGTTTTGTCTTCCCTGTTAATCTCACTTGATAATACTCATTTTTATTTTGATTAAAGTGGTAAAAGAAAGGGAAGGTCTTGACCTAAACCTTGTGGAGCTGTATTGACCTTGGATCAACCCAAGTGTTCAGTCCTTTAGCTGTTGCACAGCCTTTGACATTCTCAGCCAGTTATAGACCTTGCATTTGAAAAATGTCACTGCCACAGATGTTTACACATATTTCTGTTTCCCCAGATATTTTCAGCCTCTTCTCTAATGAATCTGGGAGTTATGTGGTCCGTGAAGAGATGGAGAAGATGCTGCACGTGGTTGATGGGAAGGTCCCAGAGTCACTCAAGAAATGCTTCTCTGAGGTGTGTCATGCACCTTTCCTCCTGCTGCAGTTACAAAAAAGTCAAGATTCCATTAAGTAGCTTCTTTTTCTTACTCATGCACCTATGGGAACAAATTTACCTTGTTGAAATGGAGTAAAAGCTCATGGGGTTTTGTGTTGTGGTATTCATGTAATTTGTATTGATGGGAACAGTATTTGGTGTATAAATTCTGTGTGCTCCTGTACTCACTGTGCTCCTTGGAAAGAGATCATTTCCCAATGGGAATCCTGTCATCAGGTGAATTTAAATACTAATATTGCTGGTGGGAACTTTGTCATTAGTGTGAACATTTTATTGCAATCAGGGAAGAAATCTAGAACACAGAGAAATCTGCACCCTGGATTTAAAAATGCCTGACAGCCATGGTTGCTTCAAGATAATAATTTTATATTATTGCTTTTGTTTCATTTTCCTGCCAGGAGCTACAACATTTAATTATGCTTTAAGTTGTTTGAGAGATGCAATCTTTGTGGAGCTTGCTGAAGTCCTCCTCTAAAGCAGAGCATTGGTGCTTTCCTGTTCATAGATGATTCTTTGTCTCCAGGGATCCTGATGAATTTTCAGGGGTTTCTGCTTGGTTTGTTATCAGATGACTAAAACCAGCAAATGTGAGACATCATTGTACATTCCCCTGGCAAAAGGATTGACCAGATTGACTGGGAGCTTTAATTGTGGCTCTCAGGTTACTTAATTAGTTCAGATTTGATTGTGCTGTGCTGGAGATGGCTCTGGCTGTGGGCAGTGCCTGGGCCAGACTCTGCTCTGGCTCTGGGGGCAGTGATTGCATCCCTGAGCCCTGGCTGCAATGGAAATCCTGATTCCCCTGCCCTGCAGCCTCTGCACTGCCCCTCAGTGCCATTTCCCATTTCTGATCTCCCATCAGTGTGCTGTGATGAATGGCACCCTCCACGTTAATGGCACACTGTCCAAGAAATCCAGAAATACTTCATGAAGCCTTGCAGGAAGATGAGTATCAACCTGGGCTTCAGAGCATTTTCCTGTTCAAGAAAATGCTGCATATTGATTTTTGTTTTAAAATGAAAATGTGTAATAACCCACTCAGCAGGATTTACTGGGCTCTTAATCATCCATGGGCATTGCTGGAGAGTGAGAAAGTTGAATGTTCCTGCTGTGGGCCTTCCTGCCTGCCTGCTGGAGGATGCCTTTGATTTCAAGGATGATGTTTATAGGCACTTGTGTTCATCAGAATTATTGCATCTGCTCAGCTAGAAATAGAAGTTTTAGAATATATCTGAGTTTTCCTTTTGTTTCTGAAATACAGGGGGAAGAATCAGTGGTAACTGCATTGCTCAGGTTCCACCATAATTCAGCTGTCATCATTGCTTGCTTCAAATGCTTTCTTCCTCCTGTCCAAAGTTTTTCTGTTCCTCTTCATTGTCCTTCCAGGGAAAATTGGAGTTTTAATGACCCAGCTCTTGCTGCCTTTACAAAGAGCAGTGCAAAAACAAGAGGAAAAGGGTGGAACAGAGAGGGAGAAAATGTTCTTTTCTCTTGATCCAAACTGTTGGAGAAATGGAAGAATAAGAAATCAAAGTGAGGGTGGGCAGGGCCTGGCACAGGGTGCCCAATGCCAGGCTGGACAGGGCTGGGAGCAGCCTGGGACAGGGGAAGGTGTCCCTGCCATGGCAGGGGTGGCACTGGAGGGGCTTTAATGTCCCTTCCAACCCAAACCAGTCTGGGATTTGTTGGATGCAAATATAAAACTCTTCAGTCTAGAAAAAGAGGCATAAAAAGAATGAGTATCTGGAGCTGAAACAACTCCCTGCAATGGGAATAGGAAGCAAATGTTTCAGCAGTGTGGTGATGAGCCACTGGAGCAGCCTGGCAAAGGGAATATAGTGAATTTTCAATTTTCTGCACTTGGCAGTTGCAGACAGTCCGTGGCCAAATGCAAATTGTTGGATTCTGTAGAGATGTAATTCAGTGAAGTTTAATGGTCTGTGATATGAGGGGAGTTTAAATAATCAATGACTTGAAACCTCTTCCACTTTGCAGACCCCTGTTTATTTCCCCTGGAGATGAGAATCTCCATATAATGAGTTTGTCTCCTGATAATGGGTTTGCTTTTATTTGAGGTAGTTTTGTAGGTCCTGTAGAAATGAGTCTGCTGATCCCCATGGTTTCATGGCCACAGCTTGGCAAGGAGCCAAATAAATGGTTTAAACAGCCCTGGAATTGTGTGAATGTGGAGTTTTTCTGTGTTCCTGAACAGGGAGCTGCAGGGGACAGGGAGTGAGGAGATCCTGGCAATGTCATGTTCATTTTCATGCTCCAGTGTGGATTTTGGTCAGTGGAGGCAAAAAATTCAGTGATAAAAAGTCCCCATGTTCCTGCAGTAATTAATCACAGCATCAGTTATTCCCAAATCTGATTTTTCTGTGTTGTTTGTATACCTGCACAGATAGAACAGAATGTTTATGATTTTTATAGCACCTGTTTTTTTTGGTGCAGCAGAGCTGGTATCTATAATAATACATTTAAATTCATCCAAATAACCTCTGCTCTTTTGAATTGCAAGTAACCATTTTTCTTTTCATCCCTTTCACCTGAGGTTCAGAGTAAATGAGTTTCCAAAGGCCACATTGAGTAGGTGGCTGAAATGCAGAGAGAACTTGAAGTTAATTTCCCTCCCATTGCTGTTTCAAAAGGAAAGGCAAAAACAGGCATGGCTCCAAGCAGAAAAATTACATTAGCACTTATTTTTCTAGGAGATTGTCCCAATTTTTTGTTCATACAGCTGGATGGTTCCTGTTTACCTGCAGAGAGAAAAACAGCTCCCATTTTCTGGTTTTTCTTGCAGGGTGAGAAGGTGAACTATGAGAAGTTCAGGGTTTGGCTGCTGCACAACAAAGACGCCTTCACCTTCTCGCGGTGGCTGCTCTCAGGAGGGGTCTATGTCACCCTCACTGATGACAGTGACACCCCAACCTTCTACCAGACCCTGGCTGGAGTCACACACTGTGAGTAAAGGGGCTTCTTGTCTTGCACACCCTAAAAAAATCCCTGCCAGGGTTCACAGAGTTGTTGTTCATTGAATCTCCCTGCTCCGCCACGTCGGGTTCAGTGAGAGAAATTCCTTCTCTGAGCTCATCTCTTCTCTGCTGGCATGTGAAATGTTGTGTGCAAGGACACTGGGTTGTTATTTTTAAGAGATAATAATGCTGAGGCTACAACACTTCTCTAGAAGTTTGCTACCAAGCAAGCTAAAAAAAAAAATAATTTCTGAAGTGGTTGGCTGGTAATACTGGGTTTATTTTTGGTCTTTATATAGTGGGTTGTAAAACTACTGAGAGAGTTGAGAAAATAATATTTGTTTCAAAAATAAGTGTTACCTCTTAATTTGCTTCTCCAGTAAAATAAATCATATTCCTGGCATGTGGTAGAATTAACTAAAGAGAAGCATCCTCAGGAGTTGTCTCCAGAGAAGAAGTGCTTCCTTATGTCTATGTTAATGTAAAAGAAGGAACAGCTGGTTTTGAAATTAAATCCAAAAGCAAAAGGCTGATAAATGACACTTGATGTAGCAGTGTAATGCAAGCATGCATTCCATCCCTCAGGAGGAGGGAGATGCTTCTGGAGGTATCAGGGATCTCAGCACTCTGGTTGTGTTTTTGTGCTCTCGTGGATTTTCCTCACATTTAATCCTCTCATGGTGGGTTAACTGAATAAAGCAACACACCCTTGTTATCCTCTTGGTTTTAAAAGTGGGCATTCAAACTCTTTCCTGACCATCTGAAATGAAAATGCATAATGAAGTCAGGAGTTTATGAACAGGTAATTTATTTGCATGACATGGAAGGGTGAAAGGAGACATTGGGGTTACAGAAAACCACTGAGTATTCTGAGGTCTCACAGAAATGGAGAGAAAGAGGAATGTGAAAAAAACCCCAACCCTCTGAGTGTTCTGGGAGAGATCTTGACCTGTGTCAAACTGAGATCTGCTCTTTTTTGTGCTTTGAAATTGAAACTTTCAGAACAGTTTTTACTGAGCTTTTCACAGAAAGTTTATACTGAAACTCAGGTTTGGAATTTAAAAAATAATTTAAATGCAACATCTACTGTTTTAATAGATTTTATTTACTATTTATTGTTGTTCTCAATTCTGGTTTTGATATCCCTGTCACTGGTACCATCGTGTCAGAGCTGGCATTGAGCTTTTCAGTGAATTCCAGAAATACATGGAGGTGATGCTGTCCACAGAATTGCAAAGTTCATGGGACAGTTATGTTTGGACCTCTAGATAAAATTCAATTTTACTGAATTCCCTTGTGATTTACAACAGTGTAGGAATCTCATCCAACAGATGCAAAACTAAGGAAAATGTAAGTGCTTGAGCACTTGGAAGTCATTTCAGCCTAATCAGGTCACTCCAAAGAGTAAGAAACTCAGCACAGAAGTATTTTTAACCCAGCTGAATGTGTCAAACACTGAGAGCTGCTGGAGCTGGTTCTCAGTGTTTTTCCTGGGGGAATGGTTGCCTTTGGAAGGACCAGGAAGTGAGATAATGTTTGGTAAACTGAGGCAAGCACCATAACACAGAGAAAGGAGGAAAGGTTTCCACTTTGTTCTGTCATAAATGCAGAGTAATTTGTGCCACTCCCTGTGCAATCAGGGATTTCTCAGTCCTGCTGCATCTCCTGGCACAGGCCCAGACCCCTCCCCAGCCTGAGCTCACACTCTGCTTCCCCCCCAGCTCTGGGACAACGTGTCAGAGCCTGAGAAATGGCACTGATAACCAGGGGAAGTTATTCCCTGGGATTTAGGAACAGCCCCATTTCATGCAAGGCATCAGTGACTCCATTTAAATTTGCTTAATGAGCCAGGCAAGCAGGGAAACAAAGGAATACTAATTTTTCATTTGTAAATAGCATTTGTTTTGGTGTGCAGATGACTTTAATTACATTTCTCAACACATAATTAGAAGTGAAATTTTAAAGTTACAGGAAGTTGCACACACTTGCTGCTTTTAATCAAATTTTGTTCCATTTCACTTAAATCAGAAATATGAATAATTTTATTTGAAAGCTGCCAAAATAGGTGGCCTTTGTTCCTAAAAAGCAGTGCCAGGGGTATGGATTTGTCTTGCACCTGAGGAGTGACCAAGTAGCAGTAGTTTGGATTTTCTCAGTTCTGTAGTATGGTCACATGCATTTAAATTCATTTAATATATATATATATATTTGAAGCCATCACATTGAACAGCACTGTGGTGGAGTCTGTAAATCCCACATTTGTGTCACTCTGACTCAGGGGACACCTCACTGATTTCCTTCATTTAGCTGGAACTGTTTTTTGTGCTGCAGCATAGGTGCTGGGTGCCTTTTTTATGTGTCATTTTGGTGTGACTCAGTGTCATGCAGTGGGCTCAGACACTCAAGTTTCCAGCCCTTTTCCATGGGGAAAGTAATTCTGTTCATCAGGTTGCTGGTTTTGAACTGACAGAATGTTTAATTTGTACCTTTTTGTCACCCAGTCCTTGTGTCACTGAGTTCTGATTAAATAACATCCAAATTCCCCTTTGACTGGAGGAGATTCCTGTGTTGTCAGAAAAATTCACCTTTTCTTTCTGAGAGCTCTCACCCACCCAGGGCAGTTCTGACTGCAATCAGTACAAACAATTCTATTTTAGAATATGCATTTATCAGTATTTAATAAAAAAGAGAGGAGTTCTGGGTGGCTGAAATGGGAGAGGAACTTTTGGAAACAGCACAAAATCCAGGCTGGCATTGTCAGCTCTGGGGAGGATGGGATGGGAGGCAGAAAGCCAAGAGCAGTCAGGGCATTGGAAGGCTGGGGGTTAAATTGAAATCCATGTTCTGAGGGGCACCCACTGCACAGCTGCCATGTGGGGAGGGCACTGAAGGCAATCCTGGAGGTTTTGGCTCTGTGGAATTTGCTTGGCAGGGCTGGTTCCATTCTGTGCTGGGAGAGTGTGGGATCTCAGGATCTCAGTCCTGAGGTGCCACCGAGAGCACCCTTGGGGGGCTCGGGAGTCCTGGAATGTTCCAGAAGTGTCTGGTGGCTGGACTTTGATCCTACACAGGAGACGACACCTGTATGAGGATAGGAGGGTTTCACCGGGGTGAATGGTGAAGGGATTGGTTAATTAGAGAGTGAAACACAGGGTTTAGGATTTCTGTACAGGGGGGTTTAGAGAAGTAAGATGGAGGAATTGGGGCGTGTCCTGTCCTTCTTCTTCTTCTCCTCCATCTTCTTTGGTCATGGTGGCACTTTTGGATTGGTTATTACTGAAAGTGCACCGGGTAATAAGAATAAATGGTATTGGGGAAAAATGATAAATATTGTACACGTAACAATGGGTATAAAGATAGGTGACTGTCCGGAGGGCAGCACAGTGTGCTCATGGCTGGCTGCTGAGCAGAGCTCTGTCGGGCCGAGAGAAAATCTTTTAGATAAACAATTAATAAACACAGAGACCGAAAGAAGAACTGAAGCCTCTTCTCGTCCTTTGATACGCGGCTGCCCCAAGGCCACCCCGGGCCTTTCCAGGCCCTCCAAACAGCCGAAAACCGGACAGGAGAGGAGCTCCTGGCACCTCCCTGCTCCCACCCTGAGGTGCTGCTCCCCCTCACTGTGCTCTGTCTGACACCCAGGGATCTCCTGGCTCAGGGTTTGACTTCCCCTTCCCTGTGTGCTTGTTTTTAATCAGCCAGAGCACAAAGATGAAAGTCTGACAGCAGCCCAGGCCAATAAGTAAAAGCCTTGGTGTCACTTAATCTGTATTTTGCCACTTGTTATCCTCTTAGTTCCAGGCTATTTTATGTCTTGCAAAGCAGCTCTGAGTCCCAGAGTGTTCTGGGGGTTAATTTGGAAGGCACAAAGGAGAGTTTGCAGTGAGCAGCAGTGCTTGGTGTCACTTTGGAGCACGTCCTGGTGAGCAGGGAGCGAGCCAAGGCCTGGGAAAATGTTGGGAATATGGTATGTCTGTGCTGCTGTGAGCCAGACAGGATTGTACCCATAGGTGGGTAAACCTTGAGCTTCTCTCATGTACTGCAGTACCTGGGGAATTGTGGTGCTATAAACAATTGTAATAAGCAGTGGCTGGAATGAAAACATGCTTTTAAATTTGTTTTCTAAGGTAGAAGATTGTTCATGGCTTGGTATCTGTGGAATATTTTAGAGGGGCATTTTGTGGGAATGGCATTAAAATGTAACGTGGGGGTTTAGTGTTTGTCACTGCCATGCACCTGCCTGTGGATCAACGTTTTAAATGAACTCATTTTTAGTAGTTTTACAGTTTTAGATGATACTTTGATTAAAAATGTTTATTTGTTCTTCCTTTACAAGAAGAGGACTGTGCTTCAGTTGTTTACTTATTATCCTTCTGAATATATTGGTCTAATTCTTAGAGAATTGAACAAAAAAAGTATTCATAGTTTTAGAGTTCTGAAAGCTTTTCATATTTCTAATGGGCAAGTGATGAGGGAGACATAAATCAGCATGTGGTAGTAAACTGCTTAAATTTCTCAGGTGTATCATGTCCATGTGACCTCAAATAATCATATCGTGTATTTAATTACCAAAATGAATAATTACTTGGCCTAGAAAGCCTGTGTGTCCTGAGGTTTTGGCCTATATTGTGTCTATAAAATACATCTTTTTAAATAATCTGAATGAAAGCCCAGTTTACAGTTTGATGTGATATGAACAGACATTAGGGAAAAAAGTATTTATTTTGGAAAGATAAAATCTTTTATCTGTACCAGCCCTCAGTGGAATGTGGTGTTTGGTCATGCACACTGCTGTGTTTGGGTACTGAGTGTGGTGTGCCTGTCCCATGCTTCACTGAACTTCAGTAACAAATATGATTTTCTGTATAATCATAAAGTGCCAGAGATTTCTTTTAGTTTGCCCTCATGGAGGAATAGATGGTGCACTGCATATCCTGAGACTGATTTACAAGATTATGTGAAAAGTTAGGCTGGAGAAATCAAATTATGCAACAGCTGCTGCTCAGCTGCATTTGAACCTCCCTGTGCTGCAATCCAAGAATGGCTGCTCCCTTTGCCCACTGAATGTGCACTGGGTGCAGTTTGTTACAGCTCTGAATGAGAAATTGTCTTTTGTCCCATTTTTACTCATGGTTAACCTGATTTGTGAAAGGCTAATCAGTGCTAAGAATGTTATTTACTGCATGGTTTTACTTTCTGAAGTGCTTATGCAGAAAGTCAGTGCAGTTGGGCTAGAATAAAAATGTGACACTTGTGCTAACACTTAGCAGCTGTTCTGTTAAAGGTGATTATTTGAAAATTCTCTCTCCTCAAGTGACCATGATGTCAGTTCATGTGAACACAAACACAGACAAGATGTTTTGTGATAACCTTTCTTTTCTGAGCTGAAATAACAAAACAATGGAGTTACCACTGTAGAACCATCTGTGAAGTACAAGCAAAAAAAAAAAAAAATCAGAATACAATTAACTTCTACTGGAGGTATTTGAGAGAGGTTCTCTGGCAAAATACAACATTCTTGCAGTTCTTAGTTACTAAAGGTAAATATTGCACCTGCCAGAGAGAGGTTTCTGCAGATTTACTCTGCAGTGAGGACAATTGGAGCTTCCTGCTGGCTTTTGAATATTCTCAGTGTTGCATCACTTGAAGAATGAAGTGCAGCTCACACATTTGTTATTCTTCCTACTTACAGAGGTGGATTAAAAGGAAGCAAAGTGTTTTACATGGTCATGCACAAGAGAACATAAATAATCTTTTGTGTTTGCTAATGAGAGCAGTAACGTGGAAGTGGAATTCCTGTAAATGGCAGCACCAGCTCCCCTCTCCCATTGTTTGGGGAGGGGAAGAGCCCTGGGATTCTCCTCACATCTCTGATATTAAAAGAAATAATTCCTCTATTCCTCTATTCCTCTTTCTTGATTCTTAGTAGAATAATATTCCTTCATAAATCTGGATTTCTGCTTCCTCATGTACTGGGGACAGACTTTCAGTGGGTGATAGGACATGGGGAAATGGGTTTGAACTCAGGAAGTTTTTGTGGTGAGGTGGTGGATTCCTCATCCTGGAAAGCCCAGGCCAGGCTGGGTGGAGCAGCCGTGTCCCTGGAGGAGCTGGGGTGACCTTTAAAGGTCCCTTGCAGCCCAGATAACTCTGTGATTGCAGGGATGGTAACAGAGCAGGGTTGGTCCCTCAGGAAGGAGGGAGAGGAGAAAGGAAATGGGTTTTTCTCCTGGCTCAGCTCTGCCTGTGTCCCTGCCCTGAGGGATGGGGGAGGCAGGGCTGGGGCTGTCACCTGTGCCCTGCTCTGAAGGCACTCAGCAAAGGGACATTTGGCACTGATGTCCAAAAACACCTGGCAGGGAAATGCAAACCCTTCCACTCCCCCAACTCCAGAGATTTTATTCAGATTTCCCCACTCTTTGCACTGCTGAGGCTTGTGTAAGTTTTGGTGCCTCACACGATGCTCCTGCTGGGCACTTCCAACCCCTTCATGCTCACTGCAGCTTACCTAAGTTCCTATTTTAAGTAAATTACTGCCACTAATGACAGAAACGGGCAAAGAAATCAATAAAATTTCAATTTGACACAACTTTTTAGGTGGAGCCCTTCAGTTCTTAAGCCTTACAGGATTATTATTGTTTCTGTGGACTAAACCAGGCCAAATAGCTCAAGTTAAACCTATTAGAAAACTGGCATGGATTTAAGGGCTCAGAACCATCTGGGAATGAGATCACACGTAGTGCTTCTTAATATAGACAGCTTTGTCATTACAGATCTATTTGAGAACCAATTAATTGGCACTGACCTAAAGCACTGTTGTGACACACTTGCATATGTAAAAAGGTTAAAAGTATTGTTGGGCAGAAATTTAATCTTGTTTTATATCTATATATATATTTAATTTCAAGGATAAAGCATAAAGAGAGCATTTGTATAGAATGTTTTGAAGGAAGACACAAATTCTTCCTCTGGCTATTTTTATCCATCCTTGCACCTTGTTTTATTTCTTGGGTTTGGGGCTTTTGACTTTTAAGTTCCTCTGCATTGTAGGTTTGTGTGGCCATTCCCCAGTGTTTACTGTATATTAAATAATTATAAATAATTCTGTAGTATAAATAATAAAGTGAAGCAAACTATTTTATATTTGGAAAAAAATAATGCTGAGATACAACATTTAAATGCCACATTAAAATTTTGCCTTATTACCGCATAAAAAAGTTAAAAATTTCAAATAGGATTTTTTTTAAGGGCAGCCAAGTACTGCATAATTCTTTTCCATAAAAGATCTGGATTGTTTTTTTTTTAATGCTACTTCACATCTTTTTTGAGGATTTTAATATTGAATATCCTGGGAAAGGAAGCCACTGCACATAAGCTGCCTGTTCAAATCACCAAAGAGAAATAGGTGAAAAATGGGAAAAGTTAATTTCTGGGTTTCTGCACACTTGTGATGATGTTATTGATGGTGAACTCCTCGGTGGCGGATGGGTGAGAAGGTTCTGTGGCCAAGGAAGGTAATTTATTAATTTCTCTCTATTTATTTGATGGATTTCTTTCTGTTGATTTGGTTCTGCAGTGGAGGAATCCGACATCATCGACCTGGAGAAGCGCTACTGGCTGCTGAAGGCTCAGTCCCGGACCGGGCGCTTCGATTTGGAGACTTTTGCCCCCCTGGTGTCGCCCCCAATCCATCAATCCCTGAGTGAAGGTATGGGGAGAGCACCCCACCCAGCTGGGCTGGCTTTGGGGCTGGCTGCTCTGAAATGCCCTTTCAGTGCCAGGACAGAATCACTTCACTGGAAAGAGGGAAAATCTCTATTTAGTGGAAATCTGGGATGCTGAAGGAGGTGTTGCATTGTTAGCAGTTGGTAGGAAATATGGCAGGTTTTATGTAGAAGTTGCCCTGTATTTGCTTAAAATTATTTCTTAAGATTCTGTAAAGACAAAATAAACTGCTGGGCCTGACTGAGAGAAAACTGAGCATTTTAAACTGACAAATGGGAGTTTCAGCTATTAAATGACACCTCAAGTGTGCAAATCAGCTATTGTATCATGCAGCCAATGAAACACTCCTCCCTGAAAAGTAAATTAAGGAAGATTTCATTCAGGAGACTCAGGAGATTTGCAGGTTGTTATTTCTACTGACAACCAAACTGGTCTGTCCAGTTGAAGCCACTCTGGTAATAACTGGAGCTGTCCCATTGCCATTTGCTGCATGACATGGGGACATGCAGGGACATTCCACTTGCACTCCAGTTCTGCTCTGCAGTCCTGGAGTGACAATTTTATTATTACCAAAAAGTTGGCTTTACTGGTAAGTGGCAGCAGTAAGTAACAAAGGGGAAATGCAATGGTAAAATGGTAAATGAAATCTGCAATGGTAAAAAATCAGAATTTATGTCCATTTCTGTAGGGATGTATCCCCACATCCTTTTTTTTTCCTGAATGTCTTTTATCTACTTAGTGATTTAAACTTACACAGCTGCTGTGGGGAAACTTGAATGGTTTCTGCTCATTCTTTGCCTTCTGTAGAGTCATTGTTGCTAAAAAAAATTATAAGTTATGGGATAAATAATGCTGAATGATTTGAACTCTTAAATGCTTTGAAGGCTGGTGGCTACAGCTCTTAACTCAGGGCCAAATTTGCAGTGCAGTTCAGTGATTTCCACAGGAATTTCTGTTCAGTGAATTCCACAGGGATTTCTGTTCAGTGATTTCCACAGGAATTTCTGTTCAGTGATTTCCACAGGGATTTCTGTTCAGGGATTTCTGTTCAGTGATTTCCACAGGAATTTCTGTTCAGTGATTTCCACAGGGATTTCTGTTCAGTGAATTCCACAGGAATTTCTGTTCAGTGATTTCCACAGGAATTTCTGTTCAGTGAATTCCACAGGAATTTCTGTTCAGTGAATTCCACAGGAATTTCTGTTCAGTGAATTCCACAGGAATTTCTGTTCAGTGATTATCAGGGATTTCTGTTCAGTGAATTTCACAGGAATTTCTGTTCAGTGATTTCCACAGGAATTTCTGTTCAGTGAATTTCACAGGGATTTCTGTTCAGTGATTGTCACAGGGATTTCTGTTCAGTGATTGTCACAGGAATTTCTGTTCAGTGATTGTCACAGGAATTTCTGTTCAGTGATTTCCACAGGAATTTCTGTTCAGTGATTTCCACAGGAATTTCTGTTCAGTGATTTCCACAGGGATTTCTGTTCAGTGATTTCCACAGGGATTTCTGTTCAGTGATTGTCACAGGGATTTCTGTTCAGTGATTTCCACAGGAATTTCTGTTCAGTGAATTTCACAGGGATTTCTGTTCAGTGATTGTCACAGGAATTTCTGTTCAGTGATTGTCACAGGGATTTCTGTTCAGTGATTTCCACAGGAATTTCTGTTCAGTGATTTCCACAGGAATTTCTGTTCAGTGAATTTCCACAGGATTATTTCATGTTCAAGGGATTTCTGTTCAGTGATTTCCACAGGGATTTCTGTTCAGTGATTTCCACAGGGATTTCTGTTCAGTGATTTCCACAGGGATTTCTGTTCAGTGATTTCCACAGGGATTTCTGCCAGGCCCGTGGGAAGGGCTGCCCATTCAGGTTCTCTCCATCACTCATCACAAGGAGGGTGTGAGGAGCAGGCAGCTGCTCAGAATTCTTGATTCCCTCCCCACCCCTGGCTGGATCAGCCATCCCTGAGACATCTAATTCACCTTTAAATGGCCTTAGTAGTGCTTAATTACCTTTATTACACTTAATGAGAGTAAATGACAATGTTTGTGCCTCTCCTGGCCCATGAGCCCTGGTGGAGGTGCAGGGTGCCTCTCTCAGGTGCAGTAACAGGAGATGCTTTTGTGGTTTGCAGGTTTGTTTAATGCTTTTGATGAAAACCGAGACAATCACATAGATTTTAAAGAAATTTCCTGTGGGCTCTCAGCATGTTGCAGGGGACCCTTGGCAGAGAGACAGAAGTGTAAGTATGCAAAATTTAACTGTTAATTTGGGCAGTTTTTCAGTTTGAACAATGAGGTTTAGTTGTTTTCACCTTTTGAGATTCTTTTCCCACTGAACAAGTCTGTGAAAAGTGACTTTAAAAGTTAAAAAAAAAACAGAGGAATTTTAAATATCAAGGTTTCCTTTTATAAAGGATGATTAAACCTAATTCCATGTATTTTACAGTGGTTCCATGTAAATTATCTAACTGGGGAAAGCTACATTTCAGAAGTTATTTTTTCAGTGTTCTGCATTTTGAGGCAGAAGTGTGTATCTCAATATAGAAAGTGCAAACACTTAGCTACTCATTATCTATAATAGAAAACAAATGTCCTATTTGATTGTCTTGTGGTAAATAGCATGTTGTGGCTTTTCACTGCCCAGTCCCAGCTGGCTCCCTGCAAGGTTCCTGTGTTTTGAAACACTTTTTGTTCCCTACTTCTCCAAAACCACATTGCTGCAACTTCCAAGCTGCAATTCCCTGGAAATTTGTGGATGCACACGTGTTCCCTGCTAGGTCCCCTCAGCCAGCACAGCAAGCAGAGCATTGCAGGGGTGTGGGGTTGAGTTTGGGGCACAGCTGCTCCATTTCCTCACCTCCACACGTGCATCCCCCTTCAGAGCTGTCAGCAGTGCATCAGCTGCTCTGCAGCCTCAGGGGCTGCGAGGGATAAAGAAACAAGAGTTGTGCAACGCTTCTGACAGCAAAGTCCTTCCCTTTTCCTCAGTTTGCTTCAAGGTGTTTGACGTGGACCGAGATGGGGTCTTGTCCCGCACCGAGCTCAAGGACATGGTGGTGGCACTTTTAGAGGTCTGGAAAGACAACAGGACAGACAAGATACCTGTGAGTGGTGCTGGGGTTGGTTTCCTTGTGTTTCCTGAGCCATCCTGCCAAAGGAGCAATGTGCATCTTGTTTGGGTGGGGGTCCCTGAGGTACAGGCTCCCCTCAGCTGGGGAGGGGGAGGCGTGGCTGTCCCTTGCCTTGCAGAGATGTCACCTGTCCCAAGGCAGGGTTGGGTTAAATGTGTGTGCTGGCCTGTCCAAATCCCAAAGTTGGGTTAAATGTGTGTTCTGACCTGCCAAATCCAGGTTGTTAATGTGTGTTCTGCCAAATCCTGTCAAAATCCAAGTTGGTTAAATGTGTGTTCTGACCTTCCAAATCCCAAGTTGGGTTAAATGTGTGTGCTGGCCTGTCCAAATCCCAAAGTTGGGTTAAATGTGTGTTCAAATCCCAAAGTTGGGTTAAATGTGTGTTCAAATCCCAAGGTTTGGTTAAATGTGTGTTCTGACCTGTCCAAATCCCAAGGTTGGGTTAAATGTGTGTTCTGACCTCTCCAAATCCCAAGATTTGGTTAAATGTGTGTTCTGACCTGTCCAAATCCCAAGGTTTGGTTAAATGTGTGTTCTGGCCTGTCCAAATCCCAAGGTTGGGTTAAATGTGTGTTCTGACCTGTCCAAATCCCAAGGTTTGGTTAAATGTGTGTTCTGGCCTGTCCAAATCCCAAGGTTGGGTTAAATGTGTGTTCTGACCTGTCCAAATCCCAAGGTTTGGTTAAATGTGTGTTCTGAGCTGCCCAAAGCTCAGTGGTCTGTCTTTAATGTGTGTTCTTTTATATAAAGAAAGGTACAAAAGCACAGATTTTTTATCTGGCAGCCCTTGGTCTGAATTACTGAGAGTTTCCAGCATCTCTTACAGTTTTATTTTTATTCTGAGCACATCCTGCTGGGAGACTTTAACTCTGATTTCTAATCCTTTTGTTGAAGGAGTTGGACATGAGTTTGTCTGAAATTGTGGAAGATATTTTACATGTGCATGATAACACAAAGGTAGGAATTTGCTGTTCTTCCCTTGTCATTTTTATACCCCAGCATCTTCAGTTTATTTACAAGGAAGTGCTTTCTTTAGAGCAGAGATGTGTCAATAAAAGAATCTTTTTCAAGAAATGTCAGTTTTCCATTAAAATTTACCAGGTTGTTCTGTGAAAGAAAGGATGTGTTTGAATTTTATAAGCCATTTTAATATATGAAGCTAAACCCAAAATGCATAATCAGGTGAAATTAATTGGAAGCCTGCACTGTTTGCAAGGCTCTGCTGTGCATAACTAACACCAGTTTTAAATCTGATGCTTGACTTCTGTTCTGGGGAAACTGTTCTTTGTTTCCTGTTAAAATTGATCTTGAGGGAGAGTGCAGAAGTTTCTCTTATATTTTATGCTGTGTCAAGACACATTATCCTGCTATGGAAGCATCTGTCATGACACAGCAGAAAGTCCTGGTGGTTTATATTGTGCTTTAAATGTAGCTGGGTGTAAATCTGTAATTATCTGTAATTCTCCTCCTTGCTCTCTGGAAATAGGAGATTTGGAGATATCCACAAAAAAGATTGTTGAAGTTGCTTCCATTATTTCATCCTTTGCTTCACTAATTGGGAAGAGTGTCTGGAAACGATAAATAATTTATTAAAAACTATAAAGAATGTCTAGAAATGCTTAATTATGTGTGTGAATAGTTGTCTTGCCTGCTTGTACTCCAACAAAGTGGTGGGCAAATACTTTATTGTAATTCTTTAATTGCCAAAGCAGTGGAGATTGTGGCTTCTCTCTGCTTCATCCTTTGAGGTTTTTATTGTTTGGCTTCTTGAAAGAAAGGGCAGTTTATGAGCAAGTGTACAGCAGTCCTGAATCCACAAAGGGTTAAAAAAGAAGATTTCAGTCTTCAGGGGATTTTTTTTAGTGGCATCATCAGTGTAGTGCTGGAAAGAGCTGATGGTGCAGTAATTACATCAATTATTTAACCTCTTTTCATGTGTTAGCTTTGACCTGGGTTAACTCTGGAGAAAATGGTCTGGAAGGAGAGGCAGAGTAGCTGGCAGTGCTGTAAGATTGGCTCTGAATTGTAGTGCCAGACAGAAGCAGCCTGATCCCCTCAGTGAGCCAGGGCCCCTGTGCCAGGGCACTGCTGCCCCTCGGGGCCTGCGGGCATGAGGAGTGAAGGGATTTGTGCTGCTGGGTGAGCTCCCAGGGGCTGCTGAGCTGTGGGATCTCAGCACCTCAGGACTGAGGTGCCACCGAGAGCACCCTTGGGGGGCTCGGGAGTCCTGGAATGTTCCAGAAGTGTCTGGTGGCTGGACTTTGATCCTACACAGGAGACGACACCTGTATGAGGACAGGAGGGTTTCACCGGGGTGAATGGTGAAGGGATTGGTTAATTAGAGGGTGAGACACAGGGTTTAGGATTTCTGTACAGGGGGGTTTAGAGAAGTAAGATGGAGGAATTGGGGCGTGTCCTGTCCTTCTTCTTCTTCTCCTCCATCTTCTGTGGTGATGGTGGCACTTTGGGATTGGTCATTACTGAAAGTGCACCGGGCAATAAGGGTGAAAGGTATTGGGGAAAAATGATAAATATTGTACACGTAACAATGGGTATAAAGATAGGTGACTGCCCGGAGGGCAGCACAGTGTGCTCATGGCTGGCTGCTGAGCAGAGCTCTGTCGGGCCGAGAGAAAATCTTTTAGATAAACAATTAATAAACACAGAGACCGAAAGAAGAACTGAAGCCTCTTCTGTTCCTTTGATACGCGGCTGCCCCAAGGCCACCCCGGGCCTTTCCAGGCCCTCCAAACAGCCGAAAACCGGACACTGACCCAAACTGGCTCTTCCTCCCCTCAGAGGAGGCTGTGGGGGTGTGAGGGGTGAGGGGAGGCTCCTCACTGGGCACTGCTCACCAAACAACACAAACCTGCACTCTGAGCTCTCAGCTCTCTGGGCAGCCTGTGCTATGCTAGAACTGGAATTGATTTCTTTTACTGGATCTAATGTTATTTAAATAGTGGTACAGCCAATTTTTATCATTCCCTGGTTTTGTCCTGCCCTGAATGAGACAGGTAATGAATATTTTACCAGAACCAGGTTCATGTTTTGATGGTTTTCCCTTCCCTTTCCTTCTCCTGCCTTGCAGCTCGGACACCTCACTCTGGAGGACTACCAGATATGGAGTGTGAAGAGTGCTCTTGCCAATGAATTTTTAAATCTGCTTTTTCAGGTGTGTTTAGGGGAAATCTAAGGTTGTAATTTACAGTAATTAACTGCTGAGCTTTCTGCATGGCCACGAAGTGCAGCATCAGCATTTGTGTGCACAGGAGGGGATGTGGCTCTGCAGCTCTGGGCTGCCTTGGCAGAGGATTCTCTCTCTGATTCTCTCTTTGGTTGTTCTTGCAGTGCATGCAATGCCCAAAGCCTCATCTGTTCAACAGAACCTGGTGCACTGCTCACAAAATGAAATTTCGAGTGCATCAGCAATTATGTTTTCCATTAGACAAAGGCTGTCTTTGAAATGATTTTTGTGGCAAATCTTTGCCAAGAAAGTAACCCAGGGAATGAGAAAAAAGATCTCTAATGCTTTCCTTTTTCATTTTACAACCAGTTTCCCTTTCCATTTTCTCTTAAGGCCCTCTAAGGTGCCTCTCATTGCTTCCTTAATGAAGCAGGCCTGGAAAGCTGGGATATCCTATCACTGCTCCCTTGCAGAAGCTGAGGATTAAGTGTGTGCTGAATTGGGTTTTAATTGAGCTTGAATTGGATTTCTCTAAATCCTTGAAAGCCATATTTTAGCTCTGGCTCACTTTGTGCAGAAAATAACCCTAAAGAATATTTTCATCCACTGCAGTTTGTTCCTTACCTGTTTTCCTTTGAGGTTGATTCTTGGAATTTAAATAATAATAATAATAATCCTAATTGGCCTGTGACTACTTTATAAATTGCATTTTGAATGATACTTTCTTGAGAGCTTCAGGGTGACTGAGTGAGGGTATCCTGAGGCCACCAGCTACACCACAGCTGGAAAGAATAACACCAGAAAGTTCTTCAAATTCATTTTTTCTCTAATTACATCAAGTTTGCTGAAGTTGCAACCTTCTCCAGAAGGGCTGTCTTTATTTTTGGCCTGTCTGGCATCAAACATCCCCTCATAACTAAATATTGATGAACTAACAAATATCCCTGCAATCTTGACAAAGAATGAATGAAGATGTAATAAATCTGTCCTGATGCTGATTACACATCACCAATGTTGCACATTGCTCATTGCAAGTCTCATTTACAATGTTTTTTTTCCCTCTTGGCATAGCTGCTGTGTTTTCATTTTAGATTTTAATTTCAATTTTTTTTTTTTGATAACTTTATCACGTCAAGCACAGGGCAGAGTCTGCCATTGATTTATCTGGGCATTTATTTGAGGTGTCATGTGCCTCATCTGCAGACAGAAAAGCCAAATATTCTGAGTGGAAAGCTTGTCAACAAATGGGGTTGTTTGCAGAGGGCTTGGTTTATCTGAGGAATCTCATTTTAGCTACACAAATTTAAAAAGAAACACCAGGCCCAGCTGTGTTGTGTGTGCTGGAAAATCTGTTGCTCCCCCCTGGCTAATGGCCTTTGTTTCATCCAGAATGTGAAATGGTCGCTCTCACTGTAATATAAATTTAAATAAGACATCTTAGCAGTGATTAGAAATCTCCAGCTGAGATACAAATTGATGGCCTCAAAAGGGACATGAGGAGAAGGCTGTAAATCATGGGGGAGCAGCAAAACCATCTGGGAGCTGCCCCTGCTCCCTGGCAGCCTCCTGAGGAGCCCTTCCCTCCTCTCCCCCTGCCCAGCCCTGCTGGGAAGGGCTGAAATAGGAGCCATCTGACACTGGTTTGTACTGGGAATGAAACCCCACCTGCTGCCCAGGAGATGGGGCCTTTCCTTCAGTTCAAAACTGAATTAAAATAGAGAGAGAAAATGAGCCCCAGACGTCCCGAGCATGGCCTGCACTTTGCAGAGCTTCTGGCTGGGGTTTGGCTTGGTTGCTCTGCTCTGAAGTTCTCCCTCAGCCTCTCCAGTGCTTGTTTGCCTTTCAATCCCATCTAGAACCACTGATTCCCACTTTCTTCCTTTTCAATTCCTTTTTAACTTTGAGTTCATTCTCTTCCAACCCCTTGCACTGTCCAGTTCCTCATTCCCCATCCCCAGCACACCCTGATTTGTGTGTCAGATCCACTGCAGCCCTGGGATCTGGCACAGCCTGAAATGATGAGAACTTTTGCTTTTCTCTTCACCTCAGCATTGCTCTTGGGGCATTTCACATTCTTGGTGCCTTTCTCTTAACAGTGGGAACAAGGTGGGCAGCTCACAGCTCAAAAGACTTTTTTATCAGTGATTTATTCAATTTTAAGTAAAATTAAATCTTGCTCCATTATAAAATGATGAAAAAGTCTCATCTGAGTTATTTGCTTTTATTTCCATGATAATAAGAATTTCACTTTTTCCAGGTGTGTCACATCGTTCTGGGCCTGCGACCTGCCACCCCAGAGGAGGAAGGACAGATTATTAGGTGTGTGCTTTGCTCAGAGACTTAAATGCCTTTCAAATCCACCTTTGAGTATTTTCAAAAGATCTGGAAATTCCCTGTTTGAGCTAAAAATTCCCATTCTCTCTGTGCAGAGGCTGGTTGGAAAGAGAGAGCAGGTATGGCCTCCAGCCAGGGCACAACTGGTTTCTCATTGCCATGCCCTGGTGGCACCAGTGGAAAGAATATGTCAAATATGTAAGTAAAATAATAATAATAATAATAATCTGTACTGAAGAAGTGATTTCTTGTCTTTCTGAATGTGTTGATGGAAAAAACAGTGTGGAGGAAATGTCTGCTGAAGCAATAATGCTCAGAACTGAGCATCTCCTGTCTCTTGGTGGAAAATAATTGTTCTGCTGAATCACTGTTATGTGGGGAGCTCTGCACTGTAATTTCATTAAATCCTCATCTCTTTCATCATTCCTGCATCTTGAGATTATTTTTGAGTAAAAACCATGCTCACAGGAGCATTTATTTCACATTTTCTGATCCATTTGATAATGAAGCTGCCCACTTTGGGTTTGACTTGGCTTGGGCCACAAATCCACTCTGAATTTTCTGGACAAAGGAGGAAATTGCTATAATTAGCTTAAGAGGCAATGACAAAAAATAGCCTAATACCCAATGAAAGGAGTCCTACTAAAACTTTTTAGATACAGGGTGCTCTTTAATAACCTTTAATTAAAATATTTAAGCTAAAGCACCACTGAATTGTACAAAATAGAGAATATTTAATAAAATGTAATTGGAGATAAATATTATTTGCAGGCTAAACAAGTGAAATAAACCTCTCAAAAGAGTTTTTATGCCCTCATAAGTAATCATAGAAGCACTTGATTTGTTTTATAAAAACAAATAGCTGTAAGTACTCAGAAAACTGCAATGTGTGCATTAACTACCCTTGTAAAGGCTGTTATACTTTGTGCACAATGAATTGGCCAAATGAGGGCTGGGATGCCAGAAATGCCAGGTATTTGATCCTTAGCCTGGTGTGAGTGCTCAGATGTGCTCAGGATTTTCTCCCTAATCCTTTGCATAATGGCAAAGGCCATTACTCACTGCACTTCTCAAAAACCACCAGAATTTCTGTGAAATGCTGCAGGTTTGAAGGGAAAAAAGTGGTTTTTGTTGTTGTCCTTGCTGTTCTCATGTAACCACATGAACTTCAAGTGTTCAAATAATTACAGTCTGTAATTACAGCTGTTTAAAACCAGGTATATCTTTATGTATCTATCTATTATTCCAAATAATTTTGGAATTTTGACTCTGTGCAGGATGGTTTGTTTGATTGTTTTAACAATTTTGGGAGTTGTTTTCTGCTGATTTTTTTTTTATTTGTACATGTAGAAAACATTTTTCCATCAGCAAATCTTGTCATGTGCAGAAGCAGTCACAGAACTGTGAATTTTAGGCGGCTGCTTTGACTGACACATCTTTGATCTTGGCTCTTAATTAACTTTTGTGCTTTTTCCCACCTCTAGGATGCAAACCCAGTTGTGATAGAGCCTTCATCTGTCTTGAGTGGAGGTAAGAATCCCCTGGTAGCTGCTGCAGCCAATACCCCAGAGCAGGGAGAAGACAAAATGGGAGGTCTTAATGACTTCAGTGCTCCAGAAGAAAAGTTTTCAGATAATATTTCCACTGCCTCAGAAGCCTCAGAGTCCACCAGCAGCAGTAAGCATCTTATTTCCTTGGAGGTTTAATGTAGAACAGCTTTTGGGAAAACTGCACACTGCATGGACCCCTCCAGGAGAGACATAGCACAGCTTGCATTGCAGGGGGTTTAGGATTTTTTTAGCATTTTTTTAGGACTTTTAAGGATTTTTTAAGGATTTTTTCATTTGTGGTGGCTAAACACAAAGTCTTGTTCAACAGCAGTTCATCTGTTATGCTGGGATTCATTTCCAGAATTATTTTCAAGGTATTTTTTTGTCCTATGGTTTATTTTCTCAGTGGATTTTTCCCCCCACTTTCACACTAAGTTGTATAAAGCTGGTTGATCCTATACTCTGCAAAAAGGGAAGAAACAGCAAAAAACCATGAGGAAAAGCACAGTTGTACTTTTACAGGGCATGTGATTTAAATGTGAATGAGTTTGTGCAGATCCTAAGAGCCATCTTTGTGAAAGAAGAGATTTTAGTCCTGATTTTCAAGGAGGTCTTGTGAGAATTGGAAATTTTTTTCTTGTAAGGTTGCATCTGACATTTTAAAATCATCACTTCAGTTGAAATTAGCTAAATTACTGTGATTTTTTGGGTATAGGGGTTGGGGAAAACAAAGGGTACAGAGACAACGGATCTTTCTTTTTATTTTTATTGAAATTTCCATTTAGTTCTGCATGACCAAAGCAGCTTCTATAAGAATCATTTGCCTTTTCAAGGAAAAACAAACCAAGGCATTATTGGATTTATCTTCAGTTCTGTATGTGAGTTTTTTTAGGAGTTTGATATCCAAACAACCAGATAACAAAACTCTCACCACATTTGCTCGTGCAAAAAGCTGTGTTTGTGTAATCATGATGTAAAATATATAAAATATAATATAAAATCATAAATCCCTTTCTGAGAGACAGCAGATTTATCCCTCTGGAGGTGGAAGAGCTGCATGTTTCACTGCAGGAGGAAGGGCAGCAAACTTGGTATTTTTTAAAACAAGGATACAAGAGTGTAACTCATTCCTTTGTTGTTTATGGGATCACAAGTGAATTATTTCTAATTATTTCTGTTTCTTCTCCTGCTTTGTGCTCAGATGCTCTGTACCCTGGCAGCCCAGGCTCTGAGGTGAGCTTTGCAAGGCAGCACAACACTTCAGACAATAACAACCAGTGTTTCCTGGGCTCCAATGGGAATGCTCTGCTGCAGCTGAACCCCCAGAAACCAGGAGCTATTGATAACCAGCCCCTGGTGACCCAGGAGCCAGTCAAGGTAAAGGCACCCAAGGCATGGCAATGGAGGAAAAGCACATTTTAGCTCTCTTTTATCACAGCTTTTTTATGTTGGGTTTTTTCAGCTTAATTCTGGATCAATGCTGCTCTGTCCCACATCAAAACTGAGGTTTCTTACTCTTATTTAAGAGGGAAGAATTGTGTTCTGCTTCTACAGCTACTCTTGTGTTTTGTGAGAAAAGAAACATTCAAAACATTCTTACAATTGGGAAGGTATTTATGAAAAGGTAGCTTGCAGCATTAAATGTAAAATACGTGGATAATCAAACACTTCAGCATTTCCATCTAAATATGAATTTGCTGCTGCTGTATAACAAGACAGTAAAACAAAGCTGCCAGTTTGTGCAGGGTGGGTGCAAACAGAACATGAAGCACAGCAGCAGCATCAGTGCTGGGCAGAGCTGGGACTGCTCTGTCCAGAGTTGTTGGAGTAGGTGACACAAGAGCAGAAGACATGAATTTTATACTGCACAAGCTTTTAGAGAACCAGTAAACAATGAGACTTGAACGTTAATTACTGTTACATTTAACCACCATCTCTCAGTGTGAAAAGCAGCTGCTAATTGTTACTTAGAAGCCTTTTAATAATTAAAGAGTGTTCAGTGTTCATGAACTAAAATCACTGTGGCCATGTACTCATTTCTTCCCTTGAGATGTGACAAAAACCCTTTTTTTTTTTAAAAGGCTGCATCATTAACCATGGAGGGTGGAAGGTTGAAGAGATCCCCACAGCTGGTGGAAGGAAAGGATTATGTCATGGTGCCAGAGCCAGTGTGGAGAGCACTTTACCACTGGTATGGGGCAAACCTGTCCTTGCCCAGGCCGGTGAGTTGGGATTTTTGACACTTTTTAATTTGATTTGTCCGGAGGAAACCTCCTACAATCATCTCCCACTTCATCCAGTGTCTGGCAGAGCAAACTGGGGAAAAGCAGCCTCCAGGCTGGTCCTGGATGGAAAGTTGTGCTGTTTAGGAGGAGTTTTAGCTTGCAGCACAATCCCAGAGCTCAGGCAGCAGGGCTTGCTGAAGCACACAAAACTAAACCTGAGCTCAGGTTAAAGGCTTGGCATCAAAACTCCCATCTTTAAGGCTGAGATCCAGTTAAAAAGCTATAAAATGGAAAGTGGGACACCTGCAGCTCTGAAAACCTGTTCTTCTCTCTGACAATTTCATCAACTGGGGGGAAAGCAACAATTGCTGCTTCAGGTTCAGCATCACAAACACAACGTGCAGGGTTTGGGGAAGAGCTCAAAAGCAGCTGGCAATGGGTGAGGCCAGGACTCTCCTGTGTCAGAATGGCTGCTCAAGAACACCTGGGAGCTGGAGCTGCAGGAGTCTGCTCTCTTGGAAATGTTGGAAACTTTTTCTTCAATTTCTCTTGAGCGTATTTATTCCACAGATTGGTTGTTTTGTTCTGTGTCAGGTAGTCCCTTGTAGGAGATGCACTTAAAAAATGGATATGAAGGGTTTTTGTGCTGGTAGCAATAGGTTTTTGGTGGTTGATGTCACAAACATTCAGTGTCACAGATGGGAGAGGATTATCTCTATATTTTTGACAATTTGGTCTGTTGGCTCTAGTGCCGACAATTATTTTAGAGGGAAAAATCACTGGCTTCTTGCCTCCTCCCACACATTCTCCATGGAAACAAACACCTTTCATGATCCAGAAAAGGCCACATCACTTTATACACAAAGCAATGTGCTTTTTTTCCCCTCAGAAAATGTCATCACCATTGTTTTTGTTGTAGCTGAAGTTGAATACTGTGGCACTTGAGTGTGGTACCTTCCTTCTCACAGCTTGAGCCGCTTTCTTCTGCTTCACGTGGTCACACAAAGACTGAACATTCCTTCCATTTCTGATTGTATATTTGGACAGATCTAAGTGGCAAAATCTTTGTAGAAATGGTGGCTGAAAAGCTGCAAAATCTGTTTTGGGGTAATTTCAGCTTTTCCTGTAAAGACAGCAAAATGTAACAAAAGGAGGTTGCAGCCTGTTTGTACAATATGAAGGCTTTAAGTCAATCCTGTGATTCACAAAGTTCAAACCAAATGTGTTATCCTGCATTTGTCAGTTCTTTCAACAGCTGTGAAACTTTATGTGCAAGTATTATACACTGAGTGGAATTAATGAGGTTCATTGTGGATTCACATATATTGCAGGAGTTATAAGAATATTCTTTCCATGGTGTGGTGCAGAGAGTGATGCTGCACTAAATAAGGTGTTTGCTTTTGACAACCTGCAGCTAATAAGCTCCAAAAAGTGCTTAGGAATCAGGAAATTGTCATTCCTGGGGATATTTGCCTAAAACCCCACGAGAAGTTCGGATTTTTTGTCTCCTCATTAAAGAGTTTGGCTTTTTAATAATTTAACCACTTTTAATGAACGAATCACTGCTGTTCCTATCGCTATTCCCTCCACACTTGCAAGGTGAGTCTCTGCAATGTTCCTGCCATGTTCTGCAGGTGATCAAGAACAGCAAGACCAACGTGCCAGAGCTGGAGCTGTTCCCCCGGTACCTGCTGTTCCTGCGGCAGCAGCCGGCCACGCGCACCCAGCAGTCCAACGTCTGGGTCAATATGGGTATGATGAGCCTCAGAATGTTCCCTCAGCATTTGCCCAGAGGTAACTTAAGAATGCAGCAAGAACCACCATCCCCTGTGCAGTTTCTAGGCCAGCCCAGGCTGGGGGAGCTTCCTGTGCTGTGCTTGTGCTCCAGCTCGATCGCCCGGCGGCACCATCGGCCCTCGGAGCTTCCAGGGCTGCCCTCGAGGGAAAAGCTCCAGGGCTTTCCCTGCCCTCTCCTTGGGGAAAAGGCTCCAGGGCTTTCCCTGCCCTCGAGGGAAAAGGCTCCAGGGCTTTCCCTGCCCTGCCTTGAGGGAAAAGCTCCAGGGCTTTCCCTGCCCTCGAGGGAAAAGCTCCAGGGCTTTCCCTGCCCTCTCCTTGGGGAAAAGGCTCCAGGGCTTTCCCTGCCCTCTCCTCGAGGGAAAAGCTCCAGGGCTTTCCCTGCCCTCTCCTTGGGGAAAAGGCTCCAGGGCTTTCCCTGCCCTCTCCTTGGGGAAAAGGCTCCAGGGCTTTCCCTGCCCTCTCCTCAAGGGAAAAGCTCCAGGGCTTTCCCTGCCCTCTCCTCGAGGGAAAAGGCTCCAGGGCTTTCCCTGCCCTGCCTTGAGGGAAAAGGCTCCAGGGCTTTCCCTGCCCTCGAGGGAAAAGGCTCCAGGGCTTTCCCTGCCCTCGAGGGAAAAGCTCCAGGGCTTTCCCTGCCCTCTCCTCGAGGGAAAAGGCTCCAGGGCTTTCCCTGCCCTGCCTCGAGGGAAAAGGCTCCAGGGCTTTCCCTGCCCTCTCCTTGGGGGAAAAGGCTCCAGGGCTTTCCCTGCCCTCTCCTTGGGGAAAAGCTCCAGGGCTTTCCCTGCCCTCGAGGGAAAAGCTCCAGGGCTTTCCCTGCCCTCTCCTTGGGGGAAAAGGCTCCAGGGCTTTCCCTGTTCTCTCCTCAGGGGAAAAGGCTCCAGGGCTTTCCTGCTCTCTCCTTGAGGGAAAAGGCTCCAGGGCTTTCTCTGCCCTCTCCAGGGCTTTCCCTGCCCTCTCCTTGAGGGAAAAGCTCCAGGGCTTTCCCTGCCCTCTCCTTGGGGGAAAAGCTCCAGGGCTTTCCCTGCCCTCTCCTTGAGGGAAAAGCTCCAGGGCTTTCCCTGCCCTTGAGGGAAAAGCTCCAGGGCTTTCCCTGCCCTGTCCTCGAGGGAAAAGCTCCAGGGATTTCCCTGCCCTAGAGGGAAAAGGCTCCAGGGCTTTCCCTGCCTCTCCTTGGGGGAAAAGGCTCCAGGGCTTTCCCTGCCCTCTCCTCAAGGGAAAAGCTCCAGGGCTTTCCCTGCCCTCGCCTCAAGGGAAAAGGCTCCAGGGCTTTCCCTGCCCTCGAGGGAAAAGCTCCAGGGCTTTCCCTGTTCTCTCCTTGGGGAAAGGCTCCAGGGCTTTCCCTGCCCTCTCCTCAAGGGAAAAGGCCCCAGGGAGCATCCAGGGCTCCCCTGTCCTCTTCTCAAGGGAAAAGGTTCCAGGGAGTATTTGCAGGGAAATCTGTTGATTCCCATGTTTATGGATGAGTTGAAGGTGAGAAATGAGCACTGCAGAAGCTGAACTGATCAGGAGAGCCAGAGCTGGGCATTCCCATTTTGGGAGTGATTGCTGTAGCCATGCAATAGGTGCCTCTGTGCCTCTCTGATAGTGAAGTGGCACAATAAATTCAATTAATGCTCAGACAACTCCTTCTGAGTTACTTGGGCAGCTGGGCTTTGATGCCCAAAATTATTTAATGCTCTTTAGAGAGCGATGAAATGAATGGAATATGAAGGCTTTTGTTTGGTGTAGTTCAAAAAGACAATTAAATACAAAGCCTAAACACCCAGCTAAAATCTATTTGTCATAATTGTGCTGGTAATGCTCACCAAAAGATTGTACAAGGGTAATCTTAGGTTGTGGCTTCACATTTCAGCTGAGGTGTTGCAGGAATTGTCTCCAGTCCCCAGTTTGCCTCACACAGAGGCTGGAAGGAATCCCTGCACTCACATTTGGACATCCACAGTAAAGTGTCCAAAAATGGGCTCACCTGACTGCTGAAAACTCAACAGATCCTTCAGCCTTGCCAGAGTCAGGGTGTGGGTAGAACCTGGTGCAGATTCTCAGGTTTTCATTGCTTTGGGAGGGTCTCAGCCCTGCCTGTGCCATCGAGCTGTGCTGCACAAACTGCTCTGCCCAAACTCAGCTTTCCTGCCTGACCTAATCCAATGGAAACTGCTTTGTTTGGACATCCTAAAATGCCCAAATTCCAATGAACAGAATCTTCTCATGTGCCAAATTTGATCTTGATTTGGAATTACTTTGCACTGCACTAATTTGATTTGTCCAATCTGTTATTAATCTTGTGGAGTTCTCAAATGTGCTTTCTTGCTGTAATCTTACAACTAATCCTCTGATCCCTAATCTCAGAAAATGTTGTTTTCTTTTAAAAAACTGTGTACTTTGCTTGGTACACTGAAGCCAGATTGATGCTTTGCTGATTTATAAGGTATCATTTACTCTCTTGTCAAATTGCATGTGATAATGTAATACTGCACCTTTTCATGCTGTACTTTTTATTTTATTGTAATCTTTTAACAGTGAAAATAGAATTGTGTCACTCCTCGGGCTATTTAAGTATTGCAGTTGCCCAGTTTGGTTTGGGCTGGATAAAAATGTTTGTCATGTTTGTAAGGAATGGGGAACTTCTGAGTTTTAAACAAAAAAAGCTCAACAGAAATTCCCCTCTTTAAAGTTGGTCTCATCTCTAGTGCAAATCTTTTATTTAAAGATGAGCTCCCATTAGAAAGAGCAACAATCTTGACCAATTAATTTGTTGTTGCAAACGTGAGCTTGTTGAGAAATTTTGGTGGAAATCCCAGGTGTTTTCACAGAATGTTTTGAGGAATTGAGTTTTTAAGAAATTTAGTTATTACGAGTATTTCTGTTTTGAGCTGCCAGGCTGATTTCATGTGCACAGAAGTGCTGAAGCAAAGTCATGCTACTCCCAAAAATAGCCAAACTGATTTTTGTGCCTTATATTTTACTTATAGCATTCTCTCAAAAAGGAAAACCCTAATTAAATTTTGAAATCCTTTATTTTGAAAATTCCCTTTGCCTCTCCTACTGTGTCTTTGAGAGACAAAAAGAATTGTGGGAACTTGTAAAACACCATTGAATTTTGAAATTTCGTATGAGAATCTCAGATAAGCAATTTTCTAATTAGGTTCTAATAAGAAGGGAGGTATTTTACCTGCTTTGTGACAGCAAATTCGTTGTCCCAAAGGGTCAGTAACAACTACTCTTACACCTAACTGCTGAACACTACAGGTGTAGAACACTTTTTGCAGAGTGTATTCAGGGTACAGCTGTTGGTGTGACCTGTGGGTAAATGCAGCTGTGTTTGAGATGTTTCCCTGCTGTCCCACTGTGAATGCAGGCAATGTCCCCTCCCCAAATGCCCCTCTGAAGAGGGTGCTGGCTTACACCGGCTGCTTCAGCCGCATGCAGACCATCAAGGAGATCCACGAGTACCTGTCGCAGCGGCTGCGCATCAAGGAGGAGGACATGCGCCTCTGGCTCTACAACAGCGAGGTAACCCTGCTCCTCTGCCTGCCCTCGGCCTTTCTTCTCTATTTTATGTGCTCTTATTCCTCTCCAGAATCTGCTAACTGCACATGCACAAGGAAATGAGGGCGGCCATAAAAATCCTTTGCGGTTAAAGGCTCTTGGTGTTTGTTTATCAGAGGGTTTTGTGATTTAATTCCCAATGGAGGGGAGAGGATCCTCAGAGTGTAGAGGATCCTTTCAGTACATGGAGAGGATCCTCAGAGTGTAGAGGATCCTTTCAGTAGATGGAGAGGATCCTCAGAGTGTAGAGGATCCTTTCAGTAGATGTAGGGGATCCTCAGAGTGTAGAGGATCCTTTAAGTACATGGAGAGGATCCTCAGAGTGTAGAGGATCCTTTAAGTAGATGTAGGGGATCCTCAGAGTGTAGAGGATCCTTTAAGTAGATGTAGGGGATCCTCAGAGTGTAGAGGATCTTTTCAGTACATGTAGAGGATCCTTTAAGTACATGCAGAGGATCTTTTCAGTGATGTAGGGGATCCTTGGTTCATGTAGAGTATCCTCAGAGTGTAGAGGATTCTCAGTACATGGAAAGGATCCTCAGAGTGTAGAGGATCCTTTCAGTACATGGAAAGGATCCTCAGAGTGTAGAGGATCCTTTCAGTACATGGAGAGCATCCTCAGAGTGTAGAGGATCCTTTCAGTACATGTAGAGGATCTTTTCAGTGATGTAGGAGATCCTTGGTTCATGTAGAGGATCCTCAGAGTGTACAGGATCCTTTCAGGGCCTGCAGAGGATCCTCAGTTCATGCAGAGGATTCTCAGAGTGTAGAGGATCCTTTAAGTAGATGTAGGGGATCCTCAGAGTGTAGAGGATCTTTTCAGTACATGTAGAGAAGCCTCAGTACATGTAGAGGATCCTTTCAGTACATGCAGAGGATCTTTTAAATGATGTAGGAGATCCTTGGTTCACGTAGGGGATCCTCAGAGTGTACAGCACCCTTTCAGGACCTGTAGAGTATCCTCAGAGTGTAGAGGATCCTTTCAGGACCTGTAGAGGATCCTCAGAGTGTAGAGGATCCTTTCAGTACATGTAGAGAAGCCTCAGTACATGTAGAGGATCCTTTCAGTACATGCAGAGGATCTTTTCAATGATGCAGGAGATCCTTGGTTCATGTAGGGGATCCTGAGAGTGTACAGGATCCTTTCAGGACTGCAGTGATCTGAGAGTGTACAGCACCTTTCAGGACCTGCAGAGGATCCTGAGAGTGTACAGCACCCTTTCAGGACCTGAGAGGATTTCAGTGTACAGATCCTTCAGGCCTGCAGAGGATCCTCAGAGTGTACAGCATCCTTTCAGGACCTGCAGAGGATCCTGAGAGTGTACAGGATCCTTTCAGGACCTGCAGAGGATCCTCAGAGTGTACAGGATCCTTTCAGGACCTGCAGAGGATCCTCAGAGTGTACAGCACCCTTTCAGGACCTGCAGAGGATCCTCAGTTCATGCAGAGGATCCTCAGTTCATGTACAACTCTAATTCTATGATGTGTTTTCTCCTCCTGCAGAACTATCTCACTTTGCTGGATGATGAAGATCACAGACTGGAATACCTTAAAATCCAAGATGAGCAGCATTTAGTAATAGAAGGTATAAAAAGGATAATGTACTATTCTAAAAATAGAGGTTTGCAGAGGGAACCTGTGGGGAGGTGGTGGTAAAGCTAATTTAGGAAAGTTTGAATGTGTTTTGGCCCTATTTTGAAATACATTTGGATCTTTTGTTGGTTTGCAACAACATAAAATAATAATGGTGGCTCATGAACTGATTTGTTCAGAGCTGGTGGATCTTTATTGAGAATAAGAATAAGCACTGAAAAATTTGCTATTCAAGAGCAAAAGCAATCCCAAGGCTGCTTCCTAAAGATGTGACTGGTGTGGTTGGAGGGATGCCAGTGTTAGAATGAGTTCCAATAATGATTAGAAACATTGAAATGAAAACTAGCAAAAATAATAGCTAGAAGTAAGCACATTTCTAATCCCAAATATTAGAAAATTTTAATTAAACCTCTTCAGCTGTGTAAGCTCTCTGGAGTAAGTAACAATTTTTAAAAGCCCCTTTTCATGTCCTTTTCTAGTTCGAAACAAAGACATGAGCTGGCCAGAAGAGATGTCTTTTATAGCAAACAGCAGCAAGATAGACAGACACAAAGGTGAGTCTCTCACAGAGTCACTGGATGATGATGAGAAGAAAAATCCCATAAAACAGCTGAAATGTTGAAACAATCCTTTTAAACACAAGTCCTGTTAACACTGAGTGAAGTCTTGGCCTTTGCATGAACTTAAGTGCTGGAAACGTGGGAGGGTGGGATTTTTTGTTTATTCCCTTGGATTTTGTAAAAGCAAGGAATAATTAAGACTTTAACAAACAAATCCAGAATTTTCAGTACCATAATTACCTGTAAATATTCTGTGTGGGTTGCACTGCTGTCTGTGGTGGATCAGATCAACAAAATACTCAATTTCTGGGAGGCAGAGTTGAGAGAGCAGATATTTTAAACATCTGCTGCATCCATGGAGTGTCATAACTGGGAGCAGGTTCCATTGAACTGCTTACTGTGAGAAGATGCTGCTACAACATTGTGAATTTTCTCATCAGCCCAACTGCTAAAATGATGATTTTTTTTGCTCAGTTCCTACTGAGAAGGGAGCTACAGGCCTGAGCAACCTGGGGAACACGTGTTTCATGAACTCCAGCATCCAGTGTGTCAGCAACACACAGCCCCTGACCCGGTACTTCATCTCAGGGAGGCATCTCTACGAGCTGAACAGGTAATCCTGGGCCAGAGCAGTGGAGTTTGGTGCTGAGCATTTATTCAGGGCTGTCTGCTTCTGCAGGCTGCAATTCAGGGGGAAGGAGTTGTGGGATCTCAGCACCTCAGGACTGAGGTGCCGAGCCACCGAGAGCACCCTTGGGGGGCTCGGGAGTCCTGGAATGTTCCAGAAGTGTCTGGTGGCTGGACTTTGATCCTACACAGGAGACGACACCTGTATGAGGACAGGAGGGTTTCACCGGGGTGAATGGTGAAGGGATTGGTTAATTAGAGAGTGAAACACAGGGTTTAGGATTTCTGTACAGGGGGGTTTAGAGAAGTAAGATGGAGGAATTGGGGCGTGTCCTGTCCTTCTTCTTCTTCTCCTCCATCTTCTGTGGTGATGGTGGCACTTTGGATTGGTCATTACTAAAAGTGCACCGGGCAATAAGAATAAAAGGTATTGGGGAAAAATGATAAATATTGTACACGCAACTTTGGGTATAAAGATAGGTGACTGCCTGGAGGGGAGTGTGCTCATGGCTGGCTGCTGAGCAGAGCTCTGTCGGGCCGAGAGAAAATCTTTTAGATGAACAATTAATAAACACAGAGACCGAAAGAAGAACTGAAGCCTCTTCTCGTCCTTTGATACGCGGCTGCCCCAAGGCCACCCCGGGCCTTTCCAGGCCCTCCAAACAGCCGAAAACCGGACAAGGAGTGATTTAAATTCAGTGTTAGCAGCTCTGCAGCAGATACTGCTTCAGAGACATGGAAACACAACCTCCTGTTGCTTGAAGCTTTTCTGCTTCCTTCAGCTCCATTCTTGAGCTGTGCTTACATTTGAGTCTGGTATTAATTCCTTTGTGATTTCCAGGACAAATCCCATAGGAATGAAAGGACACATGGCCAAGTGCTATGGGGATTTGGTGCAGGAGCTGTGGAGTGGCACCCAGAAGAACATAGCCCCCTTAAAGCTGAGGGTGAGTTATTCTGGGGTGGAAAACAAGGATTGCATGGAAAAGCAGAAATTCAGTGCACTTTTTCCTGTATTGTAGCAGTTTGGACACTCAGAGTTTTCCCTGGAAGGAGCCAGTGTTCATCAGACCTGGTGGAATTTGTGGTTATAAAGGAGTTATGTGGTATGACACAAGTTGTGCCATAACAAGTGGCTTTTGTAGCCCTTTTTAGCTACAAAAAAAGGTTCATTTTTACCTGTAAATGAGCTTTTGCTCTGAAAGCAAAGGGGCTCCCTTCAGCTCTTGCCAATTGAATTTGTGTTCATTGACATATCTCATCTACAATATATTGATTTATTTTTTACTTTTTTTACATGATATTAAATAAATTTCTGCTTGTTTTTTTTTTTTTTTAATAGTGGACAATAGCAAAATATGCTCCAAGGTTTAATGGCTTTCAACAGCAAGACTCCCAGGAGCTTCTGGCTTTTCTCCTGGATGGGCTCCATGAGGACTTGAACAGAGTTCATGATAAGCCATATGTGGAGCTGAAGGACAGCGATGGGCGGCCAGACTGGGAGGTGGCAGCAGAGGTGGGGCTTCAAATCTTTGCCTTTGGGGCTTTTTGGGTGTTTTTTCTTCTCCTCACAGTACTAAGCTGAGAAATTGTCCATGAGGCTGCCTTTGGGACTCTAGCACCTTTTGGATCTTGTCAGAGCTGTGATTTACAGAGATAATTTCACCTTTGAGCTGAAAATTCATTTCAATTGTTGTAATAAAATTATGAAGATGATACAACAATTTTAATAACTCAAAATTAGGGAGTATCAAAATATTTCAAGATGCCTGATGATCTCCTCAGAAATTTTAAATTGTGGCATACCTTGATTATTGTGTTGAGAACTTTACTTGTTCTGTAACTAAATTTATTAGAAATTAGGAAGTAACTTTTGTGGAAATACTTTGACTCCCATAGGCCAATGAAACTTTGGAAACCAATGAAGTGGTGTCCAGTTTCTAACTTGGTATTCTGTTTTTTTGTGCTTCATTTCAGGCCTGGGAAAACCATCTGAGAAGAAACAGATCCATTGTTGTAGATTTATTTCACGGGCAGCTGAAGTCACAAGTGAAATGTAAAACTTGTGGGCATATTAGTGTTAGGTTTGACCCTTTTAATTTTTTATCCTTGCCTTTGCCAATGGACAGCTACATGCACCTAGAAATTACAGGTGAGTGCTGTAAATGTGCCATTCCTCAGATAAAATCTGTAAAAGTGGAACAGCTATAAAACATCAAATTTTGTTTGTGTTACTACTTATTTACAATAATACAGTAATTTTAATATAAAAATGCAAGAATTTTCATTGAAACACAGCTAAAACAAGATAAAACCTTTAGAAACAGAAAAGGATGGCCCATTTTTAGTCTTGATTGAAGGACTTAATAGAAAATCTTTTTAAAATTGAAATTTTGAGAACTTCCCTCTCTTGTGGAGGTTGTCCTAAATCTGTCCAGAGGAAAAACAGGGGCTGGGGGTAAAACACAATATGGGTCATGAACTGTGCTCTGAGGGAGCTGTGGATTGCTGGAAAAGGGGCAAAAGGAAAGATGGTAAAAAAGTGAAACAAATTTTGAAACCATTTTTTACTGCCTGTGCAGCAAGAGACTTTCTGACATTGTGACATTGCCTGCAGACCTTAAAAATTGACTGAGAAAATGAAATAAATCATCTGTTCAAGTTGGGAAAAGATATTTTCCAATAAGTGGGGAGCTGTAATGTATTATTGTCATTAAAACCTGCCTGGGCTGCTGACCAGGGTGTTTCTTTTCCCCTTTGAAGTCATTAAATTAGATGGTACCACTCCTGTTCGATATGGGCTGAGACTGAACATGGATGAGAAGTACACAGGCTTGAAAAAGCAGCTGAGTGAACTCTGTGGCCTCAAACCAGAGCAGATTCTGCTTGCAGAGGTGCACAGCTCCAATATAAAGGTAAAAAGAAAAAAAGGTTAATTATTGCTGCAACATGCTCTGGGTGGTTTTTTTTTTTTTTCCTTCTTTGTTATTTTTAACATTTAAACTTTGCTTACAAGAGCTGTGAAATAATTTAACAAAAGTATGGTAAAAAAAAAACAGCTTAGTTATCTCTCTAGATGAACTTTTATTTAATTCTTAAACAGTAATTTGGCTTGCTGTAAATAGATTAAAATTGATTGCTGATGATATTTTTAGGGGAAAAAATGATCTTGAGGTGATAAATCTCAAGTTAAGGTGCTGTGATGAGACAAAGACATCAGGACCATAAGTAATGACTGGCTTACAGTGTGTGGGGATATTTCCAGGGGGATTTTTTTGCTGTAGAATTAAAGTGCTTGAAATGAGGGGCTCTGGGTGTGATTAGAGAGCACTGACAGCTCCTGCAGAGGGCCTGGGCTCCTTGACCCTCCTGGGAAGGTGTGAGGAGGCAGATGGCAGGGAGGGAGGAGCTGATAAACGCAGCTCGCAGAAGAACAGAACACATTCTGGTCCCAGATGAAGGTGTCCAGGTGCCTGAGCAGCTTTCCCTCTCTCCTGAAGAACTTCCCCCAGGACAACCAGAAGGTCCGTCTGTCCGTCAGCGGCTTCCTGTGTGCGTTTGAGATCCCCATCCCAGGCTCCCCCACCTCAGCATCCAGCCCTGTGCAGACAGGTGAGCCCAAACTCTGCTTTTCCTCTCCTTGGAGCTGCCCTCTGTGGAGAAGCTCAGCACCAAAGTTTCTCATTAAGCGAGGATTACAGAAATGTGCGGGTTGTGCTCGGTGTCCACGCGGGATGGGAGGGGTAAAACCCTGCTCAGCTGTGGCTGCTGTGAGAATTGATAATTGATAATTGATTTGTCTGCCTGCAGAGACCTCCACTGGGCCCTCAGCCAACGGAGCCCCCACCATCCTGATGAACGGGGACATCCCCAAGCCAAGCCTGATTCCCAACGGGATGCCAAACACTGTGGTGCCATGTGGGACAGAGCGCAGCTGGACCCTCAATGGCCACGTGCCCTCGCTGTGTGACAGCCCCTGCACAGGCTACATCATTGCAGTGCACAGGAAAATGGTCAGTGCCCCTGCACACTTGGCAAGACATTTGAAAAAAGCAGATTTTTTTTCATGTCCGCACAACAATTACACACATTTATGTGTGATGTGATCAGATAACCTCATCATCATGTCATAAAATAGAAACACTTTTCAATACAGTATTTAATATTGGAATTAAGAGTACTTTTAATACATTTGTTGATTAATTTTAATTGCCAAGGTCTGAAATAAGTCACAAGGCCAGCAATCCAGGTGATTATTGCAGTGTCAGTTAATGTACTTTACACCTGACTCCTCCTTTTGCTCCCACAGATGAGGACAGAGCTGTATTTTCTCTCATCTCAGAAGAACAGGCCCAGTCTCTTTGGGATGCCCCTGATTGTTCCCTGCACAGTTCACACCCGGAAAAGGGACCTCTATGATGCTGTGTGGATCCAGGTTTCCAGGCTGGCCAGCCCCCTCCCTCCTCAGGAAGCCAGTAACCATGCACAGGACTGGTGAGTTGGGCACCTCAGCCTTGCAGCTGAGTTACACTGCAGTGCCTCACACTTGCTTGCAAGATTGAAAATTGTGTTCGTTTGGTTTCTCACAATAATGGCAGTAATTAAATTCTTTTTAGTACAGTTAAATGTAGCTGCACTTAAAAGTTGGCTGTGTTCTTATCCAGTGATTGATAATTATTTATATCTGATGAATTTAAGCCATGGAAAGGCAGCTTTTAATAGTAAATTGTAACCAAAATTATCATTTTGAGGGTTTTCTTTAAGTAATCATAACAAGGCCAGTGCAGGGAGGTAATTGCAGTGAGTGCTGCTGTTTGATGTTGTGTTCTCCTCTGTTGCAGTGATGACAGCATGGGGTATCAGTACCCCTTCACCCTCAGGGTAGTTCAGAAGGATGGAAATTCTTGTGCTTGGTGTCCATGGTACAGGTAAATTGTCCTTTTTTCCATTTACAGCAGGGAATCACTCCAGCAGAAAGGTAATTTATGGTAATGGGGCTGTGGTACATTTCAGACTTCAGAGGTAATATCAAACAATAAGAATCTGGAATGTAATTTCACCAGAGCTCTCTCCAGGCAGGCTTGCTCTGCAGCACAGCTTTTATGACTTGCAGAGCTGAAAGTTCTGCTGCCACAGAAACTTTAAATTAGGAGACAGAAATGAGATTATCCAGAACCTGTTAACCCCTTACAATATTCTGTGTCTGTGTGCAGCCTTGGATGTCCACAGACCTCCATGGTTTGGGGGAATTCACACAAACCCACATTTTTAGATGTAATTCATCTGCCCCTGTGGGTTCCTTGCCATTTGAAGGGTAAGATCTAAAATGGGCAATGGGAAACTCACCCTGGAAGGATGCTTGGAATTTCCCATAAACAAAGACTTGCTAATGAAAATTCCAGACCTTTGCTGGAAGGTATTCATGGCACAAATTAATTTTTTAAAAAGTGTTTTATAGCTCTTACAATTAGTTCTCATGGTGAAAATGAGCTGTGGAGACAGAGCAGTGGAGTTTTTGGGGGTGTAGCTGGGTTTGGTCAGCACTGGATCATAATGGAATGGACCTTAAAGATCATCCCATGCCAACCCCTCCATGGGCAGGGACACCTTGCAGTGGATCATGTGCAGATGGTGGAGCTCACCCAGCTGCTTCCCTTTCTCACTCTGGTCAAGTTTTGCATTAAAAACACAAATAACCCTGAGCATTGCTGCATAAAAATGTCTCACACTGAAGGCGAGGCCTGGAGCTTGGAGGGTGCAGAGGAGCCAAAACAGGAGCAGAACTGAAATGTAGAAATGATTGGAGCCTGCACTGACCACAGCCAATTTGTGCCCCAGGTTCTGCCGTGGCTGCAGGATTGAGTGCTCAGAGGACAGGGCCTGTGTGGGCAATGCCTACATTGCTGTGGACTGGGACCCCACCGCGCTGCACCTGCGCTACCAGACCTCGCAGGAACGGGTAAATGCCAGCAGGAGCCTTTGTTCTCTGCCAGCACCTCTGAACATCACCCTCTGCAGCCCTTTGGGCTCTGTGGTGCTGCTTTTGTCCCTTCCTGTCAAACCAAAGGCAGCAATCGTGGGACAATATATTCAGGATAAATCGATGGCTTGATGTTAGGCCTCTTATGTGCTCTAATGGTGTGGAAGGGAAGCTTTTAAAGAACCACAGCAGTGCATTTGCTGTCTGTTGTGAATTGCTTTTAAGCTAGTCAAGATATATAATAATATATTACATAATACATTACAAAGTATCTTAATTTGATAAATTTTCTGTAACTATAAACAGTTATGCATGTGAGTAAACCTATTTCCTCATTAAGCCAACAAAACTCATCTGAAGGTGAGCCTGTAGCTGGGTGAATCTGGAATAACTGTTCCAATTTGTGAGTGTGCTTTATGGATAATTTATAAGCAGAGCCCAAGTATAAGAACAGTGAATTATTTTTATCTGCCTCTTCATAGCTGAAATGAAATTCCTGCTAAAACTTAACCACATCTCATTTTTATCTTTAATTCTGAACAACCCAGTGAAGTTATTTGTGATACTGTGAGGATAGCCCTCCTCTGAGCAGCGTGTGTTACATTTCCAAGTCAGAGAGAGTTTTCTCTCCTTTCAGATTGTGGAAGAACATGAAAGTGTTGAGCAAAGCCGCCGAGCCCAGGCAGAGCCCATCAACCTGGACAGCTGCCTGAGAGCCTTCACCAGCGAGGAGGAGCTGGGCGAGGATGAGATGTACTACTGCTCCAAGTGCAAGACCCACTGTCTGGCCACCAAGAAACTGGATCTCTGGAGACTTCCCCCTATTTTGGTAGGATCTTGTGTCATTTTCCTCCTCAGCAGCAAACCCAAAGCACGTTGTCCCCAAATCTGCCAAGTCGCCTCGCTGTGAATAAGATGGTTTGCTTTGTTCACACTCTGAGGTGGGGCACTGACTGAGTTTGCAGGCAAATAAAGCAAACCTCAAATCCTTCAGAATGTTTTTAGCTGCTGCCTTGCAGGAAATGGTGGTGGTTTGTGTTCAGTGTCAGCTGCTCTGACACAGCTCATGCTCAGATGGTGACAAGATCTCCTCTCTGGTTGTGGGACACCTGCAGTTCTTATTTTTCACATTTGCTAGTTTATTCAAAACAGAGAGTGCTGATCACTGAATTGAAGCAACCTTTGCCATCATTTCCACATGAAAATATTAGTTTCATATTTTACCAGCTCGATCCCAAAATCCACACTGTCACACAGAGCATGATTTTTACTAGCTTAGATAAAATGTGTGTGTTTTGGGAAAAACTCTCTTTGAACAATAAAATTACTCACTGGGATGTCATTGCCTCCCTTTAATAATTTTCTCTACCATGTTTCCCCTTAGATCATCCACCTGAAAAGATTCCAGTTCGTTAACGGCCGCTGGATAAAATCCCAGAAAATTGTTAAATTTCCCAGAGAAAACTTTGACCCAAGTGCCTTTTTGGTACAAAGGGATCCGAGTCATTTCCAAAGGAAGCAGCTCACCCTGCAGGTTGAGAGCCTTCCTGAAGCACGGCCTGGCCAGGGGGACAGCAGGAAAGCAGATGTGCAGAGCAGTGGCACAGCAGGAGAAGGGGACACACTGAACAGGAGTCCATCCTCCCTGAACACTTCTGTCCTCAATAACGTCAAAGGTAGGGAATGACTGGGGAAAATTCCACTCTGTGCTGGTGTTTGGAAGGGAAAAATGGTATGTTCAAATTTTTAATGTTTGGGGGTTTTTTTTGCCAAAGCACTACGCTTGGAAATGTTCCTTAGTGAAGCTTTAGCATAAAAAATGAAAGAAAATTTAAGAAGTTGCTCAGTGACAGCAGATATTGGTACTTGTGTAAGTGGGCTGGAATTAGTGAGGCATGTGCTTCTGCATAAAATAATATAATTTCAGTTTTTAGGTGTGCACAAAGATGGGGTTTTATTTCTATATATTACTCATGAGCTGCAGGGAAATAGTGGGGTTAAATGTTTGGTTATTCCAAAAAATCACTTCAAAAAGAAATCTAAACTGTGTTTGTACTCATCTTAGTCATCTCTGTGCTTTCTGTCCCAGCATCTCCATCCTTGGGGAGGAAAAGTGGAACCAGCTGCCCCTCAAGCAAAAACAGCAGCCCCAACAGCAGCCCAAGGACTTTGGGGAGAGGCAAAGGGCGCCTGCGGCTGCCCCAGCTGGGGAAAAACAAACTGTCCAGCAGCAAGGAAAACCTGGCTGCCAGCAGGGAGAACGGTGCTGAGCACGAGCAGGGGGATGGCCTGACTAAAGGACAGGCGCTGGGGGGCAGCCAGAGCGAGCTGTACCCCGGGCAGGACAGCGAGGGGGCTCTGGCCAACGGGTACCTGTGGGAGCAGAGCTCGCTCAGCAACGGGCAGGGCGAGAACCACAGCGAGGACGACACCGCCGACGACCAAAGAGACAGAGACGACGTCTGGGTCAACCCCATCTACAACCTATATGCAATCTCGGTAGGTGCTGCTCCTCCTTGGCACGCTGCTCTGAGCAAATGCCCTCCTTGGGTTTGTGCCAGCACAGGCATCTGTAGGGAAGGAGGGCAAAAGTCAGCGCCGTAAAGTCGCTGTAAAACTGGGGGTGAATTATGTGCCTGCTAATTTGCATGTGTGTCAAAAGTTAGTCAGCTCCAGCTGATGTCATGATGGCTCATTCACAGATAATGAACTTGGGAATCATTTATTGGATGTTTGATCCAGGATTTCTTTCCTTCTTCCTTTTCCTCAGTGCCATTCAGGAATTATGGGAGGGGGTCATTATGTCACTTATGCCAAAAACCCGAACAACAAGTGGTACTGCTACAATGACAGCAGCTGCAAGGTAAAGCACTTCTTTTCCTCTTTATTTCACATCATTATTCTCATTATTTCAAATAATTTTTGCCTTCATTAACCAGAGCTGAATAAATTTAGAATCGGAAATTCTAGCTAAAGAAATTATAGAATCACAGAATGGTTTGGATTGGAAGGAACCTTAAAGTTCATCCCATTCCACTCCTCTGCTATGGGCAAGGACACCTTCCACTAACTCAAACATTTGTGGAGAGCTGCTGTTTGAAATCAGGAGCATCTCCAAAGCTGCATCAGATAAATATTAAAATTATTAGCTGAAATTGTACGTGAGGTTTTTTTCCAAGGTAACATCTGTTCATCAGCTGCTCCCACAGTTAAGGAAAGATGCTTGTTTTGTACAAAGATGTAAAAATTACTAAGAATGGAAAGCCAGGAATACATTTCCATGATGGCAGCAGTTTGTATTCAATTGGTGAATAACTCAGCTCTGACACTTCTAAGTATTTGCATTCATCACCATAAAATTGTCAGAGTTCCCAAGTAATTCATGGAGCGAGATAACAAAGAGGGGAGACAGAACACGGGATTCCTTCTGTTGCCCCCAGTTAAAAGCACCCTTTCAGGGGCAGCAGTGTGTGTCTGGAGTGCAGCAGTTGTCCCACGGGGTTTCTGTGGGTGTTTTCCCTGTGTCAGGAGTTGCACCCGGACGAGATCGACACGGACTCTGCCTACATTCTGTTCTACGAGCAGCAGGGGGTGGACTATGCCCAGTTCCTGCCCAAGATCGACGGCAAGAAGATGGCAGACACGAGCAGCATGGACGAGGACTTCGAGTCCGACTACAAGAAGTACTGTGTGCTGCAGTGAGCCTGAGCTCCTGCGCTGGGCTGGGGGAGAAGCCCTGGGATGTGCCCCTGGGGAGGCCCTGACTGAGCCAGAGAGCAGCTTGTGGTTGTCATTGTCCCCTGTGAGCTGAAAGCACAAAAAGAGCCCCTGGTTAAGCAGTTAATATCCAGTAGTATTGTTTTGTTCTGTTTTCTCACTACATGCTCGAAAACGTTTCTGATGTTGGACATCTGAGACTGCCACTGGCCTTTAAATCCAATGGTTTGAGAAGAGCCAACTAGGACCAAATAAGAGCTAAATTAAACATCCAAATAAGAGCTAAACAGAGTAGTGTAGAGTTTACCAACTGTTCTAACACCCCCCGAGGCTCTGGTTAGGTTTAAGGTAACGGGGAAAAACAATTTCTAGTGTTGTCTTTGGACAACATGATATTGCTACCTCCTTTTTCCTGCAGTTTTATTGCATTTTATTGGCAAAACAGGGAAGGCAAGAGAAGGAAAAGTGCACAAATGGAAACAAATTATTGCCATGGGGAAGAGAAGTTTCCAGTTTTGCCACCACTAATGTGTGTCAGTTGCTTTCTTTCTGTATGTTGGGAGCACAACCAAATCATCATTTGAGAGGAGATTAATTTCTACACTTGAATGGTTTTATTATACTTGTGTTTTCTCCACGTGTTGGCTGTGCAGATCAACATGTTTCAGGAATGGCTTTTCTGCCTGAAGAGTGCTGGCTCAAACTTTTCTGAGCTGCCTCAAGAAGAAACTTCAGGTTGGAGAGAGTAGTTGTGATTACACTCACGGTGTCTTAAAATGTGCACATTGCACAGAATGTTCCCAGCTTTTGGAAGGAGAGATGCTTGAGCTTATGTTTCATGACTGGTGTTGCTTTTGAAATTTGCACTTTTGAAAATGCATCAGATTCAATTGAAAGCCACGTTTGTTTGGTTTTGTTGTTGTTGTTGTAAGGGCTCTGGAGTGAATGGCTGTGAGTATCCACTGTGTATTTCCAAGGAAGAAGCTGTGGCTGTCAGGTAGCTGTCGTAGCATTCATGGATGGAGGTGTTTTTTTTATTGGTTTCCTAACTCAGTTTCTTGTTTTCAAAATTTGATTGCCTTTTCAAATTATCTTCTTTTTGTTTGTTTGTTACACCAGGTTATGCAAATACTTGCAATTAAACCAGACTTGCTTTCCATGCCCTTGCAACATGCTCTGTAATTCAAGGGGCTTCTTGCATGAAGGGAAGTGTGACTGAGTCTTAGCAGAGACTGGAAAAAAAGAGAGTTGGTTTTTTTTGAGCAGGCATTTCTTTAAACATTTTCAGTGTTAAATTGTTTGCATATCTGAATGAAGATAAAATTTTCACTCTTTTGGCCTTTTGTTCTTCAGCTGAGCTTAAGCAGCTTATTAATTTTGTCATGCATCATCTTCCCAGTTCTCTAGATTTTTGTACCTTCACTAACAAAACTGTTACTCACATGGTTCTCTGCCATTAATGTTTGGATTCATTTTGGGGTGTTTGACAAGAATGGCAAACCTTGGGCAGTTTCTCATTTCCAGGAGGATCTGGGGTTTATCCATGGAGGAAATGCTGTGGCTGTCTGCCCAGGCAGAGCCCTGCCAGCCCGTGCAGGCTGTGCCTCTTTGGGGACAGCAGATCTGTTCCAAAATGAGTCTTGTCTTACCTGTCAGGTGTTGCTCCTTATCCTCTATGGTCTTTTATCTTTAAAGTGGTCTGAACATTGAGCCTAAAGAGAAGCAGACATGACTAGTGAATTTCTAGGTTAGAAGCTTTTTCAACACCCACTTGTCTACTCCTCCCTCCGCAAACTCCATGAAAAGTGAAAGATTTTCAACTGATTTACTTTAAAATGTTTTATTTAAGCAGGTAGCACAATCTACTAATGTTATTTGATCTTCTGTGTTTGTTACATTGGTTGTAATTAATTTTTTAAATTAAATTAATTCAAGAATTAGTAGTAAATTTATTAAGTTAACTATTAACTACATTCACTTTGTAAATTATTGTATAAAACTTATTGACAATGCACTGACTTTAGAAAGATGTTAATGTACATAAATGCCTTGTAAATAAAATAGTGTTGATGTACTGGAATATGAGCTGTATTAAAACAAAGGTATTGGTAATTGTATATGGAGTGAACCTGTTTATCTGTAACTATATTATTCAAACAAATTAAATACTGTGGATGCAGATGAAGTGTCACTTCTTGTCAGATAATTTTTAATAACTGTTTTCCTGCTTTGAAGTGTCTGTGCTGCTTCTATGAAGCTTAAATACCTTTGTCAATCCAAAAGCTGAAGCACGGGCGGGCATCCAGCAATTCTTTACAACTTCTTCATTGTTTACGAAAGGTAAGTTGGGTATTTTGTTGATGATAATAACACTTATTACTTGAAAACAATCCATGTCAGCAGCGAAGTGATCCCTCAGGTACAGGAAGGCTTTGCTCTGTCTTGGGACAGGATGTGCAGGTACCTGACGTGCAGTCCTGGTGCCTGAGGTGTCCCTGGGCAGGCAGGGGTGGGAAAGCCCTCCTGGCCCTGCTTTTCCCCAAGCAGGAAGTGGCTCTGGTTGAGCTGGCAACCAGAGCAAAGTCTGCACAGGGCTGATGTCAGGAGCACGCATCACCTGCCTTCTTTAGCTGGAAATGAACCATTGTTCTTTTTTTACAGCCCCTGAAGATGCTCAGTGGGTATTTAGCCAAGGATTAGCACGCAGCAGCATCCCCAGAGTGTGTCTGCAAGTGAAGCCATCTGTGGCTGGGATGGGAGGTGGTGGCACTTTCCTGGTGATAACTCTCAGAGCACTGGTCATTCTTGGTCATTCTTACTGGGTGTGGTCACCCCACGGCCTCACTGGGGTCACTTGGGCATTTTCAAGGTTGAAAATTTCATTTCAGTATAAAGAAGTTCCTGTCATGAATTTCCCTCTGTTACTTTGAAGTATTGAAAGGGGAATTTAAAAGGATGAAACACTCTAATTACTAAGGATGTTGATACATGCTGCTGTCAGTGGTAAAGTTTTATTGATTTAGTGCAGCAGGGGACATTGAAGAGATGAAGGTGTCACATCCCTGCCCAAGCTGCAGCCATGTGCTGCTGCTGAATGCCTCTGATTCCCAGGCCAGAACTGTGCAGGTCTTGCAGGAGGGCTCAGAAGTGAGCAGAGCCCCTTTTGTGAGGTGGGAGCAGTGGGGAATGGGCTCTGCTGGGGTTTCCCTGCTCCCTGGGTGTGTGTGGGGAGTGCTGGCAGCCCCTGTCCTGTTTTTGGGCTGGGTCAGCCAGACTTCTGCAAACCTGGGGGGGCTTTTGGAGCTTCTGCTGGGAGGGAGGGGAAGGGACAGCAGGGACAGCACCTCCTGTGCCAAACCCTCTGATTCCCCCCAGAGAGAGGGGAGGGATGGATGCACCAACCCTGCAGGCCCTGCTGACCACAGGAGTGACCACAGGAGTGAACACTGCCCCTTCCCTTCCCTGAATCCCAAACCCAAAGGCGTTTTCCATCCTGATCCAAGCGTTGGATCCGTTCTGGAGCTGCTGTTCCAGCCCTGCTCCCTGGCCTCCCCTGGGCTGCCACAGGAGGCTCTATCCCTGCTTTTCCCTGTATCTAAACATCAAAATATCCCAGATTTATCTGTGATCATGTCCTGAGAACGTGCTGGGCTCCAGGCACAGCCTCTGGCCCAGGGCCCGGAGCATCCACGTAGATATTAATTATATTAATTATGCCTTTTGTTACCCTTTTTCCCTCAGGTCCTGTAAATTGAAGCCAGAAGTGAGTAAAATGCAGTCATCCATGCTTGCTGATTTATCGTTTCAGGAAAATAAAAACCTGTCAGGAGCTGGGGAGATTGTGCCTTTTGTTTGGGACAAGGCTCTGGCTTCCTCGATCGTGTGTAAAAGATTTCCTGTTTGTGAAAATGAAAAGCAATGTTTGATAAGGTCCCTTCAGCAAAATGAGTCACAAAGGAGAAAATAGATTAAGGATGCTTCTAGATTTGATAGAAATTAAATTTCACTGGGAGTTGTGAGCATAGAAAACCAATGAGAAAATCTTGTGGCAAAATCCAGGTTTTATTTATATTTAGGGTCGTGTCAGACACACCTGAAGACTGAACCTTACCCAACTTTTATCAGTGCATTTAAAACTCGTGATGAGAGCACAGAGATGTCCCCAGGTGGGTCACAAGCTGCTTTGGGTGGTCAGAGTTCATGCACTTCCCTGCCCTGCAAAAAAAATAAACAGCAGCAGATGCTTCAGAGCCTTTGTTCAGTGTGTTTGTGAGAGCTGGCCATGCAGCACTCGCTGTACTCTGATATTTTTTTATCTCAGTGCTGCTGAAATTTTTTTCACCATTAGGTTTTTATTGGGTGCAAAGTCCAAATGAAGTGGCTGAGAGAGCTGTGGTGTGTGATGACTTCTTTTGGGTTTTGGAAATAGTGTCAGTGAACAGCTGTGAACATTCTCAGTGTTGTTTCTCAGCTCTGTGTGAGGTTAAAATCCTCTGCTTTTCCCTGACCTGAACAGGGGAAGCACAGGCAGCTCCTGGGGCCCTTACCAAGGTATTATTTTGCATAGAGCTATTAAATCCCAAGTATTTTCTGACTCTTCTCCAGCTTCTTATTCCCTCAAAGTACCTTGCAAATTACATTGTCTTTACACCGTGAATTTGAGAGGTTTTGGTCAAACTGAGGTTGAAGAAAGGAACTAAACCAACAAATGGATGGTGGATTATATTCTGTGTTTGGAGTCAATGAAAAGGTTTGAGGCAACAGGTTTGGCTCAGTTTTTACATCCCACAGAAGTTTGTCCAGGAATTGCTGCATCTCTGGGTAATCTGGTTTAAATTTTGCTGAAATGTGATATAGAAAGCAGAGTTTTAGATTAAATCTCCTGTGTGTTTAGCATGTAATGAAATTGTGCCTTCACCTAATGCAGCATTTTGTTGGGGAAAATATTAATGTGTCTTTATTTATAAACCTTGGTATCCCAAGGAGAAGCTGCAGGAAAGCTGGAGCGTGGGTGTTGGTTGGGAGCTGGAGAAAACAAAGGGAAGCTGCTGCTGCTGCTGGGCCAGAAAAGGATCCAACACCAGCTCAGGCAAATCAAAACCCTTACAAACGGTGTTTGTGCTGTGATGTTTGGAGTAGGGAGACAATGCAAGGAACAGGGTGATTACAGAGCTCAGCCCGGACATTGTGAGGCAGATCCCTCCTCCAGGGCTCGGTGACACGGTGACAGCTGTCCCCTGCTGCCTGGGGAGGGCACAGCACATCAGGGGCTTGTCCCGAGCAGCTGGGGCTGCCCCTGGATCCCTGGAGGTGCCCAAAGCCAGGCTGGACAGGGCTTGGAGCAGCCTGGGATGGTGGGAGGTGTCCCTGCCATGGCAGGGGTGGCATGAGGATGTTTCATGTCCCTTCCAACCCAAACCATCCTGGCATTCCAAGGGAGGGAGGAATGGCTCGGCACTGGGGCAGGATGATCATACCCCAGTGTGATGCAGACTCAAATATTCAGGAATCCTTGGCAGGGGCAGAGCCATTAAATGTGGGCCGTGATGATGTCCCTCAGCTCAGCAGTGTCAGGACACAGCTGGGGCACAGCCCCAGCCCAAACCAGCCCGGGGGAACTGCAGAGATCAGGGCTGAGCTGGCTGCAGTCGGAGCTCCGGGCTCAGCAGTCCCTGCAGGGCTGAGCTGGCTGCAGTCGGAGCTCCGGGCTCAGCAGTCCCTGCAGGGCTGGGCTGGCTGCAGTCGGAGCTCCGGGCTCAGCAGTCCCTGCAGGGCTGAGCTGGCTGCAGTCGGAGCTCCGGGCTCAGCAGTCCCTGCAGGGCTGGGCTGGCTGCAGTCGGAGCTCCGGGCTCAGCAGTCCATGCAGGGCTGAGCTGGCTGCAGTCGGAGCTCCGGGCTCAGCAGTCCATGCAGGGATGATTTCAACCACAGCTCAATGCCGGAGGTTTGTGCTGAGAGCCTCCAGCAAGCAGAACTGAAAGGTGGATGGATTTTTGTTCCGTGGTGCTTTCCTTTTGATATGGAATAAAAACCCCTTTAAATCAAAGCCACTCCTGTTGTCCCCAAACTCTCCTTGAAGGGCAGAGAAGGATTCCACTCAGGAATTCCACCCAGGAAGGCCCTGGAGCTGCACACTGGCTGTGAGCTCGTGTTTGGGACCTTGCTTAGGAGCTAACATGTTGGAAATGTTTGCTTGCCATGTGGCTGTGCCTTTTTATCTGCAGGTTTGATTATATAAAAGTTCCTGTTTAGGAGACACACGCCAGGGAATAAATCTCTGGGCCCACAGACTCTTTGAGCACAGGCAGCCCCAGCATTTAACTGGTAACAAAGAGTTGGAGTGGAAGCTTTTTGATGAAGAGTTGGCAGCATATCAGAGGAGCAGCTTGGCCACGAGATGTGAGCAAGGATGTCACACTGGGTGTTTAAACTTCTTACCTTTCCTTCCAATTCCTTTTTATTTTTTTTTTTTCTTTAAGTGATTATGAATGAATTATAAGAGGGCTGGTGATTGTTTTCAGTGTGTATGTGTTCAGATAGTGGCTCAGTTAAAAAAGACATTAACTTTGGGTTTTAACATAATCCAGAGATCTGGCTGCTCTAACTGCACTTTAAGTAGTAAGAATTAAGAGTGACCTGAAGAATCACCAGCTTTTAGCACAAAATTTCTTGTTTAACTGATTTAACTGGGCCCAAACCTCTGGCTGTAATTTGAGGTTTGCTTCCATGAGAGTGGCAGGTGCTGCCACACAGCAAAAGCCAAGTGGAGTGTGAGGAAGGGTAGAGTTCAAATAAACAAAATACACTAAGGGATGACAAAAGGCAGGTGGGGGATAGAACACAGAAGTGAATTTCCCTTCTGAACATCTTCCCTGCCTTTGGCTGCTGGGCTTTGATGTGGCAGAGCACAAAGAGGCTCCTTCCGTACCTGAGCTCTGTGTTCCAGGCAGAGCCCAGCCAGGTTATAAATCTGTAACGTTGCACTTCACCTTTTGTGTCTTGCTTAATGACCTTTTAAAAATAAATGCAGGATGGCTGAGGGGAACAGGATCAGTGGTGGAAAAGCTGACACGTCCGCAACCTGAGCTCTGATCCCTCTGATTGCTGCAGCCCGTTAAACAAAACTTCTTTTTCTTTGTGCTTTAAAGAAAAAAATAAAAGAGGGAAAAGGGGGACAGGGAAGGGTTTTCTTAGCTGGGTTCTCTGTCTTAAAATGCAGCTGGAAAGTGCTTTGCTGGGGAAATGCTGCATGGAGTTACCTGCCTAAAGAACAAGGGTGCAGTCACGAAATATCAAAATATATTCTATCTGCTATTTAATTTTCATGGAAGACTACTGTTTTAAGGTGCTTCTGCCCCTTTGGAAGTGTCATCCTTCATTTCTCTTGCATAAAAATGACCATTTAAGATCCTCATCAGGCTCTTGTTCTGTTTCCCACAGTACTAAATTTAATATGCACAGCCATAATATGAATAAATGTCCGATAACGCTTACTCAAATACTTGAAAATGTCAGTTATCCCTGAGGAATATCTTTCCATAAAATGCCCTCCACTTGAATGAAAGGAAAACTGCAGTTTCCCACCATTCCAGACCGGGACAATAATTTATTTTGGTGATGATTATAGTGGATATTTTTGATTCATGTGTACAATAGTAAAACTGACACTATTTTCTTTTGTTTGTGTATTTTGCTTAAAATAAAAGATTACTCCAAAGGAAGGCATTTGAGGAAGACTGCTTGCAGAGAGGGGCCAGATTTATTTTGGCTGGCTGTGCTGTCCTGTCAGCTGGACACCAACCTGCACCATTCCCAGTCCTTCAACCCCTCCCAGCTGCCTTTGGCACAATAATTTCCCTGCTGGAGCTCAGCTGACTGATGCTGACAATCCTTTGCAAGCTGTACCAAAAACTTTCCAGTAATTTTACTGCTTAGGATTCCCCAAATCCTTTTGGAACACCAAAATCCCAGTGTGTTTTGGGCAGGTCCCTTGTATTATCTTCAATTTCTGCAGCTGTGCTGTGCCCTGTCTGGGATTTTATTTCTTTTGGTAGGGCCCTAATTAAATTTTTCTTTCAGAATATTGTTGTTTCCACCTAATCTTTGCAGTTCCCTCCTGTGCCTGGTTTTTCCCTGGCTGTGCGTTCCAGCCTGTGCTGCAGCCCTGGTTTGCTCCTATGAGCAGCTGAGATTTTGCAGTCATTGCTGGGGATTCTTTTTTAAACAAAAGGGGGAAAAGGAGTAAAGGATGGTAGGAGAGGAAATAAATTTCATTTTTTATATCTTGATGGTTTTCTTCTGTAAAGAACTGAAATCTGTGAGGGGGTGCTGAATCCGTGTGTCCATGAGGGAACTCCTCCTGTGCTTTCACCTCTGTCCCGAGGCTGAATCCTTGCCGAGCTCTGCTCGGTAGCACATAGGCAGGATTTTGGTCTGTGATAAACTTTACCTGAGGCATTTGCAAACTTTACCTGAGGCATTTGGGAACTTTTTACCAGAGGCATTTGGAAATCGCGGCCTGGGCACTGCCCGCGGTCCCACCGGGCCTTCACTGCCACAGCCCCGCGGCTGCCGCGGGAATTGCAGCGGACTTCAAAGGGCGATCGGAGTGTTTGTGCTTTAAGAGTTTAATGGGCTTTTTTTTTTTTTTTTTAGAATAAATCCATCGGGTTCCTTCACATGTGCGCTGCTATCAGTGGGATCATAAACCCCAACATCCCGTTTATGGCCTGGCACTGCCACACGAACAAAGGGACAGCAGGAACCCGGCCCAGGGGGGTGAGGTGACACCAGAGCCCTTTTGCAGTGCTTGATAAGACACTGGGCTCCTGCCAATCAAAAAAAAAAATTGTTTAAAAATAGGGTTATAAAACCCTTGGAGGAAATGGAACCTTGGCAATTTTTCTGTGGGCTGAGCTCTCTCCACGTTGCTGGGGCTATCCCAGCTCCCTGTGCCCAAAATGTCTGAGCTGTACCAAGGGCTGGGAGCCCTGAATTGCCTGAGGAGATGGAAAGGAGAGGTGAATCCTCCCCAAAATGTCTGAGCTGTACCAAGGGAGGTGAATCCTCCCCAAAATTTCTGAGCTGTGCCAAGGATTGGGAGCCCTGGAATTCCCTGAGGAGATGGAAATGAGAGGTGAATCCTCCTCTCCTCAGATGTGTTTGGCATGAAGGGAATGTGGGGCACCATCAGTCACAGAGGGTCTCAGCTTCACAGAGAAGCTTCAGCACCTCCACAGTTGATTTTTTGTTTTTATCCTGCTCTTTTTAAGACTTAAACTCCTTTTGTTTTCCTCAGGGAGGTCACTGCTCTCTACCATGATTATTCTCATGTTCCCCAGTGGCTGCTGGGCTCCAGGACACGAGCCATTGTGTTTTAGTGCATGTAAGAAAAGCATTTTGTGTAAAGCTGAGAGCTTTGTGTACCACAAACTCCAATGACTGGAGACTTACAAAGATACTGCACTCTTGGTAGGGATTGTCTATGATTTATCTGGAGTTTAATCTCGACATCAGCACAATCAGCAAAATGCAAAAGTTCTCTGCCTTTCTTTCTCTCTCATAAATTCTTCATAACCACCCCCAATCTGCAAACTCATCCATCAAGATCTCTCAGTGCTGGGAACAAGGAGCAGCCCTGGTGGGGAGGGGAAGGGTGGTGACATTCTAAAGGTGATTCCATTCGATGGAAACCAATGTATTTTTGTGAAGCAATAAAAAGGAAGGGCAGGGAAAAGTTTCGATGGCTTGGAGTGGATTATGGGGAAACAATAATCATTAAAACAGTGCTGGATGTCTAAATCGCTTCAGAAGATATTCATAGGTAAAAGGTAATAAAATAACCCAAATTGATTACCATCTTATACCCTTTATGATATAACTTTAAATGCAAATTGCACTCAACTGCAAGAAGGGAAATAATGCGCCAAAGGCATTTCAATTAATTGCTGTAGTTAATTACACTCATAATTTTACTTGTGTGACTAATTATAATCAGCTTTTAGTGGTGTATATGGATTTATTTCTGATACTGAAAGCCCCAAACAGCAGGTTATTTTTAGGAAATGCATTTAAACCTTGTAATGAAAACTGCATGTTCCCATTCTCAGCAGTTGTCTTGAAGGAGCTGTGTCTGTTCAGGAGGAGTTTGGAGGACATCAGGAAGGAAAAGTGTCCTGGCTGGGGTCACTGTGGCCCTGCTGTGCCTCCAGCTGGGGTTTCATTGCCTTTTCCACAGGTGCACATCATTTACCAGCAAATCCTACATTTCCTTTCTTTAAAAATCCAATTTACATATCAATTTCTCCCACACAAAGCATTTTCCACAGCCACCTCAGTTCCCAGGTAATTTGTTTTTCTGTCATTGCAGAGTTTTTAAATTCCATCTCATTTTAGTGCTTTGTGGAAGAAAATCACCAAGTCCGCTTTTAACTCTATCAAAAAGAGCCTCCTATCTCCAAAAGTAATGATTTTTCATGGAATCATTTATAGAATAATAGAACCATTTAGGTTGGAAGAGACCTTTAAGATCATCGAGTCCAGCTGTGATTTTTGGAGTGTTGCTCCTGTGCAATGGGATCCTGTCCCTGGAGCAGAGGGTGTTGATGTTACACCTGGTATTTATTAAACTCCACTCTTCTTAAACTCTAAAACCAACCTGGGAAGTTTAATAGGCTTCCCTGTATATTTTTTTTTCTTCTTTTTTTTTTTTTTTTTTTTTTTTGACTACAAGTGGATTAATGGATTTTTTACATGGATTTGCTCTCTGACATCTTTTTAATGGGGAGGGTGCTGGCAAGTGCTGTTTTCCCTGTGGAATCCATATCTGGCTGGGCAAAGAAGAAGGAAAGGACGAAGGAAAAACCTTTGTCCTCCTCTCCCAGCAGTCACAGAAAACTAATTTTATCCAGACAAGTTCATTCTGAGCTGCTGTTTTGTCACAGGAGGAGCTGACTATAAGTGGAGTTGCCAAATTCGTCAGAATTCTTTGTGGATAATGTAAATACATTTCTAGTGAGTAATGGTTTGGTTTCCTTGTCTCTCTGTGCTTCCTGAGAGAAATGTTTTGCTGAAAACACATTGTATTAGGGGTTTTTTTTGAGCCTGCCCCTGCTGTCACCCCCTGCCCCTCTGATGACTGGGAAGGAGCAATTCCTTCACCTCTCGCACCTCTGGAGCTGCTCTCCAACCAAGGTGCAGCCCAAAGCTGGGAAAGGATTGCTTGTGCTTGGGTTGTACAAACCCCTGTTTGTTTTATTTGTTTTAACCCCAATTTTAATTGCCAGTGTTGTTTCATTTTCCCTGGGAGTGCAGCTTTCAGCCCCACAGCCTACAGCTCTGGCTCCAGCATATGTGAAATGTATCAGTGCAGTTCTGCGCTAACCCCAATGGACATGGGAAAATAATGTTCCTGCTGGATCCTTCCAAATGCCTCTGTTCCTCCCCCCACCCTTTCCTGTATCATGCCTTGGCTATTTGTCCTTCAGGAGTGACTGTCATTTCCTGGTGTCTTCACAATAAAAGAATTTCATGCCAAAATTCCTGAAAACCGGCACCTCAGGCTACCTGTGGAACAGCAAATTGCTTTTCCATAACCATCCTCACACAGCAAATCTGATGTCCCACTCAAAGCCTTCTTGTCTTTCCCTGGGAACAGCTTTTGCTGGGGTTTTTGTTTATTCCCTGCATTATTGCTGCTCCTGTCCTTGTCCCCTCCTGCCCCAGAGCAGAACCCGGGTGCCAGGAGGGGCCTCGGGCAGAGCACAGACTGATCCTATCCCTGTGACAGGAGCAGAGGGAGAATTTCCCTGTCCCTTTCTGCCACAGCGCTGAGCCACTCAGTGAAAACACTGATCCTTGCCCAGGGAGATTTTATTCACACTGGGGCTGGTGCTGAAGGGCTCTTAGAGGGACTCACCCTCTTTTCAGCAGAATTTTTTCTTCCTTGTAGTTCTGTTTTCATCTGGTTCATTGAGGCTTTGCCCTGTGATTTGATTATTAGCAATGAATGACAGCTGAGCCATTTATTCCAATTGGCCCTTGAAGAGCTGCCTGTGAAATGAGAATTGAGGAAATAACCTGAAGGAGAGGGATGGTGGCTCTTGCACGCCTTGGATGCAAAGGGCAATTCTCAGGTATCCCAAGGAGTGTTCCCATCTCTGCTTTTAAAGCAGGAGTTCCCTGTCCCGGGGGCTGGGTGGGGTTGGGCGCACCTGGGCAAGGTGCCAGACCCAGGAATCTGCTGAGTGAGACAGAGCCCCCGACCCTGCTGACACTGCAAACACCCCGAGGCACTGCACATCCCTGCCCCAGAACTGCCAACCCAGCCCTAAACCCAACCCCAAACATTGTGAAGAAAACAGGGGGGGAAAGTCACGTTCCTCTTCTGAAAGGGTTTGTGCATTCCCCTTCAGCAAGGACAAAAGAAATAAAAACTCAGAACAACTCAAATATAGGTCTGTTGTTCACCTTTAATATTTCATTTCTGTTTGCTCCTCCAAAGATTTTCAGTTACATAAAAACATAGTTAAAGTATTAATCTTTCCTTTAAACTTAAATAGGTTCATTTGCTTTCCCATGTGTTTTTTTTTTGGTTTTTATTAAAGCTTTACTGATTGATTAATATGAAAATAATTTCCCTGCTTTTGGTGAGTTGTGGTTGCTCTCACTGCCAGGATTTCCCTGAAAATATATAAAGTCATCTCTGCAAACATTGCCCTTAAAGGAAAAAAAAAATACAAATCGGCTAATATGAAATCCTATTTTGGTGTGGCCAAAATCTAAAACCCTAAAAGAAGCTGTACTATGTTATATGGCACTAGCCAAAGAGAAATGTTATGTCCCTCTTCAGAGGGAGAACCAGAATGATACAAGGAAACCCCATTTCCCAATGTATTTTCTATAAGTAATTGGGTAAGATCTGAAGGAATTGGTTCAAACCACAATCTTCTTGGAAAAAACTATGAATCTTGTGAATCACCATATTGTGAATATTGCAAGTATGCTACTATAAAAAATTATATTTATAAAAGAAATATATATATATTTATATTTATATGTAAGAAAGAGCCATTTCTTGAGCTGTCCTATTTTATTAGGCAAATAACAACTACAAAGGATGATCAGAGTCTCCTGCTTCAGAAGCAGCCCTCCAAAGAGAGGGAATTTCCACAGATGTGCCTCTGGTGGTGGGGATGAGCCTCCCTGCTGCTCCCCAGCACATCACATTGGCCATGGCATCCCAGAGAGGGATGAATAAATAACAGAGGAACCTGACAGCCCCAGCAGCAGGTGGGGTGGAAGGAATCCAGTGTCCTTATCTGAAATGAGCTGAGATTTTCTGAAGGAAGGAGGGGGATTTGTGTGTTGGGTGAGGGGATGATCCAGGCGCTGCTCTTGCGTGTGAGCATTTGATCTTTGCTCTGTGTTGTACCTTCAGGCAGGACAGTGTGGGGTTGTGGGAATTACTCCCCATTTCCCTGCCAGATTTGCAGTGTTGGATGTAAACGTGCTCCAAACCAACCCTTCACAGGCACTTAGGAACAGATTCCTCTCCAAGATTCTCTGTGCAGCTCCTTCCAGTGCTGCCTTAAAACTACAGCATAATCCAGACTAAGCTTTCTCTGAGTCTATTGGCTTTTCAAATGGAATTTTCATTGCTTTATCTCCCAGTTCCTTTGAGTTCTGGTGGTTTGGGTTTCCCCAGAGCAGCACAGAAGCCCTTGGTTAATGTCTGGAGGAGGACAAGGCTATTCTGTGTTGGGACACAATTCATGAGAGGCTGAGGCAAAGAACAGCAAAAATAAGGCTGAAAAGCAAGAAATTAAGGCCCAGGAGGTTGAGTGGGGCGGGAAGGGCTCAGTGGGACAGAGAGCTGAGGGTGCAGCTCAGAGCCAGGGCCAGCAGCAGCAGCTGTGCCCTGGGCAGGGCGAGGCTGGCCCCCGACCAGAGCACCTCGCGCCCGTTCAGGGGCTGTGCAGGTCGGAAATTCTCCATCATGGGAGTGGAGTTCTTCCCATCAAAGTGCAGTGCTGCGAACTGGGACAGCTGCAAAACACAACAGCTTGTTAAATCTGCTCTAACAACTCTGGGAGCTGTGCTGCCAACCCAGCCCGTGCTGCCTCGCTCTGGTTTGGAACCTGAGGGTTTAATGGGCGCCTTGAACCTGACAGGAAAGGCCACAGGAGAGGTCACTGAGTGAGGGCTCCTTCCAGCCTTGGCAATCACGGGCATTTCCTCTGAGAGGGAGCCAAATGCTGTGTGCAGCCCCAGGACTGCTCCCCCAGAGCTCCTGACGCCAGCCCTGGCCCCGGCCACCATGGCAGGGTGACACCAGGCAGGGACAGCAGGAATTCTGTCCTTGCTCAGGTTCCTGACATGAGTCAGAAATTCGGTCCTTGCTCAGGTTCCTGACTGACATGAGTCAGGAATTCTGTCCTTGCTCAGGTTCCTGGCTGACATGAGGCAGGAATTCTGTCCTTGCTCAGGTTCCTGACATGAGGCAGGAATTCTGTCCTTGCTCAGGTTCCTGGCTGCTCTGGGTGCCCCTGGGCAGTGCTGGGGGCACTGTGACAGCGCTCAGGGCACGCTGTGGGTGAGGAGCTGAGCTGGCTCTGGGCCGGGCTGTGTGATCTCTGCACAGCCTGTGTTTCCCAAGCATTCTTAATTCCATCCCCTCTTCCTGCCTGCAGGTCAAAAATGGGCTGCTTGATGCTGATGGGCCCAAGGTTTGGGTTTGGAATTATTGTGTTCTGCTGCCCTGACAACGGGAGAAAAGCTGTGGAGCTGTGGAGGGAGCAGGTGGCAGCAGTGGAAGTGCTGCTGACGGAGCCCTGAGCTTGGAGGGTTTTTGGCTCCCTCCTCACGCCGTCATTTCCCCTTCCTGCCCCTTTCCTGCCGTTTTCTGAGGGATGATTTAACAGGGTCAATCAGCTGGCAGCGGGGAGCACCTTGAGGCTGCTGCCAAGCGGGGGTGTGTGGGGAACAAGGCACTGAGGTGTCACCCTGCCCAGGGACAGGGCACTGAGGTGTCACCCTGCCCAGGGACAGGGACGTGGCACCGAGGTGTCACTCTGCTCAGGGACAAGGCACTGAGGTGTCACCCTGCCCAAGAACATGGCACTGAGGTGTCACCCTGCCAGGGACAGGGCACTGAGGTGTCACCCTGCCAGGGACATGGCACTGAGGTGTCACCCTGCCCAAGGACAGGGACACGGCACTGAGGTGTCACCCTGCCCAGGGACATGGCACTGAGGTGTCACCCTGCCCAGGGACAGGGACATGGATGGCACTGAGGTGTCACCCTGGCCAGGGACAGGGCACTGAGGTGTCACCCTGCCCAAGAACACGGCACTGAGGTGTCACCCTGCCCAAGGACACAGCACAGAACCTCCAGGCTGTGCCTCTGCCACCCACCTGTCTCAGGCTGAGCTGAACCGGCGTCTCAAAGATGGTCCAGATGACGCCCTGGTAGCAGTCAGGGGTGGTGAGGGACCCCCGGTAGCGATAGTACCTCTCAAGGTCTTCCTCAGGTGGGAGGAGAGAGCTCAGTGGCAAAGGATCCACCCTTGCTGATCCCCCTGGAAAAACCACAGGGGAAAATCCCTTGTAGTGCTTGTGGCTGCAGGTTTTGCCCACATTTATCCTCGCCCCACACAGCTTGTGAAATCCCTTACCTTTGGATTCAATGTTCTTTAATTTGCTCAATAGGGTTTCATAGTTTTTATTTTCTTTGCCAGCCTGAAAGGGAAATATTTTCATTGCATGTTGTGTATTTCTCTAGAAGTGGTTGCTTTGAATCAGTGGTGAATAAAACAGAAAAGGGCCACAAGAAGAGATAACAGCAAGCAGGATATGGAAAAGGGGAGAGTGAACTGAGTGCTGGCAGGATGCCTGCACAAGATAGGGAGGTTAAACCTTGGGCTACTGTAATATTGACATAAACATAAAATACTGATATAAACAATCCCTCAGCCAAACTGCTGGTTGAGATTTGACAGGGGCAGTTGAAAATTTCCCTGCCTACCTCTACAAAGAAGGCCAACACAGCCAAACCATCCGGACTCTTCTTGGCTTCTGACACATCTGAAGCATCTTCTCTGATGTGGACGATGTGAAACTGGAACACAACAGCCAAGGACAATGATTTCCACCCTCAGAGCTCCCATGGGGAGCTAGCCACGAGTTTTTCTGAGCAGGATCTCAGCGTTCCAGAGCTCTGGAGTGAAAGCCGTGCTCCCCACGCAGTCCCACCTACCTCCATGGGGTATTTCTCTCCATCTATGCTGTGCTCTGAGCCAGGACTCAGCACTTGTTGCTCAGCCAGGAGTCCCCAGTGAAAATGGAATTCTACTGCCTTGTATTTTCTCTCCAGGCCTCCTCCTCCGATTCTAGGGGATGAGTCTAGTGCCACTTTAACTGGGGAAAAAGCATGAATTGTTTTACAGGGGAAGAGCAGGTCCTACACGAACAGAATGTGAGAGCAGAGATGTTCTTGAGATTCAAATTTATCTTCAAGTTCTCGCTTGGCTTTTCAGACCGAGTGTTCCAGAAATTCTGTTCTGCAGAAACCGAACTCTTACAAAATCATCCCTGAGTTTAATTTGAGATTAATTCTAACCATTATGACCTCTGGAGTCAGAGCTTCTTATGCCTCTCAGAAGACCCTATTTTCCTTCAGGTTTTTTCCTAAAAAAAGCCCCTCTATCAAAGTAAATTGGATCCCAGTTTATTTGGGTTTTAACCATCATTTTAACCTCCAGTTTTCTGCACTGTAACATTTCCTTTGGACAAGGTTTAAAGATATCCTGTTTTAATTTAGGGTAGTGCTGCAATTTAAGCCTCAATCATACATATTTGAGATATACTTTAAATTTTTTTCTTTTTGCGACCCCCACGTTAAGCGCAGCACTTCTCGTTGCATAGGAAAATTCTGGATTGCAGCCCCAGAGGAAAATTCTGGATTGCAGCCCCAGAGATTTCATTTCTGTTCTGAATTCCAAATGAACTTGGAGAGTGCATGAGTCATTTAGTTCCTTTGCTTTTTAATCTGTAAATGGATGAGTCAGATGTCTTTGTGGGCTTTGTTTGTTTAGGTTAAGACCGTTGAGACAGCGACCTTTGCTATGTGTCCATCACGGAACATAATGAGGGTCTGATCTCACCTGCAGCCTCTAACTGCAGCTGTAATTTAGGCAATAACCTCCTCATTTAGCACACGAATCGGTTGCTCTCAGAAGGAAGAGATTTTAAAAGCCCAGATTGAGCCCCTAATCCTTATGCATGGCTGGGGAAGATGAGGAGCAGTCCTTATAAATATTAATTTTGATGTTAAAGGGACTGTAATTGGACATTCTGGAGTATCAATCACCCTGTAATGGGAAAGTCATTAATCCATATATTAATGAAAAGTCAAAACATTCTTTTTTTCTTGTGGTCTGCCACGACATGAGAATTTCTGGCTGTTAAAATCTCCCCAGCTGCCTTCCCACCTTTCCCTTTTAAATCAGGAAATATTTGCCACTTGCTGCTTTCTGCTTTGAGGATTTGGCAGTTAAAACAACGCATCCAAGACTTTAAAAAAACCTACATATAACTTTTAAAAAAGGAAAAAAAATTAGACTACAGGTTTATTTTTAAAGTCGAAGTAATTGAGCATCATTTTTTTGGAGCAGCATCCTCAGTATTGTGAAGGAAGGTGGAGGAAGTGGAACAGTTCTAAATTACTGTTAATTGATTCAAGGTTTACTGATTCCCTAAGTAGCTGATCAACATCAGATAACTTCTGTGTGCAGAGAAAACAGGTCTGAATCTGAGAAGAATATAGCTCATTATTTAAAGAACTAATAACAGCCAGCACTGAGAGTGACTTTCCCACACCAGGCTTTTCTCCAGCAGAATTCTCTTTGTGCAGAGGCAAGACTTGGAAAGGGCCAGCCCAGGAATGGCTTCAGCAGAAAATGATAAAATTCTGCCCAAATTGCTGTCCTGCCCATCTGCCCCCAGCCCTGGACTCTGTTTGGGTTGGGGGGTTTTGCTTTAGAGCTCCTGCACAGAAATTCCTGCTGAGATATTCACGAACCCCAAACCTCCATCATTCCCGCAAACCTCCCAAGAAAACATTGATGCAAAAAGGTTCTGGGAGCTTCGTTTCTGGAGCAGAGGGGTGGGATCCATCAGTGCCCAACGCCCAGCCCAGCCCAGGGCAGGCTGGGCAGCACTTGCCTGTGTGCCCGTTGTTCTGCACGTCCCACTGGGCAGAGCCCTTCGCCTCGTACCCCTCAAAGCTCAGGGGCTTCAGGCTCTTCTCATACACCACATTTCGGGTGACAATGTTGACAGGGGACTGCCTGTCCCCCTTGCAGTCCTTGTATGACTGGTGCCACTGGGCAGGACCTGCTCAGGGATGAAGAAAATGGGTTTATTATTTATTTTTTCTCCTCTGTAGACAGCAAATCCTCGAGGAAGACAAACCACCCAACCAAAACGGGGCATCTGAGGCATCACCCCAACTTCTGGGGTGAGTTGTACATTTATGTATTTGATTTTTACATTTGTCTATTTGATTTTTGCATTTGTCTATTTGATTTTTACATTTATGTATTTGATTTTTACGCTTGTCTTTTTGATTTTTACACTTGTGCTTTTACATTTTTACATTTATTTCTACATTTCTACATTATCTTTGGTCCACACAAAACAAGCAGTTACCACAAACACCAAGGGCTTCAAAATACCCTGTTTGGCGCTGAAATAATGTGATCACGAGGCATTAAAGGCTGAATGCTGTGAATTTTTTGCATTATTTCTCTTTGCAGAGCAGAAGGATCACCAATGTGATTGAAAAAGAAATTGCTTGGCAGTACCTTCACACTGTGGCAGCTCACACTTCTGGGACTGATAGCACCAGTGGCCCACTAAAAAACAATAAATAAAACAGGTGAATGAAAATCTGTACAAATGATGCCCCAAAAAGCAGCAGAGGAATGAATTGGCAGCTCTGCCCTCTCCAGATCTCCTGATCTCTCATAAATCACTTTATAGCCATTAAATCACCCCAAACCTGTGCTGGCAGGAATCTTTAGGACATCAGAATTCTGAATGGGTTGCAGTCCTGAAGAATTTGATTTTCAAACCTTGGCTTTCTCAACTTCTTGAGGCAAAAGTTCCACATTTGAATATATGCAGTGTTAAAATAAATTTCCTTTTATCAGCTCTGCACTTGCCAGCCTCTCACAGACTTGTAAACTCACTTGTGCAAGAGGAATTATCTCAGCCTGTTCCAGGAACTCCTTTGAAGGTTACCTGGGGAAGAATTCTGAGAAATGAAGGATCTCACTTCCTGCAGGACCTGCAGGAGCTTCGGGCTAACTCAGCTGGGTCCATCCCACAGGGATGGACGCAAAATCCTTCAGCAGAACATCTGAATTTTGCTTTTTCATTGTCAAAAGAAATACAAAATTCAGAGGACAAGAGCTGATTTAACTTTATGTGTTTATCCAGTTAGGAGAGCAGGATTGTTTTGTTCATCCCAAGTTGCTTCAGTGGCTCTTTATTTATTCTAAACTTTAAATTGACTTTGACAGGGTAGTTCTCTTTGGCTATTTAACTTCAATCCATAACAATTCAAACCCTCTTGTAATGATGATTAATACCATACCTTCTGTTTGCTTGTGATTAGTAAATTATAGACATTTTAATAAATGGCTAATCAATTTTAAGGATAATTATGGAGGAGCCCTGTCACTTGACTGGTAATTACCTTAATTTGTAATTTATAACACACCTGCTGGAAGGCTTTTAACACCTTTATCTTGATATCAGTGGCATAACAATGCATCCATCTATTAAGGATTTAGAAGTCATAAATAGAGAATTGTTGTGGAACCTGAGCAGCTGTGACACAGGGAGACCTCGTGGCAATTAATATAACCTTTAAAAAAATGACAGTTTCGGTTTTCCTTTCACAAAAACAAAATTTCTGCTGAAAACTACAAACAATGTTGCCTCACTTTGTAGCTTAGCAAGACTGGGAAGAAAAGCAAACTTTGCTTTTTCTGTGTGGTAAGAACTGCAGGGATTTCTATGTTCTTACCCAAAAACTGAATTTGATGAGGTTTTATCCTTTTGGAAGATTTTTAACACACACAAAACTTCACTTTCCAGCCCTGACTGTTGCTTTTTTTTATCTTTGCACCGAGCTCTTCCTCATCCCCACTGGGAAGTGCAGAGTTCCAAGCACAGGGTGTCCCCAAGTGCCTTAATCGATATTTTAATCAATGAATTAAAATGATTAATTTGAATTTAGCACAGAGCGCCAGCTGAGCTGCTCTCCACCCTTCCTCCAGGTGGGTTTTTCACGGATCAAAGGCTCCAGGTGTGGTTCTGACAGCTCCCTGGGGTCGCTGTGAACTTTTAACAATCCCAGCCTGGGACTGGGAGTCTCTCGGCCATTTACACACCGAGGAACCTTCAGGTGTGAAAACAGCAGCAGGAACAACCCGGAGGGATTTGCTGCCAAATCTTTGGGATGAAAGCAGAGGGGGAAGGGGAGAGCCCCAGGCTGGGCAGCTCCAGGAGGTTTCACAGTGGAGAGGGAGCATCAAAGCATTTCTGCCCTGAAAATCCGATTTTCCAGCCGCTCTGAGCACAGCTGGGAGCCAGGGCAGCAGGTTCAAGGCTCTGGAGATTTTAAACCTTTACAGTGGAGCCACCAAATTCAAACAGAGCCACAGGGGGAAGGGGAATTATCCCCAGGTTGTGCTGAGCCAGGGGGATGGAAATGGGTTTTGTCCCTTCTCCAACACAGAGATCGCTGAGATTTTACCCCCTGAACAGGTGTTTGGCAAATTGTGACAAAGAAACCTGAGGGTTTCAATCACCTCTCAGCAAACTGACACTTGAGCACACCACAGATCTTCCAGCCTGGGCATCAAAATGATGGGGAGAAAAAGTTGAATAAAATAAAATTTAATTTTGAGAATCCAGCCCTCAGTGGCTACAGCTGCCTCACATCCAGCACTCAGGATATTTAATAATTATTGTCTGATTTTTGCATCTTTCCACCAAATTCCCAGTGTCTCTGAACAAGGTAAGGATTGTGTTTTCTACCAAGCCCTTGCCACACTTGTGCTTGGATGGTATCAGTGAAGTAGAACAGCAGATAAACTCAGCATTTCATAAGAAAAGTGTCCTTGAAGCTGTTAAACTCTAAAGCATGAGGTAATTAAACATTACAGAATGCCTGAGCAAACAGTGGGTTCATGTTTAGTGTGAATTGGGGCTGGTTTATTTGGCTTTTTTGGTTTGTTTTTTCTCTTTTGAGTGGCAGCAGCGGAACACGGGGGATCAGGAGCCTTTGTGTGGGCGCTGCTCAGGAGGAGCCGCGGTGTCCTTGAGGAGCAGAATGTGCCTTTGGATGTGCTGCGAGCGGGATGGGAGCCTCCCTCCTGCAGGAACCTTTCCCCACAATGGCTCTCTCTTCCCCTGAGCTTTGCGCCTTTCTTTCCATGCCCAAAGGGAAGATCCCGTCACATCCAGGCAGCCCTCCCTGCTTGGGGCAGGATGATGCCCACAGGCACGTTGTCCAGGCCGCTTTGAATTGTCCAGAGGCTCCTGCCACTTCCCCTGGAGGACTTTTGCACAGTGCATTAGCCCACGCCGGCAGGAAATGTTTCCTATTTAATAGCTTACATTTTCCACTTCCTTATCTGTGTCCCATCACTCCTAGAAATATCACCGAACCACCCTAAACAATTCTTTTCCCTGCCTGGTGTTTACAGCATCCAAACAGTTCCCTCTTCATCTGCAATTCCTGTCCTGGCTTCATTCATCTTTTGTCCCCTCTGACAAGGCTGCCCTTCACCTTCCCCCTGTTCCCTCTTCAAAATTTCCCTCTTCAAAATTTCCCTCTTCAAAATTTCCCTCTTCAAATTTTCCCTCTGATCCCCTTTTTTTGTGGGGTCTGGGATCCCTAAGATTCCTCCTGCTCTGCCCTTCCCATCAAACCTCAGCTCCCACACTCCCTTCCCTGTAGCTCATTTTATTGCTGGAAAAACACGGCAGAAAATGGGGTTTTCAGTGTTTTAGGGAGGTTTTTTTGGGTTTGTTTTTGTGGTTGAGGTGCTGAAATCATTGCTGTGATATATAGATATAGATATAGATACAGATATATAGATATAGATATAGATATAGATATAGATGATATAGATATAGATATAGATATAGATATAGATACATATAGATGTAGATTAGATATAGATACAGATATAGATAGATATATAAATATAGATATATAGATGCAGATATAGGAGATATATATTTTAAAAATATATAGATAGAGATATGCACACCTGGACTCGCTGTATTATCAATTATATATTTCTTCTCAATTTTATTATGGATTTATCCTTGATTTCATTGGTTCTGTCCCATCCCACAGGTGTCACCTTGACTTTATTTGGTTTAAATTTGAGTAGGGCTGGACAGGGCTGGCTCTTCCTCCACAGAGTTCAGGACAGTTAAATTTAGGGAGTCTCTCTTGGCACGTGAGCAGTCCCACTTATCTCTGCCTCTTCCTCCTGGAATTTACAACTGCTTCCTGCCCAAGCTGCTTCTTGGCACGGGGCTGGCCGAAGAAACAATACAAATTACGTATTGTTTTCATTTTATTGCAAGCCTCTTCAATTGTTTTAGCTATCAAGCCTCGTTCGGAACTCGAGGCAAAATAAAAAAAAAAATAAATAAAATAAATAAAATATTGCAGAGACCTCCCTCTGCTGCCCAGGGAGGCAGGAGGTGCTGCTGGCCAAGGGCCAGGCTGGAGCAGCCCTGCCAAGGTGCTATTGTGGGATCTGGGAAAAGACCCTTCGGCTCTTTGGACCACGCTCAGATTGTCTGAATTCCATAAAAGCTCCCAAATCTGCTCTGTCCCACTGTGCTCTGCTTGCTGCCCTACTTGGAGCTGCTGGGTGTGCTGGAAATGCCATTTAACCTGTGCACTCAGAGTCACTGAAACACTCAGCTGCCTCAGTTCCTGCCTCTGACACAGTGGCTGTGCTTTAGTCAGCTTCCAGTTTGCCATCTTTATTATTATTATTGCATTTTTAATATTATTTTTGAATTTTTATTATTATTTTTGCTGGGTTTATGCTGTTTTTATTAACAATATTGAGCCTCTGAGAGTGTCCATGACCTTTTTGCCCGGGACACCAGGAATGTCCTGTGTTGATTTTTAATTCAAATCCTTTCTCTCTTTCACCTGAGTCCTCTGTTTGTCCCTTTAGCCTCCTGTCCCCCTTCCAGCCATCCTGCCTGGCCATTCCCTGTTCTCCTGGTGCTCTGCCATCCTCATCCTCAAACCCATCCCCAAAATCTGCTCTCACCTCTGCATCCTTTTCCACCAAAATGCCAAAATCTGGGTCTGCATGGGGTTTATTTTTAGGTTTGGCTTGTGTTGGGCTCATCCTATTTTTAGCCGGCTTTGTGAAACTTTCTATTTTTAGTGCAAAAGACAAAACAAAAGCAATTGTTATCTAAGCCTGTCTTTCTAATTAATGGGATTGCTGAGCATATAGGCATGAGAATATTTATCCCTCCTGGAGCATTACACATCCTCAGGAAGCCCCAGTCACCCCTTGGACAGACGGAACCAGTTCCAAAAGTTCAAATTTGTGTGTCCCCACAAATGTTCCTGGCCATTCATTGCTCTTCGCTTTTAACCTTAATTTGATTTTCCCCAGGGAAAATACACATCTTTATGCAGGACAGGATGGGGAGTTAGCCCTGGAAATCAGCTTTGCTGTGGCGCTGAGGCCGTGCAGGGCAGCACATCTGATGTTTATCATCTGCACACATAAATCACAAGCTGGATGAGGCCCTTGGAACAGACACAAACTGCAGGGAAAGCCCAAAGGGGCTCAGGGGTTCTGGGTTTGCCCTGTTAACATCTGCAAACGGCTTCCTCTGTGCCAGGGAGCAGGGGAAGGGTTTCAGCTGTGACCTGTGGGGCTCTGCTGCAGATAACGTGCCCTCAGAAATGTCCTGGACCAAAGGCAGGGGCTGTAACAAAAAATGAGCATCCAGGGCTAAGGTGATTTCCTCCTGTGAGAGGTTTTGCCTTGCTTTCTGTAATAAAAATGCAATTCAGATTTGTTTATTTTAAGGCACTTTTAAAATTTAATTCAAGCAAATCACTTGGTAGCTGTGCTGGCCTTTTGCAGCCTTTTATGCTGAGCTTTTGATGGCTGATCCTGTGGCTAAAAATATGACTAAAAATCTAATAACAGGCCATTGGATAGATGCTGGAGCACAGCAAAGCATCTCCTGCAACGCCACAAGCAGGGAAAAGAGCCTGCCCAGAGACAGACCCTGGACTTGGCAGCTTTTCTAGGAGACCTCAAGGTTTGTGCTGGTTTTTTCCAAGTGCCAAAGGCTTTTCTGCTTCCAACATCCCTGTCGGGCTTGGGAGAGCCAGGAGGATCCATGGTGAAAACATGGATGGAACTGAGCAGGATCATCCTCATCGCTGGGGAAGGGGCAGCTTGGATCCCGACCTGATGGAGACTCCAGGGGTGCCCTAAATCCCTCACAGGGGTAATTCCACAATCCCTGTGGCTCCACTGCCTTTTCTCTGCCTTCCAGGTCTGACATTGCATTTATTATCCTTTCTTTAATCAGCTGAAAATGCAGCTTTTCCCTCCAGAGTGTGCCCAAGTGCTCCAGCATCCCAACTTTGCCAGCCCCAAAATGGATTTGGAGCCCAACCATAAATCTGTGTGCAGTCCACACCATTGGAACTGGAAAGGGAAGAAGTCCCAGCATCTTTTATTTTTATTGTTTTTAAGCTGCTGATGGAGCTCTCAGGGGTGTTTTGTACCTGAATGGCCCTGAGGAAACCCCAGAGTGAGAACTGACGCCAATGTCCGCATGGTTATGTAAATGTAATGTTTGTGACATAAAAGCATGTGAGCAGAAATATAGAGAATTAGGGGCATCTAATCTCATCTAAATTAGAGGAATGTCCTATCAGGCATCAATCTTTTGGGGCAGCAGAGCATGGACTGTGGGAGATTTGTCTCCTCATGGCTGAGTCCTGCTCTGTGATAAAGCAAAAGGTTAAAACGTGCTGGGGTTCATTCCATTCCCCCTGAAGAAAATTAATTTTCAGTGACTTTGCTGTAACCCCACCCCAGAGCTGCTGGAGGGATGGATGGATGGAGGGATGGATGGATGGATGGATGGATGGATGGATGGATGGATGGATGGATGGATGGATGGATGGATGGATGGATGGATGGAAATTGCAGACACTTTGTGTCTCTTTCCCCGCTAAACAGCACCAGAGAGTCCCTGATCTCTCAAAGGAACCAGGCAAGAAACCTGGAGGGGATCAGAGCAGCTGTAAATGGAACACACTGAGACCTGGATGAGGATGAGGAGCTGGGGGTGATGGTTCCATCCCTGGGCAGGTGCCTGCACCAGCGTGCCTCAGTTTCCCTCTCCTACAGCAGGGATAATGCCCCTTCCTTCCCTCCCTAAGGATTAACAGTGCTTTTACACCACAGGTGCTGTGCTGCTCTGGCAAGGCTGGCAGCAATTCCAGATTAGCAATCACTATTTGGCTGTTTCAGGGTGGTGAGTTCTCAGCTGCCCAGCTGGAGCTGGGCTCAATGAGCTGCTCAGAGCCAGGCTGCTTCTGACAAGTGGCAAGACAGGAAGGAAAGGTTTATTTGTTAAAAAAAAATATGGATAACAAGAAGGAATACCACAAGAAGGAATTTCAGCTGATTCTGAAAAGTGGAGTTTCTGAAATGCATAGCCTTTAATTTAATAAATTGTATCCTGAGGAGCTGCTGCCTGAGGAAAGTTTGGAGAAGAAGGAGCAGAGGGCAAGGTTATGGTGTATTAATTGCTGTAATTTGGTCCACACCACATTAATGACTTTGTAATTTGGTCAAGGAAAAACGTGCACATTATCGGGGGGGCAAAAAACACCTACAAATTATCAAATTATTATTTATGTATTCCCTGTGTTACTTCCTTCTGATAGAGAGGTAAACCCTAATTATTGACACCAATCTAATCAAGTCACAAGGGTTTTCTAGATTGTGTTTAGGTTTGCCCAATAGAGCCCCTAATGGGGCAGTAAATGCAGCAGGGTGTTGATAGGCAGGGATCAATCAGAGGCAAACAGGAGGGGCAGACTCTGGAAAAGCAAAAGTTTTTGTGTTTGTGTTTGTGTTTACCTGGCCCAGGTGTGGCAGGCACAGGGAAGGGTTGGAATGGCAGCTGAGGAGAACCCGGGAAAGCCAAGCGCTGAGGGAATGCATTGGGAACAGGGAAATAAACACAGGGAAACCCTGCGGGAATTTCTGAGCAGCTCTGAACCTTGATCTGCTCTGGCACCATCTCCCTTCTGCAGCTCTCAGGGCAGCTCTTCCCCTGACAAAGCTGGGTCCCTTCTCCCTGCACTCTGCTCTGTTTAATGCAAACAATGGACCCTCGGCACTCCAGAGCTGCAGTGCTTAATTTGGAGCCTCCGTGCTGGGGTTTGCATAGGAAAAGGGATTTATTCAGTGCTGCTGATTGAACAGAAGCAGGGGGGAAAATACCTCCTGCATTCATCAATACTAATTATAGATCACTCTTTAATTGAGCCATCCTAAGTGCACAGTGTACTTATAGTGCCCAGGGAGCAAAAATAGATGGGGCTGATGCAGCAAAGACATATTGTTCTTTCTCCCTCAGCACAATTTCATCTTGGATCATACACAGCAAAGCAAAGGCAGGAGAAATTTCAAACAAACAATTTTCTTTCAAGTTTAAAGGGATAAAAAAATTTAAGTTTTGGTATTTTAAACGCACGTACATAATAAAATACAGAGATCAAGTCAAAGCTCATTGATTTTTCTTGGAGGAGGAAGGCAGATAGAATCTCTAAAGGTGAAAAGAAACCCCCAAAGCACTCATTCATTCATGAGAAAAGCTTGTCCTTGATATTTTAACACAAATAATAAAAGGCAGAGAAATAAATAAATCAATCATCCTTCATTTACCAGAGAGAAGAATCAGAGAGCCTGCAGTGCACGTCCTGGTAGTAACAAACAGATCAGAAATCAGAGTAACCTTAAGGTGGGGTGAGAAAGAGCAGGCAAGGACTTACCTACTGCCTCTGTCTTGAGAACGTGCAGGCAGAGCCCAGCAAGGAACAGCAATTCCATTCTCTAGCTTAAATAGGCTCAGTGTTGAAACCAGAATTGATTAGACTCCTCAGGATGTGATCATATTTCTGCTCTCAGTTTTATACTGGAGTAAGTAGTCCAGGACAGACCTGAAAGCCATAGCAGGAAGGTGAACTCCTCCCCTTTGTAATTTCTCCAGATTTGCCCTGCTCCTGATTTGCCTGAAATTATTCATTCTCCAAAGTGGATGGCAAAGGAGAGAGGCTTTCTGGCACTGAGCAAGGAGCCTTCAGTGAATGACTGAGGTTTTGCAGCCTGCACAGGTCCAGCAGCCCAAATAAAATGCTGCATTTTTATTTACTGGGAGTTTTAATCCTGGCAGCCTCATGACATTCAATTAATACGTGTGTTAATGTTTCCTTTAGGAAAAAACCCCAGGGGGACAAATCAAACCCCAGCTCCCCCTCACTTCTACCCCACAGCTCTCCAAACAGGATTGGAGCTGATTTGGGACTGGAAAATGGGAATTCCATGTGCAGCAACAGGAAATGTTAATTAGGTGACATACAACACCTTACGTAGGTAATTAAGCAACAATACATTTTTTAAATAATCCTTTTCCTCAGCTTTCTGCTTCTGCTACTGTAGAATGATAAATACACAGATTTTTGGTTTGGTCCCCTTTATTCTCCCATCTAAATATTTTTTTTTTAATTAAATATGATTCAGGGGCAACTCAGACTTTACATTCAACAAAGAAAAGCGACACAGCTTTATCACAGACACAGCATCATCTCTGGGATTTTTGGGGCTGGGCTGAGGAATCCAAACGAAGCAAACTCGTTCCCCAAACGTCCCTGGGGGTGCAGAGCTGGGCTGGGAGGAAGAGGAGGATGCCCGTGAGGGATGGGCAGAGTGAAGCTCAGCTGATGTTATCCCAGCCCAGCTGAGCTTGCAGAGTCATCCAGCAGAGGCTGCATCCCACAGAGAGGAGCTGAGAAATCCCTGCCTGCCCTGCTGCTCCCCCAGAGGGGACTCAGGGGCTGCAGGCACGCCCGGAGCAGCTCCTCTATTGATAAAAACGCTGGAAATAACATTCCCACAGTGCAGCTCTGCCGGGGAGGGTGATGAGGTAAATAATTCCTGCAGGGAGAACAACGAGGGGTTGGTGGCGTTGTGTCCCTGCAGGGCCAGGGGGATGCTGAGCACGCAGAGCAGCTCCAAGGGCATCCAGGAGAATTCCCCTGGGCTGCTCCTCATCTGGGAGCTGAACCAGCACCTCGGGACTGTCTTCCTGCTCTATTTCTTAAAGTCCTCCGTTCAGGACTGAAAAGCTGAGGGTTCGAAATTCTGGGCTTGAAAATTAGGATCCTTTATTTATTTATTTATTTATTGAGTTTTTTCTTTCTTTCTTATTTTTCTTTTTTTGTTTGTTTATTCGTTTTTGTTTTATTTTGTTCTTTTGGGGTTTTTTCCCCCCTCTTCTTTTTGTTTCTAAACCTCCCAGCCTGTCATTACCAAAGTGGTAATAAACTGCAGTGCAGTCACATTAATTAAGCCTTCATTTGAGCTCAGAAGTGAAGGCACGCTCAGGCAAAGGCTTTCCCTTTCCTTCCAAAGCCTGGCATCTAAATAAGCAGGGCTGGCATAATTTGAGCTCCTCATTTTTATATATTTATTTTCCTAAGGAAATTCCACTGACAGGTGCTTGGATATCAGTTCTTGATGGCATTGCTGCACTTCAGGATATTCTGATTCCTTTTTAAAGCCAAAACTGAGATGCCAGGATGCCATGGAGAACTGGGTGCATTTTACACAGAGATTTTTGGATACTGAGCCTGAAGATGTGAGAGCATCTTGGTCAGAGGAGGAGACACAAAGTAAAGCAGCTCTCTGAATTCCAGGCTGGTTTTTCCTGGTACAGGGAAGGGAAGGAGAGCTGGGAATATCAAATCCAGTAAAAGCTGCGCTTATTTCATGGCCTGGAGAGGGACAGCAGCAAGGCTGAGGGGGAGACTGGCTGGAGGCCAAACCCTGGGCAGAGCTGAGCTGACCCAGCAGGGATTGCCCAGGGATTTAAACCCCAGATGGGTTCCAGGATTAGCGAGCGGGTGATTGGGAATCCCACCCTGCAGGGTGAGAAAACGCAGAGTGCTCTTCATGGCTGTGGTTTTATTGCTGAGAGTTCCCGCGACTCTGAGGAGGAAATCTGGAATTTCAGAGCTCTGGGTGAAGCACAAACATTGCAGCTTCATCTTCCATGTGCAAACGTGGGCTGGCTCTGGCTGTGCTGGGAATGCTGTCCCAGCACAAGGTGGGACACTGGGATGGGTTCTGCCTCCCTCACACCCAGCTGACCCTGGACAGGCTTTGTTTGCCTCTCACCTGGCTCCAGGTGTTTGTCTCCCATCTCTCCAAACCTGGGAGGCAAAAATTCCTCCAAGAGAGAGAGGCTGGACAGGGGAGGAGCAGAGCTTTGTGTTTTCAAAACAGCTCCAAAAAATCTTGGACAGAGATCACACACCCTGTTTGTGTCTCCCTCTCCAGAAAGGAAGGCTTTAATCTGCATTAATTGAAACATAAATTGGATAAATAGGCTCCTTATTTGTATCACTCCCTTTCCTGAGTGTTTCTTCCTTGCAGGCCTCGTGATGGCCACGGAGAGCAGGGCAGAGGGACACTGTGATCCCACAGCCCGGCTGAGGGCCCTGGCACTGAAACTGGGATTCATGGCATGATCCTGCTGAGCTGCTCAGGCCTCTTGGCAAGTTTTGGCCCAGGTTTGGTGTCTGCAGGGTGGTGACAGTGCAGAGCTGAGTGCAGGGACAACGGGGAGAAAGCAGAACCATCCCAATCCCCAGGATTTGGGGTCAGGAATGGAGAATGTGACAGGACACTGAAACCCCTCATCCTTTCTGGACTGTCCTGCGTGCACACTGAAATAGAGATGTTTGGAGTTCACTTGAGTTAGCAATGTGAATTAAGCATTTAAAGTCTCCTCCCTGAGCTGTGGCACTCCTGTTTCATCACAAGGATGCGGTTTTTCCCTGGAATCCCTGGCACAGCTCCAGTTCCAGCTCAGAGGACACGGGGCTGCAGTGCCTCACCCCAGGGTGAGGGTGGGAGCTGTCCAAGGGCTCCTGGGCAGGGCTGGGCTCAGCTCCTGCATTAATTCCTGTTTTGGGATCAATTTTGGTGTGTCCCAGCTGGGCCCTGTCCTTCTGAGCCCTTGTGGGTCCCACTGGAGGCTGAGAGCTGCAGCTGGAGGCAGTTCTGAGCCTGTGAGATCAGCTGGGTGAACTTGGATTTTCCACACCTGAACCATCACTAAAAATTCAGCCTGAAGCCTCTCCAGTGTGGTCAGTGGTTATTGTCTTCCCCACAGGCACAATCAACAGATAATTCCACAAAATGAGGCCATTTCTTACACATACATCAAAATAAATTGGGCATCCAGGTAAAGACGTGTCAATACAATCACAGAACTCAAAGAAAAGCAATCACAGAACTAAAAACAAAGTGTTACAGAAGGTGAAATCTGGGTAAATATAAACCTAAGGCTGCCCACAGCAAGGTGCAGCGTCCGAGGTGTCAGCCCGAGATCCTGGAGATTAGATTGAGTTGCCTGGAATCCTGTGTCACCTTAAACAAACAATGGGATTGTTCTTTCCCCATTTATAGGATGCAGATAACAATTCCTCACAAGGGTATGGTGAGGTAAGCACGGGGAATGCTGCACAGTTCCTGGAATACAGGAGTACAAAAACGCCCTTGGATTGAGGTTGTTCCATGAAAAGGTTGGGCTTTAGATTTAAAGTGTTTTTCATCTGGTTTTGGGGGCTCCAGCTGCATCACAGCGGGCTGGAATGTACAAATCTGGGGGTTTCTGTGTGTTAAACCCACTAAAAAGCAGCTTCCACACTATTGTCTCCCTTAATCCAGCAACATGATGGTAATTTGTATGCAATTCTATTAGGGAAATCAGATTACAAATCTTTTGTGGAGAGCTATTTATACCACTTGATATTACTTTAATTACATTCTGATCTCACAACGCTTAGCATTTTGCGCTCGAGCACCGAATTTTCAAATTAGAGCAACTTCAAGCAGCATTTTCAGGAATATCTAGAGCCCTTTGGAGCCCAAATTCACAGATAAATTATTTTTAGCCACCGGGGTGTTTTCAAAACAGTTTTGCTCTGTGGATGTTGTGCTCATCACAGGTGTCCTGTGCCCACCTGGGCTGTGCTGCCACTGCTGCTGGGAGGGAAAGGATTTGCTGGGCTGGCTCAGGGGTGGCAGAAATAGTGGGGCCCTTGTTCAGCAGCAACCTCACACCCGAGGTGTGGCTGCCAGGGCTGGGATTACAAAGGGAGTTTTATCTGGGACACTGGGAGAGGAATATTTTATAGGGTGTTAATACAGCCCCAGGCTTGACTGGTCAATTCTCAGCCTTTATTTCTATGTTATCATTCCCTTGTGACCATCTGAAATGCTTATTGCTTACTTAGACTTGTATAAAATATAATAATCACAATTAAAAAGTGCATTAATTAATTATAAAGTATTTCTGGTACACAAAAATTGTGGATGGTAACTGCAGGTTGAACTGAATATACTTTCATACACTACAATAGAAAAAAAAAAGCCCTAGAATTCCCCTTTTTAGACTCAAAATGATAGCCTAAATTTCTTACATTTTAACTTTGGGAGAGCTATCAGAGTTCACAGATGCCCATCTCTGGGGCTGGAATTGCTGCTGTAAGATCAGTGCTGAATGTGGGAGCCCATCAATTCAACTGAGCTGCTTGGCAAGGCCGTGGTAGAAAATTGTGAACAACAAAGGTGAATCTTTTGTTAAGGCAACAATAAAATACGAATTGAATCAGAATAAATAATGTGGATAAATGGATAATTTACCTGGATAATTGTCCTGCTCATCTGGTCTGCTTAGCTGGTAAAAATGCCTCTGTACCCTGTATTTTATCCCAGCAGTGCCCTCTGCTGAGAGCATGGAATGTGTGTCCCCAGAGCTTTTTCCTCCCCCAGCTCTCCGGTATTTTCAGTCTAAGTTCTCAAAAACCGTTTGCATTTAAAAAGATGGAGAAAGAGAAGCTACACTGGTGTTGGTACTGATTTGTTAATGACCAAGCCACATGAAATAAACAGAAAATATCCTGTGGCAAAGGCAGGGGTAATGGTGTTGGCTGTTTTAGCTGTGTTATCATGAAAGGATTAAGTGGGAAAAGGCATTTCTTGTCTGTTGGGGTCCAGGCTGGAGACACAGCACTGATGTTTTATTTCAGCTCCCTCAGCCCTCCAAACCCACAAAACTCTGCTCCTCCTTTCCTGCCTCTCTAATCCTTTATGATGTAATTAATTTGTGAGTAACAGCTGGGTTCACTTCACTCCATTTGAGAACATCCCTGAAGAATTTTAAACTGCAGGCGTCACCACCCATCTCCCCAAGCCCTGGACAGGCTTTGCTCTTGTCAAAGGTTGCTTCCAGCAGCTCATGCGTGTGGGAAATGTGCTCTGCAGTTTGGGCTATCCTAGCAACTCCCGGGGATCGGCACAGCCCCCAGCTGGCAACCCAAATATTAAAAAACACAGCTGGTTAAAGTTTAACCCCCGTGCCGACGATGATGTGGCAGCAGAAGCTGTGTATCAGGAGAGGATCCGCGCCCGGGGATCGGGGTGGGAGCTCCTGGGAGAATGGGATGAGCAGAGCCGGCCCAAAGGAGCATTCCCCACCATGAATGGGTTCCTGAACTGCTCTGCCAACCACACCAAGATCTGGAGTCACTACTTGGTGCTGGCCCTGGGCATCCCCCAGCTGACCATCAACGTCGTCTCCATCATCTTCAACTGCACCGTCATCTTCACCCGCCTGGCCACCAGGGACCTGCACAAGCCCATCTCCATCCTCTTCTGCAACCTGGCTGTCTCCGACCTCTTCACCAGCTTCTCTGGCTTCTGGATTTCCATGCTGTTCATCACCTACCCTGACATCACCATCTTCGGCTCCCGGGACATGCTGGCTCCCTACTCCCTGTACACCACCTCCATCCTGTCCACCATCTACAACCTGGTGAGCATCGGCATCGAGCGCTACCTGGCCGTGGCCGAGAGCATGAGGACGAGGTTCAGGGTGGCCAGGAACCACTCCGTTGCCGTGGTCTTCATCAACTGGGTCCTGGCCTTCTTCCTGGGCTGCCTGCCCCTGATGGGCTGGAACTGCCTGCACACACAGAGCAACGTCTCGGTGCTCTACAGCCCCTTCTGCGTCAACTACCTCGTCTTCATCGCCATGCCCAACGTGGCCATGGCCTTCCTCGTGCCCCTCTTCACCTACCTGAGGATCATCATCATCCTGAGGAAGAGGAAGCTGAGGATGCAGGCGTGCGGCCAAGCCACGGGCACCTACAGGTCGGCAGAGACGCAGGTGGCCAGGACCAGCATCTCCATCTGGCTGCTGGCCCTGGTGTCCTACGCGCCCTTCCTGGCCGGCGTCATCTTCGACGCGGCCAACCAGCGCTGCCACGGCGAGCTGTACCCGGGGGTGTACATCTTCAGGAACTGCACGGCCATGCTGATCACCCTCACCTGCCTGGGCAACCCCCTGCTCTACACACTGCGGCTCCGGGCGCTGGGGGCCCGGCTGAAGGCGCTGCGCGGCCTCTGGGCCTCGCGCGTGAGGGCCTGCGCTGTCGGCCATGTCTGAGCAAACCCACCCACCCCATCCCAGGGTGGTGTATTGGATAAATGAGTGATGTTGTGGTGGACTCTCACAATTAATAGACAAATATCATGTGTATAGGTTGAGAAAAGTTGTAGAGATTTATAGTTGTGTTGTGCATGGCCTCTGGGCCTCACGTGTGAGGGCCTGTGCTGCCATCGGCCATGTCTGAGCAAACCCACCCCATTGCAGGGTGATGTGTTGTGATAAATGAGGAATGTCGTGGTGGACTCTCACAATTAATAGACAAATATCATGTGCATAGGTTGAGAAAAGGTGTAGAGATTTATAGTTGTGTTGTGCATGGCCTCTGGGCCTCACACATGTGGGCCTACGGCACTGTCGGCCATGTCTGAGCAAACCCACCCCATTGCAGGGTGATGTGTTGCGGTAAATGAGGGATGCCATGGTGGACCCTCACAATTAATAGACAAATAGCATGTGATAAGTTGAGAAAAGTTGTATAGGTTTATGGTTGTGTTGTACCCCCTCGCGTGGGTACAACATAACAAGGGACAGCTGTCAAGGGAGGACTGGGAGGGCTGGCTTGTCACTGCGGTGACACCTGAGCTCCAGTCAGGATTTGAGGAGGAGATCTCCACCACTGGGCAGTGAAGGAGGGGTTGATGGACAGAACTTTGGGAGGGGTTAAAGGGTTAAAAAGGAAAAACCTCCATTGTAGGGGCCTGAACACATGGTGGGGAAAATCTTTTGCTCCCAGTGCCGTAACCTTTTTTCTTCATTCAGCCTTCTGCTGCATTTTTGGTAAGGTTTAATAGACCTTCCTAAGCTATGAAAAGTGAGTAGCTATTTCTCACAATATGATGCTTGTATCCCAGCTGTGTGTTCTGTTAATGCTGGATATTCTATTTTGTGCCAGCAGTGCTGGTTCTGAGAGCAAAGGTGAGAAGCAGCAGCACGGAGTTTGTTATCAGAGGCTGCACTCACTGCTCTAAAAGCAGCGCTGCTCCACATTCTGAGCTGCACTGTGCTGTCGGGGCACTGACAGAGCAGAACAGAGCACTCCTTTGCTGTTCAGTTCCTTTAGCTGGCTGAGGCAGAGTTTTCCCTGGACTGTTCATTTTTATTTCCCTTTTCTTGGCACTGTTCAAACCTGCTCTGGTCAGGGACCTGGGGAGCACCGAGAGCTTGCACTTGGTGGCCTCAGGGCTCCTCTGGGCAGCAGCCTTTCCCAGAGCCACAGGGACTGATAACAGAGTGTGAAAAGTGCATATGCTGTGGCTCCACGCAGATGTTTACTGTATGTATTTTGTTGTAGTGATTAGCAGTGCTGTGTTAACATTTTAGTAGGATGGAAAATGTAGTTTTGTAGGGAAATGGTAACTTTTGTAGTTAAAATAGGAACTATGTAAGTGGGATATTTTTTGAAGAAAGGAATGAGGCACTTGCACCAGATAGCAGCCACAGGATTTAATCTTTCAGAGAAAAATAATTTATTGCTCCATTATCAGAAGAAGCTGACTTGTTCCCGAAAGACGTACCCAGACCGTCTGTAACTCTTTGTTTCTATTGTCTCATATTGTCCTAATCCCAATTATCCGAATTATTATTACTCTAATTATATTACTATTTTTATAACCATTTTATTGCTATTAAACTTTGGAAATTTTAAAACCAAGTGATTGGTGTTTTTCACATGACATCAGCTCATGCTTCTGGCTCTGCTGCTGCTCTGTGGTAGTTCATCAACGCACAGCAACAAAATCCCATGGAAACCCACAAGTGATGATGTTCTCACATTGATCACACACAATCCCAGCCACTTGGGGTTTTCAGGAATTTCTTTCCAGTTTCTTTGCTTTGTTGTTTCCTCATCTTTATATCTATCTATATTCCTCTCTAACTCTTTATATTTCTCTATTATATATGTGTATATATATATAAAATTTTATTATTTTATCTATTTATTTATTTATTTTCTATTAATATATTTTACACATGCCCGTATCTATACCTCTACCCTATCTCGACATATACATCTCTCTCTCCACTCCTCCTTCTTCCCCAATACACAGTGCTCTCTCTCTATATATATATATGTATCTATCTATCTATCTATCTATATCTTTATCCGTATATCTCTCTATATTTATCTGTTTATAGAAATATCTCGATAAAACGTCCTGGCTACGGCTGCGCTCGGCGGTCGATTAAACATGCCTGGCTGGCGGCGCTCGATTGGCAGCCCTGGCCGGTGGAGCGGAAGCGGAAGTGGGAGCGGAAGCGGCGGGAGCGGCCATGAGGGCGCCGGGGCCGTGCGCGGAGTGCGGGGCGGGGGCCGCGGCCCGGTACCGCTGTCCGCGCTGCGGCAGCGCCTAGTGAGCGAGGGACGGGCTGGGGGGAGCGGGGTCAATGCCCGGTACCGCTCAGTGAGCGAGGGACGGGCTGGGGGCAGCGGGGTCAATGCCCGGTACCGCTCAGTGAGCGAGGGACGGGCTGAGGGTGCGGCCAGCGGTCCCGGTCTCGTTTCTCACGCCGTTCTCCCCGCAGCTGCTCCGTGCCGTGCTGCCGGACCCACCGCGGTGAGTGCGGGCCGGGCTGACCGGGGCTAACCGGGACTCACCGGGGATAACCGGGGCTAACCGGCTGTGTCCGCAGAGCGCTGCGCGCCCGGTGCCCGGCGGGAGGAGGAGGCGGCCGGGCCCGGATCCCCCCCTGCCCCCGGCGGCAGCCCCGCGGCCCCGGAGGACGTCGTGGGCGAGGAGGAGGAGCAGGACCGCGTCCCGCCGCACAAACTGCAGCTGCTGGGTAACAAACCCCGCTCTTGGCAAATACTGAGATAAACAGGGGTGTGGGAAAGTGATGCTGTGCTCACCTCCTGTGGTGTTAAATTCCTTCAGGTAGTGCTGTATTAATCTCCTTTAAGTGGTGTGGTAAATACAGTTTTTAGGCTATAGCATAACATTAAAATAGAAGCGATGTGATGTGAGATACGTTTTGTAACTAGCCCAAAGAATGGAAAAGATAATCAAGAATCTCCTCACGTTATCCTCTCTGGATGGAGATAACAACAGACAGACACCATGATCCCAAGAGAAGAATTATTGCCTCCTTATCAGGAAAGCTCAGACTTGGAGGAACCAACAAAATTGATTTACAAGATGAAGGGGGGAAGCTGAAATTGAGCAGAAACACCCTGGTTTGAGAGGAATGTTTGAATCATGTATGAGATATATAATTATACAATAAGATATTGCATTTAAGGGGTAATCCTTTGTTAGCAGGGGATGCTTTGGGGCAGAGTGAGAGTCTGTAATTGTTTATTTTTTATTGTCCAAGTTTAGATTGTCTAAATTCTTATTGTCCTAATTTTCCCCACTCTTTTCCAACTTCCAACACTTCCATACCAGTGCCTGGTGTTTTCCAGGGAGCCGAGCTTTCCCTGAGAGCGCTGTTACATTTCCCTGGCAGTTGCTGTGTCCCCGGGAGGGTTTGCTGGCCCAGGGCACGGCTGTAACTCGGCTGTAACTCTGTTTTTTCCCCTCCCTAGCTTTGCTGGCCCCAGGCTCGGCTGTAACTCTGTTTTTTCCCCTCCCTGCGCAGGGGAATCGGCGGAGCTGCGGGAGTTGCTGCGGAACCCGCACCTGCGGCAGCTGCTGCTGGCCCTGGAGCAGGCTCGGGACAAGAGCTCCCTCCTGAGGCGGCTGATGCAGGAGCCGCTGTTCCTGGAGTTCGCCGACTGCTGCCTGGGCATCGTGGAGCCTCCCGAGGAGAAGGAGAACGTGCTCCCCGTCCTCCCCGAGTGAGCTGTGCTGCTGGGGCAGTGCGGGTTGTGTCATTCGTCGCGGGGATTCGTGTTTGGTGAGGTTTGGGTGCACTCTGCCGTGTGCCTTGGCTGCTGTGCCCGTGGGTGTCACTGCTCTGAGCTGAGGCTGGAGCTGACAAACAGGGGCAGGGCTGTGCTGGGACTTCATTTTTTACATCCTGGGGCTTGACCTTGGTACTCTGTGGAATTCTTGGGCAGCCACAGGAAATGTTGCTTCACAGTGACAATATTAAATATATCTGCATTGATTTTAATCCACGAGCACTCTGAAATGTTTTGTTTTGTGCTCTGAAATGTTTTTGTTCGCTGAAGGTTGTTGGGAAGGGTCAGACACCTTGAGAAGGCATTGATTTTAATCCTTGAGTACTCTGTAAAGTACTCTGAAATGTTTTTGTTCAACCTAAAGGTTGTTGGGAAGGGTCAGACACCTTGAGAAGGCATTGAGCAGTTTATTTTAAATGACATACACAGAGCAGCTGAACATTTTCAAGATCCACGAGCAACAAAGGAGGGTTCAGAGCACTCCTGGGCAGGGTGGTGCTGTCTGGGAGCTCTGCACTCACCTGGCAGCTGTGAGAGCTCTCTGATTTTGTTCTGTAGATAAAAGCAAGAGCCCAGCCCCGCTTTTCCCTGAGACATCTGCCCCAGCTGGCTGCTCCTCACCCCCCTGGGACACTGCTGCTCACTCAGGACGGCTGCAGGAATCAGGAATGTTTATTGGCATTATTGTTTGCTCACTCTGCCTGCTGCAGGCAGCTCAGTTCAAGTATCCATTGCTTCAAGCACCTGATCTGTTGGCATTGATTTGTTCCCATAGTGTTGATATTTCCTGTGACATGGGGGGGGAGCAGGAGCTGCCCCCAGCCACAGCAAATGCAATTTAATGTTATTTAAGGTTATTATAATGTGCATTATGAGGTGTGTCCCTGGTACAAGGCAGCGCTGGGGAAGCTCTGAGGTAGCAGCAGAAGGGACACTGAGTGATTTGGAAGCAGCAGCTTGCAGGGAGCCCCCCTGGAGGCCAGGCCAGGCCAGGGCTATGTGGGCAGGAGCTCCTGTCTGTCCAGCAGGATCTGGTTGAGTCCCGTGATGGAAAACGCCTCCGTGTGGGGGCTGACGGTGGCAAAGTGCAGGGGGGACCTCCTGCAGTGGAACCTGACAGGGCCCTGCAGGGACAAGAGAGGAGAGTTCAGCCAGATGGGCAGCTGGTTCTGTTACTCACATTTAGCTCTGGAACCACTGGGGCATGAGGACAGAGGAACTCCTCCTCCTCCAGAGGAGTGCCCACAAATGGACTGAAGAGAAATGGTCACTGCAGAAATGCCAGCACTGAACTGGACTGAGATCAGCTCACACTCTGGAGGTTGGGGTGCTCAGCACTGCCCTTGCAGCAGCTCTGGCAGTTCCTGCACACAGAATTTGATGCCACACAAAAATGTCCCCCCTAGACCCGAGGGTGATTTGTAAGGGCAGTTTCTGAGGGCAGGCAGTGCCAGGCAGTGGGAGATGGCACCCCAGGCTGCAGACAGGAGGGAGGGGTGGGTGGGTACCTGTGGGAGGGCTCTGATGGAGGCGATGCCACAGCCCAGGTGTCCCCGGGGGCTCTCCTGCAGCGCCCTGAGGCAGCCCAGCAGCGCCAGCGCCCGCCGGGGCCCCGCGGCACTGCCAGGGGCTGCAGCCAGCACCAGCCCCAGGGGCCAGAGCTGCACAGCTGCCTGCAGGGCCCACGCTGTGCCCAGGGGACAGGCAGCTCCAGGGGCCAGGGCAGCTCCAGGGGCTGCCAGCTCCTCTCCTTCCCCCTCGTCCAGCTCTGCTGCTGCCAGCGCGGCCGCTTTTGCCTGAAAGACACAACAGCAATTCTCAAATGTGCTGGGCACAACTCAGGGCTGCAAAGCTGAGTCTGTAAAGAGGGAGTCTGCAAGGACAGCACACCCCAGTTTCCATGCAGGTAAGGAGTGAGTTTATGCTGCAGGATGAGCCAGAAGCAGCTCTACAGGACTGGCATCTGCTCTTCAGCTGGAGAAGAGTTTTCTGGAGCACTGGGTTTGCAGTTCTCACAGTTGTGACTCTTTCTCAGACCCCAAGAAGCCTCGGGCTCCTTGCAGTGCTGTCCTGCCCCCCAGCCTCACCTGGCACCTCCTCCAGCCCCGCTGGATGGCGCGGGCAGCCCTGCGCAGCCTCTGGAAGCGACTCTTGGCCAGCCAGGAGCGAACAGCTGGGGATGCAATGAGAGAAACCTGAGTGCTCACAATCTCTGCAGATGGCACTTGGCCACTTGTGCCACTGTGATCCCCCAGGGTGACTGGAAATGTCCCTTGCTCTGTTATCTCAGCCCCACCCCACAAGTCACCTGCTTGGATGAGAGTTGCAGAGCGTTTCTCCTTTGCTGTTTTCTTCTCCTTAAATCTTCTCCAGCAGCACTGGATGCAAAATGCCTTCTCATTTAACACCTCTGCTCTCCTGGCTTCCAGGAGCTCCAGCTGCAGTGGGGAACAGGAGCCTGCAGTTAGGGATGGGATTGTGCTCACAGCTCTTCCCTCTCTTACAGCCTCTTGGTGTTTGCCAGGGGACCACAGCCTCATTCCAGTGTCCTGTGACTGCTGCATTGGGTTTGGGAAGTGACAGCACTTCATTGGTGCTTTTCAGGTAACATGGAAATGAAAATGGAAGTTCTTGGGGAGGAAGGTGGAGCCAGCAGCAGCAGGTTCATACCCAGCTCCACTGAAGGGGCTGCTTCCAGGCAGCAAGCTTGGCACGAGTGCCTTTGACTCCCTCCTCTCTTTCCCAGCCAAACCTGTCCTGTGGAGCTGAGGAAAGCTGCCATCCTTACTGGAATTCTGACACAAGTGCAGCTCCTTTCCAACACAGAGCCCATTACACAAAGTGCTCTGCAGAGCTGGATTCTGATGGGTGCTTGATTGGGTTTAATAATTGGATGGAAAATGCCCAGTTCTGGTCACACTGGCTTGGCAGGAGTTTGGCCGTGAGGCAGGAGCCAAGGAACAGCACTTACCAGGGAATTGGCCAGGAACACTTTGGTTTTGCCACAGAAGACTGAGGGGATTCCTGCTCCATCCCCTGCTGCCTGAGCAGGGCTTTGTCCCCTGAGAGCACCCTGGAGGATCTCCAGCACAGCAGCACGTGGTGCTCTGTCATCCCCCATCACTGCAGTCTCACCTGGAAGGGAAACACTGAGGAGAAGGCACCACGACATTTGGAACTGGGGCCAGGGCATTGTCTTTGCTCTGACATTTCTGTCTTGTCTTTGCTCTGAGATTTCTTGGCCACTTAGAGGGGAAACCCCTGCAGCAGGGGGGGATGGCTGAGAGCACTTGATGCTGCTGTGGTTAAGGCTGAAGTGTGACAGCACAGATTGCAGCAGGTGCCAGCAAGCAGCAAACCAGTGTGGGGTGTTTGAACTGGGCTGTGCCTGGGTGCTGCCCTCTCATCTGTCACCACCTCTGTTCTCCACAGGTAAAACTCATCTGGGGCAGATCTAGGCTGAACCAGGGAGGCTCAGGTGTTCTCCCACCCCAAACATCCCACGTGGAAGCAGGAGAAAGCAGCAGCAATGCCATTAAGAATAGACTGAGCAGCAAGAAAATCCCCTTAAATACTCAAAACTCAAAGCTGTGGGAGCAAAGAACAAAAGGCAGGGAATTGTAGCTTTAATGTACTGAAAAGTGCAGGAAGGGGAAGCAAATTCTACACAATTGTACAGCTGTGACAGGGCCCTGGGAGCAGCTCTGGGGTCCTGGACTGAGCAGGAATTTATGGCAGCAATTACAGGTTATTGAAGCCATTTCTAGGACACAGTGCACAATTTTTTACATCACAAACAGCTCAGCCAGATGAATCTCTTTGGAAATGGAGACAGACTTAATTCAGACCTGGAACAAGAGATTGTTGCAGGAGTTCCTGCATGCACAGGGCTGGATGGGTTTTGCATCATTCCATCCTGGATACTGTTTGCTTTTCTGCTATAAATATTTCTAAGGAGATGAGAGCATTTTAAGGTCCTGAAAACAAATAGAAGCAATTCTTGCATACAGGAAGACATCTGGTGGCTCTGATGGTGTTCATGGGGCTGGGCTGATAAGGGAACCAAAAGCTTATTCCTGTGTTTGGGCAGTTGTTTTGCTTTGTTTGCAGCTTATTACCCCTCAAGATAAAAAGGACTAAAAACCCATCACAAAGAGGCTTTGCAGTTAATGGTCTGTAATTGAGGGGGAAAGATCCACTGTGTAAGTAATTTTCCAACCTGCACTTCCTTGCTTCACCCCATTTCCACAGGGTGAACAGATTTACACCAGTTTTACTCATGTGAACAGGCTGGTCCTGCTTCCCACAGCTGCTGCTCATTGAACTGACCCAGTGGGTGAAAAAGGGAATCATTTGGGGCACAGAAAGGGGCTGCAAAAACCTTTAATATTAAATGTAACCACTGGTGAGCTCCTCCTTTCAGGAGCTCATAGCAAAGGCATTACCTGTGGGCTGGGTTGTGTTTGTTAAAGTCCATCCTCACTCTTGCTTAGAAAAAGAGAAGAGTGCAAAAGGTGCAAGAAGCAGCAGAGTCCAGGTAAGCTGGAAGGTCAGTGATTCAGCAAGGAAACAAGGAGGGGGAAAGAAAGGAAGGAAAAGGAAAATAAAGCAAAAGGTAAGTGGCTTTCAAGTCTACTAAAGAATAACTCTAAATCAAATTATATTGGGTGAGGGGAACCCCAGACACCTCTGAAACTGATTGTTCCACCCAGGAGGAGCACAGAAAACCAGCAGTGAGGGGTAAGATTTTAGGGGTTAAACAAATTAGAAACTCAGGTTGGTGACAGGTTAAAGAAATATTTTAGAATAGTGGTGAATATAGAATTACCTGATCTGTGTGATACCAAATGGGTGCAGTGACAATTTTACGTGGTGGCAGAGGGATTACCTGAAGAAACTTACCTGTTTTCTCAGCAGGATGAGAGCTGCTTTTATCCCACACTCTTTTTTTGCTGGAGCCCCAGGATTTCCTCAGCAGTTCGTAGCGCTCAGTGAAACTTTGGAAAGGGATCCTGGGAGACAAAATGTAAAATGTGCAGTGAATTCCAGGCCAGAACCATTACTGTAAATAACTGATCCTTTTTGCTGAATGGTAAATAACTCATCCTCTGAGGAGGGAAAATTCCAGAATGGCTTTGTGGATCCAGTGCATGGGATGCAAACAGACTGATGCCTGTAATGGTCAAACAGGCCAGAAAGTTCAGAACTTGTGAAGAAATTCAGATTTCCCAGTAACAGCAGCAAAGCCAGGGCAGGGATTGTGCTTGGATATGCTGATGGTGCAAATTATTTGGGTTTCCTGCTTATAAGCTCTTCTGAATAACTAAATACCACTAAAAGCTATAGAAATGTATTAGAAATGCTGAAGAGGCTGGACTTACCTGACTGGGAAACCTGCTGCACTGATGGTGATGGCTTCCACTATGCCACAGGCCTGGAGCTGGCTGAGAACCTGAGGCACAAATTGAGATGGTTTAGGCAAAGCTGACTTTGGTGGAAGCTGCTCCTTGTGTGCCCTGTGCTGGGCATCCACAGCCAGTGTTGGCATTCCCAGGCTCAGTGTTGGCATTTCCAGGCTCAGCAGATTCCAGGGGTGTTTGAAGCCTCACTGCCCATCAGATGAGGCTCTCTAGTTACAGCTTTAGCATCTGCTGCTCTGCTCCCAAAGCTGCTCAGCTTCCTGGAGTGAGCACACTTTTGTTTTGAAGGTGTTTGTGTGCCCAGGGCTGCTGTTGGAAGGGCAGCACCCAAATCACCCCAGCCACAAGCAAGGTGCAGCTGGAGAGCTGTGTTGGACAAGCACCTCAGTGACTCTGGAAGGGGCTTTATCTGTTCCAAAATGTGCTTTGCAAGTGACTCAAGGTGCTAAGAAAGTGCAGAGCCCTGGGGAAGGCTCTGGAGGAGTTACCTCTTCTCTCCTGAAGGTCATGGCCCTGCAGTCAGCGTTGGGCTTGATGCAGCGGATGTAGTGGGGAGTGGTTCTGCCCAGAATCTCCATCAGGTGCTCCAGGGAGCTCTGCAGGAACAAACAGAGCTCAGCAGGGCTCCTCCTCCTCCTCAGGGATCTGCCACCCACCCCATGGAGCTGTCCTGGGCAAGGATGGCTTTACAGACTCTGTTAGAGCACAGAATCCACTCTGTGGATGCATTTCATCAAATTGTTGATGGTAAATCCAGAAAGTTCCCAAAATTACAGCAGAAACCTGAATAGGATATACCTTGAACTTGGACACCACTGTAACAACAGCTGCTCTGTTCTGGGTTTTGGTGTTATTTTGGTTGTTTTCTGTCACAGGGAATAATTTTTGAAGCAAAGGATCCTTTGAGGTCTGCAAAACGTGGATCAGCTCCGGAGGAACAGCATCCTGCAAACAGACATGACCTGTCAGTACCTGGCAGGCAGCTGCACCTCTGAAAATAACTAAGAATTGCACATTTAGAGACAGAACAGAATTTCTCATGCCAGATTTGATGTGACCACAGCTGCAGTCTCAAATCTGATGATGTGCATTCATTCACAGTCAGATTTAGGAACAGAAAACAATGTTTGGCTGAACATTCAGCAAATGTACAACTGCTCCCATCACTGCTCTTGTTACACAGCCTAAGGGAGCTCCAGCTCTCAGGAGTGGTTTAATCCCTGAAGGACAGACTGCAGCAGGCATTAGAAATATTCCTTTGAATTAAGAGATGGAGTTTTATTGCTAAATAAATAACAGCACTTGCCATAATTGCTGGGGATGTCAGAGCTGAGAAGGGACCCTGCTCTCTGCAGGCTATTCCACATTTCACTTATTCCCTGATGGCCAAAATTTGAGCACTTTGAGCACTTTCAGCAGTTAAGCCCAGCTCTCGTTTCTCATAAATTTATCTGATTTTTTTGGGGAATTAAGTGCTGTATTTGCAGTTATAAAAATGCCCTGATGCCATTAACAATTCTGCATCCCCCAGGAATGGAAGAAGCCCTGATTTGGTGATGGTTCACCTCAACCCCAGCTCAAAGCTGTAACAAAGCATCTGCTGGTGCCAGTGATGGTTCAGAGATCCCACCAAGGACATCACCCAGCTTCACATGGCCTGAAGGATTTATTTGCAGCAAGGTATGTCCAGCACCCAGCACTGAATAGATTTGTTTGACTTAAATCACTTTAGGCCTATAGGATACTTTTAAGATTTTTTTTAAACAGCTCTTTCTGCAAACACCTACCTTATTTTTCTCCACCATTGCTGCCAGCTGATAGCAGACTTTGCCAGCATAATGTGAAATGATAAAGTTGGGCTTCTTACTGAATTTATCTCGACTTAAACACTGATTACTGGACAAGGCTTTCTCAATCCTGGTCTGGAACAGGTCAGTGTTGGAGGCTCTGTTCAGGCGACACTCCTGCAAGGACACACAACTGCAGCATCTCTTGTTTGGCACAAAGACCTGACTCTAAAAGCTACAACAATTTAACATTCAAATTGTAGCAATTTTACCTTCAGAGCTGCTTTGAGTATGCAAGGCCTGAAATACTGGGGAGGAAAGAAGTAATTGAGGTTTCATATTTGAATCAGAACATCCAGGATCAGAGGGAAAAACACAGCTCAGAACAGGAGGAAGCAGATTTTGTGAAACTGAAACCCTGCAGAAATGTTATAGCTGACAGGTTTTCTATTAATTTACTGTTTGTGTTTTCTTTGGTGGTGTGGGACAAAGGCAGGAACCTGGGCCCAAGAAATGAAGGGTTTGGATCCCACTTACCTCATTCAGCAAGGAAAAAATGCTGAGAGGATTTCCCTCTATCAGGTCAAGGCAGTTCTGGTTATCCTGGTAGTTGATGAACGACCACTGCAGGCCCTCAGCTGCATATTCCTCCTGCAGGGAGAGGAAAGGGGTTATTCTGCAGCAGAGGGCACCAGAGCTCAGAGCTCTGTGCCTTGGGCAGCTGATCCAGGTCCTGTTTGAGGAGTTAATCCCAGCTCAGCTCCAGGTCAACACCAAGCTTGAGAAAAAAAAAACAACCCACATGAGGATATCCTACCCAGGTAGCTTTTGGGTGTGGATCAGAACCTGCTGGAACAATTTATCTGAGGATTTGGGAACCCTGTGGATTTATCAGAGTGAGCTGCAAGGCTGCTCTAGAGAGCAAACAAAGGCCACAGTCACACAAAGCCTCTCCTGGCTGTGCTGAGATTTTCCCTGAAGGACAAGGAACAAGCAGAACTCCTTCCCTGGACTGGGACACAGCCCCAGCCCAACCTTTGTGTGCCGGCCTTTACTGCCTGAGCTCCATTTAGAGCAAAGCCTGATCTGAAAGGAAGTGCAGGGAGATACTGGCTGGAATAATTGGTACAATATTTATGCTGAATTACAGGACAAACTGTCAGCAGTGTTTAACAAGCACAAGCTCTGGGCAGTTATTTGAAAAGCCTCCTGCCAAAAGCTTGCTCAGCACAGCCACTAATGGCATTTAAGTGGTTTGGGGGACAGCCAGATCCAGAGGTAAGAGGGCAGGCAGTGAGTGGGAGGGGTGCTGTAAACAGAGGTCATGGAGCCATTTCAAGCAAAGCAATTGTGTGCCTGAACTTGCTTTCCATCTTCCCTGACCATTAACCCCTGGCATGCTGACCAGGGCAGCCAGGGAAAGCAGTCTGGCAATAGCAAAGCATAAATGGCAGTCAAAGAAATACTTGACTCCTGAATAAATTGACAAAACCCCGCTGTGAGGCAGGAGGTGCCAGCACGCTGCTGCCATAAAGAAAACAATTTCCCTGATTCCAGTTAATGGCAAAGAGCATTTTGGTAATGGATCTGCAGTGGGGAGGGGCAGAGCAGCAGCCCTGGCAGGGACTCTGCACCTTGCAGGCACTCAGATGAGAGCTGGAATGAGCAGTGTGTGACCACTGAGGGACTGAACAGTGCAAAAAAATCCTTCTCTGCTGTGAAACAAGAGCATTTGTGTCCCTCCTCACTCAAGGATAAAGCTGCAGCACACTGGGGGTTGTTTTAAAGGCACCAGCATGGCTGGGGTCAGGGAGCTGTGCCCCTGGGGCACGAGGGCTCCACAGGTCCCACATGCCCAGGTGTGGGTGACAGAGCTCTGCCTTCACACCAAGCTCAGCCCAGAACTCCACTCTTTAGGGGCTTTATGCTTCATGGCTGTGAGCAGAAACCTCCCAGAGAATCTCAATTCAGGCTGCTCTTAGCCCAAGAATTTAGTGTTCAGCTCTTTGAGGAGAAGCAAGCAGAGATCCAGTGGGGCTGGGAACAGAATTCCAGTGCCCAGGAGACAAAGCTGGGCCATTCCCACTGCCCCACACTCCCCTCTTTACAAAGGCACTGCTCCCTCCCACTGCCTTCTGTGCCATTACTGACTGAAGGTTCCATCTCACCACGGGCACAGCAATGCAATCAAAGTGACAAAAAATGCTCTTTTAAATCAGATATTGAAGATTTGGTCTTCAGTTTGGCTATTACCTGCTGTGCCTTCAGGTAGTGAGCTACAAAGTGCTGCTGCAGTTTCTCATTGGCATAATTAATGCAGAGCTGCTCCAAGTTGTTTTCAGGGAAGGCTTCAAACCCATAAACATCCAACAAACCTGGAAGCAGTGTGGGAGGACAGGGAGCTTTAGTTCAGGAGCAGCCTGGAGGGCTGCTGGCCCCTGAGTTAAAGCAGGGTGGGATATCCATACCTATGAAGCTGGTCCACACTGAGGGCTCTGTGTAGATGTTTTCATTTATGACCAACACCAGCCACTCAAACAACCTGCAGACAGCAACAGAGGGATTAGCTGGAGGCTGCTTGCTTGCAATAGTCAGAATTGTTTCTTTTACTGCTGTTTCCATCAGTGTCACTTGGAAGGAAGAGGAATTTCTGATGTGCTGCCATGAAACAGCAGCAAGTGAATCCCTCTGGCCTCCCCATTCCCTCCAAAAATCACCTGGATGAGGCCACCCTTACCTGGCATAGATGACTTTGGCCAGGCAGTCCCTCCTGGTCTCACACTCAGCTCTGGAGCATGGCTTCTTGAACACCTGCTGCTGTTTCCCAGCAGTGATTGTTCTGATCCTTAAACATTCCAGGAGTTCCTCAGTGGGAATCTGGAGCAGCTCCCCCGTGGTCCTCACAAACTCTTGTTCAGCAGAACAAACAGTGCAAGGTTACCTGCTGTGCTCACACCTCTGAAGGAAAGGAAGGTCTGGAGATTGTGTGTGAAAATGCCACTTCCGTCAGCTCTCCAAATTAAATGTGGATTTTGGATCTTTCTACCCAAACTTGGGATTAAGTTTTGCAAAACCAGACTCTTAATTTGGATGCAGAATGCCTCTAGAATTCTGGATCCTCTCTTTAGAATGAATACCAGAAAAAGCTGAAGTGTGCCAGACTGAAGTTGATTTTCTCTCTAGGTGTGTCTTTGTTACTTTATCACCTTTTTGAGAGGGGACCTCAAAATCCAGACAGACAAATCAATCAGTCATAACCAGGAAACAAGCAGGGATTTGGGGACAGAAAGGAAGTGTAGAAGAATGTGCATTTGCTGACAAAGCATTTATCTTTCTCAGCTGAGCTGCATTCAAAATTATTTGAATATTAAGTAGTTTGATTTCAGAGCATGCCCTGAAATTGTAGCAGGAACCTTCCCTATTCAGGGCAGTTTTATCTCTGAAGGAAATCCAGATCCACAAACCTCCTGAAGACAGGCAGAACAACCTCTGTTTCTGCTGCAATTTAACAGATTTGTTGTCACTGCCTTTTGGCCTTTATCATGAAAACTTCCAAGCTTTCCTGTGAAAAGCCCTGCTCTGCCTCTGGGTCAGATTTCTGCCAGCCCTGTGATGGCAGAGTAAGATTACAGACAAGAGGCACAGTTCTGCCAATAATCCTCCTGAAATCACTGGGTAGTGCTGCAGTTGCCCTGACCTGTCAGGGAGGGATATTATCTCTCAGGGCAGGGGAGCATTAGGTTTTTCTTTGTTCACAAAATCACACCTACATTTTGGGTTGCTCACGGCTTTGATTGTCTCCTATCAGCAGGAGAGTTATTGTTCAAATTCTTTAATTCTTTCTGAATTAAATGAATTTAAATTAAACAAATCCAATTTAATAATTTAAAATGCAGTAAATTCAATACAGTTTAAACAAATTTATTAATTTTCAAAATTAGGTTATTAATAAAGTAATTAGACTTATTAGTTAAAAGGAATTAATAATGAAAATTAATAATAGTTAAAACTACTCAAGTGAAAATTTGGTAGATTTAATAATTTTTAAGAAATGTTAATAATGAAATAAATGTAATAAGTAAATCTAAATTAACTAACTAAATAAAGGAAGGAAAGAATGGAGAGAATTCTTTTCTCTAATCCTTTCCCTTGGGCATCTGCACTGAACTAACAAGGCTCTGGAGCATGGCATGGTTGTTGCCTCACCTTTGGTTTTGTCTTCCAGTTCACAAGGCTGAGATTCATCCAGTGGATTGGAGAACTGAACGTTGCCGAGGTGCAGGAGGCCTGATAACACCTGCAATGCAATCAGGGAGTTTTCAGGACAGCTCCCCCCAAGGCAGGCTCCCCTGAGCTCTCCTTTAGCCTGGAACAGGGCAGCTCCTGCACAGAAGGCAGGAGCAAGAATTCTGCAAGAAGCAAACAGACCCCAAACTTCTGTGTGTTCTGCGGTTCCTGAAGGCAGACTGAAATTCAGAGGCGCACACTTTTGGCTCAGATCTAACCTTTGTGCAGCCTGATGTGGGGCTGAGGGCTGTCCAGTGGGGAGCAGCAGCTCTGCCCAGGGACAGGGATTTATCCCAGCACCAATCCCACCCAGGAACACATTCCCAACACCCTCCTGCTGTCCCTGCCGGGTGCCTGACCTTGAAAATATTGCTCTGCGTGGCACGGCCGATGCCCAGGTGGAACATTGCCCCTCTGGTCACCTCGAAGCAGTCCTCTGGAAAGCCAAACAGTGCTCTTGAACAAGCCAAGCACACAAACAGGGGCAAGCAGAGCATCACAGCACGTCCCATCCAGCTGGAATGGTCAGTGCAGAGCAGGGGAGCTGTCTGGGTAAATCCCACACACAAGCTGCAGAACCAACCCACTGGGTTTTTCTGTCAGATGAAGCACAAGACAGTTTCTAAACAAAGCCACAAAGATGCAAATTTGCCAGAACCAGCTGGTTTAAGCCAGGTGACTGATTTTAAGCTTTAATAGTGCCAAGTGAAACTTAGAAAGAATCCCATGAATGCAGGTGGCTTTGCAAAACATCTGCTGTTGGCTGAGCAGGGCATTGAACAGGATCTATTTCTGCCTGCCTCCCTATAAAGCTCCAGCCATTGTTAATGGATTGATTAATTAATTAGTGAGGCTAATCTTTACCATCTAAGTTTCTTTCAGAATTTGGCAGCCAGCGGTACTCAGCCCCTTCTGGAAGGTTCCACTCCAGCCTCTCCTCTGCTGTAGCACCTTTTGTGATCTGGAGGCAGAAAACAAGGTAAAAATTGAATTCTGCCTTTGGTGTTTACAGCTCCCAGACAGTGAGGAATAACATACTGGGAGGATGATTTAATTTGGAAGCCTGGGAGACAGGGAAACTGGTAATTATTAAAAGTTGCAACTGTGCTAAATCTGGTGATTCCATCCCTGCTGTGTGTCAGAAATACCCAGCAAAATTAACTGCAGGCAAACCTGATAAAAAATATGGAAGTTTCTTTCATTGGGAGCCTGATAGGCAACTCTTGTTTTCTCCAGAAGGAAAGTCTGGATGGAAGCACCAGTCAGATGATGGAATCTGGAGAGGGAAAAAGAGGAAAGATTTCAACAAAACATCTTCACAGAATCCAAGAGGGTTGTGTTGTTCTGAGACCAACTGACTGTGAATGCTTTGCAGTTCACCTTCAGTTTTGTTCATATTTCATTCAGAGTTCTTAACTACATCTCTGTTTTTCTATTGCACTCTTTTAGAGACCTTGATGGTGAAAGCTTGTAGAAAAAAAAAAGGAAAATAATACAGTTTAAGATGCCAGCAAACCAAAATATGCTCTAAAACCATACAATATTCTATGGCAGATTTCAGAGATAAGCTTTAAAGGAACAAGATGATAAAGATTTAAAGGACCAAGACAAGAGGTAAGGTTTTACCCAGTGATCCTTACCTGTCCAGCTGGAGCTGGATGTATTTCCCAAACCTGCTGCTGTTGCTGTTCCTCAGGGTGCAGGCATTCCCTGTAAATTGCCAGTGGCAGACACAGAACATCAGAGTGGTCCCACTCTGCCAGGCAGCACACACAGGTATCTGGGGTGCTCTGGAAGCAGCTCCAGTATTTGAGGAGTTTGTTTGTAAGGAGAGGACCAAGAGACAGCTGAGACTCGTGTGGGAACAAAGGAAATTCCCACAGTGGCCATTACTTTATTTGCTGCTAAAAAAGCCACATTTACCAAATGCTTCCATGACAGGGTTGGAATCCAGCACTCTCCTCTCTATCCTCTCCACAGTTTCATTGCCTTTTGGGGAGATAACTGAGGCAGCCACAGAGGCATAGAACTTCATAAGGCAGCGAGAGGTCCAGGTCTGCAAGGGAGAGATGTGACAGCAGCTCTTTAACATCTTATCAGTTATGGCAGTGGAGCAGTGCTGCCTTCAGGAAACACAGGGTGCAGGTGGAGGGGAGGCTACAGAGAGGAACTGTGTCAGGTTTGGAGCTCTGTGCCACAGACACACATTTCAGTGCTGCTGCAGTGGCAGCCTCCATGGAGTGTCACCGTCTGGAGGCTCAGCCAGGATGAACAGCCACTGCCTTGGGATGGAGTGAATGTGAATGGATTTGAGTCATTAACATTCAGCAAAGCATCCTGTTCTTGGGCTCTAAAATACCCTCAGTGCTGAGCAGGGATGGACCATCACAGGAGCTGCACCCACTGCTCCAAGTCTGCACAGAGGGTTTGCTGAGCTCCCTGACAGACCAGGCTGAACTCAGGTGCATTTCCTGCTGAATGATTCAAAGCCAGCCCTCCAGAAATGACAGATGTCACCTGAAGAGCTGCTATATTAAGCAGAGTGTGTTTAACTGCAGCAATCACTTAATGCTTCACACACATTTCAAGAGAGTCGTGCTGGGCAGATTGGCTGCGTGCTGTGTCAGAGGGGTTTTAATTCATCTTTGCTCATTCACTGCACTACTCTGCACTACAAATCACTGGCAGAGCTCAAAGCTTGAGAGCAATGTCACAGAAAAACATTTCCTTACCTTCCCAGCACCACTTTCTCCACTCACAATGATGGACTGGTTCACAGGGTCCATCTGCTTTTGGACATTCCTGTAGGTTTGCTCAGCCACTGCAAAGATGTGTGGTTTTAAATCCTGGCAGTGAAAGAGAATATTCATATTTAAGAGTATAGTAACCATATAGTTCAACAGCAATGGGTCATCTCACATTCACCTGAAAACAGTACTGCTCTTTTAACAGAACTAACACTTCACAAGAAATGGGGTTTATCCTGTGGGAGTATTTTCTCAGATAAATTTGGAGCAGTTTGACACCTGGGCTCTGCAGAAGGACAGTGATCTCACACACAGGGTTACCTGAGGACAAAGTGCAACGTGGTACTCCCTCATCAGCTCAGGTGAGTAGAGGCAGGAGAAAGGCTGGAAAGGATTTAAAGCCACCAGGCTGCAGCCAGCATTTGTGTAGAACAGGTTGACTCTGTATCTTGCTTGAAGACATTTCAGAACTGAAAAGCAACAGCTTCTGTCAGCATCTTTTGCAAAGTGTGTTTGACCCTTGCTGTGCCTGTTGCTAACAAGAGTCTCAGGTGTGTTACCTGTCAGGTTTAACAGGGAATGAGGTGACCAAGAGAGTGCTGCAGGTGGAATGTACACAACTGTAGGTGGAATATACACAACTGTAGGTGTAATGTACACAGCTCCTGTGCTGATGGTGTTAATGCAGTGAGAGCAGGAGCTGTCAGAGCCCAGCAGGGAGGGGAGCCCTCAGCAGACACTCCCTGGCTGCTCACCTGTCCTGGTTGTCACCGGGTTCACCTTGGTGAGGTCATCAAAAAGATGCAGCTTCTCTTCATCACCGAGGAAGGCCCTGACTTCTTCTTCAAATGATTCACTGAGGTCATTCTGGATGAGAGAATCTTCCCTTTGGCCATTTTCCTGGAGGGGATGGCAGATCAGCACCAGTGAAAGGTGAAGAGCTGGACTTTCCCCTCATCCCCTGCTCCAGCTCTTCTGCTGCTTCCATGTCACTGAATTTCAGTCCCAGCAGGAGCCAGACCCCAGGGTGTGAGAGCTGCTCCTCCTCCTGCTCTGATCTTAGAAAAGGGTTCTGGCTGTGAGCAGAGGCACTCAGAGAACGTGGCCTTGGGCTCACACTGCAGCTCTGCACTCACACACTCCATGCTCTTTAAACTGGCTCATTTCTAAGCTCTGCATGTCATGCATTCACTCCAAGCAGTGCCCTGGGCTCAGGCAGGCAGGAAGAGCTGCAGGTACAGCTGGGAGCCCCTGCAGGCTAAAACAAATGCAGCTTTCCTAGCAGACACTCTTATTTACAGGGTGAAAGCTGCAGAGTGCACACATCACAGCCAGGGCACAGGAATGGTGCTGGGAGAGGAGCTGCCCTGCCTTAGCTGAAGTTTTGTCCCCTCTGAATCACTTAAAATATTCAAATCTCAGCCTCTGGGCTCCCATGTCCTTGACAACATGATTTGGAAGGGCACACTTGTTGTGTGTAATGGAAAACCAGCCAGAAGAGAGATTCCAGGACCTGTTTGCCATTGCTGGGGAAAGGAGAGGCTAGAAGAGAAAATGAAGAGTGGAAAAGGTGCCAGTCCTGATTTCTGCATTCTGTACACTCCTCTTGTTATCTCCTTGACAGGAAGTTCTCCAAACTATCCCTGCTCACCTGTACCACAAGCTAACCCATGGACAGCATCACCTTGTTTATACAGAAAATGCTAAATTTAGTCAGCAGCATTCTCACTATGTGAGCTGAGCTCATTAATACAGGGGAAATGCACTGCAAACCCCACTTAGCATGTTCCTAAAAAAAATGAAAAGCTGCTCATTTAGGAGCATTTTTATCTTTTGCAGACAGCACAAATACTTCATTTCTAGTGATACAGAATTTTACACAGTAAGGGGGAAAAAAAGCTTAGCAACGCAGTAAAGCCCTGCCATCCAAGTGATTTCTGTTCTTCTCCTCTGAATGAGCGCTAAGCAGCTTGCTGCTGTCAGAGAACAGACACCACAATTAGGAAACCCTGCATGGGCTGAGGAGTTCCTGCCATTCCCCTTTCCCCCCGTGCCCCTGTGTCACACCAGGCAAGCCAAACCCACTGTGAGACTGCAAGGCCTGAGGCAGGGCTTGGCTCTGCTGCCCTGCTCAGCCAAAAGCAAAAGAATATTTGACAATAAATCCCAACTCTCGTGCCCATTCACCTTCCTGCACAAACACCCTTAGGATGTGCTTGCTGCCTGCATGAACAGCTGCCCTGGTAGAGCCCAGGGCACCACAAAAATCATTGCCCTGGTGTCTCTAATTCAGCTCAAACCCACAGTAAATAGTCCAGTCAATTCGTGAAGCAGGGGTGAATATTCATTAGTAGTTACCTAATCTTGACTGCGTGGAAACAAGCCAAGAATTCTGTCCTGGCAGTTACATTTAATTAGCACACACAATTCCTGCTTTTCTTTTTACCTGCTTTGGCATCTTGTCCAGGCCTGTGGACGGGAACACTGGAGAGGGCCTTTACTTTGGGGTACTTCATTCAAATCGCACTGGAGAATGCTTAAATAAAGAAAAAAAAATATATATATATAAAAATAACTTTGGGCATGTTATTCTTCAGTGGGTTCCACAAGCAAATCCCAAAGACTTCAGACAGAGTTACTGATCCCAGTGGAGCACAAGTAACACTGGAGCTGGAAATCCTACCCAGAGTGATGGCCAAGTGCTGCTGCCCTGTAAATAAAGATTTTTTTGGAGGGAATTGTGTATCTTCCCTTCCATCAAGAATAAAATGCTTTGCTTTTCTTTTATAAAACAAGTTTTATTCGCAAGAAACTGCAACTACTTGTTAAATTCCTCTTGTTTGGAGAAACAGGGCAGATCTGAGGGTCTGACAGTGCCAGAGAAGCCGGAGCTTTGGGAAGGGGAGTGACTCGGAGAAGTTTGTGTTGTTCCCTTCCTGCTTCCTCTGAAAATCCCTGGGAGCCAACCCAAGGTGAGTCAGGCCCTTTGAATTTCTGTGATAAACGCTGAGGTTCCAGTCACACCGCCAGCAAGAATTCTGTCCTTCCTGCAGCTGAGCCTGCCATTACTTCCATTCCTTTTCTATTCTAATTCTATTCTACTCCATTCTAATTCTATTCTAATTTTGTTCTATTATACTCCAACTGTTTTAATTCCATTCTAATTCCGCTCTATTCCGTTCCTATTCAGTTCCCTTTCCTGTTGCATTGTTATTCCTATTCCATCCCTAATTTCCTTCCCAGCGCGGCACCCGGAGTCAGTTCGGAGCGCGGGGCGCGATCGCATCCCCAGAGCCCGGTCAGACCCATCCCTGCAGCGCCTTTTGTGCCGGCAGATCCCGGGGACACAGAGGACACGCGGGTGACACGGAGGACACACCGGGGACACGAGGGACACACCGGGGACACGCGGGGACCCGGGCGGGCCGCGGCAGCTCCCGGCCGGGCGGGACCCCGGGGTGGCGGGCGCGGTGTCCCCTCAGGGCCGGGGCTGAGGCGGCACCGGGCAGGACGGGCGGGCAGGGCCGGCTCGGGACTTACCGCGGGCGGCAGCGGGGCCGGAGCGGGAACGGGAGCGGGGCGGGCGGGCCTGGGAGGCGGAACCGGGGAGGGGCTCGGGCGCTGCGGAAGCGGCGAAAGTGCGGGCGGGGAACGCGGCCCGGCTTTACTGAGCCCGGCTCCACCCTGGCCCGGCTTTACCCCGGCCCCGATTTCCCCGGGCCCGGCTTTACCGCGGCCGCCTGTCCCGCCCTCACGGCCCCGGCCCGGCCCGGCCCGGCCCGGCCCCTCAGCGCCATCCGTGCCCCGCTCCCGGTAAGCGGAACCCCTGCTTAATTCACGCTTTTTCTACCCCGCAGGGTTCTCCTGCTGTAAAAAGGCACCTGGGGGCTGCGGCTGCTGCTGGTACTGACCAGGTAGCACAAAGTTGTGTCGGATCACGTTGTTACATATCTGTGCACCATAGAGGATATGGCAAAGTATGTTCTACACAGCAGTAAGATTATTCACCATGTGAATGTTCAGTGGAGGATTTGATGTGTTAGAGATCTCCCTCAGAAATGTAGGAAGCATCTTGTTGGAATGCAGCAGGATGAAAAATGCTGGAGCTTCCTCAAGCCGGTGCCTGTCCTTGGCTTCCCAGGCCAGCTCCAGTGCTCCAGTGTTCTTTAAATTGAAAAGCAACTCAGTAACTTCTGAAATCAATGTTGTTTTAATGAACTGATTCATTTTTAAGGAGTTCGGAGACCCGTTTTACAAAGCTACCTCAAGTTCACGTTTTGTGTTTTCAGAGGAGGGAAGAAGAATGTCCCAAAAACAGCTGAAAGAAGCTTTTATCAGCAACCTGAACGGAACGAGTTTGCTGGAAATTTCTGCAGGCTTGTCCCTGCCTCCGCTGTGCCTGCTGTGCAGAGGGCTCCTCCTGATCCTGCACTACCTGCACCATGGAAAACCTGTAAGCTCAAGGACGTACAGCCTGCTGCTGGACTTCCTGGTGCTGGTGTCTCCTCTCGTGTTCTCCTGCACTGTCTTGTCCCCAATCATCTTTTTCATACCAGTTATCCTTGCTGCCTTCTGTGCCGCAATCTTTTCCAAAATATACAGCCAGACAAAACGAGAGGCCAGACCGCCCTTGGGGCAAATTGTAAAAGAATTCCAGAAGGCACGCTTGGACCCCGAGTACATTCCAGCAATAACTGTGTTCCGTGTTTATGTCAACGTGCTGACATCCATCAGCATTTTGGCCGTGGATTTCCCGCAGTACCCCCGGCGATACGCCAAGGCCGAGACCTACGGCACCGGAGCCATGGATTTGGGGGTGGGAGCCTTCATCTTTGGAAATGCTCTTGTTTGCCCTGAGGTTCGGCAGAAGCCTCACAGGACTCAGCCCAGGTTCTCCAGCCTGGCCAGGCAGGTGTTCTCTGTGTGGCCACTGATTGCCCTCGGCGTCGGGCGGCTGCTGAGCGTTAAATCCATCGAGTACCACGAGCACACGTCGGAGTACGGCGTGCACTGGAACTTCTTCTTCACCCTGGCGCTGGTGAGACTTGCAGCCTCTCTGCTTTTAGCCATATTCCCCAAACACAAGGCTTGGCTCGTGGCTCTGGCTGTGGCTGTGCTCTACCAGCTGCTCCTCAGCACGACCTCTCTGAAGATGTTCATCCTGCACGGCAGCGACGGCCGGGGCTCCCGGCTCGGCTTCCTCGACGCCAACCGGGAAGGGCTCTTCTCCCTCTTTGGCTACCTGGCCATCTACCTGGCGAGCGTGCAGGTGGGGCTGTGGCTGCTGCAGCGCAGGAGCTCGGTCAGGGGCTGGCTGGGGGCCCTCGGGGGGCTGGCCCTGGCCGTGCTGGGGCTGTGGGTGCTGCTGCAGCTGTGCCAGGCGGGCACCGAGCCCGTGTCCCGCCGCATGGCCAACCTGCCCTTCTGCGCCTGGGTGCTCGCCCAGTGCCTGCTGCTGCTGGCCTTCTTCGTGCTCACTGACCTCAGCCTGGTGTTCACAAAGCTGCTGGTCAGGGGCTGCAGCGTGCCCTGCTGCTGGAAGGTCGTGCAGCCCCCTGATTGCAGGAAAAAGCAAGGCATGGAGGCCGAGCCGGTGGGAAGGCAGGACAAGCTGTCACAGCCGTGCCTGATTAGTGCTATTAACAAAAATCAATTACTGTTTTTCTTGCTGGCGAATGTTATGACTGGTGCTGTGAACATCCTGATAGACACAATCCACAGCAAGGCTGCCTTTACATTATGCATACTGCACGTGTACATGTTTTTTAATTGTTTAATTATGTATATATTGCACGCCAGAAATATAGTATTAAAGTTTTGGTGATTCCACTCTGGCTGAGTGGACTAGCTGGACTTTGTTTGCTGTAGTTGGATGATGGTATTTTTCCTGGATGTGTTGCAATAATTTATAATTTAGCAGAGCTTTTTATTATTTAGTCTTGATTACTCTTTAATGGTTAATTTCACCAGATTATACAGCTGATGATCTTACCTGTTGGGAGTTGTTGCACATTATCCTAAAAACTTAGGTTTGGAGATTGCTGAATATTCCTGCTGCTCCTGAGAGTAAATTGTTTTACAGTTAGTGAACTGTGCTCATACCCAAGGAATTAGATAACAGGGTAGAGCAGAAACCAGATGAAAAGTAAGATGAGGAGTAATTATATGGAGAGAGAGGCCTAGCTGTGTCAAGATTTACCTAGTTAAGGCCCCTGCATAAATAATAGATAAGAATAATTCTTTATATAAAATGTATTGAATAAGTGGATACTTGAAAATGTTTTGGCCCCAGTCCTGCAGAGACTTATACATATGCTTGACTTTGATGGTAGTAATTGTGGAATGTTAATCATATACTGAAACCTAAATTAGCCTTTGAATTAAAGCTAAATTTCACTTCCGTCCCCACTGATGAATATAAATGAAGACCTGAGATAAAATGTGATGCTCTGAAGGATAAACTCAACTGCAGATGAATTCATAAAGCAGTTGTTGGAGGTTGTGGTGCAGATAAGAGCAGCACTTTATAAGAAAATACAAAGATACCAAATGAATTCAGCTCCAACCTGCAGACCAGCACATTGAATGCTGCATTTTGCCAGCTGAGATGTCTCCAAGGGAGGACATTTGGTATCAGTTTTTATTAGCAAACAAACAGGTTGCAGATGGAAAGAACTGCAGTGCACTGGGTCAGGGTTCTGGCAATGGCTTGAGAAGGGAACTGCTCAGTTTGTCACTCTTCCTTGCCAGGCCAGGCCAGAACACCCTCTGTGTTCCCTTTCCTGACTGTGACAGTTCTTCCTGACCTCATCAGGTCGGTGGGAGGAGAAATACACTTAAAGATTGTGAGGAATTCAATAATGGGATATAAATACTTTGGAAGTGGAATACCAATAGTAGTTGGTGATAGATGCCCAGTGTCAGTGGAGTTACAGCAGTACACATGGGCCATATTCCATATTTTTCCTTGTCTATCACGAGTGATGAATCATCAAACCTTTGGAGAATAAGCCTCTAAATCAGATTCCTTAAGACAGACATGCTGTGGAAGAGTCATACATTTATTAAGTTCTCCAAGCCCGGGCCAGCAGAAAGGTGAAGCCTGAGGATTGCAGGCTGTGGCCACGCTGAGTTCATGCTTGTTTGCTTCCAACTTAAAGCCAAGTAGTCTTGAGAATGAAAGCAAAGCAGCCTGTGTTATCCTGGGGACAGATGCAAGAACTGGCAACAACCTCTTAGAAACAGTTGTCAGTTTATAGCAGAGTTTTCTGGTAACTGGTGGATGTGTTTATTTTAAAACACTTCCTAGACTTGCCTAGGGAAGAAAGGTCTCCCTCGTGAACCAACTGGCACTACTCATTTATGCAGAATTCCTCATGGATATTTATTTTTGAAATATTTAAAGCGCGGGACCTGCAGCGAGCTGTGCCTGCGAGCACAAGCCGGTGGTGTGATTCAGAAGGGGCTGGGTGTGACAGGCAGAGCTGTGTCTGGGCAAGCACGGGGCACCCAGGTGCCAGCTGCTCTGGCTGGAGCAGGGAGGACGTGGGAGGCCGGGTGGGTGAGCCCCACACGGGCTGGTGGTGCCAGTTCAGGGTGCAGCTGTGCTTGGCACAGCAGCAGTGAGAACAAACCTCTCACCAAGGCCAGCTCCTCATCCTGACACTTCTCCTGCTTCTAATGCCCTGAGGAGTAAGTTGGAGGTTGTAGCCAGGTGGTTTTGGTCCCTTCTCCCAGGCAGCAAGTGACACAAACACAGGACATGGCCTCAAGCTGCACCAGAGGAGGTCCAGGTTGGACATCAGGAGGAATTTCTCCATGGGAAGCGTGGTCAGGCACTGGAAGGTGTCCAAGGAGTGACTGGATGTGGCACTCAGTGCTCTGGGCTTGTTCACAAAGTGTGGATCAAAGGTTTGGCTTGATGGTCTCAGAGGTCTTTTCCCACCTAAATGATTCTGGGTTTCTGTGGGCTGCTCACCAGTGAGTTAATGAGATAAATTCTCATTGCCTGTTGTGGATAACAAATGCAGGGAGCTCTGCCCTGAAGCCACTGGTGCAGCTCTGCATGCTGAGTGTTCAGCCTGTGAACACAAGAGAACCCAGAGATGCAATTGGGCACCCTCGATCACAGGAGGAGCAAACAGCTCTGTCTGGGTTTGAAAAGAAGTGGAAAGTGAACTCCAGGACACTGCTGCTCTCCACACACCTCCACAGCTAGAGGAACAGGAACTCTGCATTTCACTTCACTCTGGGCTGTTTTAGACAAAGAACCCTTTATACACATCAAAGGTATAATTTTTAAAATCGGAAACTTTTATTTCATTGTTACAGAATGAGTAAAAATTCAAGATATTTCAAGTAGGAAGACTAATGGTTCAGCCATCATGTGTCACCTACTTCAGCAATAGTAAAGCAGAGGAAAACAGAAATCGTTTTGCCTTTGCTGCCATAATTCCACCAAATGACCTTTCTGTAGGGCTGCAGGGTAGAAAAATGCTGGGATATGGAACTGATTACATTTATCTTTAACTTTTAATGAAACATCACTAACTCCTTAACACATCTCATTATTTTTAAGGATCAGCTCCAGCAAGCCTCCTCTCCCGGCTGCAGTGGTGTCTCTTTTGAAGTCAGAAGTTCCCCCGAAGATTCCAGGCAGTATCGTATTTCAAAGCCCTGTCCCAGAGAACAGGTATTTCTTCCAGGCAAAGAGGCCCATGCAAATGAGCACAGGAAGGGGCTGGCTGCCTTTCCACCGCCTTGGAGATAACAAAACAAGCCACGTGTTCCAGCGGCTTAAAAAAACATTAAAAATCCATGGATAAAAATGGTATTAATGTAATGGTGCTTTTTGTATCAATGTGCACTCCAAGAATACAGAACCTGGGACAATGCTGCTGTTGATGTGGGAGGGAGGAGTGACACAGGAAAGCACATTCCTGCAAAGACCTAAATTCATCGTGGTTCAGGGTGCTCTGGTGTGAGAAACTCTCTCTAGTAACAAACCCCCATCTTTTGTGCTGCAGAAAATCATGAACACACCGACTGCAGTTCCCGTTACAGCTCGAGTAAACGAGCTCCTGCACTAAACATCCCTTTTATGCAGACACAAGAAAGAATCCTGCTTCTTTATTACCTCCCCTGCATTTTCCTGTGAGGGCTTTACTGCCTATATCCATACACAACAAGAATGAACAGGTCAGCTGTATTATTCCGTAGTTCAAGAAAGACTTTGGATTCGTTGTTGTTTTTGTGATTTAGTATTTTTTTTTTTTGGCTGGTTAATTTAGGCAGCCACAGGATTTCGGGCAGGCTGCTCTGGAGTGCTGCAGGCGCCAAGCAGAGCTGTTCAATCCTGCCCGGCCTGGCTCGGCACCAGCCGCGTTTGATGCCGGGGCAGCGTCTGAGGCGGGGAATTCAGCGAGCCCCAAGGACAGCGAGTCCAGCGCTTATCCCTGCACAGGACACCCCAAAACCCGCCCCTGGCCGTGCCTCAGAGCGTTGATCTCGGCGCGGTTTTATCAGCCCGCGCTGCCGGCGGGGCCGTTCGCACCCGCGGTAACGCCCGGCCCGGCCCCGCTCGTTGTAACCCCCAACGCTCCGGGGCCGGCACCCGCTCCCGGCCCAACCGCCGGCCCGGGGGCCGTTCCTGGCACCGCCGGGAGCCGTTCCCGACGCCCCCGGGCAGAGCCCCGCGTCCCTCAGGGCCGCCCGGAGCGGCCGCAGCGCCCCACGGCCTCGAGGCCAGGCCGGTGCCCGGGGCGGGCCCGGGCGGTGCCCGCGGCTCTCGCGAGAGCGGGGCGGGGCGGCCCCGGGGCGGGCAGGGAGGAGGCGGCTCCGGGACCCGCGGTGCCGCCCGCCTGTCACAGCGCCCGGGCCGCCCAGCGCCGCCAGCAGCCGGTAAGGGCCCGCCGGCCGCGGGCAGCGCTCCCGGGGGGGGGCGAGGGTACGGGCGGCAGCATGGGGCTCTCCCCGCCGCGCCGGGCGGCTCCCCGCCAGCGCAGCCCCGCGTGGGGAGCCGGGCGAGGCCGCGCAGCAACGGGAGGAAGGGGTGGGTCTGCCGGGGCAGCCGGGCTGCAGCCCGCGGGGAGGCGGCGGGGCGGGCGCTGGGGCCGCTCCGCGGGGCGCCCGGGGCAGCGCCGGGCTGGGCTGGGCTCCCCCCGCGCGGGCCGGGGGCGGCGGAGGAGCCGCAGAGCCGCGCCGGGCTGGGCGGGTCCCGGCGGCCGCGCTGGGCCGGTGGCGGGCGGGGGGTGGCGGCTCCATCTCCCCGTGGCGGCTCCATTTTCCCCCGCGGGCTCCATCTCCATCCCCGCCCGGGGCTCCGTCTCCCCGTTGTGATCTCCACCTCCTCCTCTCCCCGGGGCTCTGCCCGCGCTCCCCCCGCGCCGTGCCCGTGTGCTGCCGCATTCCCGGCCCGTTGCCGGCCCGCGCGGGTCCCCTCCCGGCGGGGTGGGTGGGCCGGGCTCGGCGTGGTGAATCAGGCGATGGGGAGCGCAGGCTGGGTGCCGGCTGCTGGTGAAAGTGTGGCGGGGAAGCGCGGCGGGTGTTTACCTCCGGCCGGGGCCGCCCGCAGGCTGGAGCGGGGAGGAAGCGGCAGCAGCAGCAGCGATGGCGCGGCTGGTGGCGGTGTGCCGGGACGGCGAGGAGGAGTTCCCCTTCGAGAAGAGGCAGATCCCCCTCTACATCGATGACACCCTCACGGTGAGTCCCCGCCGCCCGTCCTGCTGCGCCCGCGCCTCCCGCGTGTTGCAATTCCCCGGGCCGGGCCTTCCCTCCTCGCCGGGCCTCGCTGGCTCCTCCTCGGGCTCCCGCGGCGTTAATCTTTGGGACTTTGCAACACTTGGGGTTAGCAGAGCTCAATGTGGCAACTTTTTTTATCTGATGGCCGGCTCTGAGAGCGGGCGAGCCGCATAATGAGGGAGTTACCGCCGTGCCGGGGCCTGTGCACAAGTTGTGCCGGAGCCACGAGCGTGGCTCGGTGCTCAAGGGTGGAGCAAAGCCATTTTTCTGCTGGGAAGGAAGGGAGCCATGTTAACGTTAAACCCGGCTTAAAACCGCCCGATTGTTCTGCTCTCACACAGGCAAGAAAAAGGCTAAAGGCGTTTTCCAGAGCTTCGGCGTGAAGTCGGGCTTATCGAGCCTGCAGAAATGTAACAAATCTGAGAGTTCCCATTTCAGGGTGGTGCTGGGAGTTGGAAAACGTGGTTTGGCCGTTTCCAGAAGATTCAGTGGAAAAATCAGCTAAATGCAGCTCGGAGGTTCTCTGGTCCTTCTCCTCGTGAGTTTAGTGGAAGGTTCAAAAATTGCATTTTAGGAGAACACAAAAATTGCATTGTAGGAGAACACGGAGCAAATGGAAAAAAAATTCCCTAGCTAGCCAGTTGCTCTTTGTTTTAATTCTTAAAGCAGGAAAACGTATTGAAAATAATATTGCACTTAGTAAATTTGGTATCTTAATGATTCATATTTGATTTCTCATGATAGTGGAAAAGTAACTGTTGTTACTTTAAGTGATTTAAATTCCTAATCTAATGTTTAGGATGGAAGAATCCCTGAGTTTTATCAGCCAAGGAAGGTGTCCTTGCACATGGCAGAGGGGTGGAACTGGATGATCTTCAAGGTCCCTTCCAACCCAAGCCATTCTTCCATCTTCCAGAACAAAAGTGTTGAATGTCCTCAGACAGGCCCCGTCTGGTTTTGCAGCATTTGAAGAAAGTCCTATTGCTGTATTTTAGTTTTGATCAATGTGAATGGTGACATATTATTAATTTACCAAATGTAATCCCTGGTTTTGGCTTCTCTCTGGTTAGCTGTGTTCAGGTATTGGGCAGAGTTTCCCCTCAAGCTGTCCAAAGCAGGATCTGCCTCTCCTGGGGGGCTGATGGCCTGGAAAACCCAGACTGTGCAGGAATAGTGAAAGTCTGAGTTTTTTGGTGTCTTGGCCACACCTTGAAAGTTGTTTTGCCCATTCATTTTCCATGTGGTTTTAAGCTCTTGGATTTCTCTCCTTTTTTTTTTTTTTTAATTTATTTTTTTAATCCTTCCTGGACTCCTTATAAACATTACCCATTCATTGGTGTCATGTAGACTTGCCACGCTCTTGTTATTTTTGTTGTGTGTAATAGGTTGAGAGTGAAAATTCAGCTCTACCAGGTGGATGACTTCAGCAAACCTAGAATGCCATTTGTGGTTTAGTCCCAGAATTTAATACCAGGCCCAAACTTTGTGTAATTGCACTGTGTTGTTGCTGCCCTGCTGCTTTTTACACCATCCTCACGATTGAAAGGGTCCTCTAGCTGTAAATCAGTTTTATATCCATCTGGAGAAAAAGCATTTATGCAAGTGCAAGTCATCCTCACCGTGAAGAAATCTTACCTTGTGTCCATTTTTTTTTTTTTTGGTCATTCTGTTGCTGTTGTTATGAAGTATTTGGATTTCTAGGTGGTTTCTGGAGGCTTTTATTAAAAAAATTCTGCAGCAGCAAGTGAATGAACTCTGAGCTTCCTTGTCTGTCATCTATAATTTATTTTTTAAATACTTAATGAGAGCTATTACAAGACATGCAGCTGCCTTTGAAACAGAATTTTACATCTGCAGCACTATCTTTAAAAACTAATGGTGGTTATTGATAGTGACTGGCTTCTGTTACCTCTTTGAAAACTCAAATTTTAAAAATAGTGGGAGCAGTCGGCTGAAAGAGTTAATCTGTGCCTTAAATGTGGAATCAGTGATTAGTGGCTGCAAATGAGGAGTGAATGGCCCATGTGCTCCTCATCTGGAATTTGCTTTGTAGTAGCCAGGAAGCAGCTCAGGTGCAGGGAGATGCTGCTGCCCTGGGTGGATTCTTCACCTCCTCACTTCCCCGTTCCTCCTGGCTCAGCCAGAAATTAAAGGAGGTTTCAGTATTGAACCCTTTTCATTTCTTAAGCAGCTTTTATGGTTTCTAGAAGGCATTCCATTTGATGTGGTATTACAGGATTTTTTTTTCCCCTTCCAGTTCAGGGTGTGATGGTGGTTGATGTTTAACCACTTAATAAAATCTCATCAGACACATGAATTAATTTAGTCTTTGATTCTTTTGCTCTGTCGTACAAAATACCTCAGGGTGTTGTCTGATAGTGGGAGATGAAGGTGAGGGGGAAGAAATAGGCAGATTTATCTCTTGTCTCTGTTATTAGCAGATAAAACTTTTACTTTTGCTTGTAGCTCCTGGCCCACAGAAACACCACGATAGTGGTGTAGGGAAACCTGCAAAATCTGCAGCAGAAACTGGTGTGGATGGCTCAGGGGTGAGGGAGCTGGGGTCAGGATTGGCTCTGCTCTGCACACAGATAAGGCAGCTGTGCCAGCCTCACATTGGGGCACACGGGGCGGCAGAGCAGTGCCTTGTTCTCTAGAAATGCTGTTTATTTTGGAGAGGTGCTCAGGGCCTGCAGCAGTGAGTGTGGAGTGCTCTGGAGGCAGTGCTGGTGATCAGGCAGGCAGCAGGGAATTGTGCCTTCCCCAGACAGCTCAGGGAGGTGCAGGGCTGAATCAGACACTTTTATTTGGTGCTCATTTGCATTGGGGTTATTAACCAAAGTTGTTGTTTTGCCTTTCAGATTTTAAAGTGAACTTTCAGTGTTCATGTTGACAAATTCCCTTTTTCTCAGTTTGGACTGGGAAGAGAACTCAGCCAGGCTTTACACATTTTTCTAGTTGCTTTCATTTTATTCCATGGTTGCACAGTTGTATTTTTGACTGAAAGTTACTTTCCTGATTTCTGCCCGCACCCAAAGAAATCACCCTCTTTGTTTTTCAGTAATTTGATAAGAAATGTTATTAATTACTTACAAGTAATCACATTGTTCTGTAGGCTTAACATTTTGCTTTGAGCCTCTCGAGAGTTGCAGCTGCAATCACACAAAGCAAACTATGCCTTGGAGTACCTTGTTGGGTTAATATGGTTTGAAATTAGCCTTTGGAGGAGTCGACTCTGTCATTAAACTGTTGTGACTGTTTCCTCAGAGCTTTATAAATCGAGTTAAGCTGTTGGGTCCATTTGGTTCTCAGTGTGTTGAAGTTTTTTTGGGTTTTTTTTTGGTTTTTTTTTTAAACTGAAGCAGGGTCTCAAGTCATGCAGATGATGATATAAACACTGATGGTCCATTTAGCAACTTTTGCTTTCTAACAGCTATTTAAGAGTTGTCATTTATAAACTGCTTCTAGAACATTATATTAATGAAGCATTTATTGCTTTGCTGAGACATTCACTATCTGAAATAGTTACTTTTATCCTTTCCCAAGCTCCAGTAATTATATGAAAAGAATGAGCATTTAACATAATTTCAGTCTTATTTCCCCCAAGAAAGTAAAGCAACTAATGCTCTGTTTGTTTGGTTTTTTTTTTCATTTGTTTGTTTTGTCTGAAAGTTCCTCTTTAAATTGTTTTTCCTCTCTTGTATAGATGGTGATGGAATTTCCTGATAATGTGCTGAACCTCGATGGACATCAGAATAACAGCACACAGCTGAAGCAGTTCATCCAGGTAAATCATGTTTCCTACAAAGAGATTTCTGCTTTCCTCAGGTTTGTGTTTTTTGCTTCTCTGGGAGGTTGTGACTCCTGGAATGCCTCAGACACGTCAGCACCTGGGAGCAATCACACCTTGGTACCAAAGTGCACTGGGCTCAGTTGTGCTCTGGGTTCCTCAGCATTTATTGCACGTTGTCTTGTCAGGAGGCAATTGCTGCAAGTCTGAGAGCTCAGCACTCACAGTGGGAGCTGCAGCTTCTAAATACATCCTGATTTTTGTTTTTCTGAGCAGTTTTGAACCACCCTTTGAAGTGGAAGTGTGGATTGCTCGAGGTTGGGTTATTATGATCAGTGCCCATACCAGGGTAGAATTTTTGTGCCAATTTGTGGATTTTATAGAGATCAGTAGTGAGAATTGGTTTTGTGGTACCCCAGAAACTTTAATCCTAGAGACTGATGTGCCAAATTCTGGCAAAAACTGTAGCACTGAGGCACCTGTGGCAGCTGCAGGGTGGTGCTGCTTGATGTGCAGGGGGCAGAGTTGCAGCTCTGCAGTTGCAGGGCTGACAGCAGCAGTGCAGACATGTGCTGCATGCCAAGTGCAGCTGGGTTGTGAAAACAGCTCGTTCCTGCTTTGCTGTGGCTCCTGAAATTAATTACAGGAAACAGAGTTACTGCACAGTGATAGTGCTTGGCAGTGATTTAATGGGCCTTCCTCTAGGAGCACAAACCTTCAGTGTTACCTGCTGGTACCTCTGCTCTCCATATTGCATGGAAGGAGCTGAGAGCACTTGCTCTTGTCAGTGGATGGGAGTTCTGCTGTATTGTGTGGTCTTTTCTTCCTTTCCCAGGAGTTGTGACAAGTCCTTTGTGCATGGGGAGTGTTTAAATGGTGTGATGTGACAATAAACCAGAGAATTGTCTGGTGGAGTGAAAATACAACTCAAGTGTATGTTTGTGTGTTGGGGTGTGAGGAAAGGACTCTCTGCTCTGCACAGCTCTGCTGGTGGCACTCCAGTGCTGCTGAAAGCCAAGGCAGTAATTCAGCAGTGAGGGCTAGAAGGGTATGTGCTTTTTGTGAGGACGTGTGCCTGGATGTGTTTGACACAGGGGCCAGGAGACACATCTCCAATTGTTTATTGACGTCAGCAATATTAGAAGGTGTTCTCATTAATGTTCTATTCATAGCACACATTGGGTGTTCACTACTGAAGTCAAAGGCTTCACCCTGAGTAGTAATGTGTGCTTTCTTTAATTCCAGCTAGTAGGATTGTAATGGGAAGTGGCTTTTAGCCTTCCAGGAAAAATACTGCTTAATTGTCATGAGCAGAATGAGCTGGTTGTAAATGAGATTTCCATAAATGCCAACGAGAGTTTATGAATTTCCGTGTGCCAAAGACAAAAGGAGTGTGAGTAGAAGCTGAAAACTTAGAGTTGGTGTGTTTGAAACCTTTCCCTACAACATCTGTGCTGAGGTGGAGACAAACAATTTCCCACTTGGGACAGGATGGTTATTGTGGGACCATCCCATTCTTGGGACGGTTATTCTGAAGCAGCGTTTGCGGTGAAAGGAAGCAACAAAGAGGTGAAAAACCCCAGAGAATAAGCAAATGGGAATGAGAATAAGGACTGGTTTGATTTTGGTGGTGTTTGTTTTGCAGAGACACAGCATGCTGAAGCAGCAGGACCTGAACATTGCCATGATGGTGACGTCGCGGGAGGTGCTGAGCGCGCTGTCGCAGCTGGTGCCGTGCGTGGGCTGCCGGCGCAGCGTGGAGCGCCTCTTCTTGCAGCTGGTGGAGTCAGGGAACCCTGCCCTGGAGCCCCTCACCGTGGGGCCCAAGGGGGTGCTCTCAGTCACCCGCAGCTGCATGACTGATGCCAAGAAGCTCTACACGCTCTTCTACGTGCACGGGTCAGTGTCTGCTCGGGCCATCCTCGCTCTCTGCGTCGCCGTCGTGGTGATGCTGAGTTGTCACAGCTCATTCTCGTCTTCAACATCCATAATTACAGCTGCTTGTTGCCTAAACTGGGGGAAAAACAAACCTAATCTTTGGTAGCAGCAGTTGCAGTGCCATGATTGCAGTTGGAAGATGCCAGTGTTTAATGTTTGGTCCTTAATCTGGTGCAGACGCTGCGGGGTTTTGGTCTCTGGAAGAAGAGTGTTTGCCTCACTAGCTGGCCTGTAAAAAAATAAAAGTTAATTTTTTCCACCAAAGTTTGCTGCACTCGGGTAGAAAGGTAGCACTGAGAAAGTGAAACCTTCTGGGCTTGGTGAGCACAATAAATGCCCCGGTGCCATTAGTTCCTGAGCTGTCAGCAGAGCAAACAGGGAGTGCTCAGCACAGTGTGTCTTGGCCTTCCAGTTGGCTTCAGCTTGTTCTTCTTGCTCCAGTTAGCAGGAAAACTAGGGAAGGTTAGTGCAGAGGTGAGATTGAGGTGGGGACAGTGAGGTAGTGTAACCTGATCCAGTGGTTTTCAGAATACAAAGTTCGTCACTTTTTTTTTTCCATAGGTCCAAACTGAATGACATGATTGATGCAATTCCCAAAAGTAAGAAGAACAAAAGGTGTCAGCTACACTCCCTGGACACACACAAACCAAAACCTTTGGGGTAAGTCTGTGTTTAACATGCACAATTGAAATATTTTAAGGATGCAAAGTATTGAGATTAATTTATTTTTAAGCATTGAGATCAATTTTTATGCTCTGATCTGCTTGCCAGAGTAGCAGTTGGATTGTAGCAGACCTAAATAGTTGTTGGGGAGAGGAAGAGAAGCACCAGGAGTTTTGGGCATGGATGGCTTCTGCACTGTGATATAAACAATGCTATTAGAAAGACAAACTGGTTTCTGTGCTCTAGACCAAAATGGTTGCTCAGCAGATTTTCTCACATTTAGGTCAAAGGGTACATGCTAAATAAATATACATCATTTTGCTTGGGATTATTAAAAATGCCTTGCACAACTGTTAACCAAGGGCTTTATTGTGGTTGGATGCAGGGTTAAAACTGGAACTCCATAAAATGTATTTTCTCAAAAGTGACAGCATGTTTTGAATACACCACTGAACAATATGCATATATGCCTCTGTCTTGAAGTTGAAATGATTTATTCCAGCTGGTTAAGCAGAAAAACACTCCCTGTAAATCTATTGTGGATTTTAGGGAGGTTTCTTGTTTGTGGGGTGGCTCCTTTTATTATTTTTTTTTTTCATATGATGACCAATAAATTGGTCTCTTGGGCTTAATTGGAGTGTCTGGACCATTTTTACTCAGCTGTGTTCTGCTGCTGCTTAAGCCTCCAACCTGTGAAAGCTTGTTCATGGTTTCCTGTTACAGGACATGTATTTTTCTGTGCAGATTGGAGTCTCCTGGGTTTAGTTAAATCCCCTGGGATAGCAGGCATGTGGAATTTGACACTTGATTTTTGCTTGTGCTGCTTGAGGAGGATACTGGGAACTAATCATTACCTTCTATTATATTTTGGTTACAGGCCTTTCACAAAATTAGTTTAAAGCTTGTGTTACACAAGATCCTGAGAGTATAGGGGTGTAGATATATACATTTATTTTTTAAATAAAGCAAATTCATAGCATCACGAAAGTGGGTTTGGGGTTTTTTTATATTTAGTAAGCTTCATCTTTTCTGTGTGAGAACAGATGCTGTGGAACCTGCAGTTAGCACTTGGGCAAGGTAGAACAATTCTGAGACTGAATGAATAGAGAGGAAAATGCTGCTTTTATTTCCCCAATTCATGCTGGAATAAACCCCCTTTGGATGTTGGCAGGTTAATAGGGGATATGAGGAGGAGCAATATTTTATACTCTGCAGGTAAAACCTGGGGGTTATCAGAGAGCATGGCCTGTGGACAAGCAGAGCAGTTTGCTGAAGAGGCAGGACTTGCACTCCCCTCCTCAGCTGAAAGCCAGAGTGTGTCAGCATTGATAAAAATCCACATAAATCTGCCTGCAGTGGGCACAGAACAAACTTCATTTACCAACATGGAGCTCCTGCTCCTCATCTTCACAAGAAACTCTTCAGATGAGTTGCATCTGTTGGGCATTTCCTCCGCACAAAAAGGCTTTGAGCTGGAGCAGTGTGTTTAATTAGAGGGGTTATGTAAGCAGCTAATGCCACTCCAGGGTTACTTGGTGTCCTCAGTCTGTGCCTGGCTTTTGGCTCCTCAGCTCTGTTTGGGGCTCAGGAGCATTTGAAACTCTCCTAAATGCAAGCCCTATGACCTGGCAAAGTGGGAACTGGCACACAGAGCTCCTCTAATTAGGAAGCAGGGCTGCTGCTTCCCATTTTCCTGCTCTGTTGTGTCCATGAGACAGAAATGACCATTCTGATAAGGTGTCAAGTATACACAAGCCTGTAGGTTGCCATGACTTGTTATTTAAAGTCCATTTTTGGTCACTTTTAGCGCATCCAAATGTGAATTGTAAAGTTATTTGATATTCTAACAGATTTTTGAAATTTGAGGTAGGATGTTTTATGGTGAAAGTTGTTTGGGTTTTTTTGTTTTGCTTTTTTCTTTTGTTATTTTACCAAATCATCTTCACCTGATTCAAACTTGTATTTGTTTATATTTAAAGTAATATTCTGAAAATCACAACTGGTTTGCAGCTGTAACATTAGAAAGTCATGCTGAGTCTGGGTTATAAACATGGACAGCAAAATTTGCATCTCAGTTCTGACCCAAACTTTCATAGATATTAAGGCTTAACCTATAAAGAGTTCAAATTAAATTAAGGAACAGAGCAGCATTTTCCATAGGACTTGTTTAGGAAGAATAACTAGCTGATAATATATATGTTATAGGTCTGAAAAATGTTTGGTAATACTATGTGACAGTGAAAGGAGCAGTAGCAGACTCAGTTCAAAGAAATTAAGAGCAGTTAAGAAAAGTAGAGAAGACAGGAAGAGGAAAGAGAACAAGTGTAGCATCATTTTCTGCTATGGACCTTCCCAGGGAGCAGTCAGGTAAAGAATGAGGCTCTGCTGGGCTTCCTTGCTGCCTCCCAGCAGGGTGAGGAAGAGTTTGGTGTCATTTCCACGCAGGGGCTGCTGGATGGATGTGTGGGAGCTGATGTCCCAGGAGTGCAGGGATGAAGTGGTTCTGATCGACTCCAGCTGCCTGCTAGAAACCTTGGAAACCTACCTGCGGAAACACAGGTGTGTGAGGGGAGAGGCTCCTTCCTGGGGGAAATGCATGGCTTTGTGAGGCACCTTCCTGGGGGAAATGCATGGCTTTGTGAGGCACCTTCCTGGGGGAAATGCATGGCTTTGTGAGGCACCTTCCTGGGGGAAATGCATGGCTTTGTGAGGCCAGAGTGCTCAAAACATGGAGGGCTTTTTCTTGTGAAACTGCTTGGTGGTGATGGGGGACTTTGCCAGGCTGCCCTGGGATGGTTGATGTCACAAAGATGGTGGAATATTCTTTGTGTTTAATGAAAGGGAAGATGTGGAGACCTCTGCTGAAGTCATAGCTGCTTGTCTTAATTTTTTTGGCTAGGATTAAATGATGATTTACAGTTCAGTGTTTAGAAACTGTGTGTTCTCATTCACTCTTTCACTGCTCTTGGGCTGTGCCTGTTTTCAGGCTTTCAGGGAGCGTGTGCCATTTCAGAATTCTGTAAGCTGCACTAGTGCAAGCAGATTTTAGGCTTGGTGTTGCCTTTAAAGCACTGTTCTAAACCACTTGTTTGTGCCTGGTGCTGTTCAATCTTTCTTGCAGGGCAGAAATAAACCATTAAATTATAGTTGCATGTGCACAGGACCTGCCGTGCTGATTGAGAAGTTTTAATTTCCAGCAGTCTCAAGGTTCTGATATCAACTGTGGGGGCACAGATGGGCGCGGGGGTGGCGGTGCTGTGGAAATAACACTTTGGAAACAAAATAACTTTAATCTCCTGTGACATTAAACACTGCCTTGGCTGCCTTCCTGGTGCTAACCTGCAATAATACTGCTGTTTTCTCTCCTTCCACCACAGAAAGCAGACAGGTATCGTAGGTCTAACAGCAAAATATGTTTGATTTAATGCTGTCAAATGGCTGGAGACACTAGGAAAGGGAAAAACACCATCCAGAGCTGGCATGGGGAGGCAGCTTTGAGCTGAAATGTGAGCAGCTTGTCTGACTTGCATTTTTAGAGTCATCCAGCAAGAGATCTGGTAGCCTCTTGAAGGTTGCTCCTCTTATGACACAGAATGAGCTTAATTTGCTTGTATTTTAATTATAAGTATACTCCTGTCACACATGAGCTGTCACATGTTTAAAATGAGTACGTTGTGTTATAAATAACCCTCGTTTGGCCATCAGCACAGCAATCTAATAATTCAAAATATGTTTGTAGTGGAAACAAGGTTCACTCTTGTACAGCAGGCACCAGAGGATACTTTGCCTTGTTTGTTATCACTCACTTGAGTACACTTGAAAGAATTGCTAGAAGGGGATGTGGTATGTGTTACTTGAGAGAGGGATTTTGCCCTGGTTTGCAGTACTTGCTCACTGCTGAGATTTCTGATCTTTGAGTTGAATTCCATATGGGAATTTCTTCAAATCAAGGATTCGCTGGGTGGGCTCCGCTCCTTGGTTCAGAGGACCGAATTTTGATATCCAGGATATGTAATGTAGAATAGATGGGGTAATTAATGGTCAATTTGGGTGGATCATAGCCAGAAGATACTATACTAATTACTATAATAAGAATACTATTATAATTACATTTTTGAAGCAGCACAGCCCTCCCACACCCCAGCTCAGACACCTCACCGCTCACCCAGCGCGTTTGGGCGCACCGAGCCTGATCCTGTTCTCTCCCCCCAGATTTTGCACCGACTGCAAGAACAAAGTGCTGCGTGCCTACAACATCCTGATTGGGGAGCTGGACTGCAGCAAGGAGAAGGGTTACTGTGCTGCCCTGTACGAGGGGCTGCGCTGCTGCCCCCACGAGCGCCACATCCACGTGTGCTGCGAGACCGACTTCATCGCGCACCTCTTGGGCCGGGCCGAGCCCGAGTTCGCAGGAGGGTATGAGTATGTAATTGGCTAGAGTGGGCTATCTAGCGCTTTGCTTCTTTATTTGACTCTCCAATGTCTTTGCCCAAAGTGGCGTTTTGCCTCTTTGCTGTGTGATGAACTGGTGGTTGTGGATATCTGTACTGGTGTAGGAGAGAGCGCTTGGAAGGTGTGGGCTGTGCTTTGGAAGGAAGGAGTGACCTTGCTCACTCCCTGAGCTGCCTGCTTGTCCACTGAGGTGTTCAAATATGCGAAATAGAAAGAGAGCCTTGCTTGAGTTTTGCCAAATGCCAAGTATTCAAGATAGTTTTGTTGCTATTTGTGTATTTCTGAGCCTTTTTTAAAGCATCTTAAAACCATCCAGTGAAAAGTTCTGAGCTCAGTATTGGAGAATGATAGAATGAGTTGGAAGTGACATTAAAGATCATCTAGTTCCAACCTCAGTACCTTTAAAGCTCAGTCATAACTGTTTAATGAGGAGGGTAAATCCTTTCATAGTAGTTTTACCTTAACAGATTTATAGATAATAGATGAATAATGAACAGATTAATACTGAAATGTTTTTACTCTGCACGGTAAGTAATGTACAAAATTCCCTGTGTGTTTGTTCAGCTTGAGCTAAGTGATGGTGACATAATTGCTGTGAGCTCCAGCAAATTTTAGGACACAAAAGAATTGCATCTCTGGCATTTAAACTAAAGGAAGAGCAGGGTTATGGCACCTGAAGCCAGAGGTGGCATAGTGAGAAGGCAAAGTACTGCTTCACAGTGGTGGCTTTGACCTGTTCCTTTCTATTTTGCATCTGCATGCAGCACAGCAGAGCCCTGCCAGGCTGCTCCTGCAAACACAGCTGCAGCTGTGCCTCAGAGAACTCACGAGCCCTGCTTTGATCCCTTGGTTGGCTCCTAGCTGCTCTAACAGTGCTTTGGTTCCCCTTTCCCCCAGACGGAGAGAGAGGCACGCCAAGACAATAGACATAGCCCAGGAGGAGGTTCTCACCTGCCTGGGCATCCACCTCTACGAGAGGCTGCACCGCATCTGGCAGAAGCTGCGCGCTGAGGAGCAGACGTGGCAGATGCTCTTTTACCTGGGGGTGGATGCTTTACGCAAGAGCTTTGAGGTAAAAACATCCAGATTCGTCCAACCTGTGTCTGAGCTGCTGGGCCTGTTGTCACTGTAGTTCATTTTCTGCTTTTCAGCACTGGGCTGGAAGGAGTGTCAAGGGTGTTGCAGTCAATCCCTTGTTGAGTTGTGTGGCATCCATGCACAGCACTACTGGAGAGTTTCCATGTGGAATAAACTGCACTATAAAAGATTGAGGCTTGCTTTTACTTTCAAGCTGCCCATTCCACTACACTGAACCTTCTGTGTTAATAATTCTGTTTTTCTACCCGATTGCATTTAAAGTAGCTCAGCCTGCAACAGTTTTTGGTTGGTTTATGAGTAAAAATGGAGGATGTGGTTTTGAATTACGAAAGCGATTGCAGACTTCTGTGTTCAGCTTGTTCTGAATGCACTCTGATCCTGTGGGATCCTGAGCTTCATACAGAACTCCTTTAATATATACCAATACTTAATATTAATCACCAGTTTATATGACATGGGTATCATTTTTGTTATGTTCATCTTCCATTCTGAATAACTGTTCTGTCTGAAACACCAGAGAAGGAGAAGGTAAATCAGTTTGGGAAAGATCATAGTGGAGCCTTGAGCTGGTTAGTTCTTGGAGATTTTTTACTCCCATAGGATCAGAGATCACAGATCTATCAATGCATTAAAATCTGCAACTCTTCACTGAAAAATGTGAATCTGGGCCATAGGTGCAAGCCAGAGCTCCCCCACATGGGAGTTTCCAGCAATCTAAACCAAGTGGCTGCATCTTGGTGGGCATTTTTCTCCTGTAGTCGATAGTGGCGCTACTGGGATTTTATTCCTGGCTGTTTTCCTTCTCCTGTTTTATAAATGAAAAAGCTTGAGCAGTGATGACTTCTGTAACTGGATCTAACCTCTTGTACACAGATGGCTGTGGAAAAAGTGCAGGGCATTAGTCGATTGGAGCAGCTCTGTGAGGAGTTTTCAGAAGAAGAGAGAGTGAGAGAGCTTAAGCAAGAGAAGAAGCGCCAAAAGCGGAAGAACAGAAGGAAAAATAAATGTGTGTGTGAGATCCCTGCTCCTCTGCAGGCAGCAGAAGAGAAGGAAATCAATCAGGCAAAGGTAAACATGGCTAGCTGGGGCTTTTTGGGGCTTCATCCATCAGCTCACTGTTCCATGGTAGAATTTGTGAGGGATTTTCTTGTATTTTGGTCCTGGTGGAATTTAATGCTCTTTCAGATGAGCAGAGTCTTTGTAAAGTCAGCTTCTGGGTTTTTTAAAATCATAAATCTGA